>NW_024713129.1:27901523-28142886 GCF_018991925.1 Homarus americanus | reverse complement strand
AGTCCTACCACCATGATCTTGAATAATCAAAAATTTCACTCCAATTATGATACACTGCTTCAGACTACAACATCTTGCATATGGGCCATAGACATATGCCATGTGTAATTGGGATGGTGGCGAGATGACAGCGTTAAAACACTACAGTATCTTCAAATTCTAAATGACATCTTAAAATCTAAGATATATGTATAGAATTGTCATAGTTGTATTTTCACTATTCAAAACATAACTTGGCCACTAAAGTGGACTTACTTCACGTTTCACAAGCAACCATATGAGAAAATATTGTGTAGTATATTGTAATAGTGAACATTTGGAAATTCCCTGAAGAAGTTCAAAATTGTCACATACATGACTGAAGATGTCATAATTGTACTCTCAACGCATGAAAACAAAGGTATGGCCACAAAAATCAACTTTCCAGATGTCCCAGAAGCAAAGATATTGCTGATACAATATTTGTGGTAGAGGCCATTTTGAATTAATATTTTAAAGCATTTACACTCAAAACTCAGCTTGGTAAACCATTTTTTGGGGGGGGAGTTCGTGAGGGCAAAATACATATAACTGGATATGTTACAAACTTTTACCCCAAAATGCCACCAACCAGGCCCGGATTATCCATTAGGCACAGGCACAGTGTGCTTCTTGTAAACAAAACTATTTCTGTACTGTACAAGAACAGCTGAGCTAACCTATTTTCTTTTACTCAATTCATGGCAAACATCACTGAATCTTATTCTTTCGACATCACATTTTATAATTTGGTACTAGCTTGTGTTATTAGTGAATATGCTGTCAAATGGGGCCCCATATCTTGGAGGTGCCTAAGGCCTGCGAAAGTCTTAACCCGGCACTGCCACCAACAACCATTTTTAAGGCTCTTTTGTGAATACGGGCCTAGTATACTGTATATATAGTAAATAACCTGCAACTGTCAACTGTCATCACTGTGGTAAGTAGGCTACTAGTGACGCATTCGTATCGTGTTTTTGAGATGTATGCCTGTATGATGCCAAATTGTTTCTTAAAGTTATTGTTTGATCAGTAATTTTTTACTGTACTTGAAATTAGATTTACATTTTTTAAACATATCATAGCCATTATTATAGGCTATTGGAAAGAAAACAATTATTTTGTGCCAAACATGTACTATTTCTATGTATGTACACTTAATGATTTTCTAATTGCTAAATGGTGGAAGTATAAATAAATATATCTACACAGGGCAGGCCTAATGTATTAAATACCAATAAAAAATCATCTACCACTATATACCATACTTATTATCTTATAGCAATAAAATTTTATTCTTAACCAATAGTATTCATGAATGCATTCATGAATACTTTCATAAGGTATTCTTATTCGCATTTGGAGTGACTGTTTCTTTGTATTCGTATTCTTAGAAATTAGAAGAATTCGTATTTGCATTCGAATACTGTACTGAACTCTTGTATTTACTCCACCCCTCTCTCCCAGTCCACTCAGTGGTCAATGGGTACTTAACTTTAAATTTTGGGTAACAGTGCCGTCCATGCTGCATCCTTGTGTACCGAAATAAGTCTTAGTCTACAGTGGTCATCATAGCTAACACGTAAATATTTTTGGAGCCTGTTTGTGTCTCCTATACACACTCATGGACACACTATTGACGTCTCACATATAGACACATACACGCAAGATAAATTTATGTACGAACCCTGAAGCAATTCCTTAAAGCGAATCTGAAGCAATCCCTGATTTTTCTTTGAAGTGATCCCTGAAGCTACCTTGAAGTGTCTCTAGAAACTACCTCTAAAGCTATTCTGAAGCGATCCCTGAAGCAATTACCTAAAGAGACCCTGTAGCGACCACTGAAGTGAACCTTGAAACAACCTCTGAAGTGACCACATAAGTGACCCCTGAAGCCTTGCACCCCAGATACGACCCCTTCACTAACACAGCACTGACCAAACATGAAGCACCACCTCTCATAAACCGTTACTAACACAGCATTGAACCATGAAGCACTACCTCTCATGAACCATCACTAACAAAGAACTGAGCCAGCATGAAGCACTACCTCTCATGAGCCATCACTAACAAAACACTGAGCCAACATGAAGCACACATATGCAGACCCATGCTAACAAACCTTTGAGGCAGCATGAAGCACTGCACTCTCATGGGCATCACTAACAAAACACTGAGCAACATGAAGCACCACCTCTCATGAGCCATCACTAACAAAGCACTGAGCCAGCATGAAGCACTACCTCTCATGAGCCATCACTAACAAAACACTGAGCCAACATGAAGCACCACCTCTCATGAACCATCACTAACAAAGCACTGAGCCAGCATGAAGCACTACCT
Source organism: Homarus americanus (assembly GCF_018991925.1). NCBI lineage: Eukaryota > Metazoa > Arthropoda > Malacostraca > Decapoda > Nephropidae > Homarus > Homarus americanus. Next base: position 28,140,525 of record NW_024713129.1, on the reverse strand, counting down.
CTCATGAGCCATCACTAACAAAACACTGAGCCAACATGAAGCACCACCTCTCATGAACCATCACTAACAAGCACTGAGCCAACATGAATGTATCACCGTCAGCACCATAATGGTAATTGCAGTACAGCACGATCCCTCCCTCCCTCCCTCCTCCCCCTCCCCCTAACTTAATTTTGTAAGTACACAGATTCATGTTTGACCCATAAACACTATCTCTGTTTTATTTTGGACTCCGTACCTAAGTTCCTCTCGCAATCTCTCGTGCTAACAGTGATTCATTCATTTCTGTGTTGTTTGTTTCAAGCAATTATGAGCAACAATACGAATCCGCTCCTCCCCAAGACCCGAGGCAACAGAATCTCCCTTACACTCGGTATTATGTCTACACTGTGAAATATATAAGTGTCAAAATGAAAATACACAGTCAAAGAATCGTGTGTATGATATCATCTCGAAATATTACTAGAGAAGACAGCGTTACAGAGTTCAGGAAGTGAGTAGGAAGACGGGTTGAAATTGTGAATTAAGTGAATTATTTTACGTAGTGTTGTATACTAGGATAAGTTATGCCTCGGGACACAATGAAAGAGATGGGAGATTTTGATGTTTAGTTATTAGTTATAAATTTTGAGGAATGAACAGTTTGGTTCTGAAGTCACGTCTTTTTATTGCTTCGAGAGACCATGTGTATAAGTTAATGGTGACAGACAAGAGATGAGGAGAAACATTTTTGTTCACTTCAGATAATGAAAAAGTGGAAAAAATATTTACTCCTCCCCAACCACTCACATATTGAATAATTGTTGATAATTGGTCTCTGTTACCGCCACAGTAAGATAAGCTAGAAGAGAGAGAAAGAGGGATAACCATAATAAGATAAACTAGGCGAGAGAGAGAGAGAGAGAGAGGGGATGAGATAAGAGATATAGTGTTGACAACGAATTTGCTGACCAATCTGCTGAGGTGTTTCAATACGAAAACATATGGCCCTCGCCTCCGGGCTGAGATTGCCCTCGAGGGTAGTCTACTGATTTCTACAGGACAGACAACACGTTGGTTCAGACCACTAGACCCTAAAACGTGAGTGATCGTGAAGTATTAGAATCTGCTAAGAAACTCTAAATAACTTTAATAAGTATATTTGTGTACTGCAATTTGATCATATTATACCAATTGTCTCCTGTGTCAATAGTTATAACATGCGAGTTATATTTAAGATGTTAACAGGCTATGTACTGTATATTGATTGTATTTCATAATATGTGTCCTGAGATAACAGCATTTGTTATATGAGAAATGTTCTTTAACAGGTTTTGACCGAATTATATGGTACGCGTCAACGTTGAGGGTTTATTTCTCCAGCAACAAACCAATAACGCTCCTATGAGCGTTAACAGTCACTATAGCTCTAACTACTTGTCTTTTGGTTTTGTTTGTGACGACCCTATGTATTATGATTACAGGGGAGGATCACAGTGAAGCCTCGAGCGCTAGGACCCGGGGTTTCCATGCACTGTACCTTCGTGCTCTTCACCTTACACAGGAGAAGCTCTGTATATGAACATCATTAGTCGTGGGTTATGAAGGCATTCCTGACATGTTTATCTCTTCGGTATATTTGAAATTTTCGGTAAAATCATTCACTGTTGATTTATCATAAGTCATGTTGTTTTATTTCTTTCTTTTAATAAATAAATGAGACAGGGAGAGACAAACCAAGTCAATGGCAGAGGTGTTGACAGAGGTGTCCCCTTACTTGGTGATAAATCAGAACAAATTCTCTTCAAATATTTACATAGAAAAGTGTCTGTATTTTTCAGTGGTTGTGTATTCGTACATTTGTGTATGTTATGGAAAGGGGCGCTGTGGCTCAGTGAATCTAGTACTCGCCTCCTGACCCAACGTTCGCGGGTTCAAGTCCAACATATGCCCATTCACTTGGGTGCCCCTAGTAGACCCACCTGCAGAAAGGGTACTAAACCTTATAATTGGGAAAGTGAAAAGAGCAGTTTCCAGAGAGAGGGAGAGAGAGAGAACACCAATAGCAAAACATCCTTTCTCCTCCACCACCGCCTCCATCACTACACTTCTCCTCCTCCTCCACCACCTCCAGTACTACTACCACTACACTTCTGCTCGTCCTCTGCCACCACCTCCAACACCACCACCATCACTACACTCCTCCTCCTCCTTCTCCTCGTGCTCAAGCTGGCCCAGTTATCAACCCTGTCCATGCACGAGGAGCCCATCAGGAGGTGTAGGATTCCATTAAGGAGAAGTAAATGAAGGCCGTGGTCAGAAGGCGTCAAGGTGTAGCCAACCAGTATCAGGTCAGCCACCTTCAACACACACACACCCCTTTCCCGTAATTAACTTATTGTGTCTCAACGACCTATGCCCTAGTTATCCTGGTGAGGGTGGAAAGGGAAGGAAGGGGGTCGGGAAGGGATGGTGAAGGGTGGGAGGGGGTGAAATGGGAATGAAAAGGGAACATGAGTGTCATGGTTTTGGTATGAATCCGTGGTAGTAGGAGTGGATTACATTATATAAAGATAATATTATGTCGTATTTCTTATTTCTTACCGTAGAGTTCGATACCTTCACACTGGTTACTTACAGGAGATTATGGCGTATCTACGTAGAAGTTCACTCCACCACTCGACATTCCATGATTTATACTTGATAAATGATGATTAATGAATTCATTTAATTTTCAACATCCATCTAAGTTATTGGTTATACTATGTCATAACCAATCAGTCATTACCTTTAGTAATAATAAGATAGGATCACAGATACGGGCAGATAATTGCACTTACATTTATTTGTCAAGCTTCCATACAATGATTTACAATTTGCATGGATATATGATTCACTCACGTTCACGCTGTAATAAAATTAATCTTCTAAAACAGGGAATTTCCAACTTGGGAACACATGTGATTACTCTACTGTGGGTATGACTTAACAGAGCCTTAATTCTTCAAGTGATACATTTACTGCTAGCCTGGATTGCTTTGTTACAACCAGGCTTCCGCACAAGAACTTCTTTCCACGGCCATAACAACAAAAAGTACTCTTGGGTTACCACACATAGTCTCGCGTCACTGACAGTCACGGTAGACGGTTGTCGCGCCAAGGAGAACTGGTAAGTGTGATTTGAATTAACCATTTAGGTGCAATAGACCAGCCTAGATTGCTTTGTTACAACCAGGCTTCCACAGGTGATATTTCCACGAGGATAACAAACCTAGGTTAACACACTTAGTCTCGTGTCGATCACGGTCACTGGAGACGGGTGTCGTGCAGGAGAACTCTGTAAGCGTGAATTAATTAACCATTTACTGTAGGTTTGATAGGCCAGCCTGGATTGCTCTTGTCGCAACCAGGCATCCACACGTGATATTTCCACGGGGATAACAACCTGGGTTAACACGCTTAGTCTCGTGTCGACGACGGTCCACAGGACGGAGTGGCGGTGGAGGACTCTGTGTGGTGTGGTGTCCCGCCCCCTTTCAGGAGGGAGAGGATGGAGACGACGTCTTAACTAACCCATGGCTTAGGGGATACTACTTAAAATGAGGTTTTTGGGTGTGAAGCGATGAACAGTACAACACTGTTTCACTGCCCACCCCCCTAAAGGCTGGCTAACATACACTAATTGAAAAATACATGTCCCAGTTATGCCTCGCCGGGCGTCTTATCTCTGGTAAAACAAACTTTGGAGTTGGTTGCGTGGGTAAGCCTAACGCAACCCATGACATATGTCATATTTACTAATGCTACAACTGTCAGGTCTCTCTGCATTTCTCACTTCTTCTAGATCAGAGTTCATGATTCTGACTTGAATGTTTTTAATTACAGCATTGGACAGACCAAGGTCACGGTCAACATTTTCTTTCTTACATGCCTCATTGACCAGTCTATCAGCACGGTCATGATACCTGATTCCAACATGGGACGGAGTCCACACAAATTCAATACGAAAGTTGTTCTCATTGGCAGCGGCGATCAACAGGAGGCTGACCTGGGGCTGTCCTGGGTCTTGCGGCGATCAGCTTGGTGGCTAACCTGGGTCTTGCGGCGATTAGCTTGGGGCTGACCTGGGTCTTGCGAGGATCAGCTTGGGACTGACCTGGGTCTTGCGGCGATCAGCTTGTGGCTGACCTGGGGCTGTACTCTGTTGCACACCGACGAGTCTTGATTGTTTAAGCAAGAGATTGTTTGATTGTGTGGAACCACTTTGACAACCTTCCTAGACTCCAGTCATGTAGTGTTAACTGGTAGTAATCTCAGCCCACACTCAGGTAGGCTCGGCTGTTCTCGGCTCCGGTAGGGGTAACCTTCAGTTGGGTGAGTCACTGAGGGTTTGACTGCTAAGTTGGCAATCTTTTATAATGTTTTTGTTCCCACTGTGTCTCTATGTATACGTTCTGAAAGTGTTTATAGCCACTGTCCACTTAATTTTCTTGTAATTACTCGTTTATTGAGGATTCACTTAAAGTGCCACTTAAGTCACTGGAATCACTTGTTTCGTTTGTTTCTGAGTGTCTGACCGATTCTCTAATCCTTCTCACTGCTTGCCACCAGTGTGTTGGTCCTTATATATATATATATATATATATATATATATATATATATATATATATATATATATATATATATATATATATATATATATATATATATATATATATATATATATATATATATATATATATACATATATATATATATATATATATATATATATATACATATATATATATACATATATATATATATATATATATATACATATATATATATATATATATATATATATATATATATATATATATATATATATATATATATATATATATATATATATATATATATATATATATATATATATATATATATATATATATATACCTTGATAAAATCACACAGGGAAAAGGGAAACAGTGGAGAAATTTTGTTTTTGTCTTTATTCAAGACATCTTCAGAGGCAACTGAATTACAAAGAATGAGAGAGAGCTTATGGACACAGTGTGACCTTATAAAACTTGAGGTTAGGTCCAAAAACATGACATCCACTAATCTAAACACCAACCACACAGCAAACATAAGAAGAGCTTATAAGAACGGGCGACATAACTAGTCATGTCACGTCAGGTAAAAAATATAAGACCCACTAATCATCTATCCTACATCTGTTTTAAATGCTTTCAAAGCATTTTTAACCTTGGGTCATTGACAAATAAATTTGTGTAACATATTAACCATCACTAAGGTTTATAGAATTCAATTCTCTAATCAAACTTGTTTCAACCAGATGTTCCTAATTTGTGATTTGTGTATTCTTACTGATAAAATGAAAATTGGGATTGTTAATATTTGTGGCATAGCGTCAACAATAGAATGATTACGACTTACACATCTTAAAGAACCTTGATTTTATTTTATAGTGTTTATGGAACTTACTTTAAGCCTCATTATTAGTTCAGCTGGAATCACACACACACACGAAAATTCACATATGAAAACGTGGATGATACGAATTGGGTTCTCTTGCATAATATAAACGGTGGCGAAAATAATACATCCTAATAATTGGGTTATGTTAAAGAAAATATTTCATAGGAAACTCAACGTTAATCGTCAAGGGAAATTTGAGCTTGCCTGCCAGGCTTTTTGTGTATGTGTGCGTGCGTATGAAGACGTAGCTACAACACTGTAACAGCACATTTGCTTTATATAAATATTCACCCAAATGAATAACACCAAGTTATTCACCAAGTGAGTTACCATGTTATTCACGACTACATATAATTTGGCTTGCATCTCTCTGAAAGGTCGAGCATGGGTCAGCTGATTTAGCAAACAACCAGCTCACACTCTCATGCCCAGAGAAGGCAGTTCACTTACCACCACTGTACAGAGAAGTCAGGCACTTAACTCAGGTGTTATCTCAAAGTGATATGCACAACACGTTCCTGGAATGACTCACAATATATTCTCTCAGATTGCACCTGTGTATATACCTGCTTCGACAATAAACAAAATGCCAAGAAGTGCTTACATCAAACCCTGCCACTTAAGACTTCCACAACTTAATTAAAACAATTAGTGTGACACCAAAACAGCAATCACAACACAATGTGCTGGCAATAAAGGAATTATGAGCACATTCGAGGCAAGATGAATGAAGAGAGAGAGAGAGAGAGAGAGAGAGGCATAACAGTTGATAGACATCTCTCACTAGGCGGGCAACTTAGGAACTTGGTGTGCCGTCTATCAGCGGTCCCATCCGGCCTCTTGCTCACCATCTGGACGACTTATGTTCCTCCTCCTCTTCTATGTTTCTATCTGTCTCTATCTAGTGTACCCCGTACCCCCCCTCTCCCTCCCAGGTTCTGTGCAGCGTTAGTGCCCCGAGTAAACACCGCCCCCCCCCCTTCATGTGCCGTGAGAAGTTAGTGCTCCGAGTAATGAGTTTCAAAAGAGTGGAGGTATCCAGTGGCTGCTTCTTTTTTTTTTTTTTTTTTTTTTTTTTGTCTGGGCAATATCTTAATTGATTTTTTAATTATGAAACTGAAATTTGTACACAATAGTTACCACGTGTTTCTGCAACGATTTTTTTTCTGGTTGTAACTTTCAACTCATATTTTATACCTTCCTCCCTTCAATCTCTCTCTCTCTCTCCGACCCAGAGAGATGTATTGGGCGTTGTACATTGATCATACTTCTATGTGTCCACCTGTTTATCTTTGTATCATCTTTTTTCCACTCCAATTCTTATATGTGGGTATAAAAACTGTCATGGTGTCATAGTTTTGGTATGAATCAGTGGTAGTAGTGGTGGATTATATTATATAAAGATAATAATATGTCGTATTTCTTATTTCTTACCGTAGAGTCCGATACCTTCACACTGATTACTTACAGGAGATTATGGCGTATCTACGTAGAAGTTCACTCCACCACTCGACATTCCATGATTTATACTTGATAAATGATGATTTAATGAATTTATTTAATTTTCAACATCCATCTAAATTACTGGTTATACTTTGTCATAACCAATCAGTCATTACCTTCAGTAATAATAAAATAGGATCACAGATACGGGCAGATAATTGCACTTACATTTATTTGTCAAGCTTCCATACAATGATTTACAATTTGCATGGATATATGATTCACTCACGTTCACGCTGTAATAAAATTAATCTTCTAAAACAGGGAATTTTCAACTTGGGGACACATGTGGTTACTCTACTATGGGTGTGACTTAACAGAGCCTTAATTCTTCAAGTGATACATTTACTGCCAGCCTGGATTGCTTTTGTTGCAACCAGGCTTCATCACAAGAACTTCTTCCCACGGCCATAACAACAAAAAGGTACTCTTGGGTTACCACACATAGTCTCGCGTCACTGACAGTCACTGTGGACGGTTGTCGCGGCAAGTAGAACTGGTAAGCGTGACTTGAATTAACCATTAGGTGCAATAGACCAGCCTGGATTGCTTTTGTCGCAACCAGGCTTCCACACGTGATATTTCCACGGGGATAACAAACCTAGGTTAACACACTTAGTCTCGTGTCGACGACGGTTCACAGGACGGAGTGCGGTGGAGGACTCTGTGTGGTGTGGTGTCCCGCCCCCCCTTCAGGAGGGAGAGAATGGAGACGACGTCCTAACTAACCCATGGCTCAGGGGGTACTGCTTAAAATGAGGTTTTTGGGTGTGAAGCGATGAACAGTACAACACTGTTTCACTGCCCACCCCCCTAAAGGCTGGCTGACATACACTAATTGAAAAATACATGTCCCAGTTATGCCTCGCCGGGCGTCTTATCTCTGGTAAAACAAACTTTGGAGTTGGCTGCGTGGGTAAGCCTAACGCAACCCATGACAATCGCCCCAATAAGAATAATTTTTCTTCGGAGAATAAAAATTTCAGCACCTGTATACAATCAAGAGAATGCCTAGCCCAGACACACAATTCAACATTCACACTGTGGTGTGTGTGGCACTAACACTGCAAGGGGATGTAGTCGCCAATCGCCACTGAGGGAAAACCTCAACATTTACTTTAGATTTCAGGCTGGAGGAAAACTCCGAAGCGAGGGTGACAATTCCCGAGCTATAGTTCATGCTAAGCGTAAACACGCTACATTTATGTTACAGCAACGTGTTGTGTAGTGTAGGGTATGTAGACATTGTTTAGGTGGTACAGGTGTCGTGTTATGTTCTTAAGTGTAGAGAGGTGTTTCAAAGGTTTACATAACATTTGAAGAGTCGTCAGATGTGTGGAGGTTCGAATTGACCGGAACATATGGACACTCCCACACATAGGTCAGGTGAAGAGAAGGATCCCTTCAGCCGGCTGATGTGGAACTGGGTCCCTCTGTCGCTGAGGACCCCCAAGGTGAGGGTGTACTCTGCCCATCACTCACCCTTGGGTCTACTGTCCACCGCCTCACGCTGAAGTCCACCAAGATGAGGATGTAATTCTGCCCATCACTCACCCTTGGGTTTACTGTCCACCGCCTCGTAGTGAATCGGGAGGCTGAGGTGGAACTGGGTCCCTTCGTTGATGAGGACCCCCAAAGGTGTGGAGGTACTCTTCCCGCCACTCACCCTTGGGTGTGCAGTCCACTGCCTCGTACTGAATCAGCTGGCTGATGTGGAACTGGGTTTGCTGACCACAATGACCGCCGCCACCCTCTCAAGGGTTCGGGGATCACTGTGAGAGGCCACAGGGGTGCAAGTAGAACTCGCCCTCCGTCGCTGGTTCTGGCAAACATCACAAGTCCTCTTCTGTTTCAATATTTTCCACCTTTAACTTCAGATTCAAAGTTTCTTAGGGTCCCCTCAAATGTACTAGTAAGCATTTCGTAGTACAATATATGCGTTTGCACAACTGCTGACAAGAGTGCAATTATCCGCGGTCTGTGTCCCTGTTCGGGCTCCAATTGTCATGGTTTTGAGTGAATCAGTGGTAGTATGAGTGGATTATATTATATAAAGATAATAATATGTCGTATTTCTTATTTCTTACCGTAGAGTTCGATACCTTCACACTGATTACTTACAGGAGATTATGGCGTATCTACGGAGAAGTTCACTCCACCACTTGACATTCCATGATTTATACTTGATAAATGATGATTTAATGAATTTCATTAGTTTCCAACATCCATCTAAGTTATTGGTTATACTTTGTCATAACCAATCAGTCATTACCTTTATTAATAATAAGATAGGATCACAGATACGGGCAGATAATTGCACTTACATTTATTTGTCAGGCTTCCATACAATGATTTATAATTTGCATGGATATATGAGTCACTCACGTTCACGCTGTAATAAAATTAATCTTCTAAAAGAGGGAATTATCAACTTGGGAACACGTGTGATTACTCTACTGTAGGTATGACATAACAGAGCCTTAATTCTTCAAGTGATACATTTATTGCCATACTGGATTGCTCTTGTTGCAACTAGGCTTCTGCACAAGAACTTCTTCCCACGGCCATAACAACAAAAAGTACTCTTGGGTTACCACACATAGTCTCGTGTCACTGACAGTCACTGTGTGGGCCCAGTTGGCTTCAGTTGCTTTTGTCGCAACCAGGCTTCCACACGTGATATTTCCACAGGGATAACAAACCTAGGTTAACACACTTAATCTCGTGTCGACGACGGTCCACAGGGCGGAGTGGCGGTGGAGGACTCTGTGTGGTGTGGTGCCCCGCTGCCTTCAGGAGGGAAAAATGGAGACGTCCGAACTAACCCATGGCCAAAGGGATACTACTTAAAAATGAGGTTTTTGGGTGTGAAGCGATGAACAGTACAACACTGTTTCACTGCCCACCCCCGTAAAGGCTGGCTAACATACACTAATGGAAAATACATGTCCCAGTTATGCCTCACTGGGTGTCTTATCTCTAGTAAAACAAACTTTGGAATTGGTTGCGTGGGTAAGCCTATTGCAACCCATGACCTATGGGTTGCGTTGGGCCTCCCGCACAACCCATCCCAAATGTTTGTTTACGGTAGAGATAAGGTAACCGGCCAGCCATGACTGGGACATGTAGGGGGGGCAGGCCAGTGAGACAGTGGTGTACTGTTCATCACTTCACGCCTCAAAAAAAAACCAATTTAGCCAGTGGGCTTTAGACCTTGGGCTAGAGAAGACCTCCTGCTCCGCGGACTTAAGATTAGGGTCCATACAGTCCTACCAGTGCTACGGGTCTGTGTGTGCAAATCCCCGAGATTTTTTTTGTTAAGTCCAGCGACAAGTTAACACATCCTGTAAAGGAAGTGATCAATGGTGAGGGCCTGTTTGCTACAAGAGCACTCCAGGCCGGCCTAATAGATCTAAACGATTAATTCACCAGGTTGACAAACTCTCCCTTATAACTTACGGTACTGTGGCGTGAATGTGAGTGACTGACCTATCCATGCAAATTATAAGTCCAGTGTATGGAATTGTGCCAAATAAACGTAAGTGAAATCATCTGCCCGTATCTGTGATCCCTCTATTATTATTATTACCAAGGGTAATGACTGATTGGTTATGACAAAGTATAACCAATAACTTAGATGGATGTTGGAAGTTAGTGGAATTCATTAAATCATCATTTATCAAGTACATAACGCATTGAATGCCGGAAGCATAGCAAAATTCTACGTAGTGATACACCATAATCTCTTGGGTGAGTAACCAGTGTGAAGGTATCCGAGTTCTACGGTAAGAATGCCACTTTCCTGCATTTAAAACGTAACAGAAACCATAGAGAAGATTGTCGGGACATAATAGGAAGAGGTAGTAGGTAGTAGGCAGGTACCAAACAGGGAGGTACTACCGCCTGGGAAGATATTGGAAGCATAATGTGTTGTGTTGTCTAATGGTAGACCCTGCTGCCATATGGCATCACAAAAATTGTGACCAGTCCCAGGTTGCTGCTCTGACTTTCTGCCTCATTTACACACAACTGCAGGGTGTCAATTGTTTCTCTTACTCTGACAACACAACATACATAATGTACAGTATATCGTTTCTTATTCTTGATTTAATTTTTCGATTTGTATTTATTTATGGTTATCATTATTATTGTTAGTATTTTATTATTTTTTAGTATTTTGTTATTAATTTTTTAATTATTATAATAATAATAAGAGATTATTATTATTATTATTATTATTATTATTATTATTATTATTATTATTATTATTATTTCGGCCCTCAGGCCCTCATGTGGGTCAGTGACCTGTGCCCGGGTGGGCTAATCCCCCGAAAAAAAAAAAAGTGTAGTCAGCTAGACAGCAGTAGATGACCTTCATTAGAGCACAATCAAAACAGAGCGTAAAAAGACTCACAAAGATGTTGCAGAAAACTAACAGTTGTCAACAGAAAACTGAAAGCTTGCAACAGTGAAGTTGAACACTTAAACACGCTATGATTATGTAAGACACAACTAGAAAACACATATAGGCAGACACCTGTAAAATACAAGCGAAAACTTGCTCGTATGCGATATATTGATAGAAGAACGGACGGACGAACGGACGGACGAACATATAAATAAATGAATAGATATAGTAGACAGACAAATAGATAAGCAAAGACAAATAGAACGTTAGATACAGTTGACAGAGAGAGATTGCAAATGATTATTCATAAACAACAATACTCATTCAATATTTAACAACTCATTTATCTGTAAACCTGAAGATGACGTCTTGACCTAGATACAGGTACATACAGGCTACAGAACTACATATAGATCATATGTATGTAATCAAGCTGAATCATAGTGCGTCAGAGGCTCGTACCACAGAGCAATCACACATGCTTTGGGATGGAATGGGAACTGAACGCCAGGCAGCAATGGTTGCTTGTACTGGCCTTTATTTTTTTGTGATTGGAATCTACAGGAAACCATTACGTATTTTGTGATCTACTCTTTGGAGGAAACCACAACACCTTGAATGCTTTGGGTGTAACTAGGGAGATATTAAAGATAGGAATATATTATATACACGCACCAAGTTGAGGAATGGCGCTGTGTGATTGGATTACACCTCACACACGAACAGGAAACAGCTCAGGCAATTGTATTAAGTCCTCTCCACGTGTGTCAGGTATACAATGGCATGGTACCCCAAGTGTATTGATGGCGGACCTGCTAATTAAACTCTAATTAACCATGAGTAAACTGCAGGTATATTTTTAGTGTGTTATTTTGACGTACATAAATATAGATACATACACGTGCACTCAGAGACGTAGGCCTATGCACTTGCATATTGAAGCACACACACACACACACACATACATACATACATACATACGGAAAGAGATAGTGCCTGAGATGACGGATTTACTACATTTACCCACACAAACACGAGGACTGATGCTCTCCTCACTGTGTATTATGGAAAGGTTAAATTGATAGTTCGGTTAGGTTAGGCTTTTAAATTAAGTTAAGTTAGGTCAGGTTAGATAAGGATGGCTTTGGTAAGGGGGAGGTTAGGTTAGGCTAGGGCAAGCTAGACTAGGTTAGGTTAAGCTAGGTTACGGGAATTCCAGGTTAGTTTAAGGGAAAGTTAGGTTAAGTTCAGGGGAATAGACAATTAGGTTAGGTCAAGTCAGGTTAGGTTAGGTCTAAGGCAAGTTTGGTTAACTAATTTCCTAGTCCGTGTTTCAGTAACTCTTCCAGAGATGAGAGAGTCAACTAGGAGTGTGTCACCACCCACAGAAATTGAGTGTGTATCTCCTTGTTTGTGGCCACTGGAGGAAGTGGGGTATAACATAAGGTGGTGTTTTGCTTACTTTATTTACCCGTGTGCTGGGACTGTAGTTTAATTAAATGTGGTTCACTTGGTTCTTTACTTACTTGTACTCAATCATCTGTTACTGGGATCCATTTTGTTATTATATTAGTTAGGGGAAATATAAAGAGATATCTGGATAGTTACATTTATTCAACAAGGACGTGATCTGAAGTTATATGTTTTATCCTTATTTCTAACTAGATATTCCGTGGGGGAGAAATTCACTATACACCCGTATGACTACAGAAAAAAGGCATTCAATCAACCTTACCGCCCAGTACGATCGTCGCCGGCCCAGGCAGGTGCCACCCACACTACAACACACCCAATAATAAACTGACTGTAAACCTAACATTATCTATTAGCTGTAGTGAGCGTATTCTGAGTTTCAAATCAGAGTCTGTTTTTCAAAGATTCTTTAAGCACTTATTCCACTGATTAGCAAGTTCACAATACGGGCGTAGTCACGTCAGTTCTGTGGGCGGTGGACCTATCTTTATGACACTTGGTAAAGACAGGGATCTGGTTACCCATGAGGGGATAACGAATGGTGACGAATTAGGGAAAATGTCGCTTGACAAGCACTGTAAACGCACAGGACCCCACAGGTTAATTTTCAATTTCCTTTTGTAATGGTAGGCTCTCGTGGGCGTAGGTGTGCATGGGAATCCCTTTTATTACACAGGCGTGAACCTTTGATGTTATTTGTGTTCAGTAAGTCTATACCTGTGTGTGTGTGTGTGTGTGTAATAATGCTAATTATAATTAATGGTTTATTGATAAATACATCAGTAATAAACAGAAAATTTACAAATGACATAAGCGGTATATTATAATATATTATGATATGGGGGGAATTTCAGTAAAGTTACTATACAAAAGTAAGATTGGCAAGGAGTAAACACATGAGTTTTCTATTAGTTGATGATGGTTTTTACAATGGTTGGAATGGGTCTGTCTTATAGCGGTTGCATTCAGTTGTGGAGCCGAACAACAATTCGCGGGCGGGGATCTCAGGCGACAACAGGAGACAGTGACTTGGACAGTGTAGTAGCTCTGGCCTAAACTGACTGATGAGGAAGCAGAGCATTCCCGTCCTAGTGCCTTGGGGGACGCCACAGGTGAATGACTGAAAGGTGGAGACAGCCCCTGAGAAGGGTACAGCTTGGAGTCCGTCACTAAGGAAGTCTGTGAGCCATAGTATGAGACTTCTCCGAAACCCAAGGTCGATGACTTTGTTAATAATTACGCAGTGGCTATTCAACTGTCACTAGTTGAATAGCCTGGTAGTCTATGCAGCCGTTGCCAGTTCTTCTCACTCATTTTCAACAAGATTTTCTCTTAGTTGGCGCTAGTTTTCCGAGAGAATTTTATGATTAGCACTGGAAAAGTAGCAAGATTTTCCAATTTTACTAACACTGTACTATTATTTTTTGGGCGCTTATTGGCAAAGGAATCTACTACTGCTTGCTGTGACGGCGTATAACGAAAGCTTCTTGGTAGTAGTGTAACAGTATGACACAGTAATGGGGGGAGAACATAATATCTCTACCTTCACCAACTGTGTATCTGATGAGGTGACTGTTACCGTGAATATAACGGTTACTTGTGAAACTGTCATATATGTAACAACCTGCCTGGGTTGTTACCACTTGTAACAATCACTTGTGAAGCATGTTACCTTATATTTTTGACATACTAAGATATAGATAAAAGTTAATTGGATCTTCTGTAGTGAAATCCAATATGTTCCTTTGTTTGTATTTATTATAAAAGGTTTCTATGTACACTTTCAAAAAGGGTTATCACCGTAACTTAATCACTGTATCTATGAGTGTTAAATGAGGACGGAGGCTATGTTAAATAGCTCTGCTAAGTACGTCCTGTCCATGAGCGATGAATGAGAATGAGTAGGGACCCATCCAGGGAGTACGGAAAATATATATATCCGACGTCCTCCCTCGAGGGAAGATGGAACCCTCCACGATGGCTCTAAATAGTGTCTTCCTCCAGTGAGTGATATCAAACTATTGCCCGCAATAGGTGGCCAGAGAGCCAGTTACTTAATGCTTAACTCAGCACCAAGTGACGAGACTTCCCGTGGGCACACCTTATCACGTGCTCTGAACATGAGCCTCATAGCTCGTGGAAAGTTACAGGGGGTGATATTTGTACAAGTCTAATGTAATTAACCCATTTATATAAATACTTCTCCCTATAAGACGGGCTAATACAGGCGCACTCAGCGTAAACTTTTCCAGCTCACTCCCATGTGATATATATATATATATATATATATATATATATATATATATATATATATATATATATATATATATATATATATATATATATATATATATATATATATATATATATGCATGCTGATAACCACAAGGAAAAAGAAAACACGAAGTTCCCAAGCGCTTTCGTGAAATTCACATCTTCAGGGGTGAGTACAGTCTGTACTCAGGAAAAACACGAGTTCTAGCGCTTTTATTGAAATTCACATCTTCAGGGGTAGTACAGTCTGTACTCACCCTGGTGTGAGTACAACTAACATATATATATATATATATATATATATATATATATATATATATATATATATATATATATATATATATATTTCATGTAAATCCACAATGAAAATGTGGATAAGATAGATCTTGATAAAATCACACGGGAAAATGGAAACAACGGAGCACCTTAGCTTTTGTCTTTATTCAAGACATCTTCAGAGGCAACTGGACTACATGGACAGAGAGAGGCTTAAATATACAGGGTGACCTTAAAAACATGAGGTCAGGTCATAATGATGTCATCCACTAATCCCCACACCAACACACACGTAGAGGAGCTTAAGAGAAGGGGGGTGACCTGACTAAGTATAATCAAACTAGCTTCAACCAGAAGTCTTTCTGTGACACAAGATGATTTAAATACTTCTAAGCTTTTTTCCCAAGCAATGGGGTGATTATTATTCCTAACATGAACGAACAAGGCACTGCTTTCAGATGCTGTTCTGATATTATACTTAGTCACGTCACCCCCCTTCTCTTAAGCTCCTCTACGTGTGTATTGGTGTGGGGATTAGTGGATGACATCATTATGACCTGACCATGTTTTTAAGGTCACCCTGTATATTTAAGCCTCTCTCTGTCCATGTAGTCCAGTTGCCTCTGAAGATGTCTGAAGATGTCTTGAATAAAGACGAAAGCTAAGGTGCTCCGTTGTTTCCATTTTCCCGTGTGATTTTATCAAGATATATATATATATATATATATATATATATATATATATATATATATATATATATATATATATATATATATATATATATGTATGTATGTATGTATGTATGTATGTATGAGGTCCGACATGAAAATAACGAGACTGACCCTATAACTCGGGAACCAAGAGTGGGAGGGGAGGGACAAACAGACGGTTATTGAACATGTTCTAACTTGTCACAGTGTAACAAGGCTCAACTCGATCACTTCACTCTTTACAAGTGGACGCGTGTTGAAGTATAGACGTGTTCTTACGCTCGGTCAGAAAATGTCGGACTGCAAAACTGAGCAACGAGTTAACATCAAGTTTATCGTTAAACTTAAGAAATCAGCGATGGAAACTTTTCAATTATTGACTGAGGCTTACAGTGAAGATTGCATGTCTTTTGCACGCATTTTTGAATGACACAAACGATTTTCGGATGGCATAGAAACCGTGAAAGATGCCGTCCATGCACAACAGTTACCGATGACAACATTGAAAAACTGTGAGATGTGATAAGAAAAAAACGTAGGTTGGGTGATCGAGCAATAGCTGAGAAAGTTAATTTTGACTGGGAAAGTGTTCGACGCATTCTTACGGAAGAATTGAGCAAAAATGGTTCAAAAATGCTGTCAGATGAGCAATGCGCCAGCCCACAACGCTTTGTCTGTGAAGCAGTTTTTAGCCAATAAAAACATCACTTTACTTGACCACCCACCCTTTTCACCAGACCTGGCACCCTGCGACTTCTACCTCTTCCCAAAGATCAAGTCCGTGCATCAAAGAAACCAATTTTTTATCGGTAGTAGAGGTGAAAGCAAAAACGAAGGAGTTCCTCAACAGCCTTTCAGAACATGATCTGAAGAATTGCTTTGAACTGTGGTAGCATCGCTTGGAGCTGTATGTCAACTCAGAAGGGAACTACTTTGAAGGCGATCACAGTTAATTTTCTTAATTTGGTAAATAAGAAGAGTTACAGCATCTGGGGTACAGTATTATTCTAATATTTACCTGCACACTAAAATCATTTCCAGTATTTTCCAGGTACCATTAAGAGGGTCCTAGCTCTCACATGGCTGTCATGTCAATATTGTTGTTATTGTTCTCTTTGCATCTGTATTTTTCTAGCTAAATAAACATTTTTATTATCAAATCCAATATCAACTTATATTTGTGTTTTTTTTTTCAAAAAGAAAAGATCTTTTGTTCGTGTGTGTGTGTGTGTGTGCGCGCGCGTCTGTGTCTGTGTGTGGATTTCATCGACCTAATCAAGGGCTTCCACTCGGTCAGCAGGGAGGCCCTCTGGTGGACCCTCAGCCGTTTTGGCTGCCCAGCAAAATTCATCGCCATTGTGAGGCAACTCCACGATGGCATGAACGGCAGTGTCCTGCACAATGGCACCCAGTCTGAGTTCTTCCCCATCCAAACGATGGTTAAACAAGGGTGTGTACTGGCACCAACTCTCTTCTCCATTTTCTTGGTTGCACTTCTTACTCGTGAGAGTGTCAATTTAGCCGGCAGGGTGGACATCGAGTACCGGGTGAAGGATCTTTTCAACATCAGACGACTCCAGGTAGGAACAAGGGTGTCGGCAGCTTCCATTATCGAGCTTCAGTATGCAGACTACCTCACCCTTGTCGCTCACACTGAACGCGACCTACAGGAAATCCTGAACACCTAAGCAGAGGCGTATGCATACTTCGGCCTTGAGGTGAATGTACGTAAGACTCAGATTCTTTTTCAACCTGCCCCTGGTTCAGACACACCTCCACCATCCATCCAGCTTAACGGTACTACCCTCTCTAATGTTACCAACTTTCGGTATCTCGGCTCCCACCTGTCCACCACCGCGGACATCGATGAAGAGATTCAGCATCGGATCAGTTGTGCATCTTAAACCTTTGGCAGACTCCGAAACCGTGTCTCTAAAACACGGTTTCGGAGCTGCAATTATCTTCAAAATTACACGTACATCGACCAGTGGCTCCCCTCCACCTTGCTATATGGCAGTGAGACATGGATCACATACAGGAAGCACCTTAAAGCACTTGAAAACTTTCACCAACGTAGTCTACGTTCCATCCTCCGTGTTCGCTGGGAAGACAAGAGAGCAAATGCCAGTATTCTTGCCTACACAAACTGTAGGAGCATCGAGGCTGGACTAAACTGACGTTACCCGCATGGATGGCGGTAGACTGCCAAAGCAGCTACTTTACAGTCACCTAACGAATACTAAACGTAACGCCGACGGGCAACTGAAAAGGTAAAAGGATAGTCTTAAGACAAACCTGAAAAGATGCCAAATCGATCCCCTCACCTGGGAGTCGATTACTTCACACCGTAACGCTTGGAGGAGCACTACACGAGAAAGTGTCAATACTTTCTAGTTAACCCTACTGCAAACCGAGGCAGACAAGCGCCAACGCCCCTCCCGCACTCGATGTAGCCCTCCACGTGTGCAACTCATGTGAACGACACTGCCGATCCCGTATCGTCCTCTTTAGTCACCTCAAAACTCACCAATGAAGGTGACATCTTTAATAACTCGTATCATTTTACCATAGCTGGATGATCGTCACACTCGATTCCGAGTGACAGCAAAGTAGCAGTAGTAGTCGTAGTAGTAGTGTGTGTGTGTGTTTACAGCTTGTTTGTCACAGGTAATGCAAGCTGGGAGGTGCTTTATGTAACGGGGGGTCTGGTTGTAAGGACGTGAGGGAGGGTAGGGGAGAATGAGAAGTTGTAGGGATCTGACCTGAAGACTTGGATTAGTGGTCCAGCTCGTATGGCGAGACCTCGTAGTTTCACCTTAACGTGCGCGAGGGAATGAGCTATATATAAGATGCATATATCTTTTATGGGTCCTGTAATAAATATATAAAAACATAAGCTCGTATATACTCATATATCACCTAACCTCCCATCTCCTTTACACCCCACGTCGATATTTACGAGATGTGACTCTGGACACACTCAATGGCTTGTAAAATTCTCGTAAGATTTTTCGAGTGTTAATGGATCTTCCAGCTCATTTCGGACAATTGTGCCGGGGAAGGAGGTGATTTATACCAGTTATCGTGGTCATATATATGACTGTCAGCTTTGAGAATGGCCCCTAACTTCGACGAGGAAGACACATTTGACTTTCTTTATATATATATATATATATATATATATATATATATATATATATATATATATATATATATATATATATATATATATATATATATATATATATATATATATACCTGTGATAGTGAGATAGTGGTGATGGTGGCGGTGGTCGTCGTTGTCGTTTCGTACATCACTAGTTTAATCGGAATAAGGAACTGGAAGTCCTCTTAACCTAACCTAACCTGAGTTTATTCCTAATTCAGTGTATTCAGAATTTAGTTAACATTTCTATTTGGAGTATTGCCTGGTGTGGGTTTGTAAGTCGTCCTGGTATTTGAGAACCTTTGTGTTATTGTCTCTGAGTCATCTTGCCTTTTGTGATCTCCAGGCAAAGGAAATATAGGTCACCTAAAGTTTCTTAAGAGGCAAGGTGAGGTGATCTGCTTCTGTTTACAGGTAAGAGGTTTGTTCTGTGGTCTTACAGGTTAATGTCTCCTTTCCGTGATAGCCAGAGTAAGGAGAGGTGAGGAATGGCTCTTATCCTTCGCTCAGTCGATGCGTTTACCGAGGTGATAATCTACACGAGATCTATCAAGCTTACCACGCTTACATGATAACTTCGAACTGATATTTCCTCTTCTATCACCAATTATCTTCTTTGTAACCTGCTCGTTTTCCTTGATATGAACTAGATAAAAGATAAAATTCAAGAGAAACATAAATAGGAGAGAATAACGTGAGTGTAAACAAAAGAGAGAAAGAAGCTGAGATACAAGGAGAAACAAGAGTCACATATTTCTTTATATCCTCAAGGAACATTAAGTAAATAATCACTGCGTGTAGACGGACAGTGTCACCAGATGTGTTTTGTTCTTGGACAAGTGACTTCAGAGCGGCTCAAAGGTAATACTGATTCTGAGTGCTGCTGCTTTACGATAGTGGGAACCTTGAGGTAATCCAAGATACGGCCATTGATTTTTTCTATTACTTTTTTAATGCTATTTTTCTAATCTTAATTAACATCATGTGTTTTTCCATTTTCTCATTTATCACTTATCTTTTTAATTATCTTTGCTGTTATCGTGGTTTCCTTGTCTTCCTGTTTAATCGTTCCTTTTTTCTTGGTCTTCATTATCAATTTTACTGTTTCTTCATTTTTCCCTCATACCCTTCATTCCTCCCTACCCCTACCCCAACACTCTCTTTCTCTCTGTATTAACATTGAGCGAAAATTCGTCTGGCGTAGTTTTCACGATAGTCTCAAATGCATGGTAGAAGATAATGAGGGTAAGCACTGTTAATCGCTCGTGCTGGCGTTGGCAAGGTGCAATTGTCTTAAGGTATTCAAAGGCCTCAATAGGTGAGGTATTTTAAAGTGTCGTTTACGAGTTCCTGTTTTATATGCGAGAAAACGAGTAAGGGGAACTGAGGAGTGATGGACCGAAAAGGTGAGCCAGGAGTCAATTTGTCGGGTTCTTGGTGGCAGGGTGAGCAGCTGCTTAATGGGTGAAACATATCTGATTCTTTGTCTGTCTTTCTGTCCGACTTTCTTTCTGTTTTTTCTTTCTCTCTGTCACTCTTTATATCTCTCGCCTATTGTTTTAAACATTCAGTGCAGCAATTCTGAAGAGGAATCCTGAAATTCAGGACAGTTTAAAGTGGCCTGAGAAATAAATACATCAAAACAGGTATTTTAGTTTGACAAATTTATTTGTCGGGTTACTTAAAAGTAACCCGATATTCAGGATTTCTCTTCGGACTTGTTGCACTGAATGTCTAGAAAAAATAGGCGAATATCTCCCTCTCCCCACTACTTGACCCTTAAAGTAGATGGGGCCCACTACTCGACCCTTAAAGTAGATGGGGTCCACTACTTGACCCTTAAAGTAGATGGGGCCCACTACTCGACCCTTAAAGTAGGTGGAGCCCACTAATCGACCCTTAAAGTAGGTGGAGCCCACTAATCGAGCCTTAAAGTAGATGGGACTCACTGCTTGACCCTTAAAGTAAATGGGACCCTTTAATTGACATTAAAGGTGTTTCTTCTTTAGCGGTAAAAATGATGTTATCCCACTAAGGGTGTGCGTTAGAGACGCTTTGTCGGGTTGTGTTTATTTTTCGCAGTGACTATTCACCCGTCATAGGTTGAATTGCCTGGTACGTAGTCTACGCAGCCGTCTCGGCTACAGAGGCGGCCAGGATATTCAGCCGTGAATCCACAAATATAACAACTATATATATATATATATATATATATAAATATATATATATAGGAATATATATATATATATATATATATATATAAATATATATATATAATTATATATATATATATATATATATATATATATATATATATATATATATATATATATATATATATATATATATATATATATATATATATATATATATATATATATATATATATATAAGACCCTTGTGGCCCTGAATTAACCTACCTGTCTGCAAATTTACAATACAAATCATTATTATAATTCATTTTTATTTTATAGTTGCCTGTCTGTGTTTGTATTCGTGTGTGTGTTTTCTTGTACATATGTTGGCTGTAGTACGTGATAGTTCATATATTTTTCGTTGTTTATATATGTTATGTAGCTTGCAATTGTGGAAGTTATTTTTACATATTGTAGAATATTATTTACTGTAGGCAAAAATGGAAAATACGGTTAATTTCCTAATAATTAAAAAACATCCACATATAGTTGTCATCATTCACAAACAAAATTCCACATATTGTCAGTTTTGAGTTCCATCCCACGACACCTTCCTTAGGAACGGTTACTTTGGCGATCGCAGTGATACCAATTCTTCTCACCTGTTTTCCACCAGATTTTCTCTTAGTAGGCGCTAGTTTACCGATAGACAATTTTTTTTGTGAATAGCACTAAAAAAGTAGCTAGATTTTAAAATTTTACTGATACTGCATTATTCTTACTGGGTGTTTATTGGCAATGGAATCCACTATTGCTTGTATGTACACGTACAATTGCCTCCGTATGAACGTACCACGGTCTAGGTGTGTGTGGCGACACATTTACAAGATGTGGCATCACAGCGCCGTAGTCAGGGGCGTTGAACCGTGGATTTCCCTGTTTGCTGGTTCCCCGTAGTTCAGTCCAATGTAACTCGGTCGTGGCTACACAACAATGTTGCATAACCACGTATTACAGAGTTCGTTTACCTGTTTACCTCATTTATTGTTTGTATCGTATCGCAAACAAGGTAATTTCACTGTTTCACGTCCATTCCCTCCTCTATGTCGCTGTGATGCCACGTCTCTTACCTGAGCCCTCACACACTTCCAGTCTGTGGTACTTTTATGTCTTGGGCAACTGCACATCAGTGTTGGTGAAGAGAGGGTAAAATGATGATGGCTTGCATAAATAATATCAATGAAGTAGTAATTGTATTCAAAACATTAATAAAATATAACTAACATCAGAATTATAGGCCGTGTGGGTTATAGATGAATCTGAGTATTGACATCCCTGGACAGGACAAGATTATCGAAAACTGGGCCTCAAACTGACATGGTCAGACCTGTGTACAGCCAGACGAATCCTGGAAAAAAAATCACAAGAAAAAAGTCACAGGAAAAGTCACAAAACCTAACCTAACCTAACCTAGCATATTTTATTTAATTGTTTGTGACTTTTTTCCTGTGATTTTTTCATAGCCAAAATTGTGACTTTTTTCTGTTACCTTTTTATCTGTGACTTTATTTTCGTTCACCAGCCAGACAGACTTCAACATGAAGTGACAGACACACTACGAGGACTAAGGCAATTAAAGGGTTATCCTATGACGCTATAACAAAGGTATCACTTTATGTGGCGGAAATAAAAATACGTTAATAAGACTGTAGGTTGAGATGCAACATGTAAATTAAACTTGTTTATATTTTAGTTTTCTATGCGCTCATCATTGATATTTATATATTTTCGTTATTTCTGATTATATGCCTACAATTTTAATTCATTATGTAACAGTGTACAATTAATACTACTTTTAAGTGTGAAACTAGCGAAATAAGAGTTGGTAACTGGCGGGAATTCATTTTCAGAGTTGGTAACATTTTCCTGGAGACGATTTTCCATTTTTGCCTATCGTAAATAAAATTCTGCAATATTTAAAAATAACTTCCATAGAAACAAGCTACATAACATATACAGGTATAAACGAACACATTTCCTTCTGAAAACTACAGTTCACGTCCTGGTCTTGTCAAGCGTACTGCAAGGTACAGAAGCTTGTCACTGGTGGCGGTGGGTCGGCGTCACATAACCCTGACCACGCAGCTTTGGGAGGTCTTAAGCCTATTTCAACTAAAAAATACATGAACTATCACGTAACACAGCCAACATATGTACAAGAAAACTCACATATGCATACAAACACATACAGGCAAATATATAATGAAAATAAATTTTAATGATTTTCCTCGTAAAACGTCTGCAGGCAGGTACCGTTAATTCAGGGCCACAAGGGTCTAGTTACATTTATATAGTTGTTAATATGTTTGTGGGTTGACGGCTGAATAGCCTGGCTGTCTATGTAGCCGTCGTGGCTGCGTTTACTACGTACCAAGCTGTTAAGCAGGTGAAGGCTAAATAGCCAAATGTATTTATTTTGTGTTAGTAAATCATATTAATGTTTTAAGTATTTTCCTCTTTTCTTTTAATATTCTGCTTGTCTCTATTTTATGTTTTATTTTGTCTTATTTGTTTCTTTATTCATTCATCCGATAGACACTTTCTCTGTCTCTTTCCAAATTCTCTCTTTAGTTTTCTTTATCTCCTAAGCTTGTCTGTCTCTCTCATTAACTCTCTCAATTTGTGTCTCTCAAATAAGATTGTTTGCCCTTATCTCTCTTTCATCGTCCCTTTCGTCTGTAACCTTCTTTTTCGCTTTTTTGTTTATTTCTCTTTACTTCTACTTTCTCTCTTTGACTTTCTCTACTTTTCTCTCTGTCTTCACTTTTCTTCATCTCTCTCTTTTTACTTTTTTGCTACGTACTGTCTCATTTTTTCTTCACTCTTCTCTCACTCTTCTTCTTAGCTTCTGTTGTTCGTTGCTTTGATTTTCTCTCCTTTCTTCATTTTTCCCACTCCTTTTCGCCTATTTTTTCTCTCTTCAACCTCTATTCCTTTTCTCCCTGCTGAAAATTTCGTCTAATTCTCTTAACCTTCACACATGCAACAGGATAATGCACTTTGCATTTACCAACTATCACACCTTAATAAAACAACATCATGTATTCGAAGCGAAAATTTTCCCCTTAATAGCACTGACGAAGATGCCAGAGGCCCGACGAAGGCTTCCAGGCCCTGATAACTTTACCTAAAACTCCAGTAAGAACTTCTATCGAGTTACAACTTAAAGTTTAACTAGGTTTAGCTATTTATTGTATGCTTACGTAAATATAACGTCGCTTAGATATTAAGATGCAGAATGTTATTTTCTTCCTTTAGGTGGCTTGGTATATGAAGTAATTTTAAGTGCAAAATAATTTTATTGATTATTTTATTCTTGTTGAAATTAAAAAAAAAATACTTCATAGGATCAAGTGTATTAGTTACAGGTAGGGAGATAATAATTACAGGTACAGGTGTATGAATTTTATGTCCAGGTATAATAGTTACAGGTGGAGAGATAATTAGACACAGGCGCAATAATTGCAGGTACACAGACTAAATTATAGAGATAAATGTAATAATTACCTGTACTTAGACATTAACTGTAGGTATACACAATAATTACAGGTACGGAGCCTTGATGGGCTGTACCATGTCTATTGCCCCATGACGAGTGAAGAGGCGGTCAGGCCATTTTTACCTTTTGGAGACAAATGGTTTTCGCTTGATATCTAAGTCCTTCTGAGAGTATTATAACTAAACTTCATATACAACTTATTTATTTAAGAAGCGAATCAATTTTGGTACGGATCGGGAAAGGGTTAGCTAGTCCATTGATTGTTGTATTTTATCTTAAATTCTGCCAAGTTGTCGTGTATGGCGGTAAGGTGATGGTTTGGTCTTCAGGCTGAGGAATTTACAGTTCTGGGGCAAAATTTTGTATGTTCTCGTTGACTTTGTTCTGAAGTGAAAGTGTGCAAATTATCTTCCCTTTCATGGAGAGCAGATATTTTTTCTTTCATTATTCCATAGGCGAAACTATTAGCATCTCACATGTACCAGTCAAAGACAAAAGTCGTGTCTCAGTTTTGTCCGAAGATTAAATATAACTCGTGAAGCATTATGAGAGTCCACTACCACAAGGCAGAGCCCACCAAAAGCTTAGCTCTTCGCATATATTTTCACCAAATTTCACGACACGACTTTTGTCTTTCATTGTACACCAAAAACTAAGAGGAAACGTAGATTTTTTTTATCGTATTAAAAAAATGCTGGACTACTCTGTTACTCATCTCACTTTCGACGCTTCTCGGGTTATTACGTAATCTTTCTGAAAAATTACCAGATGAAATTATAAGTCTGTAGAACTGCTGTCACGATCTAGCTATTATTATTATTATTATTATTATTATTATTATTATTATTATTATTATTATTATTATTGTTATTATTATTATTATTATTATCATTATTATTATTATTATTATTATTATTATTGTTATTGAAGCAGTTTGTTTAGCCAGAAAAATGCAGATACAAATTGAATAATAACACATTTTACATGGCTTTCCAATTGGTTTTTAATAATAATAATAATAATAATAATAATAATAATAATAATCATCTCCCAAGTGGTAGAAATATGTACATGTTTGCACAAGAGATACATCACTCACACTTGTGTCGGGACGTTTACACTGACTGTCTAACACTTATTGTCTGTTATAGTGCGGATCACTGTCCATGGGGTGAGTGGATCCTCTCTCTCTCTCTCTCTCTTTAATTGACTATCTCCTCTTTCTTTCTTTCTCTTTCTCTCTTCCTCTCCCTCTCCCATGTCTATCTCTTTCTTTTGACTTTTTGTCTTTTGACTCTCTCTCCCTCCTTGTCTCTACTTCGTTCTACCTCTCTCTTTGTCTCTCACCTCTCTCTCTCTTTGTCTCTCCCCTTCTCTCCCTTTGTCTCTCTCCCTTTCTCATTTGTCTCTATCCCTCCTTTCTTTGTCTCTCTCCCTCTTTCTCTTTATCTCTCCCCATCTTCCCTTTTGTCCCTCTCCCTCTTTCACTTTATATTTCTCCTTCTTTTCCTTCTGCTTCTCCTCCTCCTCCCTGTTTTTCATCGTCTTCTTCGTCGTCATTGTTGTTGTTGTTGCTCTCGTTGTTGTTGTTTTACTAGTTAAAATCTATCATCCTTCCTCAGTTAACAGTTAAACAATATCTCACATCTCACCATCCTTATCTCAGTATCATTACGTATATTCACACGTCGCTTCATGAGTCAGGTAAGTTAACAAGATACAATGAAGAAGAATGTGTCACCTGCAGCATGACCCGTCAATGGCTCTCAATGCTAAGACATGTTCCAAGGTCAAGTGAGAGTTGAGGTGGAAGAGATAATATTCTTATTTATTTTTCCCCCCCCCCCGAGGACAACAGCTAGTTTATTGTGCACCCTAAACTCATCCTGTGAGAGGTAGCGCAAAAAGGATTACAGAGTATAAGCCACAAAGGTTGTTTAGTAGACCCCAGTGATTTTGATATTATGGCAATGAATGTTACAGAATATTTCCTGTACATGGTTTGTTTAAGTCTGTACATATAATTTTTATTTGGACTAGATGCGAAGTGTGGATGCAGTCTTAGTATATCAGCTATCTTGTCATCAGAGATAAAGTGCAGTGCCACCGCATACATAGTGTGCTTGGATCTATCCTTATATGGTTCTATTTTTTCACAGTCTAAGACGTAGTGTTGGAGTGTGTGGCCATATGTCTGGCAACACACTTTACATTTAGTTTTGTTCACATCTGCCTGCGGGGCATACTGCCAGAGGTACTTATATCCTAACATTAGTGTAGCGGTTAGTGCCTGAGTGCCTGTTTGTATTAACTTATCTACTGGTTTCAAATTCATCAGAAAGCTCTTTTCTGATTACAGTTTTTTAGGTTTTGTTTTGCAGTCCTAGATTGTACTCAACATTTTCATTGTTGGACGCGAATTTAGCTAAGGCATGATCTGTGTCATGTTCTTTGAGGCCTATGTGAGAGGAGATCCACAGCAACTTGATCCTGATACCCCGTCAACAAACCACATATGCTTGTGTCTGGCCTCAGAGACAAACTGATGACAATCTGAGTTTAGGGTATCAAGAGTCCGTGATGATGAGACTGTCAGTGTCTTCAATAAGTTTCAAGGCTGTGAATATGGCAAATAGTTCAGTTTGTAGAGTGGATACCCAGTTACTAATTCTAGCTCCTTTTTCTATTACATTACCATTAGACTGAGTCACAATGACAGCACTTCCCCCCCACAGACAGTGTTCAGAGAGCCGTCAGTGTAGATGGTTTGTGTGATGTTGTTATTTTCAGTCTGCAGGTTATATATGTGGTCAAGAGCTCTCACTTTGGCAGTGTGTTGGAGATAAGGATTACGTGTGGTCAGTTGTTTCGGCGGGTACGTGGGTGTTGTGATATCGAAGGGAACTGTCCGCCAGGGTGGCAGGAGGCGCTGTTGTCTCAACTTTGTAGAGATGGTTTAGTTCAAACATCCTCATATGTGTAGCTGTAGTTTGGATCCATTTAGATTCACCAATTTCATGACTCATATATTCTAGCAGTTTCTTAGAAGCAATGTTATCTGGATGACCACGCAAAAGCCTCAGGGTTGACTTTGATTATTCTATCTTTGACACTGGGTATCCTTAGTTCTTTCCTCTTATTAAGTACTTTAGTGCTCAAGGGACAGCCTAAACTAATTATAAAGGCTCTATTTTGCATTTTTTTGAGCTTGTTAATGCCTTTCCTGTCACGAAGGACCAGGGCTGGGTTGAGGTAAGGCTGGGTGATCGGACGCAGACTAGATCAGCAATGTGGTAACGAGGCACTATGATGGTGAGGTTCACATTACATCACCACAACACTCCGAGACTCATAGCACACGAGCACAGAATGAACTTATTACGAACTTTGACATGGCATGAACTTGCATAACAAATGGATTCATAACATTGTTGCCACACATAACAACAACATGTTAAGATTGGAGCATAAAAAACTTTGCCCGGTCCCAAAACACTGTCTTGGAACCACTAGATGCGAGTCCTCGTAATACACATGAATCATCAGGGCAGCATATATATAAAGGGTGGCCGGCGGCCGAATTTCGTCAAGGGGGAGTGACCGGTCAGTCGACAAGGTGAGGCCTATACATGTATAGATATTACCATAACCCTGGGAATATTATGGTTTCACACATACAAGGAATTCATATAGTCATGTTTGCAATATTTAATGGTGTATCAGTAACTTCATTGAAGTATTTTGGCTTGGAATGTTGCAATTCACTTTAATCATGGTATCATCCAAACAATTTTTGTCTCGTCCGGAGCAGCGACTTTGCCGAAGACCTCGACCTTCAGCGTAGATGCAGGGTCTACCATTAGACAATGCATTATGCTTCCAATATCTTCCCAGGCAGTAGTACCTCCCTGTTTGGTAGCTACCTACTACCTGCAAAACGGAAAGGACCACGGACAGTGATAATCCTAGGTGGGTCTACAGGTCCCATCTAATCAGTAATGACTGCATTCTTGCATTTGAGCCGTCTTGGCCTTGTAATGTTCTCATCTTGTTCGAGCATTACAGGGTCTTGGAACTGGTCGAGTCCTTTGATTATTATGGCAGTCCTGTTTGATATTAATGGTGGGTGTTGCATAGTTATTCCCGCTAGTTCTTTGTTGACAAGGTCACTTAGGATGTCTGGATCAGTTTTCAGCATTCTTCCCTGTGTGTGAGCTTTGAGTGAAAACTGAGCTCCACGGTGTCTGGCTGCTGCCTCACTTAACCACTCATATTTGCCAGTGGTTTCCGTGGTGTCAGAGAAGTCTAGGCGTGCTCTTTAGGGAAAAGAGAGGGCAATTGTTGGTCACGTTGCCTTTCTGCACTTTGTAGCTTCTTAGATTGGACTATTTGAAATCCCTTCATGGCGTCGGTGTCATCTCCAAGATCAAGATCGCTGTTGACTGCATCACTCTCTCCCTGCTGCTGTTCTAGAGAGTCATCAGCGGTGTCCTCATCAGTCGACTCGGACATGGTGGAGTGACAAGACTCGACCGTATTTACTTATGGTCGAGGAGCTTTTACCATGGTACCACGAGCGTGGAATATGGGCATAAGTGTAAGGGCACTGTGGAGTGCCAGCAGCTGTCACATTGATCAGTGCACTTCAATCACAGAAGTCACTTTACAATGGTCACACCTCACTGACACTGATGTGAAGTCACTATTACACTTATAATGAGAGATGATGGAGGTATATTATTGATGGACGAGATGATAGAGAGATGATGGAGAGATATTCCGGATGATAGAGAGATAGAGATAAATAAATTGTTGATGAGAAATGATAGAGATAATATATGACAGAGATAATGGAGAGCTAATGTTGATGATAGAGAGATAATGGAGAGATACCACTGATATAGGAGTGAAATGGAATGATAACATGGTCGAGGTGTCTGAGGTGGAAGTTTCCCTTGTCAACAGGTAGAGCGAGGTGATTAGGATTAATTGAGTTTAATGACTCTAGTTATACACGAAGTGTCCAGGTTAATACATTTTTCGCTCAGGTTCGTCAACTCGGCCATAAGGTGCTACTACTTAGTTCACCATCTGTTTTATCAGGGCCGTATATGGTTTCATACCTTTCCTGCCAGGTAAAAACGATCGCAAAATATTATTGTCTCTTGGTGCCTTGAAACGAATAAAAAACATAACTTTTTTCTATTTAAAAAATTGAAATCTCGTAAAATTATATCTGTTTTCGTGGTAGAATATGTAAGAATTTATTGCCAGGAGTCTAAGTTGCTATACACTGCCTCTGAAGTCCGTACAATATAAAATAGCACAAAAATTTCAGCTGAACGACATTGCGAAACCCAGTTAGGCTTAAAGCTTAACTTACCTGACACCAGAGAATGACGCCTCCTACATTATTACCTCTGCGACTGACGGAAGTAAACACCATTATTTTCCTTGATAGACGGCAGCTGAGACCATATTTTTGCAAGTTGGATGTTGGAAAGATTTTTGTATGAATTTAAAATTATATATAGAAATGAAGTGTTAGAATACTAGTAATATTAATTTCAAATGAGACAAGGAAATGAATGATAGAAAAGTTTCCAGTGTTAATTTTAACTAAAATATATGAAAATTATGTCTTTCTCGTGGTTTTAAAACTACAATAATCGATCCAATAAAAACAGGCGAATCCAGTTTCCTGGTATGTCAGTCGTAACCACATAACATTCAAGGCAAAACAGATAAAATTTCATGGCATTTTAGAAGAAAACGTGTATCTTTCCTTTCGACTGAAAACTATAAATTTAATTATATTGAGACGAACAAGAGCAAAATAATTATACCCGGTTCAGAAGACTATAAGCCCAGGTCTTCCCAAACTGTTAGTGTTTAAGCTATATTTTTCGGGGATTCTTGACAGCTAGAATAGGTTTTCGAGCTACCGAGAGATTTAGAGTTATTTATCTTCTGAGTTGATAACAGTCTTTAAGGATTTAACTTGGAATCTTAAAAACAACTAAGATATTACTGTGAATTTTAGATAATCAATAGCATTGTTGTGTCTTCATCAAATTCTTTTGATAATCCAGTTGTATTTATTATCAGCAGCTGTGAGAAAGTGAGAGTTTTACATTTTCCTTATGATTATCTAGGCTGAGTGGATACAGCACTCGACTCCTA
Organism: Homarus americanus; assembly: GCF_018991925.1. NCBI lineage: Eukaryota > Metazoa > Arthropoda > Malacostraca > Decapoda > Nephropidae > Homarus > Homarus americanus. The sequence continues at coordinate 28,109,375 of NW_024713129.1, read as the reverse complement.
TCATCAAGCACGCCCGAGGCACCCCTGACTATACCTGACTGAGAAAATGATGGTAGTTGTGCCGGTAATAATGTCTTTTTTGTCTATTTTAGCTTAGTAATCAGTGTGCTACAACCACACTGCCCCTAATGGGCCGTCAGGTCTGTGTGACCCGTCTCAGTTACTAAAATAGTGTATTGTGACTCAATGTTTCATTAAACACAAGAGTTAATTGGACGTTATTCTAGCTTCTGATGAATGGTTTAAGGATAAAAGTTGTTAAGGTATGTGATGTTGTCTGTTGCACCAAGACTCATGGCGATGTATTATTCGTCTGTTTCTTGAACACAAGACAACGTGAAAACAAATATTTAACATTTATAATTAGTTTTAAAAGTTGAAGTCTTGTACACTACTTTTCATCCAATTAGAAATGTGTCGAATTACATTATGTTCCCTAACTCTGGAAAACGTATGTAGAGTCAGTGTTGGAGATAGAACACAGCCATGACTACTTCCTGTCTAACTGTGAACAAATTAGTTAGTTCATTATTTACTAACACTGCAGCCTTCTGTTGCCAGTAATGATTCTTTGAAAACTAATATCTCCTTTCTTAAAGCTTTTGTTTCCCAAGATCTCTATAATTTTATTGTGCTTTACCTTATCAAAATCTTTTTTTCAAAATCAACAGAATAGATGTACAAATTTCTTTTGATCTCTAAAGCCCTTTCACTTAAAATTCTCAAACCAAATACAGCTTCTCTAGTTCCTTTTCCCTTTCTAAATCCATTTTGCTCTGTCTGGAGGGCCAAATGCAAGAACTGCCGTCGTGTAGACGATGCTGTGGCATCCCGGCGGTCGTAATACAATGGAAGAAAAGTTTAGTGAGTATTGAAGAATGGCCATGGTGGTTCCTAACCGTCGTTTGTTGTTACTAAGTCATCGTGGTGTAGTCAGGTGTACCAACTGGCGGATGACTAGTAGGTTGGTATGCTTGCACCCTCAAAAACGTTGTCAATGATAGCACGAAACGTTTGCGCTTGCTACATTCGGTTAAGTATGATACATTTGTGATGAGACTACGCTTTGGATGCAAATATTATTGGCAATATATTGAAGGAACTGATGGCATTCGTTGTAAACTGTGTGGCTATGTAAAGTCTCATACATTATATCATTACATTATGGAATGTAACTTTTTATCAGAATTTAGGGGTAAAATTTAGGATAAAATTATGATTAATTTTGAGATTTTACGGAAAGTCGTCATTTTTTTCTGTTCTGAGTCTGGGGACCAGTTCCGAGGTTAGGGTAGGTAGCAAATTTCGGAATCTTTCCAGTAACCGGAAAAATTCCACATCATTCATGACACCAAGAACTATTTCTTCAGTTTCGGTGAAAGATGAATAGTCGGCTGTATCTCCACCTGTAAGTGAAAATAAAGGCATTAATATTGTGTTAGTTAAATTTGTGAATTTTGAAACATCTTTATTTATGAGAGGTAATATTTATAAGTTTCCAACACCTACATAGTGTAGGTAATTTTGTCTGTTGAAATAATCATAAAAAAAAATTCCAATGGTAACTCAAATTTTTTTGGTGTGATAAGCAACACTAAAAAAAATGGATTTTTTGTATTTTTAATGTTAACCTAACCTACCTTACTTAACTTAACTGGAAAAAAATCTGTCAACTTAAAATCCTAAAATTCCCTGGATGAGCGAAAATAAAATAAAACCATAAATTTCTTTTATTTTGGAAGACATTATTCATTTATGTTGGAATTATGAACATACAAGGCCAATGTATTCACACTTGATTTTACCATAGTTGAAGACGAAATATAGAATGGCTGTGTACAGCACTGTATATAAACACTGCCATTAAACATATGGAAATCCTTGATATTTTGCCATCTATAATGAAAACAAAACATGAAAAAATCACATAAGCAAAAACTGCCAAATGTGTTAGGGCCTAGGAGTTACCTTGGTACAGGTCACCTGGCATATTTGGACTTGTTAAAATATTAAATTATTTGGATTAGTTATCTTAAAGGCTTACCTTTAATGATGGTTCGGAGAATTTGGAGGATATAAGCGGCGATGAGGCAAGTAGAGGATGGCGGATGTTCCTACACAAACATGGAATTCTTTTAAAAAGAACAATAAAATTCTTCATGTGCTGTTCCGTATGGAAGATATCTTATAAAAAAAAATATTATTCCTTTGTAGATTTCTACTATTCATGTACATCCAATCTCTTTCTTTTGCTTTGGTTTCAAAATATAGTTCCATCGTAGTGGTCATCGGGTGGGGGTGAGAGTACCACGGAAATCTCCCTCGTTCCAATAATGAATCTCACAGTTTTTTATTTTTTTTTTATTTTTAAGCCCCGAGTGCTTCTTGCAAAGCGACCATGGGGATACCACAGCATCGTGTAAACCACGGAAGTTCTTGCAATTGGCCCTGAGACTTCCCATCGCCGAGTAACAACATGGCGCCAAGTTGACTGAACTCTCCGAAGAGCAATTCCGAATGTCGGGTTAAGTTTTAATAACTTGACAAATGGATTCATCAAACTCCATTAGCAGCTTGTACGTTCGGGTTACCATTTTGTAACCGTAATGCCGCAACTTGGGAAGGTTGGTAGACCTGGGCAAGATAAACGTAACAAATCAACTTGATCTGTGGCGCCAAATTTGAATGCTGAAAATCGAGTGGTGGTTGTAAAGCTTCTTTTTCAAGAGAGAAGGGTACTCGCTTGACAAACACAAAAGAGGACGCTAAAAGACATGGTAAAAGAGCACAAAACTGTATTGTACTGCTTTTTCCTCTTAATGAAGAATATAAAATCGTACTGTTTTATTTTCTATCATTTTTTATGCTTTAACTGTTCCTTCAGTTCTTATAAAGCCAATTAGATTATTATTTCAGTCTGTTTTGTGGGATAATTTCATATGTACTCTGATACTGTTCATTTATAGTATACTCCAACTTATGATAATTATTGTCCTTTGCTTGCCTTGAAATGCACCAGAAATATTTCTTGTCACTCATGGAAAAGGAGTGCAGTTAGCAACTACCTGCACTGTAAATTAGTACCTAACTATTGTAGTTTGTACCTAGCTACAAGAAAAACCCCACTGTATTCCTAAAACAAATGAAATCAGTTCACAAACACAAAAGAACCTACCTAAATACTGTAAATTAGGACCTAACTACTGTAATTTAGTACCTAATTGATGTAATTTATCACTTATCACATTAAAAAATTAATAAAGTATAAACTTATTACATTACCTTAAGGTACCATGGGTTTTGTATATTGAGAAAGTGGTGTAAGAATAGAATATTTGTATTTTTGAATATTGGCTTAGTGACCGCTCGTGAAGCGAAAGATACCTGTATGTGCAATATTAAGAATTAAGACACAATTGACAGTACATTAAACTACTGTAGAATTAATATGCCCTCCCCACGCTTCATAAAATTATCAGGCACATTGCCAGTTAATTCTATTACAGTAAGTTATTTACAGTAAGTTTCCCAAATAAAAAAAATATTTTGAAATAAGAAAAAAATTGCAGTACTGTACAATATAATAATGTATTATTGTTTAGTGTTTTATTATATGATCAGCTATCAATTAAATTGTATCTTAGTAAGGCCGGGCTTAAAACTTCTATGTAATTCTTCCTATAAAATTTTAATTCTTGGTCTTTTTATTAAATTCAAGTATAATTTATCATTTTGTCTTTATCTGCCTTATATACAGTACCGTACTGCGCTATAAGGACATAACTTGGAATGGGGCTTAATTTATATTGGTCATTTTTCGTGATTTCTCATTTGTATTTAAATTTTATACTTTCACGGTTTTATAAATTAATGATATATATGGCTCGATTTAATATACAGTAGTGTCTTATCATTAATCAATTATGACACTTTTTCCATCCCTGATTATAGGTTAGGTTTGAACATTTCCTCTAAAAATATTTTATGTAACCTAACCTAACCTAACCTAACAAACACTGGTAGTACTTACTGTAAGCACCACCAGAACAACTACCCAAACAGTGAAATATAGCATAAAATTTTTTTCCAAAGTAATTATCAGCGTCGGTCTCATAGGTGACACTTGTTGTAAGCCATTACCACAACAATCTACCAAACACAATTTGTATCATCTTGGATCTTTCCTATATAACATTTTGGTGAACTGGATATGATGTTACATCTATATATCACAAAAAAGTGTGTTCTTTATTGTACTTGAGACTATGAGAGGATATTTGCAGAAGCAATGCTCGATAATCAATTGATGAGAAACGTGATAGGGAGATAAAAAAATCTTCGGAGTTGAAGGTAAACATCACTGGTATTCATGCCGGTGTTTTAAAAATATTTACATTTCCGTCAGAACTGGTCATTAAGACATTTAAATATTCGTTTTCTTTATTTTCTCATTTTAATTTACATATATTGTACTTCAGAGATTTCATCTATTCATATAAAACAAGTTGGAACTTTGGGGATAAGTCTCCGTGTGCCTCTCCACACATGAAGACTTATCCCGAAATGTTCCATTAACAATTCGGGTTACTAAATAGTAACCCAAACCAAGTCACGTATATTTGGTTTAATAAAATTAATTATGGCTCGGAGGGCACTTTCTGGATAATAATAAGTAACCCGAATGTTTAAAAAATGGCTGTCTATCTACTGCTCAAGTCTGACCACGGTGTTGAGAACAATGGCTTCAGTTTTGCGTGCAATGAAAGCTGCTTTGAGGGCGCTGTTTTCACGAAATTCCAGATATACAATATCTCCAGCAAAGTGTCTCTCTTCAGCCTTCCTCCCCCCTCCCCTTCTCCCTCCTCCTCCTCTTTCCCTTCCCCTCCCTTTCTCCCCGTCCTCCTGATGGATGTCACATGTACTATGACTGAAGTTTATATTTGATTTTTTTAACCTGATATTACGGTTTTTCAGATACCACCACCAACTACTGTGAAGGGGTTATTGATTTCGCTTTTTATGTGTTTGTTTGTGTGTGTGTGTGTGTGTGTGTGTAATAATAATAATAATAATAATAATAATAATAATTAACGGTTTATTGAAAGAGCTTGGCAGTCAGAAGGCTGAAAATATACAGTTACATATTTGGGGAATGGGTTACGAATTACAAATAATATGCAAGTAACATAAGTGACACAAGTAAGACATATAATAATTAGATGTGGAAAAGCTCAAACTACAGTTCATTTCAACATAGTGACAGTGTAAGGAGCAGTGTTTACTGGGAGTGAATACACTGATTTATTACAAGTTATTGATAATTTTTACAATGGTTGGGACTGGGCTGTTCTTATAGCGATCAGTTCGTGCACGTATGGGCTGGATGCGGTTGTGGTGTCGAACAGCAATTCTCGGACAAGGGATCTCAGGTGGTAGTAGGAGCCGGTGTCGAGGATGGTGTAGAAGCTTCTTACCAAATTTGCAGATGAGGTCGTGGTGATGGTCAGTGAGTCGAAAGGGTCAGTGTGTTGAGCGCTTCTTGATATGTGGAGTAGGAAGGGGAGAGAATAATCTTGCATGCCCTCTTTTGCACTTTTTCTAGGTGTTTACGTTGTGTGGCATTTAGGGAGGAAGACCAGGTGGGGGAGGCATAGGTGAGCTTGGGAAGTATGAATGTTGTGTAAACACTGAGGAGCTCGTGTGCAGGAACTCCGAGGGACTTGAGTCGGCGGAGGAGGTGGAGACGGAAACTGGAGGATTTGATAACTTCACTGACGTGTGGTTTCCAATTTAGTTTGTTGTCTATGGTGACGCCGAGGAGCTTCGTGGAATCTACAACCTGGAGTGTGTTCGGACCTAGAGTAATGGAAGGAGGTGGGACAATGTCGGAGGAGAGGTTGATGTGCATAACCATGGTCTTGGTATGGTTGATGGTGACATGGTTGTTGGTGGCCCAGTTTTGGAGACTGTTCAATAAATCCTGAAGGGCGGTATAGTTGGGAGCAGAATTGTTGACGCTGATCCCAATGGTGGAGTCGTCGACATATTTCCAGCGAGCAGGGGTTCTTAGGGCATCATTGATGAGCATAAGGAAGCAGAGTGGTCCCATCTTGGTGCCTTGGGGACGCCACAGGTGAGTGACTGAAAGGTGAGACAGCCCCTCGGAAGGTACAGCTTGGCGTCGGTCACTGAGGAAGTCTGTAAATCATGGTATAAGACTTCTCGAAGCCCGAGGTCAATAGCTTTGTTGATGATTATATTGTAGTCGACTAGGTCGAACGCTTTAGTGAAATCAATGAAGGCGACAGCTACAGACGTTTTTCGTTTCTCGAGATGGCGGTATATGTAATCGAGAAAGCTGACAAGATAGTGAGTGGTGGAGGAAGTTTTCATGTTGCCAAATTGCTGAGGGTCTACGACTCCTGCAATATCAGCATAAGCCCAGTCGAACACAAAACTTTCACAGATTAGGCTGGGTATTGGGGTGATTGCAATAGGTCGTAGCTGATTTAAGGATTGTGGGCTGGTTGACTTGGGCACTGGTGATACATAAGAGGTCTTCCAGTCAGCTGGGCATCTGGCTTGACTGAGAGAAGCATTGATGATGGAGCATAGGGGTTTAGCAAGCTCCGGGGAGAACTCCTTGAAGAGTTTCATTGGTAAGTCAATGGGGGTGGTAGAGCGTTTTAATTTTAGTTTGTCCAGGCGTTTTGCTATGTCAAATTCTTCTACTAAGTCAGTGGGAAGGGGGGCTGGTAGGTAAGCAGGGAGAGTGGTTGTGTCAAGCCGTGGGAGCGTCTGGCATATAGTAGCGAAATGGTTATTTGTTTGCTCAGCTGCGTCAACATTAGTGAGATGGCTAAGGAAGGGGAGGGGGTGTGTCTTATTGTTTAGTCCACAGAGTTCTTTAAGCTTACCATACCATTGACTGATGTTGGTCTGCTTCAGGTGTTGTAATTTGGTTGGGTAGTGGGACTTCTTTGCAGTGCGTATTTCGCGGATGACTCGGTTGCGAAGGGACCTGTAGCAGATGTGGTCATTGAGATGAAAGGCTCTGTCTCTCTGTTGCATAAGTCTTTTGATCCGAGGTGTGATCCAGGGCAAGTCAGCTGGGTGAGATCTGACGGACTTCTCGGGGAAGAAGTGGTGGTGAGCTTGCGTGGTGGTGTTGGTATAATTTATCCATTTGGTTTCCACGTCATCCACGCTAAGTACTTTAGTCCAGGGATGGTGAACTATCCACTGCCCGAAGAGGCGCACTGCAGAGTCAGTAATCGGCCTGTAGGTCTTGATGTAGGGTCTCTGTACCTGAGTGGGAGTGGCAGCTGGGGACCAGAGCACTGATAAGTGTGTGCTACACCCGATAGGAGGCATTGGTTGAGGTGGTTGTTACTGGTCCGCTAAGTCAGTTAAGATAAGGTCAAGGGTATTCTGACCGTGTGTGGGGAAGGTCACAACTTGTGATAGTGATAGCTGGTCCTGGATATCGGTGGTGTCACTTTCATTAAAATCCCCACATAATACTAACTTGGCGCATGGGTACCTAACTCTGAGGTGGTCTGAGGTGGTGATGAGATGATTGATAAGAGTGTCTCTGGTGGGTGATCGAGGCGGATGGTATGCCACACAGATTATGATGGAAGCAGTGTTGCGCGGGTGGGCCCGTAGCACGACACGTACCCATAATGCTTCCACATCTGCTGGGACTTGACCATCCAGGCGTGACGGGCGTAGGTCATCTTAACAGAAGAGGGCAACGCCCCCTCCGCGTCTATGTGAACGAAGGTGATGAAAGAGTTGATATCCCTCAATATGACACGTTTCAGGCACAATTTGCCAAGCCTCACATATGGCAACCACGCTCGCGGCGGCTGACCTGACTGTAGTTGCCAGCTCGTCAAACTTGTTAGCTAGGGAAGTGACGTTGGATAGCAGTAAAGACGGGAGATCATACCATATCCGTGTGTGTGTGTGTGTGTGTGTGCCACTCCATTTAATTGATATAAATAAATTTGATATAATCGCATTTATTTGTGAGTTTACTGACGAAGAAAAAGCTTTATATTTTTGTTTTCTTTTTTTTTTAGGGGGAAAGTATATCTAATTTATGAAAATCCTGCATAAAAGTATTCAGCTGAGTCATGTCTTGCATATCCACTCTCTGGTCAATAACACAGTTTGTCTAGAATAAGATAGATCAAATTTCCACCATGTCAAGATGAGACAACACGGGTAAAGGTCTCTCCTTGACGACTGACGCCTCTCCATTGTATTTTGCCCAAAGCTTAACGTTATGTAAACACACTATGTTCTACTGTACAGACAATTCAAAGAGTATCGAGACCCAAGGTTTCCGATGAAATAGAAAACGAGCGATAGCCTCAGACGCGTTCATAAGAACATAAGAACATAAGAACATAAGAATGGAGGAAACTGCAGTGGGCCTATTGGCCCATACTGGGCAGTCCCGTTTACACCCAACCCCTATTGCTCATATAAGCATCCAACCTATGTTTGAAGCTATTCAGCGTATTCGAGTTAATGATGATATTTGGTAACTTGTTCCATTCATCCACTACTCTGTTTCCAAACCAGTGTTTACCGATTTCACGCCTAAATCTAAATTTATCTAATTTAAAACCATTGTTACGAGTTCGCTCCTGGTTGGATAGTTTGAGTACCTTTGTAATGTCCCCTTTGTTTAGCCCTGCCTTCCACTTATACACCTCTATCAGGTCGCCCCTCGCTCTACGTCTCTCGAGGGAGTGCAAATTAAGATGCTTTAGCCTGTCTCTATATTCAAGGTTCCTAATGCCCGGGATTAGTCTTGTCATTCTCCTCTGAATTCTTTCCAAGGATTCTATATCCATTCTGTAATACGGTGACCAGAACTGAACTGCGTAGTCCAGGTGTGGTCTCACAAGAGCAAGATACAGTTTTAGGATGACCTCGCTAGTCTTGTAACTAACACTCCTTTGTATGAACCCAAGTACTTTATTAGCCTTGTTACGAGCAAAAACACATTGTTTACTTGGTTTAAGGTTCCTACTTATCATTACTCCTAAATCTCTCTCGCAGTCGGATTTCTCTATGGCATCGTTGTTCATCTGGTATCTGGTTTCCCTGTTTACATCTCCTATACTGAGTACTTTACATTTGTCCACGTTGAATTTCATCTGCCATTTTTCAGACCATTCGAAAAATTTGTTTAGATCTTCCTGTAGTTTTGCCGAGTCCTCGTCAGATTTAATAACACGTCCTATTTTAGTGTCATCAGCAAATTTACTTATGTTGCTGTCTATGCCGATATCTATGTCGTTTATGTATATAATAAATAATAATGGTCCAAGTACTGAGCCTTGGGGAACACCACTTGTGACGTTGCTCCAATGGGACTTAGTGCCATTAATGCTCACTCGCTGTTTCCTGTCCTGTAACCACGCCCTAATCCATTTAAGGATGTCACCTTTGATGCCATGTGCTTCTACCTTTCTAATTAGTCTTTCGTGGGGGACTCTGTCGAAGGCTTTGCTAAAGTCGAGATATACCACATCATAATTGTGCCCCTCGTCCACCGATTCGAAAACTGATGAAAAGAATGTTAATAGATTAGTTAGGCAAGAGCGTCCGCTTGTGAAGCCATGCTGGGAATCATTGATCAATCTGTGCTTCTCCAGGTGATTTCGAATAGAGTTTGAGATGATTGCTTCCAGTAATTTGCCTACTATTGATGTTAGACTGATTGGGTGGTAGTTAGAGGATAGTGATCTATCCCCCTTCTTCAAAATCGGTATTACATTCGCTATCCTCCAGGATTCTGGTACTACACCTGTTTTTAAGGACATGTTAAACAACTTTGCTAAGGGCATACTAAGCTCTTCCTTACATTCCTTTAATACTCTGGCAAATATCTCATCGGGACAAGGTGACTTATTAGGCTTTAGTTTGTCTATTTGCTTACTAACATCGTTAATAGTCACTACTATCTCACTTAATTTATTTTCTTCACTATCTCTGAATAGAGTCGGTGCCTCGGGTATCATGTTTAAATTTTCGGTGGTGAAAACTGTTGAAAAATATTTATTCAAATTATTGCTCATTTCTTTGTCGTTATCAGTGAGCTCGCCGGTGTCTGACCGTATTGGTCCAATCTTTTCTCGTGTTTTAGTTTGATACATTTGGTAGAATCCTTTGGGGTTTGTCTTCGCCTCCCTTGCTATCCTTACCTCATTATTCCTCTTTGCTTTCCTTATCTCGGTTTTAACCCTACTCGCCAATACCCTATAATAGTCCCGGAGGTGAATTTCGCCACGATTTATCCTTCTACCTATAGCCTTCCTTTGGCCAATGATGTTCCTTAAATAATTATTAATCCATTTAGGGTCATTGTTGTCTGATCTGAGTTTTTTGTATGGTATGTTCTGCCTTTGTGCATTAAGTAACTCACTATTTAAATTGTCGTGGAACTCGGCAATCTCAGATCTCGTTATCAGGTCGGTGTCATCTGTCAGGTTCACGGCCAAGCGCGACACCCCCTCTCTCAGCTGCCTCTTTAAGCTGTCAAAGTTCGCCCTTCTGAAATCTTGTACTTTAGTGGAATTTTCCTTACGTCTGCCCTGAAAGTCTAACTGGAATCTAATTTCTTTGTGATCGCTGTTTGCAAATTCGTTCCCTACCTCGACCCTGCTAATGAGGTTTTCTCTGTTTGACAGAACTAAATCGAGTATATTATTACCCCGTGTGGGTTCAGTTATATGTTGACTTAGAAAACAGTCCTGGATAGTCTCGAGAAAATCCTCTGATTCTGAGTTACCTGTAAGGTCAGTCCAATCTATTTGGCCAAGGTTAAAGTCGCCTACTATACAGACTTTGTTGTGTATGGAAGCCCTGCGCATTTCATCCCAGATAAGTCGCTCTTTGACTCTATCAAGATTGGGAGGTCTATATATTACTTCTGTGATTAATTTTTCTCTACCGTCGATTAATTCTATCCAAATTGTTTCTGTATTCCGCTCAGTTTTTATTTCCTTATTTTTTTTTCACACTTCAGATTATCCCTAACATAGATTGCTACTCCGCCTTCTTTCCTGGTCTGCCTATCGGTATGGAACAGTTTGTAACCCGCAATTTGGTATTCGACTGGTAACTCACGTGTGTCTAGGTTGATCCATGTTTCAGTGAATGCAATTATATCGATTTTTTCGGTACATACCAAGGCCCTAATATCATCCATTTTGTTTCTCATACTTCTACTGTTTGCGTAGTATACATTTAAGTTAGTCGTGTTCTGAGTCCTCCCCTTACCGCGTTTAGTTTTAAACTCCCTGTCTAATTCAGTTTTGTCATCATTCCTAACACTATTTCCCTGTAATCTTTCACTTTGTTTACCCGCTCCCACTGCAGTCTCCTCCACCCCCGTGCTCATATGTTCTCCTAGCAGTTTAAAGACTTCGATATCTTTTGAACTGCCCCCTCTAGAGCCCCAGCCAGGGTTGCTACTCCATCCCTTGACAGGTGCACCCCATCCCTAGCATAAAGGTTGTATCGGTTGGGTTGGGTTAGATCGGTCTTCGCCTGAAGCTTTATATTCGGATGCCTGGGGTCTCGATACTTTTTTTAATTGGTTGTGCACGATTGACTGCAAATAAGCCATATTACTTGTATCTATTTTTTGGACAACAAATAACTCGATCACCAACACAGATTAAACTGTTCTCTTTATTTGTCTAAAGCTGAAAATAATGAATGTCATGTGAATGTGGATCTCATAGGCATGACGGCCCATTTGGAACAGTGTGGATACAGCACAGTGTATACTAAGCTTTCGGTACACAAGTCACAACGTGGCCGACGCTACACTCGACCATCATCACTTTTCCAGTTTGCAATCCCAGGTACCCATTTATGCCTGGGTCGACAGGTAGTAGGTAGTAGGCAGGTACCAAACAGGGAGGTACTACCACCTGGGAAGATATTAGAAGCATAACGTATTGTCTAATGGTAGACCCTGCTGCCATATGGCATCACAAAAATTGTGACCAAGTCCCAGGTTGCTGATCTGACTTTCTGCCTCATTTACACACAATTGCAGGGTTTCAATTGTTTCTTTTACTTTGACAACACAACATACATATATTGTTTCTCACTCTTGATCTCTATTTTTATTTCATTTTTGTATGTCTTTATTATTATTATTATTATTATTATTATTATTATTATTATTATTATTATTAATTATTAATTATTAATTATTAATTATTTTTTATTTAGTATTTATTATTTATTATTTTTTATATTTTATTTTTTATGTTTTATTTTTTATTTTTTATTTTTTGTTTATTTATTATTTATTATTTTTTTTATTTTTTATTTTTTTTTTATTTATTTATTTATTTTTTATTTTTTTTATTTTTTTATTTATTTATTTATTCATTCATTCATTCATTCATTCATTCATTTTTTTATTTTTTATTGTTTATTGTTTATTTTTTATTTTATTTTTATTTTTTATTTTTTATTTTTTATTTTTTTATTTTTATTTTTTATTTATTTATTTATTTATTTATTTATTTATTTATTTATTTATTTATTTATTTTATCATTTATTTATTTTATTATTCATTTATTTTATTATTTATTTATTTTATTATTTTATCATTATCATTATCATTATCATTACCATTATCATTATGAATTATTATTATTATTATTATTATTATTATTATTATTACATTTTCGCCCCCCAGGCCCCGATGTGGGTCAGTGACCTGTGCCCCGGTGGGCTAATCCCAGTTAAAAAAGAAAAAACAGGATTGAACCAGTTACCCTTAAGCCAAAAAGCGAGCAAGGTATCTGCTTGGCTGCCGCTCTCCCTAAATGTATATAATAAAACACAGGGAGGGAAATTCATCTTTCCAAGGACAATATTTGCAAAGCTTCTATTTACAGTATTAACAACGACAAAGTATCTCCCCACTAGCGATGAAAAAAAAAAAAAAGACCTGATCAAATAATTTTAACCCTAGGACGAACTACGATAAAATCATGTTTTTTTAGACGAACAATAGTCAGAAGGTATATATCCTCGTCCAGTAAAACTCTCTATTCCCCTGACTGTCAGTATTTAAGCTATATTTTTCAGGAACTCTCGACAGGTGAAATATATCTTGCAGGTGAGGGAGATTTAGTCGTTTTTTTCGGGCGTTTTGAGAGTAACACAAGTTACCGGATGTCCTTCTTATCTGGCAGAGTACATCATTCTCTCTCTCTCTCTCTCTCTCTCTCTCTCTCTGTGTGTGTGTGTTCCTGTTTCATTTTCTCTCTCCCCCTAACTTCCTCTCTTTTTCTGTTTCTATATAAATATATCTATTTCTCTGTCTGTCTTTCTGTCTGCTTGTCGGTCTCTCTTTCTTTCCTTCTCTCCTTCTTTCTCTCTCTCTCTAATTCTTTCCAATTCTCTCTGGATTAACTTCTATTTTTCCCAAACTATTTTATTTCATTATATTTCTCAAAATTGTCATGTTTTTTCTATTTCATTCTCTTTTTCTTAAACTCTCTCTATTCCTGTGACATTCTCTCGAGGCCTCCTTGTTTCTGTTTCACTCTTATTTACTGTTTATTTTGCAATGTTATTCTCTTTCTCTTATTCTTTCCTTTCTTATTTTTTAAAGATTTTGTGAAGTGGAATTAACACAGCATAAGATAAATTCGATATCTCTCGCCTTGGATTATATTCTTGATATACTTGGCATTACATAACCCATCTGTAGGCCTATTGCGTCACGGCTCCTGCTGACGTCGAAGATATTTCCCGGAGATTTTAGTTGATGTGGTATTTATTCTCTTAAGGTTTTGGTGAAGCAATTAACTAAGGAATTATCATAGTAAAAGTGAGGTTTTCTTACTCTTCCTTGTAGGATCAAATTCCCCTTTCATTTCGTTTATGTAGATGTTAGGTATAAGAAATTGAATGACTTTTAGAGATGGAAACTATATTGTGGAAATAAATACGGAATTATTGACATTTGAAATAGTTGCTGGAAATGTTCTTATTCAGTTATTTCACACACACACACACACACACACACACCGCAGGGTCAAGACCTATCAGGCGCTGCTCCTGCTGTGCAGCGGCCCCCCTTGGCCATGTTTGGCCATTCCTCAAGTCCCCCCTCCCTAACCCATTCTCACCACCAGGATATCAAAAAAAATCAAAAGTGACAATTTCGTTTCAGAAAGAAGTGGGATCAGTGTTTACAGTGATGAACAGTGTTTAAGCCAGTGAATTCAGCACTAGACAGTACCAGCGAGCCGCGACCCACCAGTGAGATAAGCACCCCTGAGAACAGACCACCATCCTCTGATCAGGTGGTGTTAATCATTTCACCCTGGGAACAACAGTGGGCCGGCTTTACACTTGACTACAAGATAACACAACACACCCTAGCAGAGAGTGAGGTACTGTGACACCACCCCACACCACCCGGTGTCTCCATGACCACGTGAGGTCCTTCTTATTAACACCCGATGACGAGTTATTGCACCACGTGAACACTACACCACCCGGTGTCTCCATGACCACGCGAGGTCCTTCATGTCGACACCTACGGACGAGTTACTGTACCAAGTGAACACAACACCACCCGATGTCTGCATGACCACGCGAGGTCCTTCATATCAACACCTACGGACGAGTTACTGCACCCGTGAACACCACACCACCCGGTGTCTCCATGACCACGTGATGTCCTTCATATCAACACCTACGGACGAGTCACTACACCACGTGGCCTACGTGACCTCACACAGTATGCCAAGAGACCAGCTCGGGCCATCAACTGCAAACTATAACAATTTGTATGTTCAATTAATGTCCCTTCTCCTTTTAGTAATGAAAGCTTTTGCTAAACAACACCCTTACCCCATGTCTTTGTATGTAATAAGTCATTTTTGCTTAATGTATATTTTCAGCCTTCGGGTTGCAGAACTTTCTCAATAAACCATTAATTATTATTATTATTATTACACACACACACACACACACACACACACACACACACACACACAAACACACACACACCTTGTTCATCACAGCACTTTTATCAACAAGGCCATTGCACTAGGGCTGCCCACCAACCAGGTCACATGGCTCACTGATTTCCTGAGTGAGCGTCTTCAGGCAGTCAGGTACCAGGGCTCTGTCTCCACATTCAAACACCTCACCTGCGGTGTTCCCCAGGGAACCAAGATGGGACCACTGTGCTTCCTAATCCTGATCAACGACGCTCTATCGGACACTCCTCACAGGTGGAAATACGTGTATGACTGCACTGTGGGGGTTACTGTGGACAACACCTCACTGGACTACTCATCGCTACAGGGCACCCTGGACAGGCTAAAGGCATGGACTACGGAGAACAAGGTCACCATCAATCACACCAAAACCATAGTCATGCACTTCAATACTGCCACCACTCCAGTGTAAGCACTGTAAGCACTGTCAGTTACAGTGGGTGCCCATCCTCTCCAGTTAGTGCAGTCCGCCAAACTGGACTGGAAGGCCCATGTAAACAACACTATCAAGGCAGCCTCGTACCGACTCTACATGCTACGACGATTCAGGTGACTTGGGACACCCACGTCAGAGCTGAGGACTATCTACAATGCATTTATTTATTCTCCCTAAATTAATGTATGCGTCACCAGCCTGGTCGTCTTCTCTCAACTCTACCCAACAACGCCAGCTAGAGAAGGTACAGAAGAGAGCCTGGAGAATCATGCTCGGCGCAGACTACTCCGGCTACAACAACGCTCTCTCCACCCTGGGAATGCCATCCCTCAGTGACCTCCACCACCACACACTAGCAGGGTTTGGCAGTAGACTACTGCACCATCTTCGTCATCGCCACCTGCCACCGGCAGTCCCCCGCCCACCTCGTGCAGTCCGTCACTACAACAAAATTCAGCCCATAAGAGCCCGCACTGATAGATAGAGGAATAGCACCATCCCATCTATTGTTAAAATAATAAACAGCTCCTGATTTATGTACTGTACAGCCCTGTAAATGTATTGAACGTATCTTATTATATGTCTAAATCACACGTATGTTTGCATATTTTTACCCACTGGCTGCAACTCTATTAATAAACCGTTTATTATTATTATTATTATTATTATTTATTATTACACACACCAGTTTTCACCTTAAAAAAATATTTACTCCAAAATTTTTTCCAGATTTCAGGAACAAGTTTAAGGCCTATATTGCTATTATTACTACCTAAACTTTTCCTCTGAGGGAATGTCTCTCTCTCTCATAACTCTAATCACCATCAAACTTTTGTAATTAGTTGTGGCGGCAGGTTCGTTGGATCACCTTGTTAGCGGCGCCATTCTCTCATAATTGTTTTTAGCGAGTTAGTCTGTGTGTGATTCTTGCTCAGTATATGAAAAAGTTTGTGTATATGTGTGTGATGTGTGTGTGTTTTTTACTGTCTCAGGATGAATGTTGGGTGTATTATTATTATATTATTATTATATTATTATTATATTATTATATTATTATTATATTATTATATTATTATTATTATTATTATTATATTATTATTATATTATTATTATATTATTATTATATTATATTATTATTATATTTATATTATTATATTATTATTATTATTATTATTATTATTATTATTATTTGTTGACAGAGGCTATTACACACACACACACACATGTAGAGATAACATATTACACCTCTTGTGCAGTACTCATAAGACCAACTGCGTTACCGGGGACTCGGTGAACAATAGAAGGCCGCGGATTATGGAGGTCTTATAGCAACAGCTGTCAGCCTTATTTCCTCTTGGTGTCTTCGGTGGCATCAGCAGATACTGATGATAGCCAGTAAAGAAAGTCAGCCGGGGTAACGTTCTGGCCTGTATGGATGGGGATGAGGATGAGGAGAAAATCAATGGGAGAATAAGAGGGGGAGGGAAAGACGGGGAGGGTTAGAGAGGGAGGATAAGAGTGGGGAGGGTAAGAGGGGGAGTGTAAAGGGGGGAGGGGAAGAGTAGGAGGGGAGGGTTAGAAGGGGAGATTAATAGGGGGAGGGTTAGAGGGGGAGGGTATGAGAATAACGATATGAGGAGGATGGTAAGAGGGCAGGGTAAGACGGGGAGAGTAAGAGGAAAGGTAAGTGGAAGAGTGTAAGAGAGGAAAAGTAAAAGGAGGAAAGTAAGAAGGGAGGGTAAGAGGTGCAGGTGTAAGAGGAGAAAAAGAGGAGAAAATTAAAAGGGGAAAGGAAAGAGGAGGAGATTAAGAGGGGAGGGGACAGTAATATACGGTTGAGAGAAGGTAAGGGAGATATAAGGTGGGATGGGGACGAGGAGAAGAGGAGATGGGAAAGAGAGTGAGAATTAAGGGAAGGAATGGGTGAAGAAGGAGAGGAAGGAATGTTGAGAGAAAGGATAGGAGATGAAGAATGGGAGGAGAGTATGAATGACAAAAGGGGGATGGAGGAAAGGGGAGAGGAGAATAAGAAAAGGAAAGAAGAGAAAGAAAGGACAGGAGAAGAAGCAGAATCGGAGATAAGTAAGGACGGAGAATGAGTTGAAGACAGAGCAGAAGAGGAGGAGGAGGAGGATAGGTAGAGAGCAAAATGGAAAGGAGAGAAAAAAGATAAAGGGTGAAAGGAAGGAGAGGGAAGTGGGACGGTGGCAGGGAGGGAAGAAGCGTCTAGGGCTGAAGATGGAGAGGATGGCCCGAGCTAATGAGGTGGAGAGTGAAAGGGTGATGGATAAGTGTGTGAGAGAGTTATGGGGAGGGAGGAGGGGGAGGAGCAGGGGTGCAAAAGGTGTGTGAGGGAGTTGTGGGAAGAAGAAGAAGAAGAAGAGGAAGAGGAGGAGGAGGAGGTGGAGGAGCCGTAAAAGATAATGAGACGCGATATTGAATGGAAGGACGAGGAGGATATATTAGGAGAGAGAAACACTGAGAGGGAGAGAGGATAGAAAGAGAGACGTCATCACTCCAGTAGGTGATCTCTGTATTATTGTGTGACAGGAATGATTTTTTTGAGTTGTGAGTTAAATGGAAGAGAAATGTTATACGTTAAACTTACAAAAAACAAATTCGTTATCAGGCTCAGTCTAATAAATCTCATCCAAATCTGGATATTTGGGATTTTGGGTTGTAGGTGTAATTGTCACTTTTCAAATAATAGTTCCTTCCGAAATCTGGGCATTGAAGGCATTTATTAAGTAATAAGACTGGCTAGACAAGGAGACTGTTTAATACATCTTTTAACTAAATTTGAAAGTCTCTCATAAATCTCTCAGACACAACTATAAGACATCACAAAGATTAAAACACTCACACACACACACACCTCTACTTATGGACCTATGATTGGTTCTTAATTACACAATATAAACAACACTTAATACCAAATACTAATCTCTCTCTCTCTCTGTAATAAGTCAAAACCAGTATAAACTCGTTAAAACTGTAAAAGTCACAAAGGATGTGCGGTACAATCAGTACTACCCGGCAAAACCAGTTACACCTAACTCTGCTGAGTAAACCCGAAATCCAGGACTAATACAATACTGTGTCGAATTTTAACTAAACATTTTACTTAAAACTATTGTCAAGAACAGATCTGTTTGACAAAACTAGTGCTTCCAGGAATTTAACAAGGCATTTCAGTGAAAAATAGGTGCTGCAGCAGTTCTGTGTTGGCAAACTAGAGGTGTGAGGTGGAGTGCTCGTTGATTGGTTACCGCGATGGTGGTGTGAGGTGGAGTGCTCGTTGATTGGTTACCGCGGTGGTGGTGTGAGGTGGAGTGCTCGTTGATTGGTTACCATGGTGGTGGTGTGAGGTGGAGTGCTCGTTGATTGGTTACCATGGTGGTGGTGTGAGGTGGAGTGCTCGTTGATTGGTTACCATGGTGGTGGTGTGAGGTGGAGTGCTCGTTGATTGGTTACCATGGTGGTGGTGTGAGGTGGAGTGCTCGTTGATTGGTTACCGTGGTGGTGGTGTGAGGTGGAGTGCTCGTTGATTGGTTACCATGGTGGTGGTGTGAGGTGGAGTGCTCGTTGATTGGTTACCGTGGTGGTGGTGTGAGGTGGAGTTTGCCCACAGATAACTGTTGTAACACTTTGTTTTCACCGAAGTGACTTGTTAAATTCCAGGAACTAGTTTCTCAAACAGATCTGCTATTGAAGTAGTTTTATCTTAAAGGTTAAACAAAAACTCGGCAGAATAATATACTAGTATTGGATTTCAGATTTAGCCCAGCAAAGTTAGGTGCAACTAGTTTTGCCGAGGTAACATTAGTTGTACCGTACAGCCTTTGTGGCTCCTGGTTTTAACGAGTTAAATCTAGTATTGACTTATTTCGGGGTTTAACTGTAACATATTTTTATTTATCTGTCCCTATCGTGGTCGCTTTCAGCTAATTGCCAGAGTTTAATTTAGCTAATTGTGAATACCATTGAATGATACACATCCATTTAACGGAGGCCTCATACACTTCTATTTCGCCACGCGTGATACCTGCCATCGTTTCTAAGGGTGAGCCTGGACAGCAGATTATGAAGGATTACGTGGATAGAGATCGGTGGAGTGAGTGATTTTCCCATGAAGATGAATCTACTTTGCATGATAGATTTGCATGATTAATCTCTAGTAATGGTACAACGTTGATTGATTGTTGGTGAAGAGTTTAATGATGGCAATGATGGAATGGGTGGTTCATGTTCCCTTCTGTGCGTGTGTGCTCGTGTGTGTGTACGTGCATGTGTGATTTAAGCTTCGTTAGCGAACTCTGTGAATGATGATTCTGACTAATTGGCTAACTGTACATGATACACAACATATTACATATACTGCACATGAATATACTATATGTCACACTAAATCAGATAATCGTCGATTGATCCTTAAAAAGCAACTGACTTTTTTGCTGAATAGGGATAATCTTTTGTTGTTATTGATATAAATTAATGGAAAGTAATTCCTATATATCAAAATATGCTCTCTTTAATTTAAGGCTTCATATTATACCTTAGGTTGGTTAGGTTAGGTTAGGTTAGGTTAGGTTAGGTTAGGTTAGGTTATATTAGGTTAGGTTAGGCTTTTATGTGAATGAATTTATTGATATATATTATGATGATGGGCATGATTGCTTATTGCCAATAGCAATTATCCCTAAGTAGGCAGTAGGCAGCTACCAAACAGGGAGGTACTACCACCTGGGAAGATATTGGAAGCATAACGTATTGTCTAATGGTAGACCCTGCTGCCATATGGCATCACGAGAATTGTGACCAAGTCCCAGGTTGCTGATCTGACTTTCTGCCTCACACACAGTTGCAGGGTCTCAATTGTTTCTCTTACTATTGACAACACAACATACATACAATATATTGTTTCTCACTTTTGATCTTTTTTTAATTTTTGTATTTCTTTATTATTATTATTATTATTATTATTATTATTATTATTATTATTATTATTATTATTATTATTATTATTATTATTATTATTATTATTATTATTATTATTATTATTATTATTATTATTATTATTATTATTATTAATCATGATGAACGGTTCATTGAAAGAGCATGGCAGCCTGAAGGCTGAAAATATACAATTACATAATTGGGGAATGGGTCTCCTGATTTACAAATAATATACAAGTAACATAAGTGATACAATATGATTACAATAAGTAGGTGGGGAGAAGCTCAAACTATAGGGCATTTCAATATAGTGACCGTGAAAAAAGTAAGATTGACTGGGAGTGAATGGACTGGTTGATTACAAGTGTGTGTGTGTGTGTGTGTGTGTGTTTGTTTGTGTGCGCGTGTGCGTGCGTGCGTGTGCGTGTATACATTTAACATATATGTAAGCATTTGCTTTGCTTATGTAAACACAGATGCGGTCAGCGAGTATTTACTATGAAATATCAAAGCTCATCTATATGATCAACACATCAGAAAATTTGACACACACACACACACACACACACACACACACACAGAGAGAGAGAGAGAGAGAGAGAGAGAGAGAGAGAGAGAGAGAGAGAGAGAGAGGTGAATGTTTGGCATCAAAACATTTGTGTGTATTGATTCAGCAAATAGAGCAACTGACAAAACATTTCATAACAACATTTTTATGACGCATATCTTTTACTGTTACTTGGTAAAATGTGCCTCTAGTTTACATGAGAGAGAGAGAGAGCGCTATACTTATGTCTGAAAACAACTCTACTTTCAATAGTTTCGAGTCAATAAGCTCATCTTGACTATGAATAAAAACAATGCATATGAGAAAAAAAATGATACCACTTGATATTCATCTGATTTCACTCAATTAAAATATCGACTAAATACATCCTTTGCAAATATTCCCAGACTATTACAATCCCCTTTAAATCGCCTATGATATTTAAATCCCATAATGCACCTTTTATAATATTCTCAAATATTTAACTTATATTCCCTTTTAAATCTTATATAACCTCAAAGAAATTCGTTATACAGTTTTTCATTTATACGTAATACTAATAAATCTACAATGAATGTCGGGGGAAAATACAGTCATAATATATAATTGGAGCCGCGTATCAACGAGGTAATATGTAAACGGGCTGTGTTGTATTTTTTAGCGAAAGGCAGTAACTGTTGGTGGAAAATATTGATGCTATTATGATAGATGAACAAATTGACGAATAGAAAAACAGAGAGAGAGAGAGAGAGAGAGAGAGAGCACTTAATGACAAGTTTTTGGTTTGCACAAGTTTGGGTTAGTTTGTGAGACATAATGGAAGTCAGTCATGGACTGTCAAACTTTCCTCATGACTTTGAACAGTATGCCTTTGTTTATGTGTGTGATTGAGTGTATTTGTATGTGTGTTACAATAATATTATAATTATAATAATTATTATTATTTTTATTACAGGGTATTATTATTATTATTATTATTATTATTATTATTATTATTATTATTATTATTATTATTATTATTATTAACAGTTTATTGAAAGAATGTAACAGCCAAAATTATGAAAATATAAAAGAACAGACATGATAAAAGTTACATAATAATATTGTGAGGAGGATCGGTTGATTGACAAGTAATATACAAGTGTATTAGTGGTACAATTGTGGAAATATGTTCCTACACCCCCTGAGGTAGCCCGTGTCTCCAAACGGCATTTATGGAGTTGGCTTTGCCATTTGCCAATGCATCCTACACAGGCTAACTGAAATCCCTGTTAGGATCAACGAGAGATTCCTGATGCTCCGAGTCCCAATGAATCACTCATGTAATGCTTTTTTCATCAGTGGATACACCCTAACACTGTATGAAGAGAAAGACCTCAAGGAGGCCTTTACGCCGATCTCGACTGAGTGCTAACCTCTATCCCCAGAGAAGATAAGGTTGTGCTCCTTAATGACTTCGAGGCCAGAGTTGGCAGAGAAGCTGACATTCGGCAGGGAACCATAGAGAAATGGACTAGGCAAGTGTAATCCACTGGCATCTCATTGACTACATCATTGTCAGAGAAAGAGATCTCCGAGATGTCCTCATCACCCGAGCAATACGTGGCTAAGACCACTGCGATGACACCGATCATTGGCTCGTCAGAGCCAAGCTATCACTTCACATTGCCACAAAACGGCGAAGCAACAAGCCTCCACACCGACGTGGATGTCCTGACTACCCAGCAGGTCCCTCAGCATCCAGAGCTGACCCACCTCAGCTATCCTCTATCCCTGGATGAGATTGCTACTGCCATCAAAGAGATGAAAAATAATAAGGCCTCTGGGCCTGGTGAAATTTCGGCCAAGGTGCATAAAGCAGGAGGACCTCTGCTCACTAGATGTCTCCACTCTTTTCTGGAGAATATATGGGAAAAGGAGGAAATCCCCCAATATTTATAAGAACAATGGAGACCGGTTAGACTGTGGGAGCTACCGCAGGATCTCGCTGCTGTCCGCAGCTGGCAAGATTATCGCCCGAGTCCTCCGAAACAGACTTCTTTCTGAGGCGGAAAATTTCCGACCAGGGTTTTGATGTTGCTTTAGACTATTACGTGGAACCACTGACATGATCTTTGCTGCCCAGCAATACAGAAAAAGTGCAGAGAACAGTGTCGTGACTTGTACATAGCTTTCATTTGCTCTAGCCAAGGCCTTCGACTCGGTCAACAGGGAAGCCCTCTGGTGGACCTTCAGCTGTTTTGGCTGCCCAACAAAATTCATCGCCATTGTGAGGCAACTCCACAATGGCATTAACGGCAGTGTCCTGCAAAATGGCACCCAGCCTGAGTTCTTCCCCATCCAAACGGTGTTTGGACTGGCATCAACACTCTTTTTAATTTTCTTGGCGTTCTTCCTTGCTCGTTGCAGTGCCAATTTAGCTGGTGGGTGGACATCGAGTACCGGATGAAGTGTCTTTTCAACATAACACGGCATCAGGCGGGAATAAAGGTGTCGGAAGCTTCCATTACTGAGCTTCAGTATGGAGACGACCTCACCCATGTCTCTCACACTAAACGCGACCTACAGGAGATCCTGAACACCTACACAGATGCGTATGCACACTTCGGCCTTTAGGTGAATGTACGTAAGACTCAGATTCTCTTTCAGTCTGCCCCTGGTTCAGCCACACCTCCACCATCCATCCAGTTTAACTGTTCTACCCTCTCTAATATTACCCACTTTCAGTTTCTCGGCTCCCACCTGTCCACCACCGCAGATATCGATGAAGAGATTCAACATCGGATCAGAAGTGCATCTCAAGCCTTTGGCAAACTCCGTACCCGTGTCTTCAGGTGTAGGGTGCTGAAATTATCTCCAAAGTTACACGTACACTATATCGAGCAGTGGTCCTCTCTACCCTGCTATATGACAGCGAGACCTGGGTCACACACAAGAAGCACCTGAGGACACTTGAAGACTTTCACCAACGTAGTCTACGTTCCATCCTCCGAGTTCTCTGGGAAGACAAGAGAGCAAATGGCAGTTTTCTTGCTGACAACAACTGTAGGAGCATCGAGGCTACCATTATCCATGAACAACTACAATGGATTCACCATGCTACCCGCATGGACGACGGTAGGCTGCCAGAGTAGCTATTTTACAGTCACCTAACGAATAACTAAAAATAACGCTGGCGGGAAACTGAAAAGGTATAAGGATAGTCTTAAGACGAACCTGAAAAACTGCCAAATCGACCCCTCATCTGGGAGACTATTACTCCACACCGTTGCACTTGGAGGATCACAACATAATAGGGTTTGCCCAACTGCCTTCTAAAGCAGACAAGCGCCAACGCCGGATAGACGCTGCCGTCGCTTCTCCCGCACTGGATGTAGTCCCCACATGTGCAACATCTGTGAACGACCCTGCCGGTCCCGTATCGGCATCTTTAAGTCACCTCATACCTCACGAAAGTAGGTGACATCCTCTATAGGTCATATCATTGTATCATAGCTGGATGATCGTCATACTCGATTCCGAATGACAGCAAAGTAGTAGTGTTAGTAGTAGTAGTGTGTGTGTGTGTGTGTGTGTGTGTCATACTTATCTCTACATGTCACCATTCTAATACATTATAGTCTTAGTTCACTTTCGACTACATTATGTAAGCCATCTTTGTGTTGTGGATGAAGTAAGTTTGTGGAAGAGGAGGTGTTGGATAAGGTATGGCGTTGATGAGGTATGGCGTGGATGAAGTGAAGTTTGAATATGTGAAACGTGGATGAGGTTTAAATTAGGACGTCCTATGGATGAAGACACATGGAATTAGAGGAATTGAGAGAGAGAGAGAGAGAGAGAGAGAGAGAGAGAGAGAGAGAGAGAGAGAGAGAGATAAAATACCTCACCTCAAACACCCAACTTTTACCATTCTTTACTGAAACTCAAAAGTAAACTAATTTCAGAAAAAAAAAACATCAATTTCCGTCATAATTAAAGAAAAAACTCCTTTGAGTTCCATAAATGAGGACAAATATCACACATTAATGTCGGAAAGAATATATTAGCATTTAAGGAAAGTAAAAACGTTTTTAGTGCATTTTAGTGTGGGAATTTAAATTTGAATTTTTAGAGGAGGAAAAACTCTGTCTGGGGAAGATATCATTCACGGACAAGATTCTTGAGAGGACTTCAATATCTACACTGTTGACTGGCGTAGTGGAGGGCGAGTAAAGGGGTGAGGATGCCCTGGTGATTGCAAGATAGGTGGGGACGCCCTAGTGAGTGTAAGATGGGTAGGAGCACCCTGGTGATTGCTAGATGGTTGGCGACGCCCTGGTGATTGCAAGATGAGTGGAAATGCCCTGGTGAATGCAAAATGGGTTGAGACGCTATGGTGATTGTAAGATGAGTGGGGACGCCATGGTGATTGCAAGATCGTATAATGGAAACCCTATTGATTGTAAGATGGTTGGGGACGTCTTGTTGATTGCAAAATGAAGGAGTTTTCTAGTATTTGCAAGATGAGGGGAGGTAGTATTGATTCCCAGATTGAGTTTCTTGTTGATTTCAATGTGGGACCGTCCTGCTTATTATAAGTTAGGGCGTCCTAGTGTCCCTAAATATCGATGGGAGGAGGGGGAAAAGTTCCATAGGCTCGTTGGATGGAATAATAATAATCTCTTGGGGACGACTCGAGTGACGAGGACATAGAATTTTCAGGATGAGGATATGAATGGTCGAACTTTTCTTTCAGTGAGTGAATGAACCATCTACTCAGCTTACTCTTTTAGACTGTAAATGAGTCAGTGAATTAATTTGGTACCCCATTTGATATCTGTCACTCAAACCCTCACTTAGTCATAACTGGTATTCGAGTTTACAGACGGAGCTAAAAAAAACTCACGTCCTGCGTCATCTGGAGAATGAGACTGAAGGTCACTTTTAATGTTTGATAACCTATTGATTCTTGTATCTATTTATGGTGATGGGTCTGTCTGTACCTCTGCTGTATATCTCCCTTTTACTCAATTTTATCAATTTCTCTCTCACACGCCCTCTTTATTTTGCTTTTGCTCTACCTGTTGGTCTCTCCCTCTCTCTCCCTCCTTTTCTCGTAAATTGAAATGTATGTGAACAGATTGAGAGAGAATTCTGTAGTGAGGGTGATAGAGGGAGAGAGAGGAACAGGAAGAGAGAGGGAGATAAATTGAAAGTGGGACTGACTTTGAGACAGAGATAGATATGCTTCCAGAGAGAGAGAGAAAGAGAGACGTTCTTCTCCTTATAAGACTAAACTCAGTTCGGTTCATTAGAATGAGCGAAGTTGAACAAATTGTGACTCACTGCCTGGTGTTAGTATCCTGACTCAGAGGTTGTGTTGTACAGGTTAAAGTGATGCTATGAAACTCAACTGTGTCTTTCCGCCGATGATGTTGATTTAAGTGTCTTTGATGCTGTTGACGTAATATTGAAAGGGTATTGTGGTATAAGTGTCTCTCTGATGTTGTTGAGGTAATAATGAAAGTGTTTATCTGACGTTGTTAATGTTATGATGATGGTGATACTTCTGAGCTTTAAGACGAAAATGTCTTCCATTACGTACGCCACTTTTATCGTCCATTATAAGGAAGGGAATTGCTTACCAAACAGTCTAGCCTTTCTACTGGACGATGCAAGAGATATAGATACTTCTCTCTACAACCAAACCATAGAGACAAGAGATGATAATGAGAGATATAGGGAAGTGGAGGAGGTAGAGGAAAGGATATTAAATATGACAAAAATCAATAGGCGATATGACTTATTCTTTTATCCTCTATCCCTTATTACTGTAGTTATAGATTCAATAGATCCTATGGTGGATATTATAGACGACAAACTGGGAATCCCACAACTAAAGGATCAGATACCAAATCAGGCATAAGCAAGGATTGGATACTAGTTCAGGCGTAGTTTTAGTTTCTCCTGCAGTGTTCTTGCTTCACACAAGAGGGCCCCATTCTACCACAACGTCAATCTTCTCTTCATTGCTGTCACATTTTCTTTATGCTTTGACCTTGCGTGTGTCCTCTGACAGAATAGATGAGTTATTATTGCCAGTATTTGAAGAGCTAAGGGGGCAAGGAAGCAGTCCTAAGGCGAGACATCTCCCGAATGATTTCTTTGGTTGCTGCACACTTGGGTGGTTCAAATAGGTTAGCTGGCGACCACCTGATATGTTTTTAGTAAGTTTCCTTAACCCAAATGTCCGCATTTTCCATCAACATGCCATTCCACTGTGTTGGCTGTCTGTCATTCACTTCGTGGACATCTGCTACTGTTGGAGCAGCGTTTATTGGCACTACATTTTCGGGTTGAGTAGATTCGCTACTACTACTACTATTGCTACTACTACTTTGCTGTAAACTCGGAATCGATTATGACGATCATCCACCTATGATACAATGATATGAGTTATTAAGGATGTCACCTTCATTGGTAAGCTCTGAGAAGACCAAAGAGGAAGATCCGGGACCGGCAGGGTCAACCACAGATGCGAGAGGGGTGGCGGCAGCGTTTTTCCGACGTTGGCGCTTGTCTGCCTCAGTATGTAATCGGGCTAATTCGAAAGTACTGACACCTTCTCGTGTGGTGATCCTCCAAGCGTTACGGTATGGAGCAATCGTCTCCCAGGTGAGAAGGTCGATTTGGTACATTTTCAGCTTTCCCTTAAGACTATCCTTATGCCTTTACAGTTGCCCGCCAGCATTACGTTTACTATTCGTTAGGTGACTGTAAATTAGCTGTTTTGGCAGTCTACTGTCGTCCATAGCGAGTCCAAGGTAGTTGTTCATGGATAATGGTAGCCTCGATGCTCCTACAGTTGGTGTAAGGAAGAATAATGTCATTTGTACTCTTGTCTTCCCAGCGAACTCGGAGGATGAAACATAGACTACGTTGGTGAGAGTTCCTAAGTGCCCTGAGGTGCCTCCTGTATGTGACCCATGTCTCGCTGCCATTAAAGGGGTGGGGAGGACACTGCTCAATATACGTGCAACTTTGTAGATTATTTCAGCTCCCTACAGCTGAAGACACGGATATGGAGTCTGCCAAAGTCTTGAGATGCACATCTGATCCGATGTTAAACCTCGTCGCCACTCGTCCCTCGCCATTAGGGTGTTGGTGATGTTGAGAATTACAGTATGATGAGCTGGATGATGGCTGTGCGTAAGTTGATTTATGTGGTGAAGCAAAAGCACAGGCTACAACCACACATCTTGGCTCTCCCTTTTCCTGATCCAGTGGTGCAAGTGTTGCAACGACTGGTGAGAGGGAGAGTTGCAATGGACTGCCGATAGCTCAGTTTGTTGGGTTTCGACTTAGTAGCCTGTCCATCATGTTTTGCTCTCGTATGCTAGTGTAGTCGTTATGTTCCCCTGGTGATCACCTCCTCTGCGTATACCGCCATTGGGGTCTTGTAGCTCTGTAAGCATGTCTGCATGATGCGGGGCTCCACCACAGATTTTTTGTTTGGGGTTTATTCCTGTAGCCTTATACCTACCAAGGTTAACCCAGAAGACAGCAAGGCAGTAGTTGGTAGATGCCAGGACGTGTCCACATGCTAGTGGGCCTATGTGCCGTCCTTCTGGGGCCCACTGCTGGTCCAAAATCCCTTGCTGGTCTACTCTGGGCCCACGAGGCACCCAGTTACCGTGTGTTGCCACGAGGAGGCACAGCAAGAGTCTTGATGGTGAAGAGGCTGTGTACTGGCAGGGGAAGACTTATGCAAGTTGCTTCCCTCGCCAAGACGGCTAGCCAGCGGCGGTAGGTGATAGCGATAGGAAGCAAGCAGTGCTTTAGCTTTAACACTAACATAATGCTGTCACACTAGACGCATTACACCACCCTCTGCGCGCACACGAACACACACACACGCACACACACACACACACACACACACGCACACGCACACACACACACACACACACACCAGGAGGAATAAGGACTGTAAACAGGCAATTGTTCGGAGACAGCCAACCTGAAAATCAAGCTGCTGGAGGTGAGAGTGATTGAGAGTAGAGGGGAGAGTGAGAAGATTTAGGTGAGAGTGAGTGAGAGTTGAGGTGAGAGTAAGTGAGAGTTGAGGTGAGATTGATAAGATTGAGGTGAGGGTGAGTGAAAGTTTAGGTGAGAGTAAGTGAGAGTTGAGGTGAGAGTAAGTGAGAGATGAGGTGAGAGTAAGTGAGAGTTGAGGTGAGAGTAAGTGAGAGTTGAGGTGAGAGTAAGTGAGAGTTGAGGTGAGATTGATAAGATTGAGCTGAGGGTGAGTGAAAGTTTAGGTGAGAGTAAGTAAGAGTTGAGGTGAGAGTAAGTAAGAGTTGAGGTGAGAGTAAGTGAGAGTCTAGGTGAGAGTGTAAAGGTTGGGGTGAGAGTTGAGGTGAGAGTGAATGAAGTTGAGGTAAGAGTCGATTGAGGTGAGAGTAAGTGAGAGCTGAGGTGAGAGTAAGTGAGAGCTGAGGTGAGAGTAAGTGAGAGCTGAGGTGAGAGTGAGTGAGAGCTGAGGTGAGAGACACTCGGGAGGGAGAGCGCCTGTGAGAGCTTGCACTTGTTGGAAGTTGTCACAGCCACCCAATCATCACGTCCTGGTGCCGTGTGGTGCTGTGTTGTGGAGTGTGGTGCTGTGTTGTGTTTTGTTGTGGAGTGTAGTGCTGTGTGGTGCTGTGTTGTGTTGTATTTTGTTGTACTGTGTGGTGCTGTGTTGTGTTGTATTTTGTTGTACTGTGTGGTGCTGTGTTGTGTTGTATTTTGTTGTACTGTGTGGTGCTGTGTTGTGTTGTATTTTGTTGTACTGTGTGGTGCTGTGTTGTGTTGTATTTTGTTGTACTGTGTGGTGCTGTGTTGTGTTGTATTTTGTTGTACTGTGTGGTGCTGTGTTGTGTTGTATTTTGTTGTACTGTGTGGTGCTGTGTTGTGTTGTATTGTATTTTGTTGTACTGTGTGGTGCTGTGTTGTGTTGTATTTTGTTGTACTGTGGTGCTGTGTGGTGCTGTGTTGTGTTGTATTTTGTTGTACTGTGTGGTGCTGTGTTGTGTTGTATTTTGTTGTACTGTGTGGTGCTGTGTTTTTTTTTTTTTTGGCACCCCCCTACATCCTTGTGTAAGATGAAGCACAGAAGCGTTTACAGCGCCCAACAGGGAAGCATGCTAAGTTCATGCTTGCCTTATGTCTCATAAGTTAAGGGCGTAGAAGCCTGAAGAGTCAAGGGTGGAGAAGCCTGAAGAGTCAGTGGTTTTTATATCATCAAGTTATTGGAAGCTCCAACAACCTTCCTTGAATAAGAATTCGCAACTTTCGACTTACAACAGGTACCTACTTTACTGCTAGGTGAACAGGGACTAATGGGGGCTAGGAAGTAAGTGCAAACAACTTCCACCGGCCCGGGAATCGAACCCGTGACATCTCGCTTGCGAGGCAAGAACGGTACCGCTTCTACCACCGTACTATATGGCAGTGAGACATGGGTCACATACAGGAGGCACCTCAAGGCACTTGGAAACTTCACCAACGTAGTCTACTTTCCATCCCCCGAGTTCGCTGATAAGACAAGAGAACAAATACAAGTGTTCTTGCTGACTCCAACTGTAGGAGCATTGAGGCTACCATTATCCATGAACAACTACGTTGGACTGGCCCTGTTACCCGCATGGACGACAGTAGATTGCCAAAGCAGTTACTTTACATTCATACAGCGATATATGATTTAGTATTGCGTGTATTGACTCTCAGGTATATACCTTAGAAGTGGCTTCAGTCTTCAGCTTAACTTACCCTTGCAGGTCTTTGTTAAACAAGGGCTAATTAAAGTTTGGAGCAGTTGTGAGGAGGAAGGGGAGGATGAGATGGTGGTGGTGGAGGAGGAGGAGGTGGTGGTGGTGGTAGTGGTGGTAGAGGAGGTGGTGGTGGAGGAGGAGGAGTATGTGGTGGTTGTGGTGGTGGTGTTGGCGAAGGAGCAGGAGGAGGTAGTGGTAGTAATTGAGAAAGTGGAGGGGTGGAGGAGGCTTAGGAGTAGAGGGGTGGAGGACGAGGAGGAGGACGAGGAGGAGGAGGAGGAGGGGGTAGACGAAGAGGAGGAGGAGGAGGAGGATGAGGAGGAGCATCTGGTGGCTGTAGCTGTGGTGGTGGAGTTAGAAGAAGATCAGATGGAGGTGGTGGTGGTGGAGGAAAATTTGGAGGGGATGGAGCAGGGTGAGGGGAGAGGAGGAGCAAGAGGAGGATATCGAGGAAGGAGAGGAGGAACAGGAGGTGGTGGTGGAGAAGTAGGAGTAATTGGAGGGTATGAGGAAGAGGAGAAGGAGGTGCTGGTGCTGGTTGGAGGGGAGTAAGTAGTGGTTATAGTTCGTGTGGTGGTGGAGAGGAAAGAAGAAATGGGGGGGAGGAGGAGGAGCAGGAGGAGGAGAAAGACAAAGAAGGAAGAAGAGAAGGAGGAAGAGAAAGAGTCTCTCTCTCTCCCTCACCTACAAGAGCCACCACAACAACACACACACACTGCCGACGTGGATTTGGCCGAGCTCATATCCACTCTACTATTCAGTCTCAGTGACAGTGGCATGTCAGTGTCATGTCAGTGTTGTGTCGGTATCATGTCACTGTGGTATCAACGAAATTCGTCTTCGCCTCGCACACACACACACACACACACACACTACTACTACTACTACTATTACTTTGCTGTCACTCAGAATCGAGTATGATGATCATCCAACTATGATACAATGATATGAGTAATTAGGGATGTCACCTTCATTGGTGAGCTTTGAGGTGACTAAATAGGATGATAAGGAGACCGGCAGAGCCGTTCACAGATATTGTACATGTGGAGAGCTACATCGAGTGCGGGACGGGCGGTGGCAGCATCTTTCCGGTGTTGGCGCGTGTCTGCCTCGGTTTGCAGTCCGACTAACTCAAAAGTATTGACACCTTCTCGTGCGGTGTTCCTCCAAGCGTTACGATGTGAAGTAATCGTCTCCCAGGTGAGTGTGTCGATTTGGCTTTTCAGTTGCCCGCCAGGATTACGTATACTAGTCTGTAGGTGACTGTAAAGTAGCTGCTTTGGCAGTCTACTTTCGTCCATGCCGGTAACATAGCCAGTCCAGCATAGTTGTTCATGGATAATGGTAGCCTCGATACTCCTACTGTTGGTGTCAACAAGATTACTGGCATTTTTTCTCTTGTCTTCCCAGCGAACTCAGAGGATGGAACATAGATTACGATGGTGAAAGATTTAAAGTGCCTTGAAGTGCCTCCTCTATGTGACCCATGTCTCGCCGCCATATAACAGGATGAGGAGGACCACTGCTCGATATACGAGTAACCTTGTAGATAATTTCAGTTTCCTACAGCTGAAGACACGGTTTCGGAGTCTACCAAAGGCTTGAGATGCACATCTGATCCGATGCTGAATCTCTTCATCGATGCCCACGGTGGTGGACAGGTTTTAGCCGACATACCGAAAGTGGGTAACATTCGAGAGGGTATTACCATTAAGCTGGATGGTTGGTGGAGGTGTGTCTGAACCAGGGGCAGGCTGAAAGAGAATCTGAGTCTTATGTACATTCACCTCAAAGCCGAAATGTGCATATGCATTTGTGTAGGTGTTGAGGATCTCCTGTAGGTCGCATTCAGTGTAAGCATACTGAAGTTCAGTAATGGAAGTTGCCGACACCTTGTTCTTGACTGGAGTCTTCTTATGTTGAAAAGACTCTTCACCCGATACCTGATGTTCGCCCCACCGGCTAATTTGGAACTAGCACGAGTAAAAAAGTAGGCCAAAGAAAATGGAAAAGAGAGTTGGGGCCAGTACATATCCTTGTTTAACCACCGTTTGGATGGGGAAGAACTCAGACTGGGTGCCATTGTGCAGTACACTGTCGTTCATGCCATCGTGGGGATGCCTCACAATGAAGATAAATTTTGGTGGGCAACCAAAACGGCTGCTGGTGCACCAGAGGGCTTCCCTGTTGACCGAGTCTAAGGCCTTGGTTAGGTCGATGAAAGCCATGTACAAGTCACGACGCTCTTCTCTGCACTTTTCCTGTAACTGGCAGGCAGCAAAGATCATATCAGTGGTGCCATGTGATGGCCTAAAACCAAATTGAGATTCTGGGAGGAAGCTTTCGCCTCAAGAAGAAGTTTGTTTATGAGGACTCAGGCGATAATCTTGCCAGCTACGGACAGCAGCGAGATCCTGCAGTAGTTGCCACAGTCTGATCGGTCTCCCTTGTTTTTATAAATATTGACGATGAAGGCGTCTTTAAGAATTTGGGGATTTCCTCCTTTTCCCACATATTCTCCAGAATAGAATGGACTTGGCTAATAAGCAGATGTCCCCCTGCTCTATACACCTCGGCAAGGATTCCATCAGGCCTGAGGCTTTGTTATTTTCCATCTCTTTGATGGCAGTAGCAACGTCAACCAGGGATGGAGGATAGCTGAGGTGGGTTAGCTCTGGATTCTGAGGGCCCTGCTGGGTAATCAAGATATCCACATCGTGTTTCGGTTGAGCAGTGAATCGTAGTGCTCTTTCCAGAGCTGAAGGGTGCCTCCGTCATCTTTAATTAGGGAGTTACCGTCGGATCAGCGGAAGGGGCCCATTAAATGTTTTAGAGGAATTCAAAATTTTGCTCATCTTGTGCTGATCTGCAATTTTTGGTTTTTCACATGCTATATTTTTAAAACAGTCGTTCATTACATTGTGAAGTTCGCGCTGGGCCGTGGAAGGTATCAGCTTTGGTCTGACACTGAAGGTTATGTGGCCAGTCAGATAAAGCAGCACGTTTATCATCGACGAGTACATTGATTGCCAGGCATTTTTGTTAGACCAGTCCTGGTGTGTATTCTTTCGATCTGGCAGAAGGCGTCTCTGCAGGTTTTTGTCGTAAGTGTTGAGAATACCCCATTCGGGACTGGGATTTAGGTTATTTGTTGTCGGGTTGTTTATCAGCACATGTTCGAGCTGCTCCCTGAAAGCATTTGCTACCGCTGGATCCTCCAGTCGCTTAGTGTTAAAACCTTTTCTGGAGGCTTGTTGCCTTTGCCGTTTTGGGGCGGCTTGAAGTGATAGCTTGGCTCTGACGAGCCGGTGATCAGTGTTGCAGTGGTCTGAGCCACGCATGGCTTGGGTAATGAGGACATCTCGGCGATCTCTTTCTCAGACAATGATGTAGTCAATGAGATGCCAGTGTTTGGATCGTGGGTGTTGCCACGATCCCTCGATGTAGTCGGTGTGCCTAAACAAGGTTTGGTGATAGTGAGGTTGTGTGCAGAACACTTGCTGAGGGGGAGTAGGCCGTTGGGATTACATTAGCCCCGTCCATTTCTCCCCATGGTTACCTGCCAAATGTCAGCATCTCTGCCAACTCTGGCATTGAATTCACCAAGGAGCACAACCTTATGTTCTCTGGGGATAGAGGTTAACACTCTTTCGAGGTCGATGCAAAAGGTCTCCTTGATGTCATCCTCTGCATCCAGTGTTGGGGCGTATGCACTGATGAAATAGGCATGACGTGAGGGACTTGGATTGTCATGAGGCGCTCGTTGATCCCAATAGGTATTTTAGTTAACCTGTGTAAGATACGTTGGCGGATGTCAAAGCCAACTCCATAAATTAGGTTTCTCCCTGCAGCAGGCTTACCCTTCCATAAGAAGGTATAGCCAGACCCCTGTTCTGTAAGTTGACCCTCGTCTGGGAGCCGGGACTCACTAATGGCTGCTATGTCGATGTTATACGTAGCAAGCTCTCTTGCCACAAGGGCGGTTCTTCTTTCAGGATGCTCATTTGTGCCAGTATCCAGAAGGGTCCTGACATTCCATGCAGCGAAAATAAGAGGTTGTATAGTTTGATTTTGTTTGGATATGTGATTATGATTGTTTTTTTGACCGCATAAGGATGACCTTACTGGGTGCGGTTGCTCAGTCAAGTTTTTTATTTTTTTTTTATTTTTTATTATCCTGGCTATGTTTAGGGAACTTTTTCCACCCCCCTCCCCATGTGGGGTGAGCAGAGTGGCTCCTCGAAAGAGCTGTCCAGTCGCATAAACAGGGCCGGATTGCATTGCTGCCTAGATCCCAGTGCATAAACGACCATATTATCTGTGCCGCCTATGTGAAGAGTTGTGAATAGAGAGTCCCAGGAGTCTTCTCTGCCTGTCCCCGTCGCCCTTTGTCCGTCGCCATAGGACTCTTTGGGGTACAGGGTTTTTGATGATGATGAGAGAGCTAGATGATGGCTGCGCGTGAGTTGATTCATGTGGTGAAGCAGGAGCGTAGGCTGCAACCCCACATCTTGGGTCTCCCTTTTCCTGACCCAGTGGTGCAAGTGTTGCAACGGCTGGGGAGAGGGAGATCTGTAATGGACTGCCGATAGCTCAGTTTGTTGGGTTTCGCCTTAGTAACCTGTCCATCATTTATTGCCTTCGTTTCTCCGGTGTAGTCGTTGGGTTCCCATGGTGGTCACCTCTTCCGCTTATACTGCCGTTGCGGTTTTGTTGGTGCTCTGTAAGCATGTCTGCATGATGAAGGGCTCCACCGCAGATTTTTCGTTCGGGGTTTACTCCCATGGTCTTATACCGAACAAGGTTAATCCGCAAGACACCGGAGCAATGATTGGTAGGTGCCAGGACGTGTCCACATGCTAGTGGGCCTATGCACCATCTCTCTAGGGTCCACTGCTACTCCGAGATCCCCTGCTGGTCTAGCCTGGGCCCATGAGGCACCCAGTTACCGTGTATTGCCACTAGGAGGCACAGCAGGAGTCTTGATGATGAAGAGTCTGTTCACTGGCGGGGGAAGACTTTATGCAAGTTGCTTCCCTATTCGCCACGAGGGCTAGCCGGCGGCGGTAGCTGGAAGCGAGAGGAAGCAAACAATTCTTGCACCTTAACACTAACACGATGCTGCCACACTAGACGCATTTCACCACACACACACACACACAGACACACACTACGCAGACATTTATAGATTAAAACTGACACGTTTAGCTGTCGAAGTCAACCATATGGATACTAATAGTGACTTACTGACCTACTAACAGAGTGAGCGACAAACTCAATGACTGAGGGGTTACTGACTGACTCTTCAGGAATCAGTAGCTTTTTACGCAACCCTCACCCCCCTCTCCTTCTTTGTAAAATAAATTTTATCGACTTTTAATAAATTTTATATCTTGTAATCGTATTTATATTATTTTTATGGTCAGCTAACTCGTAATTATTTTATCCACGTATCTCATTCATGTGGGGAAGATTGAAATATTCTGAGAAAAAAACTGCGCAATGTTATTGAAAAGTTCGTTATAAAGAAAAAGAATGTTGTCATGTAAATGTTTTTCACGTGGCCTCACGCCTCCCTGTACCAAAGTGCCCCCCCCCCCCTTCTGTTTGGGAACCACAGGAGTCGAGATGTATTCTTACATCAAACAAATTCTTTATAAATACGCCCCTCCCCATCTAACGCCAGGCACAGAACATCAGATGAGCTTCAGATATATTCAGATCTACAAATGTAGACAAAATCTCTTCACCCCTATGGTATAACTAGATCATCCTGTAGTAAAGGTCTGAGTCACAGCAGCAGTTCAACATTACTCTGGGAGGTTAAAAATCAAGATCTCTTTCATAGAGAAAAGAAATTCACTTTTATTTACTCCGGGTGTGGGTAGTATTTTGTCACATCACATCACCTAATGAATAGCCCCATAGTCTATTTCACCTAAAGATTAATCATCCTAACGCTAACTAAATATAACCTAAAGTAATTTAACCTCGCCCAACTTAACTTAACTAATATAACACTACCCTAACCCAATCTAACCTAACCTAACTAACCTAAACTAACACTATCCTAACATAACCCAATCTAACTTAGCTTAATCAAACCTACCTAAGCTAACCTAACTTAAATTAACCTAATTGAACTTAACCAAGCCCCCCCCCCCGCCCCAGGTGGCGATAGGGTGCTTAATCATCAGATGGAATAAGCTTGGGGCTAATCTTTAGGTGATCCGTCACATCTAAATGGTAATCACAATAATCATCCAAGTTTACCCTCCCCTACCCATCTCTCTCTCTACAATAACGACACCTTATGAGTTGTTGTGGAATGAGGACAGTTTTTGTTGAGTAAAAAGTGGCGAATTATTTTTATTTATTTTTTATTTATTTTGTTTTTTATATAATGACTTTAGATAATTTGAGTGCTATTAAGCATAGAGAAGTTGTTAATGAGATATGGCGCATTTATATGGAACTTTGAATGGGAAATAGCCAGTATTGTTTTGATGATTCGCTTGTTTTATGGTTCATTGATTTGATGGTTTATTGGTTTAAACTTTAAAGATAAGTTTAGGATAGATTTTCGGACGAAAGAACGTTAGACCAATGAATCGTCGAACCAAAGAGCCCTCGGATCAATGAACTTTCAAACTCACGATTCTTCGAATAAATTAACCTCTCCGACTAATGAATATTCGGGCTAATGAACCTTTGAACCAACGAATGCTTTAAAGTTTTAAACCAATGGACGTCCGTACCAAATGAACCATCAAAATACAGAACCAAAACGTTTTAAAAGAAGCACAATCAGGATACATTGCAACCACTTAGTAGATAAACTTAGGGTTGGTGAATCAGTCCTCTGCTAATTATGTACAATGAGAGACAAAAGTCGTGTCGTGAAATTTGATGAAAACATATGCCAAGGGCTAAACTTTTGGTGCGCTCTGCCTTGTGTTATGGGGCTCTCATAATGTTTCACGAGTTAATCTTGGGACAAAACCGCGACACGACTTTTGTCTTTGATTGTACATGAATCAGTCAATGAGTCAGTTAAGCAGTGAATCAATGGATTTGTAAGTCACTCAGTTAGTCAGTAAATACATCAGTCAGTGAATGAGTCAGTCAGTCAGTTAGTCAAACAGTCAAGCAGTCAATTGGTGAGAGGTAGTTAGTGAGTATAATAATAATTACTATTCATGACGATATCGCGTGACATTTATGTAATTATGTCCATCAATTTAAAAGCGTAACAAAATAAATTATATATTCAGGTATCTATTACTGGTAATTAAAAAAAAAATAATAATACAAAAATAAGCTCAACAATTACGTCAATCATCATCATTATGAACAACAACAACAATATTATTACCAACAACACCACCAGTAAGAAATGGTACCGCAACCACTACTACCATCACAACTACAATCGTCAGCACAATCACCACTACCACCATCACAATCATCACCAACATCACCATTACAATTACAACCACCACCACCACCACACAATCATCACCTACATCACTACTACAACTACAACCACCACCATTGCCATTACCACCACAACTACCCTACTATCACCATTAACATTCCCTCCAACGTCATCTCCGACACCACCACCAACCACCACCATCAACCACCACTATTACCACAAGCACCACCACCACCATAAACACCACTAACACCCTTACAAACGCCACTATCACCACCACCACCACAACCACTACAATCACCAGTAACACCATAACCACCGCCACCACAAAGGCCCAAGGCTGATTGCAATACCTCTTCGTTTTCCCGGCAAACACAGACATAGGTAAAAACATTGAGTGGCAGGATACAGAAGAGAAGCGATATTGGTGGATGAACAACAGACACTGTTATTGATGCATACCTACCATGCACAGTCACGAATAAAACATGACGCGCGCAGGTATGGATCAGCTGCCGTACGTATGTGCAGGTGTGGGAAAGGGTGGTGTAATTGCGTCTAGTGTGGCAGCATTATGTTAGTGTTAGGGTGCAAGCGTTGCTTGCCCCCTTTCGCTTTCAGCTACCGCCACTGGCTAGCCCTCGCGGCGAACAGGTAAGCAACGTACATAAGTCTTCCCCTGCCAGTACACAGCCTCTCCACCATCATACCTCTCATCATCATCAAACCCCTATACCCCCAAACGTCCTATGGTGACGGACTAGTGGAGACAGGGACTGGCAGAGATCAGTGCCAGGAGTGTCTAGTCACAACTCTGCACTTGGGCGGCACAGATAAGATGGTCGTTTATGCACTGCGATCTAGGCAGCAGTGGAATCCGGTCTTGTGTGTGTGAATGAGCAGCCCATTTGAGGAGCCACCCTGCTCAAACCAAATGAGGAGGGAGCTAGGAAAGGTGCCTTAAACATAGCCTGCCTAAAAAAAACAACCTGACTGCGCAACCGCACCTAGTAAGGTCATCCTTATGCAGTAGAAAAGACAATCAAAGTCACACATCCCCCCCAAAAAAAAACTGTACAACCTCTTATTGTCGCTGCATGGAATGTCAGGACGCTTCTGGATACTGGCACAAATGAACATGCTGAAAGAAGAACTGCCCTTGTGGCAAAAGAGCTGGCTAGGTACAACTTGGACGTAACAGCCCCTTAGTGAGTCCCGGCTCCCACACGAGGGTACACTTAAATAACGAGGGTCTGGATATACCCTCTTCTGGAAGATTAAGCCTGCTGCGCCTGCTGCAGAGATAAACCGCATTTCTGGAGTTGGTTTTGCCATCCCTCAATGCATCCTACACAGGCTAAGTGAAATGCATATTGGAATCAACGAGCTCCTCCTGACTCTGCGAATCCCACTGAATCACTCACGTCATGCCTTTTTCATCAGTGCATGCTTTCCAACACTGGATGCAGAGGATGACATCAAGGAGGCCTTTTTCGGCAACCTCGACAGAGTGCTAACCTCTATCCCCAGAGAAGATAAGGTTGTGCTCCTTGGTGACTTCAGTGCCAGAAGTGGCAGAGATGCTGACACTTGGCTGGGAACCATAGGGAGAAATGGACTCGGCAAATGTAATGCCAACGGCCTACCCTCCTCAGCAAGTGTGCTGCACACAACCACACTATCACCAATACTTTGTTTAGGCAGGCCGACAAGTTCAAGGGTTTGTGGCAACACCCAGGATCCAAACACTGGCATCTTATTGACTACATCATTGTCAGAGAAAGAGATCGCCGTGATGTCATCATCACCCATGCCACGCGTGGCTCAGACCATTGCGACATTGATGATCGGCTCGTCAGATCCAAGCTCTCACTTCATATCGCCCCAAAACGGTGAAGGCAGCAAGCCTCTAGAAGAGTTTATAACACTAAACATCTGGAGGATTAAGTGGAAGCACGTGCATTCAGCGAGCAGCTCGAATATGGGCTGATAAACAACCCGACAACGAACAACCCAAATCCCAGTGCCTAATGGGGTATTCTCAACACTGTCTTGACAAAAACTTGTAGAGAAACTCTCGGCCAGATGTAAATAATACACCAGGACTGGTTTGATGAAAATGAATCCCGCAATCAATGCACTCGTCAATGATAAACGTTCTGCTTTAACGGATGAGCAGAACAACCCTCAGTCTCGGACCAAAGCTGATACCTTCCGCAAGAAGAAAGTTGCGGCCCAGCGTGAACTTCACAATCTAAAGAAATACTGATTTAAAAATACAGCAAGTGAAACACAAATATTTGCAGATCAACACAAGATCCTCGAATTTTTCCATTCCACCAAATTATTTTATGGGCCAATCTCTTGTGGCGCAGCCCCCCTCCGCTCATCTGACGGAAACTCCATAATTAAAGACGATGAAGGCCTCCTTCAGCATTGGAAAGGCCACTACCATTCACTGCTCAACTGAATTACTTATGTGGATGTCCTGACTACCCAGCAGGTCCCTCAGAATCCAGAGCAGATCCACCTAAGCTATCTTCCATCCCTGGATGATGTAACTACTGCCATCAAACAGATGAAAAATAAAGCCTCGGGGCCTGATGGAATCCCAGCCGAGGTAAGTAAAGCAGGAGGACCTCTGCGTACCAGACGTCTCCACTCTCTCCTAGAGAATATATGGGAAAAGGAGGAAATTCCCCAAGTTCTTAAAGACGCCTCCATCGTCAATATTCAAAAGAATATGGGAGACCGGGCAGAATGTGGCAACTACCGTTGGGATCTCGTTGCTGTCCGTAGCTGGTCAAGATTATTGCCCGAGTCCTCCTAAACAGACTTCTTCCTGAGGCGGAAACTTCCTACCAGAATTTCAATGTGGCCTTAGACCATCACGTGGCACCACCGACATGATCGTTGCTGCCCGCCAAATACAGGAAAAGTGCAGAAAACAGCGTCGTGGCCTGTACATGGCTTTCATCGACCTATCCAAGGCCTTCGACTGGATCAACAGGGAAGCCCTCTGATGGACCCTCAGCCGTTTTGGCTGCCCCGCAAAATTCATCGCCATTGTGAGGCAACTCCACGATGGCATGAACGGCAATGTCTTGCTCAAGGGCACCCAGTCTGAGTTCTTCCCCATCCAAACGGGTGTTAAACAAGGATGTGTACTGGCACCAACTCTCTTTTCCATTACTCGTGCCAGTACCAACTTAGCCGGCGGGGTGGACATCGAGTACCGGATGAAGGGTCTTTTCAACATAAAACGACTCCAGGCAAAAACAAAGGAGTCGGCGGCTTCCATTACTGAACTTCAGTATGCGGACGACTTCATCCTTGTTGCTGACACTGAATGTAACCTACAGGAGATCCTGAGCACCTACGCAGATGTGTTATGCAAGTTTTGGCCTTGAGGTGGATGTACATAAGACTCAGATTTTCTCACAATCTGTCCCTGGTTCAGACACACCTCCACCATCCATCCATCTTAATGGTAATACCCTTTCTTATGTTACCCACTTTCGGTATCTCGGCTCCCTCCTGTCAACCACCGAGGATATCAATGAATAGTTTCAGCATCGGAGCAGATGTGCATCTCAAGCCGTTGACAGACTCTGAAACCGTGTCTTCAGCTGTAGGGAGCTGAAATTATCCACAAAGTTACACGTATATCGAGGAGTGGTCCTCCCCACCCCGTTATATGGCAGCGAGACATAGCTCACATACAGGAGACACATCAAGGCACTTGAAAACTTTCACCAATGTAGTCTAAGATCCGTCCTCCGAGTTTGCTGGGAAGACAAGCTAACAAATGCCAGTATTCTTTCTGACACTAACTGTAAGAGCATCGAGGCTACCATTGTCCATAAAAAACTAAGGTGGACTGGCCATGTTACCCGCATGGACGACAGTAGACTGCCAAAGTAACTACTTTACAGGCACCTAACGAGTAGTAATCTTAACACCGGCGGGCAACAGAAAAGGTATAAGAATAGTCTTAAGACAAACTTTAAAAAGTGCCAAATCTACCTCGTCACCTGGCAGACGATTACTCCACATCGTAACGCTTGGAGGAGAACCACACAACAAGGTGTCAATATTTTCGAGTTAGCCCGACTGCAAACCGAGGCAGACAAGCGCCAACGCCGGAAAGACGCTGCCACCGCCCCTCCCGCATTTGAAGTAGCCCATTACAAGTGCAACGTCTGTGAACGTCTCTGCGGGTCCCATATCGGCCTCTTTAGTTACCTCAAAACTCACCAGTGAAGGTGACATCCTTAAAAACTCGTATCATTGTATCATAGATGGATGATCGTCATATTCGATTCCGAGTGACAGCAAAATAGTAGCAGTGAAATTGGGATATACTCGTACATATACAGGTATGGAGAAGATTGGGTATATATGTGCAGTTCTGAACAAGCTGTGGTATATGTGTGTAGGTGTGGGACAGCTGGGGTATATACAGGTATGGAGGTATGGAGAAGCGCAGGTATATATGTGCAGGCATGGAGAAGCTGTGGTATATGTGTGCAGGTATGGGATAGCTGGGTTATATTCAGTATATAGGGGTATGGAGAGGCACAGGTACATATGTGCAGGTATGGAGAAGCTCGGGTATATATTTGCAGTTACTGAGACGCTGTAGTATATATGTGTGCAGGTATGTAAGTATGGAGCAGCTTATGTATAACTGTACACCCTGTACAGGGTAATTCTCAATTGCGTTCAGTAAATTGCAAGGTGTATTCCTGGAACAGTTCTGAGGCATAATGTTGATATGACAAAAATGTAGGAATCCGTATAGATTTGTACCTACAACTCTTGAAAGAAGGTAAGGTAAATGATACAGCAGTGTAGAGCTCTCAAAAACAGTATACTTCCACCAGAAAGTTTAGATCACGTAATAGCGACCCAAAATGATGCTTCAGATTAGATGTGGCAGCTTTTTATACACACTTGACTTGACCTACCCAGCAATGACCCAAGGTTAATTATGATTTAATCCCTGACAGGCTGTTAAGATACCAGGATTAGATCACATGACCACTAAATGGTGACCTGACGCAGTGGTCACCTGTTGAAGGATTACTCACGTAGACAAAACAGTGATCAGGTATATTTTTAGGAACGCTTCATTATTTAAAATTATTTAATTTGTAATTATTTATTATTGAAATATTTATTTCATTTTTTTAATTTAAAGATGCCCTCTTTAAGGCTATTAAAAATGGACTTAAAGTCTGAAAATAGACAACAAAATGGGGGCGTTTGTCCTAATTTTTTTACTCTAAATACGATTTTTTTGTCCTACTTTGCACTTTACTTGAGGGGGTTTTGTCCAAGGGGGTTTTGTCCTAGGGGGGGTTTGTCCTAGGGGGGTTTTGTCCTGGGGGAGATTTTGTCCTACACTCAAATGGTCAGGCATGCAGAAGCTTGAGTATATATTTCTCAGGCAATTGGCAAAAATCTCTCTCAAACAATTTACAACAGTCACGACACAAGAATCATTTTCCAAGGTAATTTACATTATCTACGGAGTTCCACACT
Organism: Homarus americanus; assembly: GCF_018991925.1. Lineage (NCBI taxonomy): Eukaryota > Metazoa > Arthropoda > Malacostraca > Decapoda > Nephropidae > Homarus > Homarus americanus. The sequence goes on along the minus strand of NW_024713129.1, from coordinate 28,065,588 downwards.
CGAGTAAGAAGCCTGACTCTTTCTCTCTGGTAAGGAGGAAATTAATGATGTGTGTACCTGAGGAGAGAACAGGCTATGTCAGGATACAGAGAGAAGCCCTCAGTGTGTATCTCAAACTTTCAAACTTCATACACACACACACGCACGCGCACACAGACACACACAGGCACACACAGGCACACACACACACACACCACACACAGTTCTATTATAGTCTTATGGAGTGGGGTGTTGACGGCCCTTGTCTGATGTCTGCTTGCTGCTGGCTTAAGTGTGATGTGTGCTGGCTTATGTCAACTGGCACGTGTCTGATATCTGCTGGCTACTGGACTATGTCTGATGCTTGCTGACTTATGTCTTATGTAAGTTTGCTACTGTCTGATGTCTGCTGGCTTTTGTATGATGTCTGCTAACTTATGGCTGATGACTACTGGTTTATGTCTGATGACTTATAGGTCATAAGAACACAAGAGCATAAGAATGGAGGAAACTACAGCGGGCCTATTGGCCCATAATGGGCAGTCCCATTTACACCCAACCCCTATTGCTCATATAAGCATCCAACCTATGTTTGAAGCTATGCAGCGTATTCGAGTTAATGATGAGATTTGGTAACTTGTTCCATTCATCCACTACTCTGTTTCCAAACCAGTGTTTACCTATTTCGCGCCTAAATCAAAATTTGTCTAATTTAAAACCATTGTTACGAGTTCACTCCTGGTTGGATAGTTTGAGTACCTTTGTAATGTCCCCTTTGTTTAGCCCGGACTTCCATTTATACACCTCTATCATGTCGCCCCTCGCTCTGCGTCTGTCGAGGGAGTGCAAATTAAGATGCTTTAACCTGTCTCTGTACTCAAGGTTCCTAATGCCCTGGATTAGTCTTGTCATTCTCCTCTGGATTCTTTCCAAGGATTCTATATCCATTCTGTAATACGGTGACCAGCAGTGAACTGCGTAATCCAGGTGAGGTCTCACAAGAGGAAGATATAATCTTAAGATGACCTCGCTAGTCTTGTAACTAACACTCCTTTGTATGATCCCAAGTACTTTATTAGCCTTGTTATGAGCAAAAACACATTGTTTACTTGGCTTAAGATTCCTATTTATCATTACTCCTAAATCTCTTTTGCAGTCGGATTTCACAATGGCATCGTTGTTCATCTGGTATCTGGTTTTCCTGTTTACATCTCCTATAGTGAGTACTTTACATTTGTCTGCATTGAATTTTATCTGCCATTTTTCAGACCATTCGAATTTTTTTTTTAGATCTTCCTGTAGTTTTGCGGAGTCCTAGTCAGATTTAATTACACGTCCTATTTTAGTGTCATCAGCAAATTTACTTATGTTGCTGTCTATGCCAATATCTATGTCGTTTATGTATATGATAAATAATAATGGTCCAAGTACTGAGCCTTAGGGAACTCCACTAGTGACTTTGCTCCAATGGGATTTAGTGCCGTTAATGCCCACTCGCTGTTTCCTGTCCTGTAACCACGCCCTAATCCATTTTAGAATATTACCTTCAATGCCATGTGCTTCTACCTTTCTTATTAGTCTTTAGTGGGGGACTCTGTCGAAGGCTTTGCTAAAGTCGAGATATACCACATTATAATTGTGCCCCTCGTCCACCGATTCGAAAACTGATGAAAAGAATGTTAATAGATTAGTTAGACATGAACGCACGCTTGTGAAGCCATTCTGGGAATTATTGATCAATTTGTGCTTCTCCAGGTGGTTTCTAATAGAGTTTGAAATGATTACTTCCAGTAATTTGCCTACAATTGATGTTAGACTGATTGGACGGTAGTTAGAGGATTGTGATCTATCCCCCTTCTTGAATTCGGTATTACATTCGCTATCCTCCAGGATTCTGGTACTACACCTGTTTTTAATGACATGTTAAACAACTTTTGCTAAGGGCATACTAAGCTCATCCTTACATTCCTATAATACTCTGGCAAATATCTCATCGGGACGAGGAGACTTATTAGGCTTCAGTTTGTCTATTTGCTTATTAACATCGTTACGAGTCACTACTATCTCGCTTAATTTGTTTTCTTCACTATCTCTGAATAGAGTCGGTGCCCCGGGTATCAAGTTTAAATTCTCGGTGGTGAAAACTGTTGAAAAATATTTATTCAGATTATTGCTCATTTCTCCGTCGTTATCAGTTAGCTCGCCGGTATCTGAACGTATTCATCCAATCTTATCTCGTGTTTTAGTTTGATACATTTGGTAGTATCCTTTGGGGTTTGTTTTCGCCTCCCGTGTTACCTTCAGTTCATAGTTCCTCCTGGCTTTTCTTATCTCGGTCTTAACCCTACCGGCCAATACCTTATAATACTCCCGGAGGTAAAATTCGTCACGATTTATCCTTCTACCTATAGCCTTCCTTTGGCCAATAATGTTCTTTAAATAATTATTTATCCATTTAGGGTCATTGTTGTCTGACCTGAGTTTTTTGTATGGTATGTTCTGCCTTTGTGCATTAAGTAACTCGTTATTTAAATTGTCGTGGAACTCGGCAATCTCAGATCTCGTTATCAGGTCGGTGTCATCTGTCAGGTTCACATCCAAGCGTGATACCCCCTCTCCCAGCTGCCTCTTTAAACTATCAAAGTTTGCCCTTCTGAAATCTGGGACTTTAATGGAATTCCCTTTACGTCTGACCTGAAAATCTAACTGGAATCTAATTTCTTTGTGATCGCTGTTTGCAAGTTCGTTCCCTACCTCGACATTGCTAATGAGGTTTTCTCTGTTCGACAGAACTAAATCGACTATATTATTACCCCGTGTGGGTTCGGTTATATGTTGACTTAGGAAACAATCCTGGATCGTTTCGAGGAATTCCTCTGATACTGAGTTACCCGTAAGGTCAGTCCAATCTATTTGGCCAAGGTTAAAATCGCCTACTATACAGACTTTGGTGTGTATGGAAGCCCTGCGCATTTCGTCCCAGATAAGTCGCTCATTAACTCTATCAAGATTGGGAGGTTTATATATTACTCCTATGATTAATTTTTCCCTACCGTCGATTAATTCTATCCAAATTGTTTCTGTATTCCGCTCAGTTTTTATTTCCTTATTTATTTCGCACTTCAGATTATCCCTGACATAGATGGCGACTCAGCCCCGTTTCCTGGACGGCCTATCAGTATGGAACAAATTGTAATTCCGCAATTTGGTATTCGACAGGTAACTCACGTGAATCTAGGTTGATCCATGTTTCAGTGAATGCTATTATATCGATTTTTTCGGTACATAACAAGGCCCTAATATCATCCATTTTGTTTCTCATGCTTCTACTGTTCGCGTAGTAGACATTTAAGTTAGTCGTGTTCTGAGTCCTCCCTTTACCGCGTTTAGGTTTAAATTCCCTGTCTAATTTAGTATTGTCATCAGACCCCGACACACTGGTACTCTATCCCGACTCCCTGGTACCCCGACACACTGGCACCCCGACACACCGGCACCGCGACACCCTGGCACTACGACACACTGGCATCCCGAAACACTGGCATCCCGAAACACTGGCACCCCGACACACTGGCACCTCGAGACACTGGCACCTCGAGACACGCACACCATGTCAAATCTTCCAGTTTTCGTCTCCACCTCCTTCACCGTCTCAAGTCCCTCGGAGTTCCCTTTCATGAACTCTTCAGTGCTTACTCAACATTCAGACTTACCAATCTGACCTGCCTGGTCTTCCTCCCTAATTGCCACACAACAAAAATACCTAGAATATGTGTAGAAGAAGGTGTGCAAGATTATTCTCTCCCTCCCTACTCCACATATCAAGAAACACTTAACACACTGACCCTCTTGGTTTTCTCTGATCATCACCATGACCTCCTTTGCAAATTTTGTGAGGTTTCTGCACCATTCTCGACACCCTCTCCTACTTTCACAAGAGATTCCTCGTCCGGGAATTGCTGTTCGACACTGCAACCGCATCCAGTCCATACGAGCAATTGGTGATTGCTATAAAAACAGCCCAGTCACAACCTTTGTAAAAATTATCTACAACTCGTAGTTAACCAGTGTGTTCAGTCCCAGCCAATCTTACTTTTGCACTGTCACTGTGTTTGGTATTCCCTGGTGAATGGCCTTCTCCCCACCTTGTTATTGTATATCATATATATATATTTTTTTTTTGTGGCGACTTGTGGTGTGATGGTCAGCATGTTCGCCTCGCAAGCGAGACGATCCGGGTTCGATCTCCGGGCAGGTGTGAAACTATGGGCAAGTTTCTTTACGACATTTGCCTCTGTCTACCCAGCAGTGAGTGGAAACCTGGGTGTTAATCGATTTGCGGAACGTATTCCGGGGTAATGGTTAGCCAGTGCAGTTGGCGAGTTGTCCGGTCTTCCGGGACTATTCCTTGACACCGGGACATACAACTCGTTAACTTAGGCTGTTGAGTTGGCTGTTGAGTTGGCGACAGCTCCTACACCTTTAACAAATTCACGCCTAGGTGGCCCTTGGGCCCCTGCCATTCTCATTACACGAGTGGCAACCATTATATTTATATATCATATTTATGTCACTTATATTACCTGTATATTATTTGTCAACAAAGTGACCCATTCCTCAATTGTACAGTATATTATCTCCCTTTTGGCTGCCATTTTCTTTCAATATACCGTGACACTGGCACCCCGACACTCTGTCATCCCGTGACATTGGCACCCCGGCACTCTGTCATCCTGTGACACTGGCACCCTGGCACCCCGACACATGATACCCCGTGAGCACCCCGACACCCTGGCACCCAGACTCACACACACTGGCAATCCAACACACTGTCACCCCGACATATGGCACCCAACACCCTGGCACCTCGACGCACACACACTGGCACCGCAACATATGTAACCCCTTGTGGCACCCCGACACACTGGCACCCCGTGACACTGGCACCCCGACACACACACTGGCACCCCGACACAGACTACTAATACTACTCTACTTTGCTGTCACTCGGAATCGAGTATGACGATTATCCTGCTATGATACAGTGATATGAGTTATTAAGGCAGGGCAGGGTCGTTCACAGATGTTGCATATGTGGATGGCTCCATCAGGTGCGGGAGGGGCAGCGGCAGCGTCTTTCCCGTGTTGGCGCTTCTCTTTCTCGGTTACCAGTCGGGCTAACTCGAAAGTATTGACACCTTCTCGTGTGGTGTTCCTCCAAGTGTTGCGGTGTAGAGTAATGGTCTCCCAGGCAAGGCTGGTAGTACGATAAGATACGGAATATTTTTCCGTACTCCGTACCTGGCTAAAATACCGTACCGTAATTTCGTACCGTACCCCCAATTATTTTTCCGTACCGTACAGTACGAAAAAAATACCGTACCGTAATTCTGTACTTTTATCGTATCACCAGCAAAATATATTTACATCAAAATAATTCTCTATTTGTGAACAATTTATTAGAGTACATGTGTGGATTTGAAAAGGAACATTTACGAAGTGACTAGAGATGTGTTGTGTTGAACTTGACTGGACACTGGAGATAAATTGTATTAGCCTATAGCCAGAAAAATATTTAAATTGTAATAAGAATAACTTTTATAATCATAATAAAATATCAATAATATTGATACTACTACTACTACTACTACTACTACTACTACTACTACAAATAATAATAATAATAAATATTTAGTAAATATAATAAATATTATTAATAGTATACATTTTTATTTTTCACCTTATGTTCGAGATAGTTCTATGATATATATTTTGTTGTGACTAATAAAACATATTTTGCAAAGAAATTTTATTGATTATGCCATGAAAGATGATTTGGCGACGCAGAAAAGTACAAAACAACATAAACATTTATTCATAAAAATTCATATTAACCATTATGAAATGAAAATATTCATAAAATTATACTATCTGCATTGGATTTAAACATTAAGCTCGAAACAATTGTTTTATTTACTAATATTTTCAACAAAGAATTACTTACATTGAATTACTTACATTCAAGCCTTCAAGTTATAATTAGTTATCTATTACATCTGGGGTACGGAACGGTACGGAATTTTGCTCATTTTTCCGTACCTAAATCGTACCGTACTGTACTTCAAGGAAAATATAGTACCGTAATTCCGTACCGTACATTCTGACTAAATATCAACCGTACCGTACCGTACTTTGTACCGTACAGTACCGTACCGTAATGTCAGCCTTGCTCCCAGGTGAGGGAGGCTGATTTGGCATTTCAGATTTGGCTTAAGACTATCTTTACACCTTTTTCAGTTGCCCGCCAGCGTTACGTTTACTGTTCGTTAGGTGACTGTAAAGTAGCTGCTTTGGCGGTCTACTGTCGTCCATGCGGGTAACCTGGACAGTCGAACGTAGTTGTTTCATGGATAATGGTAGCATCGATGCTCCTACAGTTGGTGTCAGCAAGAATACTGGCATTTGTTCTCTTGTTTTCACAGCGAACTCGGAGGATGAAAGTTTTCAAGTGTCTTGAGGTGCCTCCTGTATGTGACCCATGTCTCGCTACCATCTACCAGGGTGGGGAGGACCACTGCTCGATATACATGTAGCTTTGCAGATAATTTCAGCTCCTTGTACCTAAAGACACGGTTTCGGAGTCTGCCAAGGACTTGAGATGCACATATGATCCGATGCTGAATCTCTTCATTGATGTCCGTTGTGGTGGACAGGTGGGAGCCAAGATACCGAAAGTGGGTAACATATGAAAGGGTAGTGCCATTAATCTGGATGGATGGTGGAGGTGTGTCTGAACCAGGGGCAGGTCGAAAGAAAATCTGAGTCTTATGTACATTCACCTCAAGGCCAAAGCGTGCATAATCATCTCCTGTAGGTCGTGTTCAGTGTGAACAACAAGGGTGAGGTCATCTGCATACTGAAAGTAATGGAAGCTGCCGAAACCATTGTTGCTGCCTGGAATCGTCTTATGTTGAAGAGACCCTTCATCCGGTACTCGATGTCCATCCTGCCGGCTAAATGGACACTGACACGAGTAAGGAAAGCAGCCAAGAAAATGGAAAAGAGAATTGGTGCCAGTACACACCCTTGTTTAATCCTCGTTTGGATGGGAAAGAACTCAGACGGTGTGCCATTATGCAGGACACTGCCGTTCATGCCATCCTCGAATTGCCTCACAATGGCAATTAATTTTGGTGGGCAGCCACAACGGCTGAGGGTCCACCAGAGGGCTTCCCTGTGGACCGAGTCGAAAGCCTTGGTTAGGTCGTCGAAAGCCATGTACAAGTCACGACGCAGTTCTCTGCACCTTTCCGGTATCTGCCGGGCAGCAAAAATAATGTCAGTGGTGCCACTTGATGGTCTAAGGCCAAATTGATTTTCTGGGAGGAATTTTTCTACCCCAGAAAAAAGTCTATTTAGGAGGACCCGGGCGATAATCTTGCCAGCTACGGGCAGCAGCGAGATCCCCCGGTAGTTGCCACAGTCTGACTGGTCTCCCTTGTTCTTATAAATATTGACGATGGAAGTGTCTTTAAGAGCTTTGGGGATTTCCTTCTTTTCCCACATATTCTCCAGGAGAGAGTGGAGACGGCTGGTAAGCAGAGATCCTCCTGCTTTACCTACCTCGACTGGGATTCAACCAGGCCCTGAGGCTTTGTCACGGAGGATAGCTGAGGTCGTTCAGCTCTGGGTGCTGAGGGACCTACTGGGTAGTGAGGACATCTACATCGGTGTTTCGGTTGAGCAGTGAATAGCAGTGCTCTTTCCAGCCCTGAAGGATGCCTTTAACGTCTTTAATTAGGTACCATCGGATGAGGAGAGGCGCTGCGCTACGTGTGATTGGCCCATAAAATGTTTTAGTAAAATTGAAAAATTCACGTATCATGTACTGATCTGGTAATTTTTTGTGTTTCACATTCTTTATTTTCAAACCAGTCATTGTTTAGATTGCGAAGTTCGTGCTGGGTTGTTCTGCCAGTCAGTTAAAGTAGCATATTTATCATCGACGAGTACATTGAATGCCGGGTCATTTAAATCATACCAGTCCTGGTGTATTTTTTCGATCTCGCCGAGGATCTCTCTGGGATTTAGTTTGTTTGTTTTTGGGGTGTTTATCAGCTGCTCTCTGAAAGCATGTGCTGCTGCTAGATCCTCCAGGTGCTTAATGTTAAAACCTCTTCTTGAGGCATGCTGCCTTCGCCGTTTTGGGGCGACGTGTAGTGATAGCTTGGCACTGACGAGCCAATGATCAGTGTCGCAGTGGTCTGAGCCACACATGACTCAAGTGATGAGGACATCTCGGCGATCTCTTTCCCTGACAATGATGTAGTCAATGAAATACCAGTGTTTGGATCGTGGGTGTTGCCACGAACCCTTGATCTAGTCGGTGTTCCTTAACAAGGTTTGGTGATAGTGAGGTTGTGTGCAGAACACTTGCTGAGGAGGAGTAGGCCGTTCGAATTACATTAGCCTCGTCCATTTCTCCCTATGGTTCCCTGTCAAATGTCAGCTGCTCTGCCAACCCTGGCATTAAAGTCACCAAGGACCACAACCTTATCTTCCCGAGGGATAGTGGTTAGCTCTCTGCCAGGCTCGGCGTAAAAGGCCTCCTTAATGTCATTCTCCTCATCCAGTGTTGGAGCGTATGCACTGATGAAAAAGGCATGATGTGAGTGATTCAGTGGGACTCTTGAGGCGCTCGTTGATCCCAATAAGGATTTTAGTTAACCTGTGTAGGGTACGTTGGCAGATGGCAAAGCCACCTCCATAAATGGGGTTTCTCTCCACAGCAGGCTTACCCTTCCAGAAGAGGCTATAGCCAGACCCTCGTTCTGTGAGTTGACCCTCGTCTGGGACCTGGAACTCACTAATGGCTGCTATATCGATGTTATACCTAGCCAGCTCTTTTTCCACAAGGGCGCTTCGTCTTTCATAGTAGGTTGTATAGTTTGTTTTTGTTTGGATCTGTGATTATGACTGTGTTTTCGACCGTATAAGGATGACCTTACTGGGTGCAGTTTCCCAGTCATTTTTTTTTCTAGCCCCCTCCCCATGTGAGGTGAGCAGAGGGGCTCCTCGAAATGGCTGTTCAGTCGCACAGGCAGTACCGGATTGCACTGCTGCCTAGATGCCAGTGTATAAACGACTTTTTTATTTGTAACCCCCATGTTCAGAGTTGTGACTAGAGACTCCCGTCAGTCACCTCTGCCTGTTCCGGTTGTCACTCGTCGGTCGCTATAGGACTTTTGGGAGCATAAGGGTTTTGATGATGATGAGAGGTATGATAATCTGGATGATGGCTGCATGTGAGTTGATTTATGTGGTGTGACTGGAGCGCAGGCTGTAACCACACATCTTGGCTCTCCCTTTCCCTGATACAGTGGTGCAAGTGTTGCAATGACTGAGGAGAGGTAGAGTTGCAATGGACTGCCGACTGCCCAGTTTGTTGGGTTTCGCCTTAGCAGCCTGTCCATCATTCCATCATGCATTGCCTTCGTCCGCCGGTGTAGTCGTTGGGTACCCAAGGTGGTCACCTCTTCAGCCTATATCGCCGTTAGAGTCCTGAAGCATGGTTGGTGGGCGCCAGGACGTCTCCACATGCTAGTGGGCCTTTTTGCCGTCTCTCTGGGGTCCCCTGCAACTTCGAGATCCCCTTCTGGATAGCCTGGGCCCACCAGGCACCCAGTTACCGTGTGTTGCCACGAGGCGGCACAGCAGGAGTCTTGATGATTTGATGATGAAAAGGCTGTGTACTGGCCTTGCAAGTTTCTTCCCTGTTCTCCACACACACACACACACACACATACATGCATACATACATACATACATACATACATACATACATACATACATACATACATACATACATACATACAGGAAAAAAGTTGAATGTATGCATGTATGTAATGTATGTATGTATGTATGTATGTATGTATGTATGTATGTATGTATGTATGTACGTATGTACGTATGTATGTATGTATGTATGTATGTATGTATGTATGTGTGTTTCCGTGTGTCTCTGTGCGTGAATGCCTTTTCGTGAGTATATAATTTTGTATGTACTGTACTTATACACGCTCACGTGTGTGGGGGCGTGTACAGTTCGTGGGATGAGTGTACGATAAAAGCAACATATTTATTTGGTAACATCGACAGGCCATATCATCAGTTCCAAAATATACATGAAATAATTGCAATAGCCTAGACATCAAAAAGAATATATCAAGTAAAAACTATTACATCATTGAGATACGCTCATGGTGTATACATTATAAGCATTAACTAGCAATAAGTGATAATACTCGTAATTAAAATTCATACACTTGACTTACAAAATATAATGACACTAAATGAAAGATGGAATATTTATTTTTTCGTATGAGGGAATATTTTGGGGGCATCATACTTTTTAAAAATATTTATGGATTGTATTTCATTATATGTGTTTAAGGCTTCATGATGACAGGAAGTATTGTGTAAACGTTGCAGATTAAATTGAAGATTTCCATATGTTAGTGCTGGTATTATACGTTAGTGTTGTTAGTATACGTTAGTGCTGTATTTATACGTCAGTGCTGTTATTACACGTTAGTGCTGTATTTATACGTCAGTGCTGTTATTATACGTTAGTGCTGTATTTATACGTCAGTGCTGTTATTACACGTTAGTGCTGTATTTATACGTCAGTGCTGTTATTATACGTTAGTGCTGTTATCATACGTTAGTGCTGTATTTATACGTCAGTGCTGTTATTATACGTTAGTGCTGTTATCATACGTTAGTGCTGTTTTATACGTTAGTGCTGTTATCATACGTTAGTGCTGTTATCATACGTCAGTGCTGTTATCATACGTTAGTGCTGTTATTATATGTTAGTATTTTTTTATACGTCAGTGCTGTTATTATACGTTAGTGCTGTTATTATACGTTAGTGCTTTTATTTAACGTTGATGCTGTTATAAGTTGGTGCTGTTATCATACGTTAGTGCTGTTGTTATACGTTAGTGCCGTTATTAACGTTCGGGCTGTTATTAACGTTTGTGCTGTTATTATACGTTGGTGCATTGTGCGTTGGTGCTGGTATTATACGTTGGTGCTGTCACTGTATGTTGCAGCTGTTATTGTATGTTGCAGCTATCATTATATGTTAGAGCTGTTAATCCTTATGTAGGTGTTGTTACTCAATATGTTAGTGCTGTTAATTGATTCGTTATTGCCGTTAATCTATGTGTTAGGTGACATGAACCTTACTCTCTTGTTCTCTTCAGGATAGTTTGTAGGGGAGACAACTCGTTGGTACAAAAGATGGACTCCATTCAGTAACTTTGAACAGTAGGTTAGGAGAAGGCGTGTTACCAAGCTGGCTGGTCGTCGCAGAATGAGCTTTTGTGCAATATTAATAGCCGCACGGCTGTTTTGTTTATATTTACAAGGATGTGGTGTGATGTTCGCTGTCGTGTCGGCATATAGCAAGAATGCCAGCAAGAGGACTCGGCATCAGATATAACAGAATGTTTCAATCGACGCCACTGTGAGTCGAAATGCATTGCAACATGTTTATACGTATAGATACATTAACAATAACTAATAATTATGCTAATATATACATTAGTGCTGTTAATCCATACATTGGTGCTGTTAATCCATACGTTAGTGCTGTTAATCCACACGTTGGTGAGGTTAATCCATATATTGACGATGTTACATGTATATCCAGTTGTCCGTAGAGACCGGGCGTGAAACTATTAGCTAATTTAGATACCGGAAGCAGTTCAATGATATTCATGAGGTCATTTGCATACATAATGCAAGTGAAGATAACCAATTATCTGCTCTTCTCTTCTTCGACTGTTTGTGTAGTGTGTGTGTGTGTGTGTGTGTGTGTGTGTGTGTGTGTGTGTGTGTGTGAATGTAATATAATAACGGGAAGCAGTTCAATGATATTCAGGTGAGGTCATTTGCATACATAATGCAAGTGAAGAGTAACACATCTAGCTCTTCTCTTCTTCACGACTAGTTTGTGTTGGTGTGTGATGGTGTTATGAGGGGCCTCACGTGGTGTAGTAATTCCCTCACAGATGGTGTTATGAGGGGCCTCACGTGGTGTAGTAATTCCCTCACAGATGGTGTTATGAGGGGCCTCACGTGGTGTAGTAGTTCCCTCACAGACGGTGTTCTATGAGTGAGGTGTGGTCCCAGGCCTTCCTATCGTAGACAGATTAACACATCGCTGGTGATGGGTCGGGCCGTTATCACTGGGTACCTGGGACCTCACTGTGTGAAGGTCAACTTGGGTACCACTGTTACTGTTGAGTTGTTCTCACTGACTTAAGCACTGTTCACCACTGTTCACCTCTGTTTAACACTGGTTCCATTCCTTTCCTAAATGAAATAGTAACTTCTGGCGTGAACTTGTTGATATTCCGGTGGGGAGGAGGGTTCAGGGGAGGGAGTTGATATGGGCCAACTTAACAGTTGACCTGGCTGCTCCGAGAGGAGCGCCAGGTACGTCTTGACCCTTCAGTGGTGTGTGTGTGTGTGTGTGTGCCACGATTACAACATAAATATTTAGTTGTTTTAGATTTAAGTGATTCAACTAACAGGGTCAATATCAAGCAGGAGCTGAGTAGATAAAACGCTCGTCTCTTGCCCGAAAGTTCACTAGGTCGTATCGGGGGATCCCACAGTTGACTTAGCTATGAATGGGTACCTCACTTTACAACTGGGGAAGTGAAAACAGTCGAGTGTAGTGCCAGCTATCGGACAACTATTGAAAAATATGAGAGGATATTAATTTACGCTGATGCAGTTGTCATAGTGAAAGAGCTCACACCTGTCCGGTCTACCTGTCCTCGTTATCGTATAATTTTGTTGATGTGTTAATACTTTACCTGTCAGGTGTATCAACAGTGGAAACATAATTATCTTCATATTTTTTTTTATAAGGATCACTTGAAGACTCGTCCACCATCACGCCACCTGAGCAGGTATGGTTAGGTTTGGTTGGGATAGTGTTTGTTGAATTAGGTAAAGTTAGTTTAAATTAGCTTTATAATAAGGTAGTAAATTAATTTAGGTTTGGCAAGAGTTAAGTTAGGTTTCAGTAGGGTAAATTAGGTTAGCTTAGGCTAGGTTTAGTTAGATTAGTTTAGTGTTAGGTTAAGCTAGGTTAGGTTAGCGGTAGGCTTGGTTAAATTATGTTAGGTTAGGTTAGTGTTAGGTTAAGTTAGGTTAGGTTAGCATTAGATTTGGTTAGTGTTAGGTTAGGTTAGGTTAAGTTAGGTTAGGTTAGTGTTTGGTTAGTTTAGTGTTTGGTTAGGTTGGGGTTAAGTTAGTGTAATTTAGGTTAGATTAGGTTAGGTTAAGTTAATGTTATGGTGTTTAATCATTAGGTCAAATGAGCTGGGGGGTAGGGGCGATTCCTCAGGTGGTCCTCGGTCATGATGCCGTGTGCTGTACCTCGATGAATACAAAATTATTGAAACTATTAAAATTTTATTCAAATAAGTTTAAAACGTCTTATATTGAACATTGTTGTCACATTATAACAAAGGCTAATGGTGCAATAACACTTCCATGTCATAGCGAATTATAATTTGCACAGTAATAATTATTAATTAACTCTTTCAATACAGCTGAAAATATATAACAATATATCAGTTTGTTTAAGTAGGGCTTCATATAGACATCTGTTGCATAGATGATTATTTATTAGTAACACCAATATAGCTATTTACGTTGTTCTACTTACTATAAATGGAGCAAGGCTGTCGAGTGGATACAGCCCACGCCTTCTGTCCCTTCTGCGGTCAAGTGTAGTGTTGGCCATGCTGCCTCCTTGTGTACCGAACACTTAGTATAGAGTGTGTTGTATCCACGCTGCCCATAACGGGAAGTCATACCTATGGGACCCACATTCACTTGCAGTATAATAGGATAACCATTCTAGGTGAACAGATAGTCGTCGATCTCCTTGTATAATCTGGATGTAGGACATAAGAGAGGTGGGGAAAGAGAGTGCAATTTTTTATTGGATTTTTATATGATGTTAGACAGACAGACATTCCTACTACGAGATACTCATGAGATGTTAGTTAAAGACATTCACAATTACACACACACAAACACACCTGTATACACGAATATGCATGCACAGTAAAACACACACACACACACACACACACACACACACACACACACACACGCGCATTACTACAACTGCTACTACTACTTTTTTTTTTAATGGCCTCCAGCCTCCCCCAATAGCCATACCTTCGCCACCATTTTCTTACCTTAATATTAAATACCCTAATACATAAGTAGCTATCCTAGCTGTGTTGAGTTAGTTGAGCGGCAGATCCATGCGGCATTCAGTGACTGTAGCCTCATAGTCAATATCTGCAACTGTTGTCGACTTTGGGGCCGATGCTCTCGTTCCCCTGAGGCAGAGCAAATTTGACGGTAATCCACCTATGATACAATGATATGAGTTACTAAGGATATCACCTTTGTTGGTGAGCTCTGAGGTGACTGGAGAGTCTGATACGGGATCGGCAGGGTCGTCCACAGATGTTGCACGTGTGTAGGGCTACATTTAGTGCAGGAGGGGCGGCAGCAGCATCTTTCCAGCACTGGCGCTTGACTGCCTCGGTATGCAGTCGGGCTAACTTGAAAGTATTGATACCCACTTGTGTGGTGCTCCTCCAAGCGTTATGAGGTGTAGTAATCGTCTACCAGGTGAGGTGGTCGATTTGGCACTTTTTCAGGTTTGTCTTAAGACTATCCTATCCTTATACCTTTTCAGTTGCTTGCCAGCGTTACGTTTACTATTCGCTAGGTGACTGTAAAATAACATCGTCAGTCCAACGTAGTTGTTCATGGATAATGGTAGCCTCGATGCCCCTACAGTTGGTGTCAGCAAGAATACTGGCATTTGTTCTCTTGTCTTCACAGCGAACTCTGAGGATGGTGAAATTTTTAAGTGCTTGTAGGTACTTCCTGTTTGTGACCCACGTCTTGCTGCCATGCAGCAGGGTTGGGAGACCACTGCTCGATACAAGTACAACTTTGTAGTTCATTTCAGTTCCCTGCAGCTGAAGACACGGGCACAGAGTCTGCCAATGGCTTGAGAGGCACATCTGCTCCGATGTTGAATCTCTTCATCGATGTCTGAGGTGGTGGACAAGTGGGAGCCGAGTTACTGGAAGTGGGTAACATTAGACAGGGTAGTACCGTTAAACTGGATAGATGGTGGAGGTGTGGTTGAACCAGGGGGGAGCTGCAAGAGAATCTGAGTCTTACGTTCATTCACCTCAAGCCTGAAGGTGCATAGGCATATTCATAGGTGTTAAGGTTCTCCTGTAGGTCCGTTCAGTTTAAGCTGCCGACACCTTTGTTACTGCCTGGAGTCGTCTTATGTAGAAAATATCCCCCATCTTGTACTGGATGTCCGGCCCGCCAACTTTATTTGGCACTGGCACGAGTAAGGAAGGCAGCTAAGAAAATGGAAAAGAGAGTAGGTGCCAGTATATATCGTTGTTTTACCCCCGTTTGGATGAGGAAGAACTCAGACTGGGTGCCATTGTGCAGAACACTGCCGTTCATGCCATTGTGGAGTTGCCTCACGATGGTGATAAATTTTGGTGGGCACTTAAGCGGCTGAGGGTCCGCCAGATTGGCTTCCGTGTTGACGGAGTCGAATGCCTTGGTTAAGTCGACGAAGGCCATGTACAGGTCACGGCGCTGTCTCTGCACTTTTCCTGTATTTGGCGTGCAGCAAAGATCATGTCAGTGGTGCCACGTGATAGCCTAAAGCCACATTGAGATTCTGGGAGGAAGTTTTCCTCCTCAGGAAGCGTCTTTAGGAGCTTGGGGGTTTCCTCCTTTTCCAATATATTTTCCAGGAGAAAGTGGAGCGGGCTAGTAAGCAGACGTCCTCCAGCTTTATACACCTCAGCTGGGGCTTTGCTATTTTTCATCTGTTTGATGGCAGTAGCTACCTCATATAAGGATGGAGGATAGCTGAGATGGGTCAGCTCTGGATGCTGAGGAACCTGCTGGGTATTTAGGACATCCACATCGGTCTTTCAGTTGAGCGGCGAATGGTAGCACTCTTTTCAGCGCTGACGGATGCCTCCTTCGTCTTTAATTAGGGAGTTACAGTCGAGTGAACGGAGGGGGTCTGTGCCATGAGTGATTAGCCCATAAAATGTTTTAGTTAAATTGAAAAATTCGAACAATTTGTGTTGATCTGCAATATTTTTGTATTTCACATGCTTTATTTTTAAACCAGTCATTCTTTAGTTTGCGAACTTTACGCTGGGCCTCCACTTTTTTTTGCGGAAGGTATCAGCTGGGTCTGAGACAGAGGGTCAGAGAGTACCCGACCATCAGAGCAGGCTGACTTGCTGCGTGTTGCTCCCGGTTTGTGTTCAAATTCGTTGACCCCTTACAACTGTCAGCCTTGTTCGTCACGTTAGACTCGCTCTGGCTGCTTTTTCTTGTAGTAGTACAAGTACATGGATATTATTATTCTTGTATTCTGCGCTTCTTCCCAATCCTATCCTTTCGCCTAGAGTCCCTGCTGTTTGATAACGCCGCGAACCCTGTGAGCAGAGCCACACGGGGGGCCCTCAGAGGACTGCCGAGTCGAAACAGTAAGGGTGGCAACATTTTGTGTTAGGGATTCAGCAGTGCTTCATAACTTGCAACTGTTAGGTGTTAGGGCTTGGCTAGGCCCCTGTCAGGGGATTGTTTTCACCCTACCCCTAGACCCGTCTTTACTCGCCCAGCAAGTGGACAGGAGTGGCATCCATGGAGTTTAGCTGAGGTGGACAGATTAGTTAGGATTTTCATGTATGTAACTGACCATGGCCAATGTAAGAGTGAAGACCTCCGGAACCCCGGACCAGGGGCCTCGGATAGAAGTAAAAAGACTATTAAGCGACCTCGTGGATCTGAAGGACGGTTACATCATCCTCACAGAAACATATGGAGATACTGATAAGCTAATTAAGTCTGGTACCATAGACAAAATGAAAACCAACGGATACTAGGAAACAGAGACGAAACTGACCGAAATAACCAAGCAAAAAGAAACAAGGGAAATTTTTAACATCATGAAAAAGACCACTCAGTCGACGATCATAGCTTACAGCCAAACCCTAAAAGACTCTCTGAAAGAAACACAAGCAGTCTCACAAAAACTTAACAGTGCCTGTGAGAACAAGGAAGTCCTGCAATCAGAGATACGAACCATCAAGGACTCAATAAAGTAGCAGTGACTGAGTCACTGGGCGCCATAAGGGGTGCAGCGACAGAGAGCATCAGGAACGTCTCCTCTCCACAGTTGGGCGAGTCCAAAGCACCGCTTTGTACTTGTCTTATCTGCATGTCCATCACATGAACATGGTTCATCCAGGTTCATCTCGAAACATCTCAACGAGACACTAACCAGGAACAACTTTGCACCTATTGAAATAAGCAAGGCCGTCCCTTCAAAAGAAATCCTGAAGGCATTAACCCACTCAACGACTTCACGACGACCTCAACCTATGCCAGAAATGGACCATGACCTCCCTGACTTAGGCTAATATCAGCATAACCGTAGTCCTGACGTGGCTAGTCAGTCCATCTGGGATCACAGCTCCTCCAGCGACACCCTAAATGTCCATGGCCCTAATACATGTACTCCCAGCGACGACAGTGACCATCGGATTGCAACCACAGTCAATGGTTGCGACCAAGCGATGGCCACTTACTCCAAACAGGAACAAGACCTTCGAGCTACAGCCTTGGTAGATGAATATCCTACACTGGATCCTTAATAGAAGTAACGAGCTGTCTAAATTATACTATCAGTTAGACCCAGACATTATTCTGTTAAACAGTACTGGCATAAAGGACGAAAGTAAGCTGACAATTTTTGGCTACACTGTATACCAGAGGAACCTGACGGGTGAGCTGAACGATGGTGTCGCTGTGGCCATCAGGGCTGAGTAACAGTGTTTCTAGATTTCGAGGGTTTAGTTCTAGGAGTGCAAGTGGAGACCACCAGGGGACCTGTTGTCATATGCACAATGTACCTACCTCTCAGACATCCTTATTTACCCGAACAAGACCTCAACCAGCTGCTGCGCCACATAAAACCAACATTCAGCAGACGGAACTTAAATGCGCGCCACGCCATACTCGAACACGGTAATGAAAACAACGTCGGTGTGGTGCTGTATGACATCAAAAGGGGAAAACTGCAACACCTCGGGTCAGATTACCCATAACTGATCAGACGTGCCAGTGCCGGAACACCTAACATAATTTTTCTAACAACGAGGCCGTCCTGAAAAGGCACGTTACCGCCGGACCCCACAGTACCATCGACCACCTGCCAGTCATTTAGACGATCTCATCCAATCCCATTATGATTTCCGCTAACATCAGGTCAAACCTCAAACTAGCAGACTGGGACTCCTTCAAGGAGTCTCTCAGTCTCAAGCAGGGGAGGAACCTGGAAGAGGCCAGCCCCAATGACATCGACGACGCGGTCGAACAATGGTACACTGATGTGAAGACGGAGATGAACAACAACATCCCGACCACCACCCACAGGACCATTCCCTACCCTCACACAAGTCACCAGCTGAGGCAGCTCATTATCAGTACGATTACGTGAGACAGCTAGCTAGTATCTGCAGGTGGACGCAAGAGCTGAGAGACCGGTACCGAGAGCTACAGACAAACATCCACCACGAGAGCAAACGTCTACATGAACAAATTTGGGCCGCTTTGGTGTGGGAGGCAGCCAACAATTACCGCGATTCTGCTGCCTTCTGGAAAAGGATCAAGCGACTGATGGGTTCCACCTCTAACAAGGTTCCTTACCTCCTCGACCAAAACAACGTGAAAATATTCGAGGAGGAAAATCAATAACAATCACATGGGCGATATTTACGGAAGATCTTTACTATTTGTGAACAGGAGAACCAGGGCTTCGACAGGGAGTTTGAGGACATCTTAGATCTGTCGCAGGACCACCAGCACCTGTTCCAGCCACTAGCACGGACTGGCTTCACTAGACAGGTAGACGACAGTTACCTGACGGAGCGCATAATTCCTGCAGATGTGTCAGCCGTCTTAAAAGGGTTTAAAAACAAGTCACCTGGGCAAAGCCATATTCACAAGAAGAACCTGGCCCAATTCCCCGACAACATGATAGAGAGGCTTGCTCATATATGCAATGCCTGCCTCGCCTCCAGATACTTCCCTAAGATATTCAAAATCGCTGTTATCCGCCTCATACCAGAGGCAGGGAAGCCTCCAAACAAAGATGAAAAATTTCGACCAATAACGCTACTTGAGGTAACAGCCAAAATCCTCGAAAAGCGGTTGAGGATGTATCTAGAGGACGAAGACGTGCATAATCCCCGCCAGTTCGGCTTCCGCCAGAACCGAGGCACATCCACCGCCATAGCCCAGGCCTACGAGCAGATTGCCAACTCCATGACTGGCCGCCTGCAGTGCAACGTAGTGCTGAGGGACGTCAGCAAGGCGTTTGACAAAGTTTGGTATGCGGGCTGCAGATAAGTTCAAACAACTGGGGCTACCCGAAAACCTGACGCGCCTGCTGTGCAACTTTACTACGGACCGCAGAGCCAAAATCAATATATACCACAGATCGTCTCCTTCCCGGGAAGGTCCACGGCAAGGATGGCGCGACTCACTGATTGGGCAATAGAGGATATCTCGGAGCATGAAAATTAAAGGAAAATAGAAACAAACAAACCGAAATTCGAGGTCATACCTATAGCCATCGACGACGAAGAAATTGAGTACTATAAACAAGGCATCACGTCCCACGTGAGGGACAGACTAAAAACAGGCAAAGTCGCCGCCGCCAAGTTAAAACGTTTTAACATGATGCCTAAGAAGAAACATGTGCACCTGTACAAGGCGCTGGTGAGTCCTGTGTTGGAGTACTCACACGTACCACTCGTCACACTCGGTGAGACCAGACTACATCAACTACAGAGCTTCCAAAAAAGCGTCTGAAGTCAGCCAGTGGCAAAGCGCCACCCTACCAGGAGACAGTGGAAACCATTCACCAGAGATATAAAACAGAGGCCCTCAACGTCAGGTTCCATTGCCTCGGGAAGAAGGTTTGGGACAAGCTCCTGGACGACCCTCACAGCCCAGACCACCTACGCGGGGAAGACATCAACGGAGGGAGACCCCACGCCTGGTGGCCACGAAGTCTGCCCGCACTACAACCCAACCCGCGACCCATCTACATATACAGTATGTCCGCCACAACGATCCACCTTAGATTCAAATATAAATGATGTAAGATCACATTTAACAAGACGCAATCTAGTGAGTCCATAAAGTAATACAGTAATAAAATTTAATAAACTTATAATTGTAAAATCAAACTAGTCATTACCAACCAAAGTAACCATTGTTCAACCTCATCCTAAGTCCTAGGTTAGCTTAGTTAGTCAACAATCTCTGTAACATGTAAAACAAGGGGTGTCGTCCTCCTCTGTTTAACTCATTAAACTTCTTTTCCAACCTTTCCCCCCATGATTATCTGTCGTGACCTCTCTATCCTTGATGCCTGGCGGTGCCATGAGCCCCAGTATGGCTTCCATCCTTTCCCCACCTTAAAAAAAATACATAAATACAAAATAATGAGGTTTGTTCTGCCAGTCAGTTAAAGCAGCACGTTTATCATCAACGAGTTCATTGATTTCCGGGTCACTTTCATCAAACCAGTACTGGTGTATTCATTCGATCTGGCCGAGGGTCTCTTTGCAGGTTTTTGTCATGTCAGTGTTGAGAATACCCCATTCGGCAATGGAATTTGCAATATTTGATGTCCGTTTGTTTATCAGCCCACGTTCGAACTGCTCTCTGAAAGGATGTGCTACCTCTGGATCCTCCAGACGCTGGTTGCCTTTGCCGTTTTGGGGCAACGAAGTGAGAGCTTGGCTCTGAAGAGCCGATGACCAGTGTCGCAGTAATCTGAGCCACAAATTGCTCGGGTAATGAGAACATCTCGGCGATCTCTTTCTCTGACAATGATATAGTCAATGACATGCCAGTATTTGGATCGTGGGTGTTGCCACGAACTCTTAAACTTGTCGGCCTGCCTAAACAAGGTATTGGTGAGAGTGAGGTTGTGTGCAACACACTTGCTGATGAGGAGTAGGCCGTTGGAATTACACTTGCCTAGTCCATTTCTCCCTATGATTCCCTGCCAAATGCCAGCATCTCTGCCAGCTCTGGTATTGAAGTCACCAAAGAGCTGAACCTTATCTTCTCTGGAGAAAGGGGTTAGCACTCTGTCAAGGTCGGCGTAAAAGGCCTCCTTGATATCACCCTCTGCATCCAGTGTTGGGGCGTATGCACTCATCAGAAAGGCATGACGTGAGTGATTCAGTGGGACTGGGAGCGTAATGAGGCGCTCATTGATCCCAATAGGCATTTCAGTTGCCCTGTCTAGGATGCGTTGGTGGGTGGCAAAGCAACTCCATAAATGCTTTTTCTCTCTGCAGCAGGTTTACCCTTCCAGAAAAAGGTATAGCCAGAACC
Organism: Homarus americanus; assembly: GCF_018991925.1. Classification (NCBI taxonomy): domain Eukaryota; kingdom Metazoa; phylum Arthropoda; class Malacostraca; order Decapoda; family Nephropidae; genus Homarus; species Homarus americanus. The sequence continues at coordinate 28,044,018 of NW_024713129.1, read as the reverse complement.
CCGTTCTGTGAGTTGACCCTCGTCTGGGAGCCGGGACTCACTAATGGCTGCTATGTTGATGTTTTACCTAACAGCGACAGATATTTCTGCCAGTATCCAGAAGGGTCCTGACATTCCATGCAGCTACCGTAAGAGTTTGTATACTTTGTTTTTGTTTGGATCTGTGATTTTGATTGTTTTTTTGACTGCGCAAGGATGACCTTACTGGGTGTGATTGTCCAGTCAGGTTGGTTATTTTAGGCAGGCTATGTATAGGACACCTTTTCTAGCCCCCTCCCCATGTGGGGTGAGCAGAGTGGCTCCTCGAGAGGGCTGCCCCGTCGCACAGACAGGACAGGATTGCACTGCTGCATAGATCCCAGTGCATTAACGACCATCTTATATGTGCCATTCATGTGCAGAGTTGTGGCTACAGACTCCCGGCAGTCATATTTGCCTGTCTCTGTCTCCACGTGTCCGTCGCCATAGGACATTTGGGGGTATTGGGGTTTTGATGATGATGAGCTGAATTATCGCTGTGCACAATATGATTTATGTGGTGATGCAGATGCGCAGGCTGCAACCACACATCTTGGCTCTCCCTTTTCTTGGTGCAGTGGTGCAAGTGTTGCAACGACTTGGGAGAAGGAGAGTTGCAATTGACTGCCCATAGGCCAGTTTATTGGGGTTCGCCTTAGTAGCCTGTCCATCATGCATTGCCTTCGTCCGCCGGTGTAGTAGTTGGGTTCCCATGGTGGTCACCTCTTCCACCTATACCGCCGTTGGGATCATGTTGTAGCCCTGTAAGCATGTCTGCCTGAAGGCGGGGCACCACCGGAGATTTTTCATTCGGGGTTTACTCCCGTAGCCTTATACCTGCCAAGGATAAACTTCAAGGCAGCGAGGCGTTGGTTGGTAGGTGCCATGACGTATCTACATGCCAGTAGGCCTATGCGCTGTCCTTCTGGGGTCCACTGCTACTCCAAGATCCCATGCTGGTCTAGCCTGGGCCCTTGAGGCACTCAGTTACCGCGTGTTGCCACGAGCCGGCACGGGAGGAGTCTTGATGGTGAAGAGGCTGTGTACTGGCAGGAGAAGACTTATGCAAGTTGCTTGCCTGTTCGCCACGAGGGCTAGCCAGCGATGGTAGCTGAAAGAGAAAGGAAGCAAGCAATGCCATCACCTTAACACTAACAAAATGCTGCCATACTAGACGTATTACACCACCCTGTGTGCGCGCACACACACACACACACACACACACACACACACTCACACTCACACACACACACACACACACACCAATATAGAACGAGAAGTGAAAACTTCCTCAATAACTTAAAAACAAACAAAACTTCACATATAAATCACAGAAATAGAGGGAGCTAATTCGGTGGTCAGAATAATAAATTTTCTTTGCCGAGTGAAAGACGCAACTCTTCTCTAAGCCGTAAATTTGCTGGGTAAAATATATTCCGCGAAGTAGTAGGTTGATGGAGAGTTACTATGAGCGTCCATAATGAATTTTACTATTGGGACGGTGCCATATTTCTCTCTCTCTCTCTCTCTACTTCTCTCTGGTTTTGAAGATATTCATGTATATACTAAGCCTTTGACACACGAGGAAGCAACGTAACTGTTATTGTACTCGATCGCCTTTTCTTTCCGAAGTGCAAGGATAGATATATTTTTTACAGTCTTTGGATGCGCTGGGCAAACGGTTACTCTCAGTACAGGAAATGAGTGATGGCATTTTTCACTTAGTCCCCGCACATATTGATGATCAAAATAAGGAAGAGGTGGATTAGATCACACAGGGAGTATGATCTTGAAGGAGCGGGTAGTTCTTCTTTCAGCCTCACCTGGAGTGTTGCTTGTTTTCACTGGCAGTTTTCGAGGACCAAGTTGACGACCTTCTCAATAATGAATTTGGGCAGCTTGCCAGATGCAATTTGTTTTAGGTTGGTGAAGCATGGCGGAGCAACTCAGGCAGTGGCCGGGTGTTTACTCATAGTCTCTTGTTGTTCCTGAAGATATAGTTACACTCTGTTTCTTTATTTCGTTTTCCGGAACCTAACTCCCGCTATCTCCAATATTATGTAGAGGAATAATTGATCCTTTTATCGTTGTTTCACTTTAAGTCACATTTTCAATTAACACAATCCCGATATTAACTGAGGAACACCTTTTAATTGATTCACGTTTGATAATGAAGTCCTTCGCTCTCACTTTCCACACACATATACAGTACAGTACGAGGATATTTATCTTAGAATAATTTTACCTATACAACTTTTTTTTAAGACGTATCAATAAACAGACTACTCACAGCTTTACTCCTCATTGAATAGAAAGTATTAACTTTTAATATTCGTACAATTATGAGAGAATTATCCTCCTTTAACGTTAATACTTTACAGAATATTTTAATCGGACAAGTGTTACGAATCAAGAGCAAACAAAATCCGGTACAATAATTCAATAACGAAGATAATAACAACGTTGGCACTTGACCTACACAGTCATCATAACACTCACCTAGAATTACAGTATTTGGGGGTCAAATAAAGGATTAAATGTCATGGCCATAGCGTTTAAGAATGCCACACACACACAGCTACTCATTTACTCTTTCATGTCTACTTACATGACACTACCATTATCTAAATGGGCGGCTCTTTGTGTCTTCTACTCCAGGTCTCTTGGCTGATTTACCACGGGCTCGTTATGAGAGCAATTTCTTTCTCTCCGTATATATATATATATATATATATATATATATATATATATATATATATATATATATATATATATATATATATATATATATATATATATATATATATATATATATATATATATATATATATATGACCAGGAAAAAGAAAACACGAAGTTCCCCAAGCGCTTGGGAACTACATTTGCACCTACAGTGATTTACATGATATATATATATATATATATATATATATATATATATATATATATATATATATATATATATATATATATATATATATGCAAATAAATCACGTTAGGTGCGCGTGATCCATGTATATATGTATATGTTGATAATCACAAGGAAACAAGAAAAAACGAAGTTCCTAAGCGCTTTCGTGTAATTCACATCTACAAGGGTAAGTACAGACTAAGGAGTTGGTTGGTTGGTGATACTGAGAGAAAAGAGCCTTGGCTCTGAGGGTGCAAGAAGGGTACAGTACAAGGTAAAGTTCAGAAGTGGGAAATATAGGAGGAGGTTGACAGCGGGTGGGCTATCCACCTTGCGGAGGCGAGGTTTTGTCTCCGTCAACAGTGCTGCATTAGAGGACTCTTGCGGCTACGGAAGGCCGGTCTCAGCTAAGCTAAACTAAGTTGTTCTATTTGATGTTTGCTGGTGGCATATTATGTTTGGGGGGGGGGGGTCCCTCCAGGTCCTTGTTGCACTGGAGGAATCCTCCCCATCTTTTTCGTTTTCTAGTTTTTATTGTGGGTGTTTTTTGTCTTTTTTTAGGTCTTTGTTTGTTTGTGGGGTCCCTCCAGGTCCTTGTGTGACTGGAGAGTTGTTCCCATCTTTTGGTTCTTTTTTATTGTGTATATCGAGGCTCTGGTTCTTCGTTATTAGTTTTTCTGCTTCTAGGCCACCATCTGTGCGATGTGTTGTTGTTTTCCTCATTTAGTTGGTTTAGTATGGGATCCTGTTCTTGATGAATTTTTATCCCATACTGCATTTGCTTGGGTGTGTATTCTGGTGTTGAGTAGGTCTATGCCGTGTTCTGTGTGTATGTCTTGTACTGTTTGTGTGTATGGTGGTCTGTGTTTTGCTGCTCTTCTGAGGGCTATATTTTGCACTGCTTGAAATTTAAGTTTGTTTGTTCTTCTGATTGTGTTCAGAGGTATCGGAGGGTATTCTAAGTGTGGTCTGATCAGTGCTTTCTATAGGTGCAGTTGTGTGTTGGTGTTTAATTGGAGGAATCTTCTGAGCTTTGTAAGTTGTGATTAAGCTATTGTTGTTCTTTCACTGATGTTGGGGGATTATTCCGTTTCTGGTTATCTTGATCCTAATATTTGTCCATTGGCAGCATATGTTAGTTGTTGGTTATTGACAATAATGGGGTAGGGACTTGTTTTTGCTATGTGAATTATTTTTATTTTTTGGATATTGGTTTTATCTTCCATTTTCTTTCATAGTTATTTATTATCTCTATTTCTCTGCTTGTTCTGATGGCCTTCATTTGTTTGAATTTTCCGGGGTACCTGACTATCTGTGTGACATTATCTGCGTCTGCTATATATTTTCATTGTCGTGGTTGTGGCGTGTTTGCTGTGTATATAGAATATAATGTCGGCGATATATTACTGCCTTGGGGAACTCCACTGTGGAGGTTGAAAGTTTGTCCTAAGTGGTTGTCGATGATTAATTTGGCCTTTCTATTGTCGAAAAAATTGCATAGTAATGTGGTAATATTGAGAGGCATGTCCAGTTCTGATGTTCACTCAGTGTGTGTAATGTGTGTTGGTACTTGATTTTCTCTTATTAAATATCGGACCCCCAAAAAAATCGTAAATAGGAAATCAGTAAACCGTTGATATTGTATAAAATTGTCTATTATGAATACTTTTCGCGGATAATTTTTGTAGACAAATGTATACATAAATACATATACAAAATTATATTATTTTCTAAGAATGGAATAACACTGTATTACCTCAGCTGTTACATTCATAAACTTACCTGTACTTATCTGTTAGAATCTCAGATAATAAAAACTAAGTATTTTGATTATATCCAATTAGTTTTTTATCGTATTGTCTATGGTTATCGATTAATACATAAAATTTCTACAGTATTAAATTAAATTTATCTGCAGTGCTAACATCAATCTAATATCTATTTTATTTTCAATTTTTACATTCATTTCATATAGTGTCGTATATTTATCCCTGCATTATGAATTAACCTCTGCTGTGTCCTTCACTTTAAAAAACAAAAATCGACGAAGAAATGAGAAAAAATATATTTCCATTTCTCGTATAGGAGTAATTAGTGTGTGTGAGTATAATTACAGATAAACTGGTACCAATTACTGGACAATAATTGGCCTTCAGCAAACTCAGATTACAGCACAAATTCTATTATTGTTTCGTTTCGTGATTACACTCAGAGGATTATAAGACTAGTGGCCGTGGTGTCGTGTATCTGAGTGATAATTTAGACGTCGTGATGATGTCAGTTTTGAGCAGGTTTGTACATCAAGACGAAAACCTAAATGATATGCCGCACATTTAAAATAGACAGCAACAGCACTAACTTATCTAACGTAACCAACCCTTAACTAGCTTAACCTAACATGACGTAACGTACGGTAATCTACCCAAATCATAGCAGGCTTAACCCAACGTAACAGAACGTAACGTAACCTAAGCTAACCAAAGTAAGCCTAACCTAACCAAGGGAAACCTAACCTCTCCCAACCAAACTTAACCTAAACAAACCTTAATTGGCTTAACCTAACTTGACCTCACCAAAACTTAACTAATCTAACTAATCCAAATCTTAACTAACTTAAAATAATCTAATCAAACCTTAGCTATCTTAACCTAACCTAGACCTACATACCTAACCTAACTTAACCTAATTTAAGTTTAACCAACCAAATGTAATCTAAACTAAAGCACTCCGAATATCATGCTTTCGGTACATACGATAGTGGAATGTTCGGCACTACACTCGACCACTTTCGTTTCCCCAAATGTAAAATGAGGCGCCCTTTCACAACTGGGTGGACTAGTTGGTGCCCCGGGCGCAATCCAGTAACCTTTAGGTGAGGAGGCGGGTGCTGTATCCACTTGGCCGCCGAACCTAACCTATCTTAAATAAAACAGAGCTACCATATATGCACTAATTTCCATGGCTTGATAAAAACACAACAATTCAGTGTGTTTGAAGACTTGATCAAACTATTCTCCCTCAAGTCTCCTCATAACGCTACTATAAGGATGATGACGACTATTAGCAACAGTAGGCTATGTGGTAAAAAAGTTACAGAAAATTGGAAAACCTTACTGATTACTCGTACTGTAATGATACTCTTTTCATAGTCTCCAGTACAACACTCGTACTTAATCTACATCCCTCTTTTTTTTGTACTAAATCGAACGATCCATCAGCAGTCTATTATTCTCTCCTTCAACAAATAACCGTTTATGTTCCTGTGTAACTCATTACACAGGAAAAGAATAATAACAGTTCCTAAGTAAGGAATATCAAAACCCACATGTAATTGGAGAGTCACGAATCCAGACGCAAGTGGAGTACTCAGTTCATAAACCTCAAACATAGCCTGAGCGTTCGTATCCCAGAGCCTGTATCCAATACTGGCAGCTATACAACACACACACACACACACCTCTACCGGACACTCCTCTATCGGACACTCCTCACAGGTGGAAGTATGTGGATGACTGCACTGTGGGGGTTGCAGTGGACAACACCTCACCGGACTACTCATCGCAACAAGACACCCTGGACAGGCCATAGGAATGGACTACAGAGAACAAGGTCACCATCAATCACACCAAAACCGTAATAATGCACATCAACACCGCCACCACTCCAGTGCAAGCTCCAGCAGTTACAGTGGGTGCCCATCCTCTCCAGTTAGTGCAGTCTGCTAAACTCCTGGGTGTAACTATAGACCACAAACTGCACTGGAAGGCCCATGTAAACAACACTATCAAGGCAGCCTCGTACCGACTCTACATGCTACGACGACTCAGGTCACTTGGGGCACCCACGCCAGAGCTGAGGACTATCTACAACGCATTTATACTCCCAAAATTAACGTATGCGTCACCAGCCAGGTCGTCTTCTCTCAACTCTACCCAACAACGTCAGCTAGAGAAGGTACAGAAGAGGGCCTGCAGAATCATGCTCTGCCCAGACTACTCCGGCTACATCAACGCTCTCTCCACCCTGGAAATGCCATCCCTCAGTGACCTCCACCACCATGCACTGGCAGGGTTTGGTAGTGGACTACTGCGCCATCCTCGTCATCGCCACTTACTACCACCTGCAGTTCCCTGTCCATCTCGCGCAGTCCGCCACTACAAAAAAAAATTCAGCCCATAAGAGCCCGCAACTCTTTTAATAAACCGTTTATTATTATTATTATTATTATTTCACACACACACACACACACACACACACATATGCACACACCACCACCACTGAAGCTTACCACCACTTCTTCCCCGAGAAGTCCGGCAGATCACACCCAGCTGACTTGCCGTGGATTACACCTCGGATTAAAAGACTTGTGCAGCAGAGAGACAGTGCCTTTTATCTCAATGACCACAACCAAGTCATCCGCAAAATACGCACTGCAGGGAAGTCTCATTACCCAAGCAAGTTGCTACACTTGAAGCAGACCAACAACAGCCACTGGTATGGTAAGCTTAAAGACCTCTGTGGCATAACCAATAAGACACCCCCTCCCCTTCCTTAGCCATTGTGGGGTTTCGTGATCTGAAATCGCACATAGGATGGAGGTGAGAAGGGAAACTCAGCTATGGCGGTTTTCTTATATAAATATATTATGTACAAAACAGCTTGGTGCTGGGAAGTTGCTGCGTTGTAGAGGAGTTGCTGTGCAGGAGCTTCTTTAGAGGAGGTGTTGCGTGTTGCAGGGCTCTCGGTTTAATGTCCACTTCACGGCGAGACTGGGAGCTTATATACACTTCCAGCGGACGTAGAACCGTTAGTAAGCGTCGCAGGTGGCGACCCGCCGGTTGACTAAACCCCGCCGCTACTATATGTGGCTAGGCTTGTCAGTTGTAGGGGAGAGTATCCACTACACCATCTCACTTTTGTTGATGCAGCTGAGCAATCAAACAACCATTTCACAACTATATGCCAGACGCTCCCCCGGCTTGACACAATCAGTCTCCCTGCTTACCTACTAGCCCCCTTTTCCACTGACTTAGTAGAAGAATTTGAAGTAGCAAAACGTCTGGACACTCTGAAGTTTAAGTGCTCCGCCACCCCCATTGACTTACCAATGAAACTCTATAAGGAGTTCTCCCAGGAACTAGCTAAACCCTCTGCTCCATCATCAATTCTTTCCTCAATCAAGCAAGATGCCCAGCTGACTGGAAGACTTCATATGTGTCACCAGTGCCCAAGTGAACCAGTCCACAATCCTTAAATGAGCTACGACTCATTGCAATCACCTCAATACCCAGCTTAATCTGTGAAAGTTTCGTGTTTGACTGGGCTTATGCTGATATTGCAGGCGCCATAGAACCTCAGCAATTTGGTAACATGAAAACTTCCTCCACCACTCACTGTCTTATCAGCTCTCTCGACTACATATACCGCCATCTGGAAAACGAAAAACGTCTGTGGCTGTCGCCTTCATTGACTTCACCAAAGCATTTGACCTAGTCGACCACAATATAATCATCAACAAAGCTATTGACCTCGGGCTTCGGAGAAGTCTTATACCATGGCTTACAGACTTCCTCAGTGACCGACGCCAAGCCGTACGCTTCCGAGGGGCTGTCTCCACTTTTCAGTCACTCACCTGTGGCGTCCCCCAAGGCACCAAGATGGGACCACTCTGATTCCTTATGCTTAGCAATAATGCCCTAAGAGAAACCCATGCTCGCTGGAAACATGTCTACGACTCCAGCATTGGGATCAGTGTCAACAACTCTGCTCCCGACTATACCGCCCACCAGGATTTATTGAACAGTCTCCAAAATTGGGCCACCAACAACCAAGGTCACCTTCAACCATACCAAGACCATGGGTATGCACATCAATCTCTCCTCCGACACACACTCAACACACTCCAGGCTGCAGACTCTGCTAGGCTCCATTGCGTCACTATAGACAACAAACTAAATTTGAAAACACACGTCAGTGAAGTTGTCAAATCCTCCAGTTTCCGTTTCTACCTCCTCCGCCAACTCAAGTCCCTCAGAGTTCCTGCACCCGAGCTCCTCAGTGTTTACTCAACATTCATACTTCCCCAGCTCACCTATGCCTCCCCTGCCTGGTCTTCCTCCCTAAATGCCACACAACGTAAACGCCTATTAAAGGTGCAAAAGAGGGCATGCAAGATTATTCTCTCCCCTTCCTACTTCATATATCAAGAAGTGCTCAACATACTGACCCTCTCGACTCTCTCTAACCATCACCACGACCTCATCTGTAAATTTGGTGAGAAGCTTCTGCACCATCCTCGTCATCGGCTCCTACTACCACCCGAGATCCCTCGTCCGAGAATTGCTTTTCGACAAAACAACCGCATCCAGCCCATACGAGCACGTACTGATAACTAGAACAGCCCAGTCCCAACCACTGTAAAAGTTATCAATAACTTGTAATCAACCAGTGTATTCACTCCCTGTCAATCTTACCTTTTTGCCCTGTCATTATGTTGAAATGCCCTGTAGTATGACCTTCTCCCCACCGAGTCATTATATATCATATTTGTATCACTTATGTTACTTGTATATTATTTGTAAATCAAGAGACCCATTCCCCTATTATACGTTATGCAACTGTATATTTTTAGCCTTGTGGCTGCCATGCTCTTTCAATAAACCGTTTATTATTATTATTATTATTATTATTATTATTATTATTATTATTATTATTATTATTATTATTATTATTATTATTATTATTATTATTATTATTATTATATTGTTGTTATTGCTGCTGCTGCTGCTGCTGCTGCTGCTGCTGCTTGTAGTTTTTATTATTGTTATTATTGTTATTATTGTTATTATTACGGGTTCCACTTCATCATCATTCGGGATCTTGTAAAAATATTCGTTTTATTCGTGATTGTTAAGGGAAACTATGCAGAGACGCTTATCATATGTACAATTTGTTTGTTTTCATTTTATTTAGTGCATTATTAGATACATTTTTTTACTTGTCTTTCACCCTCCTTTTAAACAACCGAGGCGTCTGATACTGGTGCATTATTGATAGTAAGAGAGAGAGAGAGAGAGAGAGAGACTAGGAAGAACGATATTAAATTTAAGAAGGGGAGGTGAGAAGAAAGGTTAGCAAGAGGAAGTAGAGTTGATAATCGAGAATGAGGAGGAGAATGATTGGGGGAGGAGTTGAGAGGCCATAAGAAAGAAGAAGTGAATGTGGAGGAGGGACATTTGTAAGGAAAGGAAGGAATGAGGGGTAAGAGATAAGAAAGACAAAATGGAAGAAAGTTGAAATTAAGAGAAGTAGGAGGAGGGAGAGGAGGGGACAAACCAATAGGAGAAGGGGGGAAATTGACAGACCATGAGGTAAAGGAGGAGAAGGAAGAAGGAGAAGTGATAGAGCAAGAGAATGAAGAGGAGAAGAAGTAAAGAGAGGGGACCGACCAAGAGTGGGAAGTGGAGAAGAAGGAGGGAGAGGGGACACACCAAGAGGAGGAGGAGGAGGAGGAGAAAGAAATGATAGGCAGCAAGGAAAACGACGACCCAACAAAGTCCTGAACTAAAAACATCACATATACCTGAAGCAGAAATATGAAGCAGCCTGTGACAAAAATCTGCCTCAGAGGGAGTGAACTTTCCTCCTTTCTACCAAACTTCCATCTTTTCTTTGTTTTATGCAGCTGTACATCTTAGGCATGTTGGCATTTTTTCTTCTTCTTTTTTTCACAATTTTAACTTATCGTTCTAATGTAGAGTAAACTAAACACACACACACTTACGTTACTTGCATATTATTTGTAAATCGAAACCCATTCCCCAATTATGTAACTGTATATTTTCAGCCTTCTGGTTGCTATGCTCTTTCAATAAACCGTTAATTATTATTATTTACTATTATTACACACACACACACACCCACACATAATGATTGCTCCTCGTATCTAGGACGAGCAGGCGCTCTCTTACAGAAAAGGGTTTCTGAGTTCCTCGATGACTGCTAAGCAAATATTTTCTCTTCACTAAGTATGTGATCATGATGGTTATTGTCTTCTTATGGCTGAGCTTTCTCAAATTCAGAGGTCATCAGGGCAACCTCTGATCCAGATATCATCCAGCGACGGAGTGTATTTGGGCTGTCTACCGAGACGACAGCGCTTCCCTAAAAATGTATGCGTGGTCTTCCGTGCAGTAAACTTGCCCTCGGCAAATATTTTTGCTACATCTGGGCTTTGTCTTGCAGCTGATGTACAGTTGGCTCCTCTCCTGTGTTTACAACTTTGCATTGCCAATTCTCTTTTTCCCTGACGTGTGAACCCCGAACTCTGAAGTGTGAAACTGAATCACCCACTAGTGAACGGGAGGAGAGTGGGCTGAAGGGGGAGACAGAGTACTAGGTGGTAAGGAGGGTAAGTGTATACGAATATCTTTTGTGATAGATTCCAGTGTAAAATAATACTTTGCCAGTAGGGATTTCGTTAGCCGAGTGTAGTCGTCAAGCGCTAGCCAGATGAAAATACTAAGGTTCCAACAGGATGAGATGGGGATGAATTCATCTTGTAAGTAAGGTGTTTCAATGCAAAAGGGAGCGTTTATGAGTAAATGGATTATGGATATGATTGAATCTACATCTTGTAGAAGCAGCAAAATTTTTAACCCCTTCACTACGAGATGGAACTTCTCCAGTTGAATAAAATTGTCTGGCGGTAGCCGGAATAAAATAGATAAGAAGACATCACAGTGAAGGAATTAATTAACAATCAAAACAATCAGGAAGTGGGCACCACATATTTAATATAATACAAACTTGATGTGAACAAAATCAATTCAGTTTGCAACTGCCCGATATAGAATCAGTAAACCACATAGCTCAGTTGTGTCAAACAGTGAGATTAAATGGCAAAAATATGACTATCATTATTATTATTTTTATTAAATGAACAATTTATGATGCAAAGCGATATAACTGTTGTTTAAAGATATTAAAAGTAATAAAGTTTCTATGTTGTGCACTAGAGGGAGCCTTCGACTCCCCATTTCCCCATCCTCTCTAGGATGCTGGGAGTCGAATCACTGCAAACAATTTACAGAGTAAAATAATGTTGTGTCCTCTCATTTCGATGAGGCAGTTATGATTAGAATGCAAATACAAATGATATCTAATATTTCAAGCAACGGTCACGAGCTTACGAAGTAAAATCATATTGGTTTGATAATTCATTATCTGGTAACTGTATCGCATAAGCTGACTCGGTGTTCACAATAGAGGATGCGATTAACCTTCCTGCGTTTGAGGACAGACGGTTCGACACAGCACTGACCCACATTGTGTTCACAGAAGAGGGTATTAGAAAACAAGTGTCCAAGCTAGGGTCCACAAGAGTCGCGGCCCTGACATGGTGCATCCTAGTGCTAAGAGAGTTGTGCAACGAGCTTGCCGAGCCCTGATCCTGTTTTGAAATGCCTGGATGAACAAAGGTCCCCAGTGAATGGAAAGTAGCTTATGTGAATCCTATCTTCAAGAAGGGCGATCGTCACTCCACGAACAACTATAGACCGGTGAGCCTGACCAGTATAATATGTAAAGTACTTGAGAGTATTATCAGAGATGCCGCGATGGAACATCTACTACGAAACGGCCTTGTAAAGGAATGCCAACACGGTCTCATGCCAGCGCTACTGCCTAACACAATTGCTCAAGGTATTCGATATTTGAACCCATATTCTGGAACGGGGAGCAAATTCACGCTTTCGGAGGACGCATTTAATATATACTTATATTTACAATAAGGCATAATAAGACAAAGTACGTATAAATAATACTACATTATGTAAAAAATAACATTTTGTAAGATCAGAATCATATTGAAATATTTACACTTCATATTTCCCGCCTCTGCTGACGGCCGTGTAAATATTTCAATGTGATTCTGATCTTTCAAAATGTTAGTTTTTGCATAATGTAGTATTACTGATAAGCAATTTGGCTTAGTATGCCTTATTGTGGGTAAAAACAAGTACACATTAAATGCATCCTCCGAAAAAGTGAATTTGCTACCCGAGTTTAACAGTTTTTCATGTATAATACCTCTGATAAACTTCCAACGTACTTATGTTTAAAATAAAGAATGTATGTATCTTTATATAATTTAGCTCAATATCTTTCTCGTCGGAAACGGTCATCCCAACTATAATAAATAAACTCATTTAGAAGTGCACCATTCCTTCAGGACGAAATTTGCAACCGCCAATCAGATGTAACTCTTGAGGAAGGGGCGGGGCATCTTTTCTCAGCACTTATAGTAGTAGTAGTGCGTGTGTTCTAACAGTAGCAGATGTGTGTGTGTGTGTGTGTATGTATGTATGTTGTGTGTGTGTGTGTGTGTGTGTGTGTGTATGTATGTGTGTGTGTGTGTGTGTGTGTGTGTGTGTGTGTGTGTGTGTAGCTTCAGTAGCAGGTGTGTATGGGTGCAAGTGTGTCCCAGTACCGCCACCCAATGTCAACAGAGGGGTAGCCAGTTCTGGGCGGCTAATGGGTCGTCTCGGCCCATAATTAATTAATTAGCCGTTTGATTTGGAGGAGACGTCGTCGGAAGGTGGGTCATAGGAGATTAGACATGGTGAAGGGAAGAGCAATATCCTGGGAGATAAACAGGTCGGTGGAGGTGGGAGGTTGGGTGAAGGTGAGGGGTTAGGTGGAGGTCGGAGGCTGGGTGAAGGTGGGAGGTTAGGTGAAGGCAGGTAGTTGGGTGAAGGTCGGTGGTGGGGTGGAGGTCCGTGGCTGGGTGAAGGTGGGAGGTTAGGTGAAGGCAGGTAGTTGGGTGGAGGTCGGTGGCGGGGTGAAGGTAGGAGGTTGGATGGAGGTGGGTGGTTGGGTGGAGGCCCGTGGCTGGGAAAAGGTGAAAGATTGGGTGCAGGTCGGTGGCTGGGTGAAGGTGGGAGGTTGGGTAAAGGTCGGTGGCTGTAGGTGGGAGGTTAGGTGGAGGTCGGACGTTGGGTGAAGGTGGGAGGTTGGGTAAAGGTCGGTGGCTGGGTGAGGGTGGGTAGAAATCTTCAGCCCTACAACTGAAACAAAGTCAACGGAATATTACAAAACAAAAGAGAACTCACATGTTTTTCTCTCAATAGGAGGACCAATGAAAACAAAGCAACATAATAGGGAGGCTGGAATCAACAGGTAAGAAAAACCATAATCAAACGTAAACAAATAATACAAACAATCAAGAATGCGAGTAACACAAACATAAACAAATAACACGAAGCCTACATAAGCGTAAGCAAGGAGTCCAGTTTAATAGTAGAAGTAGTAACATTATTATTAGTTATATATTATTAGTGTTTATTATTACTATTATTATTATTATTATTATTATTATTATTATTATTATTATTATTATTATTATTAGTGTTTATTATTATTATTATTATTATTATTATTATTATTATTATTATTATTATTATTATTATTATTATTATTATTATTATTATTATTATTATTATTATTATTATTATTATTATTATTATTATTATATTATTGTTGTTGTTATTGTTGTTATTGTTTTGTTATTGTTATTGTTATTATTGTTATTGTTATTGTTATTGTTTTGTTTTGTTTTGTTTTTGTTTTTTGTTTTTGTTTTGTTTTGTTTTTGTTTTGTTTTTGTTTTTGTTTTTGTTTTTGTTTTTGTTTTGTTTTTGTTTTGTTTTGTTTTGTTTTGTTTTTGTTTTTGTTTTTTGTTTTTGTTTTTGTTTTGTTTTTGTTTTGTTTTTGTTTTGTTTTTTTTTTTGTTTTTGTTTTGTTTTGTTTTTGTTTTTGTTTTTGTTTTTGTTTTTGTTTTTGTTTTTTTTTTGTTTTTTTTTGTTTTTGTTTTGTTTTTGTTTTGTTTTTGTTTTTGTTTTTGTTTTTGTTTTTTTGTTTTGTTTGTTTTTTTTTTTTTTTTTTTTTTTTTGTTTTTTTTGTTGTTTGTTGTTGTTGTTGTTGTTGTTGTTGTTGTTGTTGTTGTTGTTGTTTTGTTTTTTTTTGTTGTTGTTCGCAGGATGTTATAGAATCGAACGCTCAGACCTGTCTGCATCCTTCGTCTCTGGTCTCAGCTAGGACATTCGTTGCCTCCCAAAAACTATGTCAAACAAGATAACAAACATATTATGATTAAAACTACCCATTTGGAGGCTTTTCTCTTCCATTATATTACTATACTAGCATCAGTTACTAGGGTAGGGCTCCTGGAAGATGAACACCCTAGTCTCTGGGCTGAAGAAGGCATTCGAGGATATATCGTGTGTTCGTTCAACTTTATCATACAGATATGGCTGTAGACAGGGTTCATGTTGTGTTGATAATATAAGGTCTACCTTTTATAGAATACAAGAGAATTCCGCTCTTCTTGAAGCAAAATAGACAGCAGACAGGACGCAATTCCTACCCCTCTAACTCGACAAGACTCAGTTCCTCCCTCATACTTCTGACACCGACCTCCAGTACCCCCTCGCTAACACAACCACCAGTACCTCTCTCCCAGACACAGCCCCCAGTACCTCCATCCCTGTCACAACCCCTAATACCTCCCTCTCTGACACAACCCTCCAGTACCTCCGTTCCTGACACAACCCCCAGTACCTCCCTCCCTAACACAACCCCAGTACCTCCGTTCCTGACACAACCCCAGTACCCCTGTCCCTGACACAGCCCCCAGTACCTCCCTTCCTGACACAAGCCCTAGTACCTCCCCACCCTGACAAAACCCCAGTAGCTACCTTCCTGACACAACCCCAGTACCTCCTCCATGACACAACCCGAGTACCTCACTCCCTGATACAACCCCAGTACCTCCGTCCCTGACACAACCCCAGTACCCCTCCCTGACACAACCCCATTACCTCCCTCCCTGACACAACCCCCAGTACCTCTCCCTGATACAACCCCAGTACCTCCGTCCTGACACAACCAACAGTACCTCCCTCCTGACACAACCCCAGTACCTCCCTCCTGACACCCCTCCAGTACCTCCGTTCCTGACACAACCCCAGTACCTCCCTCTCTGACATCCCCCAGTACCCCTCCTGACACAACCCCCAGTACCTCCCTCCTGACACCCCCTCCAGTACCTCCGTTC
Source organism: Homarus americanus (assembly GCF_018991925.1). Taxonomy (NCBI): domain Eukaryota; kingdom Metazoa; phylum Arthropoda; class Malacostraca; order Decapoda; family Nephropidae; genus Homarus; species Homarus americanus. The sequence continues at coordinate 28,027,975 of NW_024713129.1, read as the reverse complement.
CTGAAACAACCCCAGTACTCTCCCTATAAAACCAGTACCTCCGTTCCTAACACAACCCCAGTACCTCCTCTACATCCCCCAGTACCCCCCTCGCTGACACATCCCCAGTAGCTCCCTCTCCCTGACACAACCCCCAGTACCTCCACCCTTACAAAACCCCAGTACCTCTCCCTGACACAACCCCAGTACCTCCCTCCCTGACACAACCCCAGTGCCTCTCTCTGACACAACCCCGGTACCTCCCTCCCTGACACAACCCCCAGTACCTCCCTCCTGACACAACCCCCAGTACCTCCTCCCCTGGCCTGCAACCCCCAGTACCTCTCTCCCTAGCCCACAACCCCAGTACCTCCCTCCTAACACAACTCCAGTATCTCCCTCTCTGACACATCCCTCAGCACCTCCCTCCCTGACAAAACCACCCAGTACCCCCTTCCCTAACACAACCTTCCCCAGTACCTCCATCCTTGACACAGCCCCCAGTACCTCCTCCCTGTCCCACAACCCCCAGTACCTCCCTCCCCCAGCACAACCCCCAGTACCTCCCTCCCTGACACAACCCCCAGTACCTCCCTCCCTGACACAACCCCCAGTACCTCCATCCTCTGACACAACCCCTAGTACCTCCCTCCCTGTCACAACCCTCAGTACCTCCGTTCCTGAAGGGCGGACGACTTAGGTTTGGAGTGCTTCGAGTTCAGACAGCTCCGCCTGTCGAGATGGGAGATGGCCCCAACCCTGCTCAGGAACGTCCCCGGTTGCGGCCCTGGACGCGTTCGACTCTCTGGCCTCCTGTTCCGTGCTGTCCACGACAGGTCCTTCCCGAGTGGCAACGCTACAGAACGGTAAGTGTGTCCGGGCAGCCGGCAGGCCCTCTTTCCATGGGATACGGTGGGCCTGGACCTCCAGGAACAGTTCCTCCATCACCTTCCCCCTCACCGGCTCCTGTAGTCTTATCCCACCACGATGATCGGGTGCCAGATGAGTTGATGGAGTTCCTGTGGGCTCCAAAATTAACCCAGTCCTCTCTCCCATGGCAGGCCTCTCAGGTAGCCATGACTACCCTGACCAAGGCTGCCATGGTGAAGCAGAAGGTGGCCCTCGCCTTCTTCATTGCGGCAGGACTGGCCCAACTCGGCGCCTTGTTGAAGGCACTGGTCGACGACCCTATCTCCCTCCACCTAGACTCGGCACCCGGCGTCTATGAGGCCCTATCTACCCTCGCTTCCTGACTCGCCTCCACCTCGGCCCTCAACCTTTTCCCTCAGCTGGATTAGGCAGCAGGGCCCCAGCTGGACCTTCGGATGGAGGCCTTGATGCACCAGGATGCAGAAGTGCGGCAAAGGCCTGTTATGGTTGGCACCCTTTACCCTGTCCCTGATTTCAGAGGAGGCCCTGTGTGAATGCTTTGCCACACAGCCGTCCTTCATAATGGTCGCCTGCCCACACCAGTCACCCTAAGCAACAGCGACAATAACGCCAGAGACAGCTCCCTAGACACTCCAACATCCAGGGACGCTCTCAGGCCTCCCACCGCAACCCTCACCAGAACTTCCGTGAACAACCCTTTTGAGCCCGGCCAAGGGCAGGGTCCCCAGCAGCCTCGGCAACCTCACCGTGAAGGCGGTCACTCTAGGGGTGGTTCCTCCTGCAGGGCAGCAAGAGGTCAGCAACAGCAGTTCTCCCGCAGCTGAACCACCCGAAGAGGGGCCTCCTTTCTGGTTTGGGCGACTCCTGGCTCACCAGCGGCTGGGCATCGAGGGTCGTCAGGCAAGGCCTCACCTGGCCATGGATCCGCCCGCCTCCATTCCGGATACCCAACAAGTGGATCAAAGTGAAACAACCTCATAAAGAAGCATGACCAGTCAATGCTGCAAAAGGGGGTAGTGGAGAGGAAAGAAGGACGTGTCTTTCTGTCCCGGTTATTCACTGTCCCGAAAGAAGGACTCGAATAGGGAGAGATGTGTGGTGGATCTCAGCCGCCTGAAACGTTTTATCAAGCCGCACCATTTTCGAATGGTGTTGGTAGCTCAGGTCCGCCTACATTTCAATCAGGGGGCCTGGCTATCCTCCATCGACCTTGAAAACGCCTACTGTCACGTTCCAATCCACAGGAGGTTCATGGAGTTTCTGGCCTTCCAGGTGGAGGGGGACGTTTCAATATACCCGGCTCCCCTTCGGTCTCTCCCTAGCTCCGAGATTCTTCACCAGAATAGTGAAGGTTTTCGCCAGCGAGCTCGCCCACCGCAAGGTAGACGTCCTCATGTACCTGGACAACTGGTGGATCTCGGCCTCGTCCAAGGAAGAAAGCGAATCAAGCACCAGGGTAACACTGGCCACGGAGGAGGGCATGGGCTTCAGAATCAACCACCCGAAATTCTCCCTCTCACCATCACAACAACTGGTGGCTGGAGATGGAGTTGGACATCTCCAACGCTTCCCTCCGCCTCTCCCCAGACAACGCACGACGAATACTCTGGCGCCTCTTTGTCGCCTCAATGTCGGCCAGCCTCACTAGCCACCAGTGGGAGACCTTCCTAGGCTCCCTCAACTATGCGGCAGAGGTGGTACCCCTGGGTCGTCTGCTTTTTCACTCCCTGACCAGGGAGGTCAATGCGGCCATCCAGGTCTAACCCAGGGATCTCGCACGTCCTACCCCCTCACTTGTCCGCCCTTCTACACCACTAGCTGTCTCGCAACGCCCTACGCCGGTGGACGCTCTGGGTCCCACCAGCGTCCACCCCCTTCATAGCGTCGGATGCCTCCGACATTGGCTGGGGATACCAGTCTTCCAAGGGTCACCAGCAGCTCGGGGGCTTCCAGCAGTACCTCAAGGAGCAGGGAGCTCTCACGCCCAGTGAAAGTGTAGTTCTAGAGTTCCTATCATCTCTAGCGCACGAGTGAGGCAGGTTTATCCCGACCCTCTCCTTCCTCTTGGCTTTCATCACCGATCCCCTGGATTACGGGTGCAGGGTGTAGGTTTACAACAGGTCAGTTACCCTGCTGAAGTGGGGTCTGTTCCACCAGCGGCCACCTTCTCGACCACCCCATACCTTCTGGTCTTTGGAGAGAGTCCTCACTTTTTGGGACGCGGTAAGTACTACTCCTTCAGTCCTGTGAACTATACTGACGACCTAGCCTAAGAGTCGCTGGCCTTATGTTGTCTGTTTCCCTATGTTCTTGTTACTCTGAAGGTTTTACCATGACATGGATTAATCTGACATCTGTCTCACCCCATGATCCATTCACCATCTGACCGTCAAAGGACCGCCGACTACAGAAGGCCCTTTTCCTCGTAGCGCTGGCCACGGGTTTCAGGTCCTCCCAGCTTAAGGCACTCCTGAGGTTCGACCACTGGAACTCCTTTGCCCAAGGAGATTCTGCAGTATCCCGGGCACCTTCTCCCACCTCCCTGGCGAAAAATGAGCAGGAAAACCAAAGGCTCCAGCCAGTAGCGTTTCCGGCATGGAAGGTGGAGGGCGAGCACCAATGACTCTGCCCGGTCGGGACCCTCTGCCAATACCTCTCCGCTATGGCGATCACACCACCGGCCAGCATCATCAGTTCGTTCATCCGCAGTCGGGGCACCCGCTGTCAGTTAGAGGATTTGGCAGACAGGTTGAGGCAGGTTATAGAGGCGGCTAACCCTGGGAAGGCCCCACGTCCCCACGACGTACGGGGTGTAGCGGCTTCATTGGCCTTTCTGAGGACCCACTCCCTCTCACAGGTCTGGGAAGGGGGTCAGTGGAAATCGACCTCCTGCTTCATAGTAAGATACCTGTCTCACCAGGTGTCAGATGCACCCTGTGTGGCAATGGGTATCACCCATCGACCCACACACAGCACACTAGAAAAGACAATGGATTTCCCTTGCTACGTCACAGCTCCTCAGCCAATCCGTGTGCCCAGCTGCTGCCTCCCTGTTAGTCCTGCTGCGCTGCATAGCATAAGGAGGATCAGTGTTTCTACTGCTATTTTGGTTAACTTTTCGGCGTAACATTGACATTATTAGTGTTCCACGGATGTGAGAAGTGCTACACAATGTCTGGCCGATTTTCAAGCAAGATTCAAGTGAGGCCCATCTGGTGTTGGTTCAGGAGCCCTAAATCCTGAGTGTCTAATGACGACAGTGCTCACATGGACACCCCAGCCATGCTTGGTGATAGTGATTTTGGTGGTGAATTTAGTGATACTGGTGATGGCGATGGCCATTAAAGTTATACGAATTCCTCAGGATTTACGTCACTTCAACTTAATATGATCGTCATGGATAATAAAACGAAGGAACTAAACAAAGTAAGATTGCAAAACTAATATTATAATACTGTTTCTACCCAAGATTATGCAAACTTTCTCTGCCTTTGTATTGGTATGTTAATTACGTTGGGGGAGTGAGGTTAATGGTGGGGGGGATGAGTGCAGTGGTATTTCCTTATTATTACACACTATTATACTAAACAATATTATAAATCTTTGGCTAATAATAGGGATGGAAAGATAAATTCTGATAGGCAAATGAGTTTTTTATTATTATTTTTTTTTTGGGGGAGTTATGGGGTGGCAGGGGTGGGGGTGTAAGACAACTGTTGTTTTTGGTGATCATTAACATGTTTAACGGTATTAGCCCATAATAATTCGAAAATTTTGCAGAAAAAATGCGATTATTGTAGGTTTGATGATCAAACAATCATACATGATGGGTAGTTATTTTCATTCAACTCGTGATAAAATAATAACTATTCACATTACTAACTTCTAGTTTTCCCTGTTCGCTAGGAAAAGAATTGAGCTGCAGGATAAAAAAATTAACCCTCTAGCTTAAAACACAATAAAGCTATGGTTGTTTGAACTTCGAAAAACTTGAAACGCGTTTTTCTCCACTTTTTAAATTTGGCGCTTCACCCCCAGGTAATGTGGAGCGCCTCAAATAAAATTCAAATGGTCCTGCTTGTGCTCACTGCTCCCCTTAAATCCTTGCACCCTCTTTCCTGTGGAATATAGCAACTGCACTAGCAAGCTCATATCACTAAAATAGGGGCTCTGAAGCTTGCTGAAAAGTTTATTTTTGGTGAGGAGCGAAGCTAGTGCATGCACTTAATCCAGCCCTTAATTTGGCTCTATCCCCCTGCTATTCCTAATGTAGGTTTTGGAAAAGAATGGCACCTGAGTTAAAACTCAAGTTTGCAGTAACATGGCGCAGGCAAGAGGAGCTCACCTGTACAGATTCCTATCTCTGTTTCCCATTTTCTTCAACTGTTAGTCACAGCCTAGACTGATCTAGATGTGTTAAAATTTGGCCGCTTTGGTTGCTTTTTTCAGCCGTCTCGGTGTTTTTGAAGTGTTTTTTGATGATCCATTTGTCTCTTTTGCTGGTGAATTTTGTGGTAGTCCACCTTGTTCACCGTTCAAGCGTTTTCGTTTTCGATCTCTGCCTTTATTTCCTCTTCAGACATTTCGTGCACGTATTCATCCGTTTGGAAGCAGAGAACAGTCTTTTTAGCCTTCAAAGCAAGAGACAGGAGTGGGTCATAATTTTCTTCCCTTAGACTGTCTACACATCTCTGGGAAAAGAGGCGCTCCAGGTCTTGGTCACCAAGCATGCGCATAATGAAGCCATCTTTAGTTTATATTGCTTTCTGGTAACTGACATTGTGTTTGTACACAATTTCTCTCAGTTTCCGCTTGGTGGACCTGTCTGGTTACCTTGCTTTGTTCAGTACAAAAAAGTATAATAGGTTGATCTCATAATGATAACTTGCTCATAGGCCCATTTGTTTATTTGAAATATAAGATGAAACTCCTGCGTCGGTTATCCTTTAGGATATCTTATAGTGTGTGTGTGTGTAGGTGTGTGTGTGGTAAAGATATAAAAACACGTTAATTATCTGAAGGATAAAGAGAACACGCTTGATGGATCCAGAGACTTGAAGGGTAATGGTAAAAATGGGTAATTTGCATAGCTGTCTAGGCCAGAAAGGTAGAGTGTACTGGACCTCAACTGATACTTAGGTTGGGAGCTGAGGCTGATTTTGTATACTAAAACATCGAATTTAGTTAGTTTAGGTTAGGTTAGGTTAAATATATGTTAGGTTTAGTGAGGTTGAGTTTGGTTAGGTTATGTGAGGTTTACAGATATGTTAGGTTACTGCACTCGACCAGATCCACTTCCCCACGTTATAAACTCAGGTACTCATTTACAGCTGGGTGAACTGGGAGTGCCTAGGAATCGAACCACCGCCCCTGAAATAGAAGGATAGCGATGTATCCACTCGACCCCTGAATTCCTACTGGTGATACTGAGTACTAAAAATATGACTTGGGGCGGACAAACTCTTGCAGGCTCTACCCGTCTTCTTAGAAACTGCAGGACTGAACCTTCTTGAAACTCGAAGACCTGATTCCTTAACCAATCTGTTCTTAGAACAGCTTGTTATGACTCTTTTCTTGAAGAATCTGTAGACCTGACCATAATCCAAGAACCTGTAGACCTGCTCCTCCTCCAAGAACCTGCAGACCTGCTCCTCCTCCAAGAACCTGCAGACCTGACCTTCCAAGAAACTGTAGACCTGACCCTCTTCCAAGAACATATAAACCCCCTCCTCTTCCAAAAACCTATAGACCGGACCCTTTTTCAAGAACCTGTAGACCTACTTGGCATCAGGAAGGGAAAAACTTGACACATTGACATACGGTACTTTTGTTTCCAGTTATTGACTGGAGGCTACGGCTGGGAATCTCTTTGGTGAAACCCCCGACGAGGTGCTCTTTACTGCCATCATCCGCATATTGTATAACAGTCAGCCTTAAAGGTTGGATTGGGCGTTATAGATTTCTAAGGTTGGTTCTTGTCTGAACGCAAATATAATGTGTGTTTTTTTTTTTTTTGTCACTTGACTTAATGATTAAACAGCCTGACGCTACTTGGTGAGCTATATTAGGTTAAATTAGCGTTGGAATATTGTCATGGTGTTTAATTATCAGGTAAAATAACCTGTGAAGACTAATTTTCTGCAATTTAGTGTAATGGAGATAATTTGCCTTAGTTTGGAAAAGGGTGTCATATAATACAGTATATGTTTGCTCCCTCATTTACTGAATTAGATAAATTAATGACTATATCTTTACTAACTGACCGAAATATGTTTATCCTCCGCCCCCTCCCCTTCTCGCTCTCGCCGCGCACTCCTCCCCACAACCCTGACCCGCTCTCGCCACACGCTCCTCTCTGCACCCCTGGCCCTCTCTCTCCCCCCACGCTCCTCACATTCCTGTCTCGCTCTGGCCACACGCTCCTCTCTGCACCCCTGGCCCGCTCTCGCCACACGCTCCTCTCTGCACCCCTGGCCCGCTCTCACCAGGACCTTCTCCTTGCATTCCTGGTTTCGAGCACTTGGCCGCTCTAGTTTCTTCTAGTCACTGATATTAGAATCATCCTTCTCGAATGCTTGATCTTCCAGAAATTAGAGATGCTTTAATGTATTACTGGCCTTCAATAAATAAGGTCCTCAAGACACTATGTCTCTTTTTACGTCATGTTTAGTGTGTCTATCTGTTATGTAACTCTGCTGTGTCTATCATGTCCCTCTGTTGTGTCTATTATGTGCCTCTGTTGTGTCTTTTATGTCCCTCTGTTCCGTCTATTATGTCCCTGTGTGGTGTCTCTATTATGTCTCTCTTATATCTCTATTATGTCCCTCTGTTGTGTCTACTACTCTGTTCCGTCTATTATGTCCCTCTGTTGTGTCTCTATTATGTCCCTCTGTTGTGTCTCTATTATGTCCCTCTGTTGCATCTCTATTATGTCCCTGTCTGGTGCCTCTATTATGTCTCTCTTATATCTCTATTATGTCCCTCTGTTGTGTCTTAAATATGTCTCTCTTATATCTCTTTTATGTTCCTCTGTTGCATCTCTATTACGTCTTTCCTTTATATCTCTTTTATGTTCCTCTGTTGTGTCTCTATTATGTCTCTCTTATATCTCTATTATGTCCCTCCGATGTGTCTCTTATGTCTCCATTGTCTCTCTCTACTGTATTTCAATCGGGAGATAGTTCTCTGTTTTGGTCACGTTTAAGTCAACACAATAAGTGCTTGTCCTGGCCCGACTGGGGACTGTTTTTCACTCATGAGAAATGTGTTTTTTCCCAGTCTGACTTAAAGCGGCCAATGACTGTTTCATGGTCACCTATGTTTTTGCGATGTTTAGAGCGGGGAGGAGCGCTGTTGACGACACTTGTTGATGAATGTTAGTTGTGGTAGTAAATATTATAACAGTTTTAGGTGTTAGGTGTAGTAGTAAATATTATAACAGTTTTAGGTGTTAGGTGTAGTAGTAAATATGAATATACTGTTAGGTGTTAGATGTGGAAGTCAATATGTTAATTATTCTTTCTGGTAGATATTAATTAGTGAGGAGATCTGGCCAGACACTCCATTAACATTATACGGCAACTGATTATAAGTCAACATACAAAAGTTAATAAATTCCTCCATTAAGATAATCCTAAAGTTTACCATTAGCAAAGAAACTCTTAAAGAACCTCTATAGGTAAGGATGTATCCTGTAAGTGAAGTGTATAATGTTGTTGGGTACGTACACCAAACCAAACCTAACCTAACCTAACCTAACCTAATTGAATCTAAGCTAACTTAGCTTGATCTAACTTGTCCGAACCAAAGTTAGTCTTTTGAAACGTTTTTGTATTAAGACGTAGTGAAGTCCGATAAAAAATTGTGGCACTTAAAGAGATAGAATGATAAATAATACAGATACTCAAGCTGTAGTCCAAGCATTTATAATACACCTACTGTATTATTACGTGTGTAAAGTCAACCCAACGCGTAAAGAATATACACATTAAAACACCTTAAAAGAAAACACACACACACACACACACACACACACACACACACTGTCAACAAGGGTCTTTTCACCAAGTTACGTAAGGAATATAACGATCACTATGAATCGACCAATGTCACGGGTTATGGTTATTCTCGATTCCATAATTAACTTCCATGGACTTTTTCTGCTTTTTTTTATGTTCGCTATCTTGTTCCTGTAATGTTTTAATTCCAACTGTCATAATTATGATGTTTTAATGTTTTTATGAATCATAGCCAGTATCCTTTGTCCATTTAATGTATTGTCATGATTATGATGTATTTTGAGGGAGGTGCTGGTGGAAATATTTGTAACATATACCTCTGTCTGGTCAGTGGGTCGCACGGGGATGGTTCGTCAGCTTGTTTACGCGTTTCATCAAAACGGGGTTCAGTCGAAAATCAGTACACCATTAATCATAACCCTTTTCAATATGTTAGCCTCCAGCCCTGTCTTAGATCTATATTAAATTTTATTTAGATAATGTAATTATACAATTTTGGTACTGGCCGTCCCGGCCAGTTAAAACGTGTAGGATGCTCTTGTAGCAATCATCCGGCAGCCATCGTCTGTCAGCCATCATCCGTCAGCCATCATCCACCAGCCATCATCCATCAGCCATCATCCATCAGCCTATTTGTCCTCCTGCTAATGATATGGTCTTGGTAGTCATGATCAAAGACACTCCAGATCTTATTACCGAGAACATCGACTTTAACGAGCTACACCGTCAATATTGAAGCCATGACTCTTCTATAGGCTGGAGGAGCAAGTGTTCCTTTCTACCTTACGTCTCTCAATGGTCCTTGTCTATTGCTTCACGGTAATTACTATACAACGTCCATCTTTTTTTCATTTTTATTGGCCCAATTTCATGGTGAAATTTGAAGAGTGAAAAAACTAGAGACTCCGTGGAAATATTTATCTGTCTTTGTATTATTCCTTCCTTCATTTGTCTCTTTTACTTTTGAATCGAGTGGATTAAAGGGTGTAAAACCCTCAGAGAAGGAGAGGGATGAGGAGGAGTCTGAATTACATAGGGAGTTGCAGGATATGTGAGTAAAACGCATTATGTCTGATCTCATTATGAGAGAGATCTATCTTAAATTTTTCTCTTGTATATAATGACTTTAAGGAAATCCATTAACAAAAGCAAAATAAAACGTCATCATTACCCGAGTAAATTATACTTTTTTTTCAGATATCTTTAAGAAGAGTCTATCGTCTTCAAGCCTCCTTCTTGAGCTATCTCATTACTGCCTTGTCAGTGTGTCATATCCGAACCTCATTTGATATCTTACAGAAGTAACTGGGATGTTATTTTTGGGAGTTAGGTTAGGTGGGTGATGAGTGATGAGATTGTGTACACAGTGTTGTGTCGGTCAGCGTCTTCTTTTTTGAGGAAGAACTGCTATATTCTCTCTCTCTCTCTCTCTCTCTCTCTCTCTCTCTCTCTCTCTCTCTCAGAGTCTCATGTGTCATTTTGTGTAATAAGGCAGAGTGGCGAGGATTAAGCAACCCGGAACCGAATCATTCTTCCAAACATAAATCCAGGTTCCAGACATTGACTCCAGGGTCCAGACATTGACTCCAGTTTCCAGACATTAACTACAGGTTCCAGACATTAACTCCAGGTTTCAGACATTGACTCCAGGTTCCAGACGTTGACTCCAGGGTCCAGACATTGACTCCAGTTTCCAGACATTAACTACAGGTTCCAGACATTAACTCTAGGTTCCAGACATTGACTCCAGGTTCCAGACATTAACTTCAGGTTCCAGACATTGACTCCAGGTTTCAGACATTGATTCCAGGCTCCAAACATTTACTCCTGGTTCCAAACATTGACTTCAGGCTCCAGGCATTGACTCCAGGTTCCATACAAAAAGAATGACTCCAGGTTCCATACATTGACTCCAGGCTCCAAAGATTGACTCCAGGTTCCAAACATTGACTCCAGGTCTCAAACATTAACTCTAGGTTCCAGACATCGGGGTCAATAGCCGGCCGGCAGGTGGTGGGGTTCACTCAGTGTCTCAGTGTAGCCGAGTCGTGGATACGTTTACAGCGGACTCGCGGCTGGATCCATAAGGCGAGTCATTTTCTGATCTTCAGGTAGACTGTAAGTGCAGATTCTGATTTTCGGGTAGACCGTAAAGGCGGCTCCACTTCAATGCAACATTGTTGGCAACATTCTGGATGACAGCTGTCAACATTGTTCGCAACATTCTGGATAACACCTGTCAATAATGTTGGCAACATTCTGGAAAACAGGTGCCAACATTGTTTGTAACATTCTATATAACAGCTGTCAATAATGTTGGCAACATTATGGATAACAGCTGTCAACATTGTTGGTAACAAGGTAAAAATAATCCTGTAGTCCACACTAGAATTTAGTTGACAACACGATGTTGATGTGTGAGGGCGTAGTTATAGCAGCAGTCGCTGCAGTTATATTGCGTTTAAAGACAGGCACCACCGTTGTCGCTGCTTTTTGTATGCGCCCAACTCTACAAAGTAGAAAACAATACTGTGACGATATTGACCTATTGACCTCAGAAGTACGGGCCAGTGGAAGCTTTAAAACTCTGCAAGGATGTTCAACACAGACTTTATATATTTGCTTCTGAAAATTGTAATCAAAATTAGCAAATTGGACACCAACCATAAACTGACAATATCGGTCACAGATCGAGGGGGAGCGAATTTGTGATTTCTTAAGGATTGGTCATTCATTCAGTAGCGATATGCACAGTAGGGGGTGCTGGTGGTAGAGTGGTACCGCTCTTGCCTTCGCAAGCGAGATGTCATGGGTTCGATACTCGGGCCGGTGGAAGTTGTTTGGACATACTTCCTAGCCCCATAAATCCCTGTTCACCAGGCAGTAAAGTAGGTACCTGGTGTAAATCGAAAGTTGCGAATTCGTATTCAGGGACAAGTTGTTGGAGCTTCCAATAACTTGATGACATAAACCATTAACTCTTCAGGCTTCTACGCCCTTAACTCATGAGACATAAAGGCAAGCATGAACTTAGCATGCTTCCCTGTTGGGCACTGTAAACCCTTCTGCGCTTCACCTTACACAAGGAAGTAGGGGAGTGCCCAATAAATAATTAAAAAAAAATGTACAGTAGCTAAAAAAGGGTATCTCTGCATACTCTGTGTGAAACAATATGAGACCACGAACGATAGGTATTGGGATATGCGTCTTATCTCCTTATACTATATGAGAGTAATCACTTGACCGATTATTTTATTTCTATATGCCAACTCACCCTGTGTGTTCGATACTGAATGGTGGTGGGTGAAGAAACGCATACCAACCCTCCCGAGACATCACGGGTTGTACGTATAATTTCGGAAGTCATCGGTCCCACCCTGTCAGATACTTTTTTTTTAGCTGACCAATGTTCTCAGTGATTATGTAAAGGTAATCATTTACTTTGTAACACACACAAAAACAACAATTGTACATAAACGTATCAAAGTTCCAAATGTATGCATGAAAGTTTACAAACAACGGGTAACAAGAAACATTTAAATACATATTGCAAAAACTCCAAATACTTGATTAACATAAAATTAAAAAAAAAATAGGAATTGGTGCTTATTTTTCCGATAAAAATAATGATATCAGGATCATCAATTTGTGGCGGCGAGTGTCATTATAAGTCACAATGCTTTAAATCTACAGTACTTGGTAAATGATGTTATATATATATGGTGTTAATGTAATATATTTGTATTTTTTTTTAGTTTACAGGCTATATGTTCCCCGAATATTTTATATTCATCTGTTTCTTCACACCGCCATTGCACTTGGTCGGCCTCCTCAGGGTGGCAGTGGTAGATCAAGTAGTTGAATGATGTAATTACTGATGAATGCACAAAAACACAATTAATGACGCTTGGAGCTGGGGCACGACCTTCTTCTATCGATTGCTGAAGTCAGCAAAACTGAAATATTGCCTACTGTAGTCTACACTACTGTTATCAACATATCTCCAACCCATGTTGCTAACATTCCTTTGAAGTTTACCGTTCATCATTGGGAAAGGTATTTTGTTGGCAGCACTGTTGTCAACACTAAAATTTCCAACGTTTTTGTGTTTTTCTAAACAACTTTCTGTTCAATATTGTTGCCAACAATGTTGGGTTGGTGTGGACCCGTCTTAAGCCGGTTTCTGATCTTCGGGAGGATCTTAAGTACGGTACAAATGACGTCATCAGATAGGCTCACTAACTGTTATTTTACCGATTTTATGACTTTCTCAGACTATTTGCAAGGCTTTTAATAGTTTTAGGCTAGTGGTTAACACCCAGCCTTAATAGTAATCCCATAGTTATTTCAGGATAGAATACGAAATACTACAATTACCATAACTAATGTTTATAATTATTCAGTTACCACAATTATCACCACAAAGATTATAGTCAATAAGTTACCACAACTACCACCAGCTTATTTTTCCTGATGACTAAACACACTAACGCTACTTTGGTGGGGGGGGGGGGTTAAGTTAGGCTTGGTTAGATTAGATTAGATTAGGGTAGGTAAGATTAGGTTACATTAGACTAGGCTAGGTTAGGTTAGATTAGGTTAAGTTAGGTTAGGATAGGATGTATTTGTTTAATTTAGGCCCTGTTAGGCTACCGTTTGGTTATATAATCATCAGGAAAAGTAAACTAGGATGCCTAATCTTAAAAGTGATCCTTAAAGTCTTTGTCAGTTTCTATTTATTTTACCTATATCTCAATAATAAAAAAATATTAAATCATAGTATACAGTAAATCACATAATAAATAAACCAGAGTATAAATCATATAAACAAGTTCACGTTACAAGACTCTCTCCGGTGTCTCATTTACATAAAAAATACAGTTTAAGGGTATTGGAAGCGGTGATTTTCTTACCCCGAGCAGAAAAAGAGAAGAGAGAAGTGGTGATGATGCAGGCAGGTAATTCTGGCTGGTGAAAGTTATAAGGACAGGTAATTCTGATAGGTGGACGGTCAAATGGCAGGTAATTCTGTTGGGTAAAAGGTCAAATGGCAGGTAAATCTGGTGAGTGAAAGATTAAAGGGCAGGTAATTCTGATAGGCGAAAGGTCAAATGGCAGATAATCTGACAGGTGAAAGTTTAAAGGGCAGGTAATTCTGATAGGTGAAAGGTCAAATGGCATGTAATTCTAGTGGGTGAAAACTTAAAGGCCAGGTAATTCTGATAGGTGAAAGTTTAAAGGGAGGGGGTAATTCTAGGAGAAAGCGAGAGAGAAAGAGAAAAACAAGAAACAATGAGCTCAGGAAAATAAAGAAAGAAAATTTAGATATACAGTAGATAAACGGATACACGAATTAAAATAAAGAACAGGAGAAAGAGAGAGAGAGAGAGAGAGAGAGAGAGAGAGAGCATAAGAACATACTGGGCAGTCCCGTTTACACCCAACCCCTATTGCTTATATAAGCATCCAACCTATGTTTGAAGCTATCCAGCGTATTCGAGTTAATGATGATATTTGTTAACTTGTTCCATTCATCCACGACTCTGTTTCCAAACCAGTGTTTACCTATTTCGCGCCTAAATCTAAATTTGTCTAATTTAAAACCATTGTTACGAGTTCGCTCCTGGTTGGATAGTTTGAGTACCTTTGTAATGTCCCCTTTGTTTAGCCCTGGCTTCCATTTATACACCTCTATCAGTTCGCCCCTCGCTCTACGTCTCTCGAGGAAGTGCAAATTAAGATTCTTTAACCTGTCTCTATACTCAAGGTTCCTAATGCCCGGGATTAGTCTTGTCATTCTCCTCTGAATTCTTTCCAACGATTCTATATCCATTCTGTAATAAGGTGACCAGAACTGAACTGCGTAATCCAGGTGTGGTCTCACAAGAGCAAGATACAGTTTTAGGATGACCTCGCTAGTCTTGTAACTAACACTCCTTTGTATGAACCCAAGTACTTTATTAGCCTTGTTACGAGCAAAAACACATTGTTTACTTGGCTTAAGGTTCCTACTTATCATTACTCCTAAATCTCTCTCGCAGTCGGATTTCTCTATGGCATCGTTGTTCATCTGGTATCTGGTTTCCCTGTTTACATCTCCTATACTGAGTACTTTACATTTGTCGACGTTGAATTTCATCTGCCATTTTTCAGACCATTCGAAAATTTTTTTTTAGATCTTCCTGTAGTTTTGCCGAGTCCTCATCAGATTTAATAACACGTCCTATTTTAGTGTCATCAGCAAATTTACTTATGTTGCTGTCTATGCCGATATCTATGTCGTTTATGTATATAATAAACAATAATGGTCCAAGTACTGAGCCTTGGGGAATTCCACTTGTGACGTTGCTCCAATGGGACTTAGTGCCGTTACTGCTCACTCGCTGTTTCCTGTCCTGTAACCACACCCTAATCCATTTAAGGATGTCACCTTTGATGCCATGAGCTTCTACCTTTCTAATTAGTCTTTCGTGGGGGACTCTGTCAAAGGCTTTGCTAAAGTCGAGATATACCACATCATAATCGTGCCCCTCGTCCACTGATTCGAAAACTGATGAAAAGAATGTTAATAGATTAGTTAGACATGAACACCCCCTTGTGAAACCATGCTGGGAATCATTGATCAATCTGTGCTTCTCCAGGTGATTTCGAATAGAGTTTGAAATGATTGCTTCCAGTAATTTGCCTACTATTGATGTTAGACTAATTGGGCGGTAGTTAGAGGATAGTGATCTATACCCCTTCTTGAAAACCGGTATTACATTCGCTATCCTCCTAGATTCTGGTACTACACCTGTTTTTAATGACATGTTAAACAACTTTGCTAAGAGCATACTAAGCTCTGCCTTACATTCCTTTAATACTTTGGCAAATATCTCATCAGGACCAGGTGACTTATTAGGCTTTAGTTTGTCTATTTGCTTACTAACATCGTTACTAGTCACTACTATCTCGCTTAATTTGTTTTCTTCACTATCTCTGAATAGAGTCGGTGCCTCGGGTATCATGTTTAAATTTTCGGTGGTGAAAACTGTTGAAAAATATTTATTCAGATTATTGCTCATTTCTCCGTCGTTATCAGTTAGCTCGCCGGTATCTGACCGTATTGGTCCAATCTTTTCTCGTGTTTTAGTTTGATACATTTGGTAGAATCCTTTGGGGTTTGTCTTCGCCTCCCTTGCTATCCTTACCTCATTATTCCTCTTAGCTTTCCTTATCTCGGTTTTAACCCTACTCGCCACTACCTTATAATAATCCCGCAGGTAAATTTCTCCACGATTTATCCTTCTACCTATAGCCTTCCTTTGGCCAATGTTGTTCTTTAAATAATTATTTATCCATTTAGGGTCATTGTTGTCTGATCTGAGTTTTTTGTATGGTATGTTCTGCCTTTGTGCATTAAGTAACTCATTATTTAAATTGTCGTGGAACTCGGCAATCTCAGATCTCGTTCTCAGGTCAGTCTCAACCGTCAGGTCTCCTGGTACGGTGAGGTCGCCCTCTGTGGGTGCATTGAGTGAGGTCACCTCATGCTAGGTCATGTAGCTCACCCCCAAGGGGAGGGGCGTGGGTAGTCTCTCCCTATGGTCAACCTTCCCCCACACTGAGGGTAGGGAGAGAGGGAAGAATTAGGGGATACTGAGAGGGAAGAGGGGATAACTGGTGAATAGGGGTAACCTGTGATAACCGAGGCACTAGGGGACACTGGGAATAGGTGTGCTGTTACTCAGGACTCACTGTATCACTGCATACCACCAAGAATCTTGTAACAAATCAACTTTTCTCAATAAGGGAGAGATGACTGACACTTACTAACAGTTACTGCATTTATTGACTACTTTATATTAGAGTTTGACAATAACACTTCAAAGAAAATAAACCAATCTTCCTAGCTAGTTAAACAGGGATCACATGAATCACAATATATTTCGTGAAACAGATAAAACCTGAAGGGTACTCACATATAATATATATATCCTGCCATGTGGGAAGGCGACCACACACGTCTGCATTTCATTATGCCAAACCAGACTCTGGGTCTGAAAACCGAGTGCCCGCCCTGCTGGGGCATGAACTCAACCTCCAGCCAGTCAGCACAGTTAGGCCTACGACGTCACACTCACCGGCCACTGTGATTGGTTTATGCCTCAGGCTTCTCTGGCACTCCTGGTTAGCAGGAAACTCGTTTAGTGTGTAATGGCGGGTAATCTTTATCTACGATGAATTTTCCTGTATTTCCTATAAATATGACACAATTTCATCCAAAAAGCATGGCAACGTTACAACTTTCCCTGGTCGCTTATATGAAAATTTGAGAGATGTTGACAAAATATTTCGCAAATTTTCGTTCGTAATCCTAGCTAGGAATATCTAAACTTAATAAGCATATCAAATTGACAATACAAATCATGTTTCATAATATTTGTGCATCAAACTGTAATTTGCTAGATACCATTTAACTCACAAAATATATGTCAGTAGATTTGAACTAATGACAGATTGACACAAATGCAAAGAAATTAAATTCTGGTAAATGTCAATATAATATTAAAATGCTCTTAGTCTTAAAGGTAATAAACAATAAATTGTTGAAAACAAGCAATAAAAATGTCAAATATGAATCACGCAAAATCATGAGAACTAAAATGATGGATAAATTCAATATAAAGAAAAAATCTGTAATGAAAGCTCTCTAAAATAATGAATAGCGGTAAGTCAAAATATTCTAATAGAAATTCAATTCAATCGGGAATCAACTCAAAATAAAAATAGAAATCAATGAGGTATCAATTTGATGAAAATTATTCATAATAAAATCTTTCATATAAAACACAAAAGGCATAATTACTAGTCATGCACAATCGAATGTATATAGAAGATGTATTTTTCTCTCTCTACTTTTTTTATAAAAAATATTTTTTCAACTCTCAATCTTCAACATCAATTTTCAAAATGACAAACATTTCAACATAGTAATTTCAATTCAATTTACAGAACTTCTCAAAACAGATTTTCACTTCTTATCGTAATTACTCAAAGTTTTGGTTTCCATTCTCTTAGATGATTTAACATGACACAATTTACTCCAAAAAGCACAGCATTGTTACACTCACAGACTTTTTCACAAGACTAGACATTATTCTTTGCACTATTCCAAAATATGCATGTTACGTATTCCAGCATATTAATGTTAAAGTGCGACTTTAACCTCTCATTTCTCTTTCTCTACAAAAACTGAATGATTATGTTGTCTTCACGCTTCTCTAATACCCAACTTGCTTCTATAGACCTATTATACTGGTTCTATAAACATCAGTTCTAGTACACAGAGCAGCTAAACATACCTATTCAGTGTTGGCAACTCCATGGGATGACCTAGAACGACTAACACACATCTCAACACTGCTCGTCATTGTAGCAGTTTCTCCAGCACAGTGCTAATAATTCGTCATTATCACTCGTTACACACACACACACACACACACACACACACACACATACACACACACACATACAGACTGTAAAAATATATAGTACCCATTTCAACATGTCCCTGCCCGAGCAGCGCCACACACACACACACACACACTAATTTGCTTGGACCGGCCAGCTCTCTCTCTCTCTCTTCTCTCATAAATGACAAATAACAACCTTATTTGTTTTTCTTCCATAACAAAAATAGTTTTCTTCTTGCACAGTTATTTTCTCAACCACAAGTGCGAACATTTACAAGCCCACAAAAATGGAGACGCTCGCTAAAGCATTTTCTCCTACACTCAAGAACTCTTGCATGATTCTGTTGGTGGGTGAGAAACATCCCAGTCGTGCTTATGCTGGCAATTGTGGTGTGTGTGTGTGTGTGTGTGTGTGTGTGTGTGTGTGTGTGTGTGTGTGTGTGTGTGTGTGTGTGTGTGTGTGTAGACGTCTTTTGTACTTGCTGTGTATAAAGGCTCAGGTTGGGTCAGGTTGGTGGGTGATGCTGGCAATAGTGGCGTTGAACTTGTGAACTTGCACCTGTTGCCTCTCTCTGTGTGTCACAATATTCTCAGAATGTGTTATGTTATTTAGTTTTCTTTCATAACTATTTGAAAATACTTTTGGCAGTCTGACATATGGTACCAGGACGAATATGTAAGGGTATCACCTGAGGATTAGGTACACCAAGGTGTTATACATAATAATTAGAAACCCTAACTTAATATTGCCTAACACAACACAACACAACATAACACAACATTGTTTAATGATCACGTGGAATAGGCTGGTGTGCCTAATATTCAGGTGGTCCACTGACAGATCCCAGGTTATTCGTCACGCTTTGAAGAAAAAACAAAACCCATGATGGATAATATGCTTCAATGTCTCACCTACATGGCATCGAAACAATGCCTTTATATTATAAGTTATTTTCATTTAAGGACAGAAATGCAAACTTTTTTGGTAATCCTCATCTAGGTTAGTTTAGGTTAGGTCAGGTCAGGTCAGGTCAGGTCAGGTCAGGTCAGGTCAGGTCAGGTTAGTTAGGTTAGGTTAGGTTAAGTTAGGTTAGGTTAGAATCCTCAGCTGGTTAACTGGGAAGGTTATGGTCGTAGCAATATTGTGGGTCTGGAGAAACTCATAACCCACGACTCCTGTAAACACACCAATTGGTTGGCTCGATCTGTAATGAACGACCCTTAGCCATACCTGCCTTAGTGCCGGGGTTTGGTGAGGTGGGGTGGGGTGGGGTGGTGGTGGGGTGTGGTAGGCAGAGCAGGAGATGTGGGTGTGAGGTGGTAGGGTATAAACAAAGTGGTGTTAAGGGAAGGGTGAGTGTGTATGAAGGTGGGGAGAGAGGTGGGTAGGGATGTAAGGGTGAAGTGTATGATCAGGTGGGATGGTGGGGCATGAAGCGATGGGATGTTGAGGTGAAGTGAACAGGCAGGAGTAGTGGTTGGTGTAGGGTGGTGAAGGTGATGCAGGGAGGTGGGTTGGTTGGGTATGATGTGAAGTTCAAGTGGTGAAGTGGGAAGGTGATGTGGGCTGTGGGCATGAAGTGGTTGGTGAGGTGAAGGTGGTGAAGTGAAGTGTGGTTGGCGAGGTGTGGGAAGGGGAAGTCTGCAGAGTTGTGGGAGGAAGACGTGTGGGGTGGTGAAGCGTGGGTTGGTGAGGTGTGGGTGGTGAATTGTGGGTGGTGAGCTGTGGGATGAGGAGGTGTGGGGTGGTTAACTGTGGGTTGGTGAGGTATGGGTTGGTGGGGTGTGAAGTGAAGTGTATGTTGATGAGGTGTGGGGTGGTGGAGTGGAAAGTGAGGTATGGGCTGGTGAGCTGTGGGGTTGTGGGGTGGTTTAGTGTGGGATGGTGAAGTGTGGGATGGTGAGCTATGGGATGGTGAGATGTAGGGTGGTGAAATGTGGGATGGTGAAGTGTGGGATGGTGAAGTGTGGGATGGCGGATTATCAGGGGTTAAGAAGGTACCTAGGTGAGGTCACCTGGGAACAGTCACGTCAGTCACCAGTAGGAAGAGGTGAGGTCATAGATGACACAACAATTGATCATGACTATAATATATTCACTAGTATACTACATAAAGCACAAGAACAAAATATACCATACAGAAAAATTGGGTCAAGTAAGAATGAGCCAAGGTGGATGACCAGAAAACTTAAACATGACATAGGAATAAAGAAAGGAATATATAAGAAATTAAAGGGAGGGGAGGAGCAGCTCAGAAATAGGTATAATGAACTATCTAGGAATGTTAAGAAAAATGTAAGAAAAGCAAAGAGAGACTATGAAATCAAAATAGCAAGTGAATCCAAGGCGAATCCCAAGGGATTTTTCCAGGTTTATAGAACAAAGGTCAAGGACAAAGTTGGGCCTTTAAAGTCAGGGAGGGGAGAAGTGATAAATGGCAGTGGAGAAATAAGCAAAGCATTGAACAGCTACTTCTTATTAGTTTTCACAGAGGAAATTTGCGATGAAATTCCAGAGGTGGAACTGATATTTAAGGGAAAGGAAGAAGAGAAATTAAAGAACATCACTATCAGAAAAGAGGATGTTCTTAAGAAGATAAATAAACTAAAGAAGACAAAATCCTCCGGGCCGGATGAAATTTTCCCTCGAGTTTGAAAGAGTGTAGGGAACAGATTAGCGGACCCCTCGTAAACATATTTACAAAATCATTAGACACCGGAGTTGTGCCAGACTTGTGGCAACAGGCAAATGTAGTACCCATATTCAAAAAGGGAGACAGAGCATCAGCGTCAAATTACCGGCCGATCAGTTTGACGTCAGTAGTGGGGACATTTCTTGAATCAATTATAGCAGATAACATCTGATAGCATTTAGAGAAAAGCAAATTAATCTACGATTCTCAACATGGGTTTACAAAGGGAAAATCTTGTCTAACAAATCTGCTGACATTGTTTAGGAAAGTCTTCGAGGTAGTAGATAATGACGAAAATTACGATGTTATTTACTTAGACTTTAGCAAAGCATTTGACAGAGTACCGCATCAGAGGCTCATGAGAAAAATTAAGGCTCATGGTTTGGAGGGGAAAGTCATAAATTGGATAAAATCATGGCTCACCGATAGAAGGCAGAGGGTCAGCGTAGATGGTGTTAAATCTGAATGGGGTCAGTACTAGGCCCACTCTTGTTCATAATCTACATAAATGATCTAGATACTGTAATCAGCAGTGACATAAGCAAGTTTGCGGATGACACCAAAATAGGGCGGCAGATTAATTCAGGGCAGGATGCAAATGCATTACAGGAGGATCTAAATAAACTGCAGGGGTGGTCTGAAAAATGGCAAATGAAATTCAACACCAGCAAGTGCAGCGTACTTAATATTGGAAGAACAAATACTGTCAATGTATACAGCCTTAACAACATCAACCTAGAGAAGTCGACTTGTGAAAGAGACCTAGGGGCACTTGTAAGCCCGGACCTACGGCCTAGAAAACAGTGCGTTAATGTTCGAAATAAGGCAAACAGAGATTGGGTTTTATATCTTGAAGTGTAAGTAATAAGAGCGCAGAGGTCTTATCAATTCACGAGAGTCAGTGCAGCGAAGAATGACGAAAATGATTCCGGGACTTAGAAACCTTCCATATCAGGATAGGTTAAAGAAACTAAACTTACATTCCCTAGAAAGACGAGGAGTGCGGGGAGATATGATAGAAGTATTCAAGTGGGTGAAAGGAATCAATAAAGGTGATATAGATAAAGTTCTTATAATATCCGAGCAGGATAGGACTCGGAACAACGGATTCAAGTTGGATAAGTTTAGGTTTAGGAGGGAGATAGGAAGAAACTGGTTCACAAATAGGGTGGTGGACGAGTGGAACAAGCTTAGCAACTTTGTAGTAAGTGCGGGAACTCTGGAAAGTTTCAAACGGAGGCTAGATAGATTCATGGATGATAGAGAGTGGTAGTAACTCTCGACAGGAGCTGCCATGCACAGGCCAACCGGCTTATTGCAGACTCCTTATTTTCTTATGTTATGTTCTTATGGTGAAGTGTGGGGTGGTGAGCTGTGGGATGGTGAGGTGCGGGGTGGTGAGCTGTGGGGTGGTGAGGTGTGGGGTGGTGAAGTGTGGGATGGTGAAGTGTGGGATGGTGAAGTGTGGGGTGGTGAAGTGTGGGGTGGTGAAGTGTGGGGTGGTGAAGTGTGGGGTGGTGAAGTGTGGGGTGGTGAAGTGTGGGATGGTGAAGTGTGGGATGGTGAACTGTGGGGTGGTGAAATCTGGAGTAGTGAGGTATGAGGTGGATAAGGTGTGGAGTTGTGTGGTGGTGAGGTGTGAGTCGGTGTAGCGAGTGAGATGAGATCAATGGAGAGAGAGAGAGAGAGAGAGAGAGAGAGAGAGAGAGAGAGAGAGAGAGAGAGAGAGAGAGAGAGGGTGGTAGAGAGAGAGAGAGAGAGAGAGAGAGAGAGAGAGAGAGAGAGTAAATGAACAGGCATGCAATAACTTCCTAGGCTTTTATTAATACATGCCAGGATAAACGAGTTTCATGATCGTTTGTCCTTCCCGACGATTTGACGTCATTACGTTTATGGCTCTTTTTTTTTAATAGTTCTGAGTTATACCCAAGAAATTAACAGCTGACAGAATCTTTCCTTGCTGGTAGGCCCAGTGTTTCATCCGCTTTACCTTTGACGGGGGTTAATTACAGTGAATATTGACATCAAAGTACCTTGTGCTGTGAATTGTGTGAGGGAGGTACGTGTGGTGTTACATGAGCTACGACGGGAATACTAACACAAGCAGAAAAAGCCCGATACAAACAGAGGATATAGGAGTCACTTAAGAAGCTCCTCACTTGCACGTGACCAGAGATCACGTGGGTCAGATGAGCTTAATTACCATTGTGGACAAAGGTTTTCTTGAAGGGTATAACATTCATCTTCTAAACATGGGAATATTTTTCTGACATAACATGTTTCATTACATACACACACACACACACACACACACACACACACAAACACACAAACACACACACACACACACACACACACAACTACTTACTACTTTGCTGTCACTCCGAATCGACTATGACCATCATCCATCTATGATACAATTATATATGAGTTATTAAGGATGCCACCTATGTTGTTGAGTTGTGAGGTGACTAAAGAGGCCGATACGGAACCGGCAGGGTCGATCACAGATGTTGCACATGTGGGGTGCTACATCTGGTGCAGAAGGGGTGGCGACAGCGTCATTCTGGCGTAGGCGCTTGTCTGTCAAGTTATTGTCGGCCTAACTCGAAAAAATTGACACCTTCTTGTGTGGTGATCCTCCAAGCGTTACGGTATAGGGTAATCGTCTCCCAGGTAAGGGGGTCGATTTGGCACGTTTTCAGGTTTGCTTTGGCAGTCTACTGTCGGACATGCGGGTAACATGGCCAGTCCAACGTAGTTGTTCATGGAGAATGGTAGCCTCGATGCTTCTACAGTTGGTGTCAGCAAGCATACTGGCATTTGTTCTCTTGTATTCCCAGCGAATTCAGAGAATGGAATGTAGACTACGTTGGTGAAAGTTTTCAAGTGCCTTGATGTGTCTCCTGTGTGCAACCCATGTCTTGCTGCCATATAGAAGGGTGGGGAGAACCATTGCTCGATATACTTGTAACTTTATAGATAATTTCAGCCCCCTACAGCAAAAGTCACGATTTCGGAGTCTCCCAAGGGCTTGATATGCACATCTGATCCGATGCTAAATCTCTTCATCGATAACCGCTGTGGTGGACAGATGGGAGCCGAGATACCGAAAGTTGGTAATATTAGATAGGGTAGTTCTTTTAAGCTGGATGGATGGTGGAGGTGTGTCTGAACCAGGGGCAGGCTGAAAAGAATCTGTCTTACTTACATTCGCCACAAGGCCAAAGTGTGCATACGCATCTGCATAGGTGTTCAGGATCTCCTGTAGGTCGCGTTCAGTGTTAGAGACAAGGGTGAGGTCGTTTGCATACTGAAGCTCAGTAATGGAAGCTCCGGACTCTTTTGTTCTTGTCTGGAGTCGTCTTATGATGGAAAGACCCTTCATCCGGTACTCAATGTCAACCCCGCCGGCTAAATTGGAAGGCAGCCAAGAAAATGGAGAAGAGAGTTGGTGCCACTGCACACCCTTGTTTAACCTCCATTTGGTTGGGGAAGAACTCAAACTGGGTGCCTTTGTGCAGGAAGCTGCCGTTCATGCCATTGTGGAGATGCCTCACTATGGCGATGAATTATTTGTGGGCAGCCAAAATGGCTGAGGGTCCACCAGATGGCTTCCCTGTTGACCGAGTCGAAGGCCTTGGTTAGTTCGATGAAAGCCATGTACAGGTCACGACGCTGTGGTCTAATGTCAAGTTGAGATTCTGGGAGGAAGTTTTCCGCCTCAGGAAGAAGACTGTTTAGGAATACTCTGGCGATAATCTTGCCAGCTACTGACAACAGCGAGATCCCACGGTAGTTGCCACAGTCTGACCGGTCTTCCCTGTTATTATAAATATTGACGATGGAGGCGTCCTTAAGAGCTTGGGGAATTTTTCATTTTCCCATATATTCTCCAGGAGAGAGTGCAGATGGCTGGTAAGCTGAGGTGCTTCAGTTTTATGTACCTCGGCTGGGATTACATCAGGCAATAAGGCGTTTATATTTTTCATCTGTTTGATGGCTGTAGCTACTTCATCCAGCGATGGAGGATAGTTGAGATGGGTCAGTTCTGGATGTGCATCTTGTGTTGATCTGCAAATTTTTGTGATTAACATGCTTTATTTTTAAACCAGTCGTTCCTTAGATTGCGTAGTTCCCGCTCCGCCGCCGCTTTCTTCTTGTGGAAGCCATCAACTTTGGTCCGAGACTGAGGGTTGTTCTGCCAGTCAGTTAAAGCAGCACGTTTATCATTGACGAGCACATTGATTGCCAGGTCATTTTCATCAAACCAGTTCTCGTGTATTTTTTCGATCTGGCCGAGGGTCTCTCTGCATGTTTTTGTCATGCCAGTGTCGAGAATATACTATTCGCAACTGGGATTTGGGTTATTTGTTCTCGGGTTGTTTATCAGTCCATGTTCGAGCTGCTCTCTGAAAGCATGTGATACAGATGGATCCTCCAGATGCTTAGTGTTAAAACCTCTTCAGCGCGACATGAAGTGAGAGCTTGGTGTAGTCGTTGGTTTCCCATGGTGGTCACCTCTTCCGCCTATACCGCTATTGGGTGTTGTTCGATCTCTGTAAGCATGTCTACCTGATGAGGGGCTCCACCACAGATTTTTCGTTCTGGGTGTACTCCCGTAGCTTTATGCCTAGCGAGGTTAATCTGCAAGGCAGCGCGGAAATGGTTGGTAGACGCCAGGACGTGTCCAGATGCCAGTGGGTCTATGCGCCGTCTCTCTGGGGCCCACTGCTACTCCGAGATCCTCTGCTGGTGTAGCCTGGGCCCACGAGGAAGCCAGTTACCGTCTGTAGCCACGAGGAGGCACAGCAGGAGTCTTGATGATGAAGAGGCTGTTTACTGGCGGGGGAAGACTTTATGCAAGTTGCTTCCCTGTTCGCCACGAGTGCTAGCCAGTGTCGGTAGCTGAAAGCGACAGGGACCAAGCAGAGCTTGTACCTTAACGCCAACAAAATGCTGCCACACTAGACTCATTTCACCGCCCTGTGTGTGTACAATAATGTACACACACTCCAAAAAGTACAGTATCTTGACGGAGGGGCCTGATGAATTTCAAAATGAACACTATGATTCCTGTTGTCTCGGGTGGGTCATCAAAATCATTTGTCCGTTATGTCATATTAATTAACACAAAAAGTACCTTAAGGATTTTATGTCATATAAAATGTAGGTA
Source organism: Homarus americanus (assembly GCF_018991925.1). Lineage (NCBI taxonomy): Eukaryota > Metazoa > Arthropoda > Malacostraca > Decapoda > Nephropidae > Homarus > Homarus americanus. Next base: position 28,001,763 of record NW_024713129.1, on the reverse strand, counting down.
TACTAACAATATATATCGACAGTGCAGGTATACAAACAATATACATAGAATGAAGGTGCAAGTTAGTCGTTTCACCCGCCCTGCGATCTCGTCTCTCTCCTTGAAGGCTAAGACTAAGTGGTGTGATTAAGAGAAATGTACTGGAAAAGTGAGATTATCTACACCATTAAATGCACCTCTTCCCTAATGTGTGTGTGTGTGTGTGTGTGTGTGTGTGTGTGTGTGTGTGTGTGTGTGTGTGTGTGTGTGTGTGTGTGTGTGTGTGTGTGTGTGTGTGTGTGTGTGTGTGTGTGTGTGTGTGTGTGTGTGTGTGTGTGTGTGTGTGTGTGTGTGTGTGTGTGTGTGTGTGTGTGTATGTGTGTGTGTGTGATTGTATGAATGTTTTTGTTTGTGCCCGCGTATGTATGAATAAAATAAACAAGGGAGCAGGGTCTTTGTCGAAAACTGCATCAATACAAGCACGCCAAAAGTTTTCTCACTCATTCTGTCATTCAGTCACTCATTTTCCCAGGAATAACACAATATAAAGATACCTAACGCAGCTAAAAGATCGAGACTTGTAAGAGGCTTGTGTGTAATAACTGATCTGAGCTTCACCTACTGTAGACGTAAGATAAATAAAGCTTAACATGATTCTCTTACAGGAAGTTTGTTTAGTAGTAACGAGGTACCGTCCCTTTGATGAGAAGTTCGTCTTTCTACAGGATTGACAAACAGCAAAACCCAATTTAACGAGACTTTGGACTGATCTCCTGTGATGGGATGGTTATCATGATTTAATTCCGGGATCTGAACGGTGTTGGGTGTTCGTGAATGGGTTGTGTAGAAAAAAACTTTGAAATGAGAGGAAAACGGATTCTTAAACTTTTCCCTTTATGTTAAATTTTTCATCGTACTTATATATATATATATATATATATATATATATATATATATATATATATATATATATATATATATATATATATATATATATATATATATATATGAAAGAATGAATCGCCTTACGGGCGATTAACGCAGGCAGGGGGCAATAAGAATGAGTGGCGGCAATCGCCTTACGGGCGATTAAGGCAAGGGGGCAATAAGAATGAGTGGCAGCAATCGCTTTACGGGCAATTAACGGCAGCAGGGGACGATAAGAATGAGTGGCGGCAATCGCTTTACGGGTGATTAACGGCGGCAGGGGGCGATAAGAATGAGGAGGCAATCGCCTTAACGGTTGATTAACAGCGGTAGGGGCCCAATAAGAATGAGTGGCGGCAATCGCCTTACGGGCGATTAACGGCCGCAGGGGGCAATAAGAATGAGTGGCGGCAATGGCGTTACGGGCGATTAACGGCGGCAGGGGGGCACAAGGAATGAGTGGCGGCAATCGCCTTCGGGCGATTAACGGCGGCAGGGATTAGAATGAGTGGCGGCAATTGCCTACAGGCGATTAACGGCGGCAGGGGGGCAATAAGAATGAGTGGCGGCAATCGCCTTATGGGCGATTAACGGCGGCATGGGTGCAATAAAAATGAGTGGTGGCAATCGCCTTACCGGCGACTAACAAGGCAGGGGCGATAAGAATGAGGCGGCAATCGCTCACGGGCGATCAAGGCAAGAGGGCAGTAAGAATGAGGGCAGCAATCCTTTACGGGCAATTAACGGCAGTATGGGACGATAAGAATGAGTGGCGGCAATCGCCTTACGGGTGATTAACGGCGGCAGGAGGGCGATAAGAATTAGTGGCGGCAATCGCCTACGGTTGATTAACGGCGGTAGGGGCCCAATAAGAATGAGTGGCGGCAATCGTCTTACGGGCGATTAACGGCGGCAGGGGCGATAAGAATGAGTGGCGGCACGCCTTACGGGCGATCAACGGCGGCAAGAGGGCAGTAAGAATGAGTGGCAGCAATCCTTTACGGGCAATTAACGGCAGCATGGGACGATAAGAATGAGTGGCGGCAATCGCCTTCACGGTGATTAACGGCGGCAGGGGCGATAAGAATTAGTGGCGGCAATCGCCTTACGGTTGATTAACGCAATAAGAATGAGTGGCGGCAATCGCCGAGATTAACGGCAGCAGGGGAGGCAAAAGAATGAGTGGGAGCAATGCCTTACAGGCGATTAAAGGCGGCAGGGGGAAATAAGAATGAGTTGCTGCAATCTCTTTGCGGGCGATTAACGGCGGCAGGGGGGTGATAAGAAGAGTGGCGCCAATCGACTTACGGCGATTAACGGCGGCAGGGGGCACAAGAATGAGTGGCGGCAATCGCCTTACTGGCGCTTAACGGCGGCAGGGGGCAATATAGCGGCGGCAATCGTCTTACGGGCGATTAACGGCGGCAGGGGGCGATAAGAATGAGTGGAAATCGCCTTACGGGCGATCAACGGCGGCAAGAGGGCAGTAAGAATGAGTGGCAGCAATCCCTTTACGGGCGATCAACGGCGGCAAGAGGGCAGTAAGAATGAGTGGCAGCAATCCCTTTACGGGCAATTAACGGCAGCATGGGACGATAAGAATGAGTGGCGGCAATCGCCTTACGGGTGATTAACGGCGGCAGGGGCGATAAGAATTGCGCGCAACGCCTTACGGTTGATTAACGCAGCAGGGGGGCAATAAGAATGAGTGGCGGCAATCGCCTACGGGAGATTAACGGCAGGGAGGCAATAAGAATGAGTGGCAGCAATGCCTTACAGGCGATTAAAGGCGGCAGGGGGAAGAATGAGTTGCGGCACTTTTGCGGGCGATTAACGCGCAGGGGGGTGATAATGAGTGGCGCCAATCGACACGGCGATTAACGGCGGGGGCAATAAGAATGAGTGGCGCAATCGCCTTACTGGCGCTTAACGGCGGCAGGGGGCAATATAGCGGCGGAATCGTCTACGGGCGATTAACGGCGGCAGGGGGCGATAAGAATGAGTGGCGGCAATCGCCTACGGGCGATCAACGGCACGCAGGGCAGTAAGAATGAGTGGCAGCAATCCCTTTACGGGCAATTAACGGCAGCATGGGACGATAAGAATGAGTGGCGGCAATCGCCTTACGGGTGATTAACGGCGGCAGGGGGGTAAGAATTAGTGGCGGCAATCGCCTTACGGTTGATTAACGGCAGAGGGGGAAACAAGAATGAGTGGCGGCAATCGCCTTACGGGAGATTAACGGCAGCAGGGAGGCAATAAGAATGAGGCACGCCTCAGGCGATTAAAGGCGGCAGGGGGAAATAAGAATGAGTTGGCGGCAATCTTTTTGGCGATTAATGGCGGCAGGGGGCGATAAGAATGAGTGGCGCTAATCGACTTACGGCGATTAACGGCGGCAGGGGGCAATAAGAATGAGTTGCGGCAATCTTTGCGGGCGATTAACGGCGGCAGGGGTGATAAGAGTGGCGCCAATCGACTTACGGGCGATTAACGGCGGCAGGGGGCAATAAGAGGTGGCGGCAATCGCCTTACGGGCGATAGGCGGCGGGGGCGATAATGAGCGGCGGCAATCGCCTTATGGGGATTAACGGCGGCAGAGGCGATAAGAATGAGTGGAGGCAACGCCTTACCGCGGGTCTTCCTTACGGGCGATTAACGGCGGCAGGAGGGCAATAAGAATGAGTGGCGGCACGCCTTGCTGGCGATTAACGGCGGCAGTAGGGGATATGAATGCGGCGGCAATCGTTTGGCGATTAACGGCAGCAGGGCACATGTAAGGCAAGATTTGCCATTTTGGCGGCAGGGGGCAATACATCGAGTGGTTCGCCTTACGGCCGCCGATTAACGGCGGCTGGGGGCGAGCAAGAATGAGTGGGGGGCACCGCCTTACGGGGCGATTAACGTCGGCGGTGGGGGCGATAGCAGAACGAGTGCCGCAATCGTGTTACTGGCGACAAACGGCGCAGGGGGCGATAAGATGAGGTGGCAGCACCCCTTACGGGCGATTAACGGTGGCAGGAGGGCAATAAGAATGAGTGGCGGCAACGCCTTGCTGGCGATTAACGGCGGCAGTAGGGTGATATGAATGCGGCGGCGGCATCGTTTTCGTGGGCGATTAACGGCAGCAGGGCACATGTAAGGCAAGATTTGCTATTTTTCTTTTTTCGCCAATCGCGCTGTTAATCACATGTAAGGCAACTGCGATTTTCGTTTTTGCCACTTCGCTGCCGTTGATCGCAGCGGCGCAATAGTTAGCGTTACATTTTCACTATCACACTGCTGCCGCGTTAATCACATGTAAGGCAATTAAGGCTATTTTCGTTTACCCCATCTGCTGCTGTTAATCACATTTGGCAATTGTTATTTCGTTTGCCCCACTGCTGCCGTTAATCACATGTGGGCGTAAACGTTGCCCACACTAGGAAATAAAAATATATATCGCGCCATTATGAAAATAAGAACGTAAAAACTGGTAAATATAGATGTAATAGTCATTAGTCAGTGTTTATCAAGAGCAGGCCAGGATTAATGTATTTATGGTATGCAAAAATTAATATATTTTTGTCTAGTATGTCCAAAATTAATGTTTTAGTAACGCGGAGCAAATTAAGACGGAAGGTTTCTAATTAAAACCAAGTAAAGAAAAAATGTACATCCAAATTTGTTATTTTTTCTCCCCATGAAGAATAATAGTCAGGTGTTAAATATAAGTTCAGTGGCTTTATGATGCGTCATTTGATATATTATATAAAGGGTGTGTTTCTAAAGCATCATGGGACTTTCAGACACTAGGTATGCTTTAAGGTAGATCCAAATTAAGTATTGCTAAGAATTTCTGTTGCGCCGGGCTTGCTTTATATTGTAGTAACGTGAAGCTGTCGGAAACTAGATTATATCAAGGGCAATTATATTCAGTATTGGTAAAGAATGTTGAAGTTAATATTATGGTATGTCAAATGCTGTTGTTCCTTGCAGCATCGTAGTAGAGAATGTGTCAGAAAGTAGACTATATCAAGGTGTATAATTAATTATTCAGAGGTATATCTGGGTATGCTTCTTTGTACCCTCATCGAGAATGTCAAAAGCTTTCTGGGCATATTTCATATATCTCAGATATATGCAAGAGATTTAAAGTACGTCTTAAGTATATGCTAAATGGGATCATGGTTTAACTATGGTGTTTTACAAGTTTAATATATCAAGATATATTCAGTGGGTTTACTACACGTCATTCATATGTCCGGGTATGCCCGTATACTCGTAGTGGCTGAGCGTCAAAACCTGACTATAATTTATCAAGTATATCAGAATTTAACTTACAAGTCAGGAGTTTTGCAAGTTTGGATATATCAAGGTATGTTCAGTAGATTTACAGTTCTTCATTAATGTATGTCTGCGGTTATATGACAGTTTAACTAGTACCTGTGTTTTGTTGTATGTATGTATGTATGTATGTATATGTATGTATGTATGTATGTATGAAATCGAGTATGTGTGCTTCAGCGGGTAAAGTCTTCCAGTACGTTTATTGAACTCCAGATTTTACACTACAACAACTATTAAAATCAAGATATTATTGTTCTAGCTGTTCTTATCATTCATTAACGTGCTCCAGTATTTGCCCTTAAGCACAGACACTAAACAGTTTGTGCTAAAAGCAACAAGAATGATGATACATAGTAACACACCAGCCAGGGTTTAAATCGCCCTCTTCTTGTCCCAGAAACAACAATGCATTGAAACCGGTTTTTAAGCCAATGCTCAGTACTTCCAATTTTAGAGCGCTTCCATATTTGTTCCTTCTATCTGTGCTTTGAATAGTGAACTGGGGTTTATCGAGCGTTAATACGTAAAAACTGTTTTCTCCCCGTAAGTTTCTTATTGTAAGTATATATTAACGAAACGCTACTAAATTACTGAACCCGGATATACCCGTAAAAACAATTATTCCAGATTTCTTTATTATTTTTATGACATTAACGTCCCTCTTTGTTTTGCAAATAGATACAAAGTGGCGATATTTTTATGGCTATTACCCTAAGTATACAGTCAAGTAGGTAAGAAATTAATATAAGATAAACACTTATCCTTTGATCTTTACAGGTTAAGTTGGCCGAGTATAAAAATCCATGTCGTAAACGGTGCTTGAAGATGTTTTCTGCTGAAGTATAAAAATGAATTAAAACATCTTCATTATTTTAGACTCAGGGACTCTTCATCACACGCATAGTTTTCGTATGTAAACACGTATAGGATTGCCTTCAGGACTCCTATAACAAAAATCTGATGACTCCTGTATCTTTAAATTTACGTTGTTAATATATGCCTATATTTAATTAGTTATTCTGTTACTTTTATTTATTTTTCCCGATACTATACTGTAGTTTCTTAAATGTGTACGTTTTCAGTAGTCCGTGGAAATAGATGTTGCTAAATAATGATGAATAATTTAATTAATTTTATTATTTAATTCCATTAATATGCATAAAAGAACATTCTGCATATGATAAATAGACGTCCACATAACATTTATCATATTTAATTTCATACCTTTCTTTTCTTACAGTGTTAAACGCGCCAGAAGACTTTGGAGCTCAAGAATGCGTGTGACGTCATGAAAAACGCTTGTATGATTGAACGACACCAAACAAACCTTTGACTTCCATACATGACAACACGGATAAATAAGACAACGACGGGTTACTACAACAAGGAGGAGGACGATGTGTTTTGTGTCTTTGTGCAGGTGTGTGGCAGTACCCGGGTTGAATTAAAGAAGTTTATTTATATCAAAGTGAGTATAAATATTCAGGTTTATAGACACAGAAACATTATGGACTATAGTAAATAATAATTGATCGATGGTGTTCCGGAGACCGAACTTTGTGCAGCCCGAAAGTGACATTTAAACTCCGTGGTCGTGTTATTGTTTAAAAATACACCGTGGAGTGGCATGGGTTTTAAATATGGAACACAAGTATTGACATGTTAGAGCATAACGAAATAAACTTAATTAAATAACTACAGAACACCTGCGCATTAGCTAACATAGAGAGAGTATTATGATTAGGAGAGTTACAGAATTGTGTAATGGTTGTTAAAATATCCATAGTAAGCTTTTGGACGAAACAGAACCATAACTCTTGGGTAAATCCAGTCGTATCTTCTTGCATTAATATTTACAGTGGACTAGTGTGTTGCTGTCAGGTGAACAGGTGAGACACTTAAAGCTGAATATGTAAACAAAGATGTCTGCCGAAATTTTAACTCCAAGGAGAGAATACTTTAATGTACATAAACTGCAAATAAAAGTGCAATGCATCTAATCGAAAATGTATTTATTAGGAATGTGATATATTACCTGAAACTGATGTATTTAGAGACCAATTTGTGTAACGAGATATTGAAGAACTGAAACAATTGTGTGATACTGAAAATACATTTTTTAAACAAAATTAATTGTGAAATACTGGAGAAAATATTTTGCAATACTAAAAAAACAGTGCATCATAACAAGTCAGTGAGAATATAACTGCTATTTCTTCAACACTCCTCAACGAGTGACTAACAATTATGTTAACCATCGCACCCGGCCACGGAGCAAACCGCTGCAAGTCCACCCACTGTTAAACTGTACACTTAACATTATATTCTTTGCTGGAGGTAAAATGACGGCCGCCACGTTTTTCCGATATTTTTCTTCGTGGTGTTACTTACAGCGAGCTTGCTGGCGGGAAAGTGTAAGATATTTAAAAAAAAGACGATGGTAGTCATTGCAATATATGTAAGGTGTGTGGGGCGGTAATGTGTAAGGCGATTGCCGCCACTATTTCTTATTGCCCCCTGCCGCCGCATTGCCCGTGAAGGCGATTATGCCACTCATTCCTATTGCCCTGCCGCTTTTTAACGCCGTAAAGGCGATTGCTGCCAATCATTCTTATTGCCCCTGCCACCGTTAATAGCCCGTAGAGGATTGCTGCCACTCATTCATATTGCCCTGCCACGGGTTAATCGCCCATAAGGCGATTGCTGCCACACATTCTATCGCCCCCGCCGCGCATCGTCCGTAAGGCGATGCCCACTCATTCTTATCGCCCCCGCCGCGTTAATCGCCCATACGATTGCCGCCACTATTCTTATCGCCCCCTGCCGCCGTATCGCCCAGAAGGCGACTGCCACTCATTCTTATCGCCCCCGCCCGTTCATCGCCCGAAGGCAGTATCCGCCACTCATTCTTATTGCCCCGCCGCTGTTAATCGCCTGTAACGGAGCCAAGGTCTTTCTTATTGTCCTACTGCCGTTAATCAAGGCGATTGCCACCACTCATTCTTATCGCCCATTCCCGCCGTATCGCCCATAAGGCGATTGCCACCACCATTCTTATTGCTTCCTGCCGCCGTATCGCCCGAAGGCGATTGCCTTCACTCATTCTATTGCCCCCTCCTGCCTCCGTTAATCGCCTGTAAGGCAATTGCCACCATTCTATTTCACTCCCCTGCCGCCGTTAATCGCCCGTAAAGGATTGCCGCCACTCATTCTGATCGCCCCCGTCGCCGTTAATCGCCCGTAAGGTGATTGCACCACTCATTCTTATCGCCCCCCGTCCGCCATTGATCGCCCATAAGGCGATTGCCGCCACTCATTCTTATCGCCCCTGCCGTTGATCGCTCGGAAGGCGATTGCTGCCACTCATTCTTATCGCCCCCTGCCGCCGTTTATCGCCCGTAACGCGATAGCTACACTTTCTATCGCCTCTCCTGCCGCCGTACGCCCATAAAGCGATTGCCGCCATTCATTCTATTGCCCACTTGCTGCCGTTAATCGCCCGTGAAGGCGATTGCCGCCACTCATTCTTAGTGCCCCCTGCCGCCGTTAATCGTCCGTAAGGCGATTGCCGCTACTCATTCTATTGCCCTGCCGCCGTTAATCGCCCATAAGTCGATTGCCGCCACTCATTCTAGTGCCCCCACCGCACTGCGTTAATTGCCGCGCCATTCTTATCGGCCGCTTGCTGCCGTTAATCGCACGTAACGATTGCTGCCACCTTATTGCCCCCCTTTATCGCCTGTAAGGCGATTGCCACCACTCATTCTTATCGCCTCCTGCGCCGAATCAACGGCGATTGCTGCCACTCATTCTTATCGCCCCTGCCGCCGTTTATCGCCCGTGAAGCGATTGCCGCCACTCATTCTTATTGCCCACCTGCCGCTGTTAATCACCCGTAAGGATTGCCGCCACTCTTCTGATCGCCCCCCGCCGCCGTTAATCGCCCTTAAGGTGATTGCCACCACTCATTCTTATCGCCCCCTGCCGCCGTTGATCGCCCGTAAGGCGATTGCCGCCACTCATTTATCGGCCCCTGCCGCCGTTAATCGCCCGTAAGGCGATTGCCGCCACTCATTCTTATTGCCCCCACCTGCCGTCGTTAATCGCCGTAAGTCGATTGCGCCACTCATTCTTATTGCCCTGCCGCCGTTAATCTCCGGAAGGCTTATCGCATACCACTCTTATTGCCCCCTGCCGCCGTTAATCGCCCTTAGGGCGATTGCCGCCACCATTCTGTCCTCTGCGGCGTTAATCGCCCGTAAGGCGATTGCCGCCATTCATTCTATTGCCCTTCCGCCGTTAATCGCCCTAAGGTGATTGCGTCTCATTCTTATCTCGCAGTTAATCTCACGAACGCGATTGCCGCCACTCATTCTTATCGCCCATCTGCCGCCGTTTATCGCCCGTAATTAGCGCTACTTTTCTTATCGCCTCCTGCCGCCGTTAATCGCCAGTAAGGTGATTGCCGCCACCATTCTTATCGCCCCCCCGCCGAGTTAATCGCCCGTAACGCGATTGCCGCCACTCATTCTATCGCCCTGCCGCCGGTTAATCGCCCGTAGGGGTTACTGCCACCATTCATATTGCTGCCGCTGTTAACGCCCGTAACGCGATTGCCGCCACTATTCTTATCGCCCCCCTGCCGCCTTTGATCGCCTGCGATTTGCCGCCACTCATTCTGGTCGCCCCTGCCGCTGTTAATCGCCCGGAAGGATTGCCGCCACTCATTCTTATCGCCCCTGCCGCCATTGATCGCACATAAGGCGATTGCCGCCACTCATTTATCGCCTGCCGCCGTTAATCGCCCGGAACGCGATTGCCGCCACTCATTCTTATCACCCCCCGCCGTAAATCGCCCGTTTCAGATTGCCGCCACTCTTTTCTAATGCCCCCTACCGCCAATCGCCCGTACGATTGCCGCCACTCATTCTTATCGCCCTCGTCCCGCCGTTAATCGCCAGTAAGGCGATTGCCGCCACTCATCTTACTGCCGCCGTTATTCGCCCGTAAGGCGATTGCCGCCACTCATTCTTATCGCCTCCCTGCCGCCGTTAATCGCCCGTAAGGCGATTGCCGCCACTCATTCTTATCGCCTCCCTGCCGCCGTTAATCGCCCGTAAGGCGATTTCCGCCACTCATTCTTATGGCCCCCCTGCCGCCGTTAATCGCCCGTAAGGCGATTGCCGCCACTCATTCTTATGGCCCCCCTGCCGCCGTTAATCGCCCGTAAGGCGATTGCCGCCACTCATTCTTACGCCGTTAATCGCCCGTAACGCGATTGCTGCCACTCATTCTTATCGCCCCCCTGCCGCCGTTAATCGCCCGTAAGGCGATTGCCGCCTCTCATTCTTATGACTGCCATCCCAATACTAGAGCCACCCAGCTCTGAGAGGTAAAACTAAGCGAGCAGAGGTGGGCGGAAATGACGTCATAAACAAAAGACTTTCAAGTTGCAAATCCGCAAATAAATATCGAGTATTCGAAACTAACTCAATATACATTACTTTGTTTTACCTATGACGTCGAAACTAATGTTGTTACATTTCAAGTATAACATATAATATCTAAATTTTAACTGCTTCAATGTCTACACAACGAATCATTCGAAGTTCATATGCAGATCAGTAATCTATTCATTGGTTCTCATTCCTACACTCGTAACACAAGTATACAGTAGTGACGATGTGCGGCAAGTGGTCAAACATTCCTTGGATCTGTTTCATAACCATTGTTTTTGAATTCAAGTATTATTTATAACTTTCGACAGACGCACACACACACACAGACTACTACTACTACTTTACTGTCACTCGGAATCGAGTATGACGATCATCCAGCTATGATAAAATGATAAGAGTTATTAGGGATGTCACCTTCATTGGTGTGTTTTGAGGTGATTAAAGAGGCCGATACGGGACCGGCAGAGTCGTTCACATTCCTTGCACATGTGGAGGGCTACAACTAGTGCGGGAGGGGCGGCGGCAGCGTCCTTCCGGCCTTGTCGCTTGTCTGCTTCGGTTTTCAGTCGGGCTAAATCGAAAGTATTGACACCTTCTCGCGTTGTGCTACTCTAAGCGTTACGATGTGGAGGAATCGACTCCCAGGTGAGGGGGTCTATTTGGCACTTTTTCAGGTTTGCCTTAAGTCTATCCTTATATCTTTTCAGATGCCCGCCGGCAATACGTTCACAATTCGTTAGGTGACTGTAAAGTAGCTGCTTTGGCAGTCTACTGTCGTCCAAGTGGGTAACATAGCTAGTCCAGCGTAGTTGTTCATGGATAATGGTAGCCTCGATGGTCCTACAGTTGGTGTCAGCAAGAATACTGGCATTTGTTCTCTTGCCTTCCCAGCGAACACGGAAGATGGAACGTAGACTACGTTGGTGAAAGTTTTAAAGTGCCTTGAGGTGCCTCCTGTATGTGCCTCATGTCACACTGCTATATAGCAGGGTGGGGAGGACCACTGCTCGATATACGTGCAGCTCTGTAGATAATTTCAGCTCCCTACAGCTGAAGACATGGTTTCGGAGTCTGCCAAAGGCTTAAGATGCACATTTGATCCGATGTTGAATCTCTTCATCGATGTCCGCAGTGGTGGACAGGTGGGAGCCGAGATACCGAAAGTGGGTAACATTAGAGTGGGTAGTACCGTTAAGCTGGATGGATGGTGGAAGTGTGTCTGAACCAGAGGCAGGTTGAAAGCGAATCTGAGTCTTACGTATATTCACCTCAAGGCTGAAGTGTGTTCAGGATCTCATGTAGGTTGTGTTCAGTGTGAGCAACAAGGGTGAGGTCGTCTGCATACTGAAGTTCAGTAATGGAAGCTGCCGACACCTTTGTTCTTGCCTGGAGTCGTCTTATGTTGAAGAGACCCTTCATCCGGTACTCGATGTCCCCCCCGCCGGCTAAATTGGCACTGTCACGAGTGTCACACACACACACACACACACACATACACGCTCAACCTAGGATTACAGCAGTTCAAGGAAAACACGGGATGAAAATTCTATACTCTTACATACTATCAAAATAAAATATTAACACTCTTCCAGGTATCGAACCATGGGTGGCGTCGAGGAGAAAACTTCTTTGAGCCAGAAATTTTGACACGTGGACCTTAATACAATCATTTGCATGCAAGTTTCTCTGCCACTCCAGCTTTTGATTTTACTCGTATTCTTTGCCTGCCGAGGAAACTGTTCGTCCTAATTTATGCAGATGTAGTCTTATAACGAGTCAGTCCTCCATTTCCCATTATACCCTCGAGATCTATTTTATATTTTATATATTTCATGGGTTATGAGGTTTATTTGTTTTTAGGGGGCGGTTGTAAAGTTTTTTTTTTATGATGTTTTGTTGTTTTAGTGTACAGTACAAAATGTAAGTTAATTGCCTTCTTTTTTTATATATTTTTGTTTATCTTCTTGATTTCAATTTATTTTTTAGTTATTTATACAATTATATTTGGTGAGAATGTTTGTTTTTTTCTTTTTAATATGCTTTAGTTATTTTTGTTTTCGTTTTCTTTAATTCTCACTGTTCACACTTTTAATTCGTGGAGTTCATTTTTATGTCCATTTCGAATTCATGAAGATCCATTTTTTAAATTCTTCCTGAAAATCGATTCATTATCTTTTTATAATTTTGTTTTCATTCATAAATACCATTTTTTTATTTATGAACTACGATAAGTAGTTCATGAACCTCAAGACTATAATATTATGGAATTCCTAAAACACACACACACACACACACACACACACGTAATAAAAAGTTTTAATTCACCTGGATTCCAGAGACATCCTTCTGAGCTCATTAACTCATATGTAGAACTCGGGGCACCTGTGTAGAACCCGGCGCCAGCTGTGTAGAACCTGGGGTCAGCTGTGTAGAACCAGGGGACAGCTATATAGAACCAGGGCCCAGCTGTGTAGAACTCGGGGACAGCTTTGTAGAACCCGAGGACAGCTGTGTAGATCCCGGGGCCAGCTGCTGTACATCACCTGGGACCAGCTGTGTAGAACCCGGGGTTAGCTGTCTAGAACCTGGGGCCAGCGATACATCAACCGGGGCCAGTAGACTTATCCATTATTCCGTTCATAAGTGCTTCGGATTCATGAGCCTGATTCTTGGGGTTCGTGGTTCAGCGGTAGAGGCGAACGGACTTAAGAAGTTGACTGTACAGTACATCCCCCAGGGCTGACTTAAGCCTCTGGTCGTGAAATGCAATTGTCGATCACGAGTATTGCCGACTGCTAGGGTTTGGTTAGGTTAGATTAGGTTGTGGCGAACGTTGAATTTGGCGATCACTAGGATTTGGCGACTGATAAAATTTGGCGACCGTTGGAATTTAGCGAATCTTGGGATTTGGTAAACGTAGGATTTGACAAACATTTGGTAAGCGAAGGATTTGGCAAACATTTGGTAAGCGAAGGATTTGGCAAACATTTGGTAAACGAAGGACTATACCGGCGTTAAAATTTGACGAAAGAAGGAAGAATGCAGTGAACGTTAAGAAAAAAACTTTGTTAAAACATTTGTTTGTTTTTTTCCAGTGTGACGGTAGAGGGTTTATTCTGAAATCAGGGCTCCTTTATTTTCTTTTTGCCGAGTTTAAAGTTGTGTAGTCTTTACTGATGACAACTAAAAGCTTGGTTCTCTTATACTGGCAAAAGGAAGGAGAAGAGAGGGAGGGGGGAGAGTTAGATGGAGCAAGTGGGAAGAGAGAGGGGGAGGGAAGGGATGCGAGAGGGCGAAGTGGGAAGAGAAAGGAAGGAGAAGAGGGAAGAGAGGAGAAAGGAAGAGAGGAAGGAGAGGAAGAGAGAGGAGGAAGAGAAGAGAGGTGGAGGAGAGGGAGGGGTGGAGGGAACGAGTAGAAGCAAGGGAGGAGGGAGACTGGAGGGGTGGGAGGGGAAGAGAGGTGTGGAAAGGAAAAGGAGGTAGGGAGGAGGAGAGAGGAAAAAACAGAGACGGAGGGAGGGATGTGCTAAGTGGGGAGAGAATAGGGAGAAAGGGAGGAGAGAGAGAGAGGGAGGGATGAGGGGATAGGAAAGGAGAAGGAACGGGAGGAAAGGAGACGAAGGAAGTGTATAAAAGTGAGGGGTAGGAGGAGGGGGGAAGAGGTGAGGGTAAAGGGGAAGAGGAAGGAAACAGGAAGGAGGAAGGGGAAGATGAAGGAAGGAGGGTGAAATGGAAGAAGATTTAAGGGGAGGAAGGGGGATAGGATGTAGGAAAGAGAGGGAAAGAGGGGAAGGTAAGAGAATAGGAGAAGCAGGGGTAGGGGAAGGGAAGAGGGGAGGGGGAGGGTAGGGAAGAGCTAAGGGGAGGGATGGAGGGAGGGGGGGAGAGGGAAGAGAGGAAGGGAAGTAGGGGGGAGGGAGGAGAGAAGGGGAGGCAGAGGGGAGGGGGGAAAAAGGAAGGGAGAGAGAGGGGCGAGGGGATCGAAATGTATGTAAGTGAACCATTTACTTCTCCCCCATTTCTATTTCTTATCTGAACTTAATCTCTCACTTGCTTTTCATCTCCTATTCCCTTTTACTCGATTTTTTTTCTAGAAATTGATTTATAGATAATAGACAAGTAATTACACCTGGCAATTTGCATAATTAATCCAGATATAGATACTGAGAGAGAGAGAGAGAGAGAGACGACTGTAGGTGTTCTCCCTTTCACTACCTAACACAACTAGCGTACACTACACACACACACACACACACTCTGTACGGTCCGATTAGCAAGCACATTCATAAACAGTCCAATTATTACCCTCTTTAATCCCTTTTAAACACCTTGTAAATTCTATTCAGAAGCCCTAAACAATATTGAAGAGTAACAAAAGCAAATTCCCATGAACATCCACACACTAATTAATTCCCCAAATCCTCCAGTTTATTTGTTTTTCCTTCTTTATTTCAACTCTCAACAGAAATGTAGAGGGAGATGGAGAGACCGTGAGAGAGAGATCAAGTCATCGTACTCAAAGGGTCAAGTCATTGTTCTCTAGATTTCAGACGTCAATTGCTATTTGCAGGACTGGTAGCAAAGCCTTGGACGTCAATACCATTTAGACGTTTGAAAATTCTAAATAAAAAAAAATACCTAATGAAATTGTTAGTATCACAATAGATTAAGGTTGAGGGGATGAGACAAGGTTGGGGAAAACTCGTATATTTTGTGGCAGGAGCCGCCTGTGCTGCCGTGACAACGAACTCCACTTTATTGTGTGAGGACCCACGGCCACAGTACCACGGCTTTAATTAGACGAGCCTCGGGCAAGAGGCTGTGTGTGGCAACGACCTGAGATCAAGAGCTGAAAGAATATTTGGCGCAGGAGACAGCGTTCAATGTCATTTAGGGGGTGAAGAGCGCCGTGAAATGTGGCGGCAACTGCTGACAGCGGATAAAGTGTCTGGTACCACTAACATAGACAGGTATATATACCTGTGTATATATATATATATATATATATATATATATATATATATATATATATATATATATATATATATATATATATATATATATATATATAATTTTGTGTGTATGTGTGTGTGTGTGTGTTTTGTGGATTTTGTTACAGGCCATTTATGCTCTGATTTTTAAATGTAACATAAATTAATATTATATTAAAACATTAAAATTAGCAGTTTTAGGTTTCACACAACACACTCTCACCACATATCACCATACATCACCACACATTATCACATATTAAACCCTTCATCACACATCACCACGATAATACAGTAAAACTCGAAGAGAAATATAGGAAGAATTGGTAGTTGTAGGAATGTAAGGTGAGGAAGTTTGACAGCGTGGCCGATTAGTTATTTAGCAGTTACTATATTTTAGGGAAATCTTCTAAACACCAACTCTAACTGGGACTATTTATTATTCAACTCAATTGTATGGACACATTAATAGATCATTATATCGAAGTTACTATACAATGACTCTCGGACAACAAACGTGAAATGGATACACTTCCTCCCCGTAAGTAACTCAACCTAATGGATTGCTCCTGAACCTGAAATTAAAGGAAGAGCTGGTGAGGATAAAGGGGGAGGCGGGACAGGGAAAGCCAGTGTCTGACGAAAACTCAAGCGAGTGGAAGGTTGTGAGGAGAGGGAAGACCAAGCTGGTGGTGAAGAAATACACGAAGGATACGACAACACTGACAACAACAGCTAAGTGTACCAACTCGTTCAGTCCCTTGATAGACGAATTGGACGTTAGTACACTCAGGGACAGGGCTGACAAGGAAGGTATAAAAACTTTAATTGTTGGTGACTCACTGGTAAGGTACTTGGACAGGGCCTTTTGTGGTAAAAACAAAAATAGGATGAGGGTGTGTTTGCCATGAGCTGGGGTGGGGGATATAATTGACAGGATAGACAATATCTTGTCTGGTAATGGGAACAAACCCATTATCTGCCTCAGTGCAGGAGGCAATGATATTGGCCGGTGTAGGAGCGAGGAGCTTCTTGATAAGTTCAAGGCAGCTATAGATCGTATTAGGTCTAAAGGAGGGATCCCTATCATATGAGGTGTCCTGCCTAGAAGGAGAGTTGGCAGTGAATGGTTGTCAAGAGCGGTTGGTGTCAACGACCGTCTTGACAGATATTGCAAGTCAATATCAGTCCCATTCATTGACAACTGGGACAACTTCTATGGCAGAAGGGACCTTTATGCTAGGGATGGGGTGCACGTGTCTCGGGATGGGGTGGCAACCCTGGCTGGGTCTCTAGAGGGGGCAGTTCAAAGGATATCGAAGTCCTTAAACTGCTAGGGAACATATGGGCATGGGGCTGGGGGAAACTGCAGTGGGAGTGGGTAAACAAAGTAAAAGATTACAGGGAAATAGTGTAAGGAATGATGACAAAACTAAATTAAACAGGGCGTTTAAAACCAAGCGCGGTAAAGGGAGGACTCAGAACACGACTAACTCATATGTCTACTACGTGAACAGTAGAAGTATGAAAAACAAAATGGATGATATTAGGGCCTTGGTATGTACCGAAAAAATCGATATAATAGCATTCACTGAAACATGGATCAACGTAGTTGCCGGTCTAATACCAAATTTCAGGTTATACATTGTTCCATACCGATAGGCAGACCAGGAAAGGAGGCGGAGTAGCAATCTATGTTAGGGATAATCTGAAGTGTGAAATAAATAAGGAAATAAAAACTGAGCGGAATACAGAAACAATTTGGTTAGAATTAATCGACGGTATGGAAAAATTAATTACAGGAGTAGTATATAAACCTCCCAATCTTGATAGAGTCAATGAGCGATTTATCTGGGATGAAATGCGCAGGGCTTCCATACACAACAAAGTCTGTATAGTAGGCGACTTTAACCTTGGCCAAATAGATTGGACTGACCTTACGGGTAACTCAGCATCAGAGGATTTTCTCGAGACGATCCAGGACTGTTTCCTAAGTCAACATATAACCGAACCCACCCGGGGTAATAATATACTCGATTTAGTTCTGTCGAACAGAGAAAACCTCATTAGCAATGTCGAGGTAGGGAACGAACTTGCAAACAGCGATCACAAAGAAATTAGATTCCAGTTCGATTTTCAGGGCAGACGTAAGGAAAATTCCACTAAGGTACCAGATTTCAGAAGGGCCGTGAACCTGACAGATGACTCTGACTGATAACGAGATCTGAGATTGCCGAGTTCCACGACAATGTAAATAATGAGTTACTTAATGCACAAAGGCAGAACATACCATACAAAAACTCAGATCAGAAAACAATGACCCTAAATGGATAAATAATTATTTAAAGAACATCATTGGCCAAAGGAAGGCTATAGGTAGAAGGATAAAGTGTGGCGAAATTTACCTCCAGGATTATTATAAGATATTGGCGAGTAGGGTTAAAACCGAGATAAGGAAAGCCAAGAGGAATAATGAGGTAAGAATAGCAAGGGAGGCGAACACAAACCCCAAAGGATTCTACCAAATGTATCAAATTAAAACACGAGAAAAGATTGGACCAATACGGTCAGATACCGGCGAGCTCACTGATAACGACGGAGAAATGAGCAATAATCTGAATAAATGTTTGTCAACAGTTTTCACCACCGAAAATTTAAACATGATACCCGAGGCACCGACTCTATTCAGAGATTGTGAAGAAAACAAATTAAGCGAGATAGTAGTGACTAGTAACGATGTTAGTAAGCAAATAGACAAACTAAAGCCTAATAAGTCACCTGGTCCCGATGAGATATTTGCCAGAGTACTAAAGGAATGTAAGGAAGAGCTTAGTATGCCCTTAGCAAAGTTGTTTAACATGTCCTTAAAAACAGATGTAGTACCAGAATCCTGGAGGATAGCGAATGTAATACCGATTTTCAAGAAGGGGGATAGATCACTATCCTCTAACTACCGCCCAATTAGTCTAACATCAATAGTAGGCAAATTATTGGAAGCAATAATTTCAAACTCTATTGAAAATCACCTGGAGAAGCACCGATTGATCAATGATTCCCAGCATGGCTTCAATTGCGGACGTTCGTGTCTAACTAATCTATTAACATTCTTTTCATCAGTTTTCAAATCAGTGGACGAGGGGCACAATTATGATGTGGTATATCTTGACTTTAGCAAAGCCTTCGACAGAGTCCCCCACGAAAGACTAATTAGAAAGGTAGAAGCACATGGCATCAAAGGTAACATCCTTAAATGGATTAGGGCGTGGTTACAGGACAGGAAACAGCGAGTGAGCATTAACGGCACTAAGTCCCATTGGAGCAACGTCACAAGTGGAGTTCACCAAGGCTCAGTACTTGGACCATTATTATTTATTATATACATAAACGACATAGATATCGGCATAGACAGCAACATAAGTAAATGTGCTGATGACACTAAAATAGGACGTGTTATTAAATCTGACTAGGACTCCGCAAAACTACAGGAAGATCTAAACAAATTTTTCGAATGGTCTGAAAAATGGCAGATGAAATTCAACGTGGACAAATGTAAAGTACTCAGTATAGGAGATGTAAACAGGGAAACCAGATACCAGATGAACAACGATGCCATAGAGAAATCCGACTGCAAGAGAGATTTAGGAGTAATGATAAGTAGGAACCTTAAGCCAAGTAAACAATGTATTTTTGCTCATAACAAGGCTAATAAAGTACTTGGGTTTATACAAAGGAGTGTTAGTTACAAGACTAGTGAGGTCATCCTAAAACTGTATCTTGTGCTTGTGAGACCACACATGGATTACGCAGTTCAGTTCTGGTCACCGTATTACAGAATGGATATAGACTCCTTGGGAAGAATTCAGAGGAGAATGACAAGACTAATCCCGGGCATTAGGAACCTTGAGTATAGAGACAGGTTAAAGCATCTTAATTTGCACTCCCTCGAGAGACGTAGAGCGAGGGGCGAACTGATAGAGGTGTATAAGTGGAAGTCAGGGCTAAACAAAGGGGACATTACAACGGTACTCAAGCTATCCAACCAGGAGCGAACTCGGAACAATGGTTTTAAATTAGACAAATTTAGATTTAGGCGTGAAATAGGTATAACACTGATTTGGAAACAGAGTAGTGGATGAATGGAACAAGTGACCAAATATCATCATGAACTCGAATATGCTGAATAGCTCCAAACATAGGTTGGATGCTTATATGAGCAATAGGGGTTGGGTGTAAACGGGACTGCCCAGTATGGGCCAATAGGCCCGCTGCAGTTTCCTCCATTCTTATGTTCTTATGACTCACGAGTGACCTGATGGAGGCCCAGCGGCTGGGGAAGCTGCAGGTGCTGCTGTACTGTGTCTTTTATGGGAGGCTGTGCTAGCTGGAAAATCCATGCTGGGTAGGGAAGTCTCCCTCTGGGAAGGAGCTGTCGGCCCCTTCCCTCTTACAGTAATAATGCCAGTTCCTCGTGGAAGGAGTTGCAGGCTCCTTATATTGGCGATGGCAAGCCGGAAGATGTCGTCACTAATCTGGGTGTGTATGGCCAGGTGACAGGTGTACTGGCTTGAGGGTAGCTTCTTGAGTAACACGGTCATGTCGCCGGGTTAGCTAAAAGTGTGGAGGTGAGAACTCTGGGTCAATGTGACCGTGACCTCTCTTGGGTCGGGTCTGAATAGCTGTGTTTGCCCAGGTGCGTGGTCATGTCACCGATCAGTAATGTTTCCTAACTATTACCACCCTGGTGTGTCTTGGTCAGGTGAGTTTCTTTAACACTGCCATTACGGCGGGTTAACTCAGGTACCTTATGGCCGTGACCTCTCCTGGGTCAGGTCTTAATCTCACCTAAATTATGAAGGATGAGTCAACTTGCGAGGGTGTACACACCTGCGTCGGGTCACTGCTATTTATGCTGTTCTTCTCTGGGCTGTAAGCTGTGGTCTAATAAACAATCATTACACCACAAATCACCATACACATCACTGCATAATCACACCCTTCACCACACGTCACCACATATCACACATCACCACCCATCACCACACATCGCACACACCACAACACATCACCACACATCACTACACCCATCACCATTCATCACCATGCATCACATCCACCACCACGCATCACCATACATCAGCATACATTACCACACATCACTATACATCACCACACATCACACCCAACACCACATATTGCCAAACATAACCTAATATCACCATACATCACCATAATACTCACACATCACACCAACTATCACCACACATCACCCCTACCACTACACATCACACCCTCCCCCACATACTATCACACATCACCACACACCAACAGCCATCACAAACATATCACACTCATTAACACATCAACATACATCAACAAACATCACAACTACCACCACTCATCACCATAAATCAAATTCACCACCACACATCACCACACGTCACCATAAATAGCACTTACCACCACATCACCTCATATCACAACCACCACCACGCACCACCATACATCACCACATATCACAACCACCACTACACATAACCATACATCACCACGCACCACCACTTATCACACCCTCCACCACGCACCACCACACATCACACACACCACTACGCATTAATACACAGCACACCCACCATGACACATCACCATACATTACCACACATCACACCCATCACCACATTTCACCTCCATTACCACAGAGCAACACAGATCACCACACACCACACCCACCACTACTCATCACACACACCAACACACACACTTCAGTTGCAACCTGACCCGGCTTGGAGAAGGACGTGCCCCCAAGTGCTCCCGTTAGTAACCAAGGAAAATGGCCGCCTTGGATCGTTGTGCCTTTGGGGGAAGAGGAGAGGAGTGTGGGGAAAGACGACCTCCTGGCCACTCAGTTAAGGCAGCTGGGGCAGTTGAGGAGTGAGATTGCCACTCTTAAGGGGTAAAATGAAGCCCTCAGAATTGAACTCCTTCAGGTAGGTGTCCTGCCTAGCAGGACACCTGCGAAGGAGGAGCAGGCGTGGAGAGTGGTTGTCTCCAAGGGGACTAGGGTCAGATTCAGGAAAGTTGACCAGGGTGTGGAGTGTAGTAACCCCTACCAGGTGCTGGAGGAAGCTGGCGGGGAAGAGAAGAGGCAGGACGGTGTGGTGCATGGAGAGGAAAGGGCAGTTGTACAAACCCTGCCCAGAGGTAAGGTAGTGGTAGTTGGGGACAGCCAGGTGAGGTTTTGAGATAGGACTTTTTGTGCAAGAGATAGGAAACGTAGGACTAGGGTGTGTTTTCCTGGCGCTGGGATTGGGCATGTAGCTGAGAGGATAGATAGGGTTTTGTCACGGGAGGGTACCAATGCAGTAGTGTGTCTTAGTGTGGGAGGAAATGACATAGGAAAGGTTGGGAGTGAGGAAGTTTTCAAGAGGTATAGGGAGGCGCTGGGGAAGTTTAGAGATAGGGGAGGGCTCCCTATAGTATGTGGTGTCTTGCCTAGAAGAGGGGTTGGTCGTGAATGACTGTCCAAGGCAATTGCTATAAATTGCCGACTGGAAAAACATTGTGCAGACAGTGGTCGGGCATTCATTGATAGCTGGCAACGATTCCATGGCAACGACTACCTGTACAGTCGTGACGGAGTACACTTGTGTCGTGCGGGGGTAAAAACGTTGTCTGCATCCCTGGAGCGTGAAATTGTCACTCCAAAGGGGGGGGGGTTTCACCAGTAGAGAGAGGTTGGGGAAAGTGGGAGTCAAAAAACAAGCAGGTCCTGGGAAGTAAAATTAGTTACTCAGGACAAGGGGTAAAACAGGACCAGGGAAGGGTAGGTTTAAATGTATACTATACAAACAGTAGGAGCGTTAGAAATAAAATAGACTTGCTGAGAGCGGTTGTATGTACCGAAAATGTAGACGTCATAGCAATCACCGAAACTTGGATGAATCTGGCGAGCAAAATTTTTTTATCAGAGTACCACATAGAAGGGTACTACCTTTTTCACAAGGACAGGGAAGGTAGGAAGGGGGGAGGGGTTGCACTCTTCGTCAAGGATACATTAAAATGTTGTATTAATAATTCAATAAAGGGTGAAATAGGAACCGAATCTATATGGGTAGAAATCAAGGAAGGAAGAGAAAAATAAATTATGGGAGTGATTTACAGGCCCCCAAGTCTTGGGAAAGAAGCAGCTCAGCTCATATGGCAGGAAATGAGTAGGGCTGCAGAATATACCAACATGTGCATTATAGGGATTTCAACTTCAAAAATATTGATGGGGACAACATTGTACGTGACTATGAATCTGAAGACTTCCTAGACGCAGTACAGGACAATTTTTTGAAACAACTAATTACAGAACCTACTAGAGGTGACAATATATTGGACCTAATATTAACAAATAAAGAAAATATTATCAGAGATATCACAGTAGGGGAAGAACCAGGTAACAGTGATCACAGAGAAATCAGGTTCACTCTAAATACGGAAACGAAAAACAATGACAATATGGTCAGAGTCCCAAACTTTCGGTTGGCGGATTATCAGGGGTTAAGAAGGTACCTAGGTGAGGTCACCTGGGAGCAGTCACGTTAGTCACCAGTAGGAAGGGGTGAGGTCATAGATGACACAACAATTGATCATGACTATAATATATTCACTGGTATACTACATAAAGCACAAGAACAAAACATACCATACAGAAAAATTAGGTCAAATAAGAATGAGCCAAGGTGGATGACCAGAAAACTTAAACATGACATAGGAATAAAGAGGGGAATTTATAAGAAATTAAAGGGAGGGGAGGAGCAGCTCAGAAATAGGTATAATGAACTATCTAGGAATGTTAAGAAAAATGTAAGGAAAGCAAAGAAAGACTATGAAATCAAAATAGCAAGAGAATCTAAGGCGAATCCCAAGGGATTTTTCCAGGTATATAGAACAAAGGTCAAGGACAAAGTTGGGCCTTTAAAGTCATTGACGGGAGAAGTGATAGATGGTAGTGAA
The DNA here is from genome assembly GCF_018991925.1 of Homarus americanus. Lineage (NCBI taxonomy): Eukaryota > Metazoa > Arthropoda > Malacostraca > Decapoda > Nephropidae > Homarus > Homarus americanus. The sequence continues at coordinate 27,978,080 of NW_024713129.1, read as the reverse complement.
GAAATAAGCAAAACATTGAACAGCTACTTCTTATCAGTTTTCACAGAAGAAATTTGCGAGGAAATTCAAGAGGTGGAACTGATATTTAGGGGAAAGGAAGAAGAGAAATTAAAGAATATCTCTATCAGAAAAGAGGATGTTCTTAAGAGGATAAAAAAACTAAAGAAGACAAAATCCCCAGGGCCAGATGAAATTTTCCCTCAAGTCTTGAAAGAGTGTAGGGAACAGATTAGTTGTGCAAGACTTGTGGAAACAGGCAAATGTAGTACCCATATTAAAAAAGGGAGACAGAGCATCAGCGTCAAATTACCGGCCGATCAGTTTGACGTCAGTAGTGGAGAAATTTCTTGAATCAATTATAGCAGATAGCATCCGATCGCATCTAGAGAAAAGCAAATTAATCTCCGACTCTCAACATGGGTTTACAAAGGGAAAATCTTGTCTAACAAATCTGCTGACGTTTTTTAGGAAAGTCTTCGAGGTAGTAGATAATGACGAAAATAATGATGATATTTACTTAGACTTTAGCAAAGCATTTGACAGAGTACCGCATCAGAGGCTTTGGAGAAAAATTAAGGCCCATGGTATGGAGGGGAAAGTTATATATTGGATAAAATCATGGCTCACCGATAGAATGCAGAGAGTCAGCGTAGATGGAGTTAAATCTGAGGGGCTGTGTAACCAGTGGGGTTCCCCAGGGGTCAGTACTAGGCCCACTCTTGTTCATAATCTACATAAACGATCTAGATATTGGGATCAGCAGTGACATAAGCAAGTTTGCTGATGACACCAAAATAGGGCGGCACATTAATTCAGGGCAAGATGCAAATGCATTACAGGGGGATCTACATAAACTGCAGGGGTGGTCTGAAAAATGGCAAATGAAATTCAACACCAGCAAGTGTATCGTACTTAATATTGGAAGAACAAATACTGTCATTGTATACAGCCTTAACAACATCAACCTAGAGAAGTCGACTTGTGAAAGAGACCTAGGGGTACTTGTAAGCCCGGACCTACGGCCTCGAAAACAGTGCGTTTATGTTCGAAATAAGGCAAACAGAGATTGGGTTTTATATCTAGAAGTGTAAGTAATAAGAGTGCAGAGGTCTTATTGCAACTATATCTTGCGCTAGTCAGGCCGCACCTCGATTATGCGGTTCAGTTCTGGTGCCCTTATTATAGAATGGATATCAATTCACTAGAGTCGGTGCAGTGAAGAATGACGAAAATGATTCCGGGACTTAGAAACCTTCCATATCAGGATACGTTAAAGAAACTAAACTTGCATTCCTTAGAAAGATGAAGAGTGCGGGGAGATATGATAGAAGTATTTAAGTGAGTGAAAGGAATCAATAAATGGGATACAGATAAAGTTATTATAATATCCGAGCAGGATAGGACTCGGAGCAACGGATTTAAGTTGGATAGGTTTAGGTTTAGGAGGGAGATAGGAAGGAACTGGTTCACAAATAGGGTGGTGGACGAGTGGAACAAGCTTAGCAATTAAGTAGTAAGTGCTGGAACGCTGGAAAGTTTCAAAAGGAGGTTGTATAGATTCATGGATGATAGAGAGTGGTAGTAACTCCCGACAGGAGCTGCCATGCACACGCCGACCGGCCTATTGCAGACTCCTTATTTTCTTATGTTCTTATGTAATATCTTCAAACTTAGGTTGGGTGGATATATGAGCAATAGGGGCTGGGTGTAAATGGGACTGCCCAGTATGGGCCAATAGGCCCGCTACAGTTTCCTCCATTCTTATGTTCTTATGTAACACACTACTACACTACACACAACATCCACCTCCAAACATCACCACACATCACACCCAAATCACACCGACCGCCACACTTCACACTTACCGCCACACACCACGCCAAATGCCACACATTTCCACACATCACACCCACCACCACACATCACACACACTACAACACATCATTCCCACACCACACATCACTTCCACTACCACACATCATCACACATCACCCCACCACCACACATCGCCACATATCACACCCACCACCACACATCATACCCATCGCCAATCATCACATCCACTGCCATATATCACCACACGTGATATCCACCACCACACATCACCACACATCATACTCAACACCACACCGTGTTTTTTTATCCACTGCATCTTACCTGAGAAAAAATAATAAAGTTTGAACACCCTCATAGTGCCTGGTGTCATCCATGCTCCTCTACGTGCAATGAAATTTCCCCAGATGGCGGGGATGATTACACAACACGCGCTGTTCCCACACACTGGTGGCGTTAACCCCCTGTAATATATTTAGCTGCAGTAATAAGGAGACAGCAGCCGTGGCAGCCACCAACGGCATGTGATTAAGTCAGGGGAAAAAATGTGCACAATTGGCATTTGCATAATTTCAAGATGTCGTTGCGTCGCCTTCCTGTGGGAATTGCTATTTGTGTGCTGAAGGCTTCGTGGTTGGGGGAGGGGGCGCTCCTACTCTCCCTGGCGTGGCCTAGTGGTGTCCTGGGGTACGTTGGAGGGTACGCGCCTGTTAGAGTTGGTGACCCCAACACTGTCTGATTTAAACCCACCTTCGAATGACTTGTTCCCGGCAACGGTGTCAGGCAGGACCTCATAATTATTCTGACAACTTTGTTGTGTAGAAGAAAAAGTTTGTTTACTGTTTCCTGAATGTTTAGGGAGATTCGTTGTTTAAACCACCACACACTGTGACCACCACTACCACCACCACACACTGTGACCACCACTACCACCACCACACACTGTGACCACCACTACCACCACCACACACTGTGACCACCACTACCACCACCACACACTGTGACCACCACTACCACCACCACACACTGTGACCACCACTACCACCACCACACACTGTGACCACCACTACCACCACCACACACACTGTGACCACCACCACCCCACACTGTTACCACCACTACCACCACCACACACTGTGACCTCCACCAAACACTGTTACCACCACTACCACCACCACACACTGTGACCTCCACCAAACACTTTGAAAACTACCACACACCGTGACCACCACCACACACTATGACCTCCACCACAAACTTTGGCCTCAACCACACAGTGACCATCATCGCACACTGTGACTTCTACCACACACAGTGATCTCCACCACACACTGTGACCTTCACCGCACACTGTAAAGACTACCACATACTGTGACCATCACCACTGCACTCTGTGACTTCTACCACACAATGTGACCTCTACCACAAAGTGACCACCATCACACACTGTGACTTCTACCACACACTGTGACCTCTAACACACACTGTGACCTCCACCACACACACACACACTGTGATATCCACCAAACACACACACTGCCACCACCACACACTGTGAAAACCCATCGCACACTGTGATGACCACCACACACTGTGACTTTTACTACACACTGTGACCTCCACCACGCAATGTGACTTCCACCACACACTGAAACCACCACCACACGCTGTGACCACCACCACACGCTGTAACCACCACCACACACTGTAACCACCACCACCTGCTGTGACGACCACCATAGAGTGTGAAGACCACACACACACACACACACACCCTTCATAGGGTAAGGACGTGTGTTGTAGGCGCTGCCCGCTCACGCGGCCCTGGTCTCTTGACCATGGAGACAGCTGCCAGCCTGGTCTGTCGGGCAGACAGACCAGGCTGGCCCTTTCCCTTTCACATGAGAGTTCCTAAAGATTTGTGCAAATGAAAATATGTACACACGAGAAAGATACAAAGATACCGTCTTGCGTATAATGTGTGCATAAGAGGAAGACAATAGAATGTACAGTATATTACTGCGACTATGTACACACGAATGAGATTCGAGTCTGTATATACATACGACTGTATATATATGAGAGAGGTGCACGCATGAGCGCTTGTGTTGAGTATGTACACATTGGCGCCTGTGTACATAGGAGAGCGGCAGTACCTTGTTTGTGTACACAAGGGAGGTGTAAAGGCCCTGCTATATAAAGCTTATAGAGATACGTAATGCACTATACTTGGTGACCTACTCCCCATCTCACTTACTCTCTCTCTCTCTCTTAATGTTTCTCTTACCCTACCTCACTGTCTTTTACTTTGGTTCTCATCCTACGTCAATATTTCTCTAAATGACACCAAAATAGGGCGGCAGATTAATTCAGGGCAGGATGCAAATGCACTACAGGAGGATTTAAATAAACTGCAGGAGTGGTCAGAGAAATGGCAAATGAAATTCAACACCAGCAAGTGCAGCATACTTAATATTGAAAGAACAAATACTGTCAATGTATACAGCCTTAACAACATCAACCTAGAGAAGTCGACTTGTGAAAGAGACTTAGGGGTACTTGTAAGACCGGACCTTCGGCCTAGAAAACAGTGTGTTAATGTTCGAAATAAGGCAAACAGAGTATTAGGTTTTATATCTAGAAGTGTAAGTATTAAGAGTGCGCGGGTCTTATTGCAATTATATCTTGCGCTAGTCAGGCCGCACCTCGATTCTGCTGTTCAGTTTTGGTGCCCTTATTATAGAATGGATATCAATTCACTCGAGTCGGTGCACCAAAGAATGACGGAAATGATTCTGGGACTTAGAAACCTTCCATATCACGATAGATTAAAGAAACTAAACTTGCATTCCCTAGAAAGACGAAGAGTGCGGGGAGATATGATAGACGTATTTAAGTGGGTGAAAGGAATCAATAAAGGGGATTTAGATAAAGTTCTTATAATATCCGAGCAGAATAGGACTCGTAGCAACGGATTAAAGTTGGATAAGTTTAGGGTTGCAAACGAGTGGAACAGGCTTAGCAAATTTGTAGTAAGTGCTGGAATGTTGGAAAGTTTTAAAAGGAGGCTAGATATATTCATGGACAATAGAGAGTGGTTGTAGCTTTCGATAGGAGCTGCCATGCTCAGGCAATTTGGCCTATTGCAGACTCCATATTTACTTATGTTCTTATGTTCTTATCTTTCTCAGCCTCACTCAGTCTTTCATGCATAACTATGCTCTTTCACCTTCACTCTCTCACACTCATTCAGTTTCCCTCTCTCTCGCCCTCTACCCATCCTTTTTTTCTTTCCCTCGCCATTCCTCTACTATATCACTAAGCATCTCTCGCTCTCCCTTAGTCTCTCTCATCCTCTCTCACTGTCTCTCGGCCTCCATGTTCACACTCTCTCCTTATCTCTTCCCACCACTCACTCTCTCCCTCTCTCTCTATTCTTATCTAATTCATTCCACTCTCTCATTCATTTTCAACCTTCCCTACTTGTATTTCCTCCCTCTCACCCACCTCCCCACTTACTCATGGCCTCTCCTCTTCTAACTTTCATTTCCTATTTCTCTATGTCTCTCTTTCCTCCATTATTGTGTCTACCTGTTCTTTATTTAGTTCCCCTCTCCCCCACCTCCCTATCAGTTTTTCCTCTCTCTTTTCTCTCCCTCGCCAGTTTTCCCTTTCTCTTTTCTCCCCCTCACCTTCCTCATCAGTTTTCCCTCTCTCTTCTCTCCCTCACCTCCCCCATTAGTTTCCACTGTCTCTTTTCTCTCCGTCGCCTCCCCTATCAGTTTTCCCTCTCTCTTTTCTCTCCCTCACCTCCCCATCAGTTTCCCCTCTCCATTTTCTCTCCCTCACCTCCCTCATCATCGCTCGTCCCTTTCCATTTCCTGAACTACATCTTCCCCTTTTATCTATTCTCGCTTACCATTGTTATTCTTTTTTTATTCTATCTTATCTTCTTTTCTCTTCCCCTCCTTTCTGCTTTTCCTTTCATAAGCCGTTCATTACAGCGTCCCCTCAATACTTCTTTATTCTGTGTTCACTTATTCTCATCCGTTATGTTTCAGTTGATATTAATTTCTTTCTCTCTATATACATCTTTCGTATTCTTCTCTTTCATTCTCTTTTCTCATTCCCTTCATAGCTCTTTCCTCTTTTATTTCTGAGTTTCATATTTTTTCTACCCATATTTTTCTCTTTCTCTCACTCTCTCGTACGCTCGCTAACTTGTCGTTCTTACATATTCAGAATTCTCAAAAGGAATGTAGAAGCCGCTTTTTGTATGTATGTATGTATGTATGTATGTATGTATGTATGTATTCATGCATGTGTGTGTGCGTGTGTGTGTGTGTGTGTGTGTGTGTCCCGGTTGAGCCCGAGTATTAAAAGGTAATTTTCACTAAGCTATAAACGGATATCTTATCTTCTGATGTGTTAGAGGTGAATCTTCAATGGCGCCTTTAGGTAAGTAGGTAGTAGGCAGCTACCAAACAGGGAGGTACTACCGCCTGGGAAATTATTGGAAGCATAATGTATTGTCTAATAGTAGACCCTGCTGCCATATGGCTTCACGAAAATTGTGACCAAGTCCCAGGTTGCTGATCTTACTTTCTGCTTCATTTACACAATTGCAGGGTCTCAATTGTTTCTCTTAATATTGACAACACAACATTCATATAATGCTTCTCACTTTTGATCATTTTTTTTTTTTTTGCTTTTTTGTATTTATGGTTCCTTATTATTATTATTATTATTATTATTATTATTATTATTGTTATTGTTATTGTTATTGTTATTGTTATTGTTATTGTTATTGTTATTATTATTATTATTATTATTATTAATATTATTATGATTATGATTATTATTATTATTATTATTATTATTATTATTATTTTTATTTTTATTTTTATTTTTATTTTTATTTTTATTTTTATTTTTATTAAATTTTTGCCCCCAGGCCCCGATGTTGGTCAGTGACCTGTGCCCGGGTGGGCTAATCCCCGTAAAAAAAGAAAAAAGAAAAGAAACGGGAATGGGGTAGAGTGGCACCTTAGATATAGACAACTCAGGGAGAATTTTAATGGTATTTTAAACAGTGATGAAATGTGTTGTAAAATTGAAGTATTTCTTTGAGCTCATCCTTAAGCTTATTAATAATTGAAGATTGTCATTGTACAGTTATGGACAATATTCCCTGAGCATTCGGGTCATATATATATATATATATATATATATATATATATATATATATATATATATATATATATATATATATATATATATATATATATATATATATATATATATATTGTTACGAGTTGGGGATTTAGAATATAGTTAAACGTCTACCCAGATCCCAACAGGTAACAAAAAAACAAAAACAAAGACAATCGGACTATAAAAGGGTAGACAAAGGATGCGAGTTTTCGTTGTGTATAATAAAGTACCATAAATCCTTTAACAATATATTCAGCTTATAAATTACCCTTAACCAAACTTAACCTAAACATTAACAGTATATACATATTAATAAAACATAAAACAATCGTGAAGCAAGGTGGGCGTGGGGGAGGCAATACAAGATTACAAATACTTAAGTGAGGAGCTGAGATGGCTGACGAGTAAGGCTGAGTATTGTAGAAGACGGTAGGTAGTCACTGCACCGTAGGTTTAGAGGATAGATGATCCTGTGGTCACTTCCCAGAGCCAAGTGCCTCTCCTCGAATTGGAGCTCACAAAGAAGACTTGGAGGAAGTGACGCAACAACCAGGATATGGAGAAGGGAAACCCCGGAGTGTTAACTAAGACGAGTCATACTCGTGTCTCGTCCCTAGATGGCGTTGCTCGTGGTGCTGGGTAGGTAGATCAGGACAATAGATGGCGTGGTTCGTAGTGCATATATATATATATATATATATATATATATATATATATATATATATATATATATATATATATATATATATATATATATATATATATATACGATTGGTTTATATCTATTGACGCTGGTTTTCATCACTAAAATTATGTCGGTAAAACAAAATGAAAAAAAACTGCCAGTGTCCAAGGAATTTTGTCCACAACTGTACTCTGACAATTATATACAGGGACATGAAGAATGAATGCCCAGATTATATCAGTTTATTATGATTCCTGTGAACCTGTATAAGTATAAACTGTTGAGTCACGTTTTCTGCAATATTAAGATTACAAACAAATATAATACTGTACCAAGAGTTAGAATTATTCATGTATATATCTTCAGGTGCCTGATCTTCCCCTAACACAGTGTGACAGAAGGTGGTGGAAAGTTTCTTGAAGATGGAGCATCGTCTTAATACCGTGATGACAAATTCTGGGGGAGGAGGAGGGTGTGTTGTGACCAGATGGGTTTATGTCGGGGAAAATATTTGTAGTGTTTTTCTCTTCATTTACACTGTTTATTATTATTATCATTAACATTTTAATTATTGTTGCTGCCGTTGACGGTGTTGTTGTTGTTTAGTATCACACACACACACACGTAATCACCTGAGGGTTACCTTATTAACACGGGTCGGGCACCCTCACCCACCACTGACTCTGCCTTAATCCCAAACGACCCTCTTACAAGCGGTAGTTAGGCCAGATGACAACACAGCCGGATTATTATCTGTTACAGTGACAGCTGAAATAGCATATCTAGTTCCTACGACGCTATTTAACTGTGTTTGTGTTGCCTCAGCTAATTACGTATGTTGCTGTTATTGCTGGTGGCGAGAGAACTGCCAAATTTAATCTCCGAGGAAAAAATATTGTCGGGAGATTTTCATTCAGTTTGCATGGTAGTGTTGCATGACTATCTGTGTCTCCAGTGTTGTGTTCCCCACAGTGGTGATTTTTTCTTCCACAGCGGTGTTTCCCCCCACAATTGTATTTTCCTACAGTGTTGTTTACCCCGGAGTGGTGTTTTCCCCCACAGTGGTAATTTTTCCCCACAGTGGTGATTTTCCCACAGTGGTACTTTCCCCCACGGTGTTAATTTTTTCACAGTGTATTTCATCAATAGCTCAATATGTAAGGAGGGGAGGGAGGGAAAGGAGGTATATCGTCAGTGAATTTTATCAGGGGAGATTCATCTTAATAGAGTTTTTTCCCTTGAAATTATGTGTAAATAGTGTTGTTGTTTTTTCTCAGTGACGATTCCTTCGAACTTGTTGTTGCTGTGGCGTCTCTTCCCATTGTTATACTGGTTCATTAGTGGTGTTTGTGTGTTCAGTGGTGTTGTTGTAGCAGTATTGTGTGTCATATTGTAAATCGCTCAAAAATCATCTTAACAAAATTGTGTTGACAAGATATGACAGAGAGGACAAAGGAATTTGACAACCCTACCGAGACAACAGGAGTCGCAGTATTCATTCTGAAATTCATCGACCCCCCCCCCACCTTCATCATGGAACGATAATTTTTTGAGAAACAATACATCGCCTAACTCCCCTTTTCATCTCCAGGGGCCCCGAGTGATGAGTGTACCTAAGATGTCAAATTCCGAAAGGTTGGGAGAGGGTTTATTTGGTTGTTACTTCATGTCTGTTTACTTGCTTGCTTGTTTGAGCAATATTTTGGGTTACTTTTGAGCTTAAAAGCTGAAATTTGGAGAAAATAATGACTAATTCTCTAACTTATCTCTTCCCATCCCCACCCTCCTCTCTCTCCCTCTCTCTAACTATCTGTCTTCCCTCTCACTCTCTCCTTTTTTATCTCTACCCACTCTCCCCATTCTCTATCTCTTACTGTTTACCCCTCCTTCTCTTTGACTCCCTCCCTATTATCTCCCCCCTCTCTGTCTCCCTACGTTTACCTGTCTATCTCTCTATCTCTCTCACTCTGTTTCTCAACATACCCTACTTTTCAATCTAGTCACCCCGTCCACCCCGCCTCTCCTCCTCTTCCTTACTCAGCCATATATAAGAACTGTTGTCACTCACCACCAGCACCAAAAGGCCCTTGTCAAGCACCACCAGCCCCAAGAGGCTCTTTGTCACTCACCACTCACCAGCAGCACCAAGAAGTCCTCTGTCACTCACCATTCAGCACCAAGAAGCCCTTTGTCACTCACCACCAGCACCAAGAGACCGTTATTTACTCACTACTAACCACCAGCACCAAGAGGCCCTTTGTCACTCACCACTCACCATCAGCACCAAGAGGCCTTTTGTCACTCACTACTGACCACCAGCACCAAGTGGCCCTTTGTCACTCACCACTCACAACCAAGAGGCCTTTTGTCACTCACCACCAGCGCCAAAAAGCCCTTTGTCACAAACCGCCAGCACCAAGAGGCCCCTTGTCACTCACCACTCACCACCAAGAGGCCTTTTATCATTCCCCACTCACCACCACCACCACTAAGAGGCCCTTTGTCACTCACCACTCACCTCCATCACCAGGAGGCCTTTTGTCACTCACCTCTCACTATCAACACTAAGAGGTCCTTTGTCACTCTCTATCAGCACCAAGAGACCCTTTGACACTCACCACCTGCACGAAGAGGCCATTTGTCACTTACCACTAGCACCAAGTGGCCATTTGTCACTCACCACTCACCTCCATCACCAAGAGGCCTTTTGTCACTCACCATTCACTATCAACACCAAGAGGCTCTTTGTCACTCACCACTCACTATCACAACAAGAGGTCATTTGTCATTCGACATTAACACCAAGAGAACCTTTGTCACTCACCAATAGCACCAAGAGGCCCTTTGTAACTCACCACCAGCACCAAGAGGCCTTTTGTCACTCACCATTCACTATCAACACCAAGAAGCTGTTTGTCACTCACCACTCATTATCAACAACAAGAGGTCCTTTGCCATTCCACATTAGCACCAAGAGGCCCTTTGTCACTCACCACCAGCACCAAGAGGCCCTTTGTCATTCACCACCAGCACCAAGAGGCCCTTTGTCATTCACCACCAGCACCAAGAGGCCATTTGCCACTCATCACAAATCATCATCACCAAGAGTTCTTTTGTCACCTTCCATTCACTACCAAGAGGCACCAAGAGGCCCTTTCTCACCCCCACTCACCACCAACACCAAGAGGCCTTCTGACACTTATCAATTATGAGGAGCAGTAAGAGGTCCTTTGTCATTTATCATAAGGGTGAAAAGAAAATTTGTTACTTACCACTCACCACCAGCACCAAGAGGTTCTTTGTCACTCACCACTTACCACCAGCACCAAGAGGCCCTTTGTCACTCACCACCCACCATAAGCACCAAGAAGCCCTTTGTCACTCACCACTCACCACTAAGAGGCCCTGTGAAACTTACCAGCAGCAGCATGAGGCCTTTGTCACTTACCATTCATCAGAAGCACCAAGAGGTCCTTTGTCACTCACCACTCACTACCAAGAGGGCCTTTGTCACTCACCAGCAGCATCATGAGGCCCGTTGTCACTTACCATTCATCAGAAGCACCAAGAGGCCCTTTGTCACTCACCACTAACCAACAAGAGGGCCTTTGTCACTCACCAGCAGCATCATGAGGCCCTTTGTCACTTACCATTTATTACAGGCACCAAGAGGTTTTTTGTCTCTCATCACTCATCACCAGCACCTAGAGGTCCATTGTTACTCACCACCTGCACCAAGAGGCCCTTTGTCACTCTCCACCAATACCAAGAGGTCTTTATCACTCATGACTCACTATCAGCACCAAGAAGTCCTTTGTCACTCACCACTCACCACCAAGACCACCAAGAGGCCCTTTTTCACACACCACCAGCACCAGGAATCCCCTTGTCACTAATTATCAATCACTTTCAGCACCAAGAGGCCACTTTGTCACTCACCACTTATTACCAGCACTAAGAGACCCTTTGTCACTCACCACAAGAGATGTGTGTGGGGGGTGTTGTGCGTGGGCGGGCGATGAGTGGGTGGGGGTGTTTTGTGTGATCCTCCCCACCCAGCTATATGGCAGCGAGACATTGGTCACATATAGGAGGCACCTCAAGGCACTTGAAAACTTTCATCAAAGTAGTCTACCTTCCATCCTCCGAGTTCAATGGGAAGACAAGAGAACAAATGCCATTATTCTTGGTGACACTAACTGTAGAAGCATGGCCAGTCCAGCGTAGTTGTTCATGGATAATGTTAGCCTCTACCATTATCCATGAACAACTAAGCTGGACTGGCCATGTTACCCGCATGGACGACTGTAGACTGCCAAAGCAGCTACTTTACAATCATTTAATGAATAGTAAACGTAGCGCTGGCGGGCAACTGAAAAGTGATAAGGATAGTCTTAAGACAACCCTGAAAAAGTACCAAATCGACCCCCTCCCCTGGGATACGATTACTCCACACCGTAACGCCTGGAGGAGCACCACATGAGTAGGTGTCAATACTTTCTAGTTAGCCCGACTGCATATGTGGCAGACAAGTGCCAAAGTCAGGAAGACTCTGCAGCCGGTCCCCCCGAACTAGATAGAGCCATTCACATGTGCAACTTCTGTGAATGGCTCTGCCGGTCCCGTATCGGCCTCTTTAGTCATTTCAGAGCTCACCAACAAAGGTGACATCCTTAATAACTCATATAATCTTATCATAGCTGGATGTTCGTCATACTCGATTCCGAGTGACAGCAAAGTAGTAGTAGTAGCAGTAGTAGTTGTGTGTGGGGGTGTTGTGTGTGAGAATTGCTCTGTGTATATAAGGTGTTGTGTGTGTGGGAGGTGTTGTGTGGGGGGTATTGTGTGTGTTAGGGGGAAGTTGTAAATGAGCATCGGGGGTGCTTTGTGTGTGTGTTAAAAATGCTACACAGCGAGGACTCCTAGAAAGAGTGCAGAAGAGAGCATACAAGACTATTCTTTTCTTCACCATGTACGTCATGTATGTCATGTATGTCATCTGCATATTTTCAGCTTATGGGAGCAGTATATAAAGGATGAGAGAGAGAGAGAGAGAGAGAGAGAGAGAGAGAGAGAGAGAGAGAGAGAGAGAGAGAGAGAGATGGATGGAAGAATACATAAAGATAGATAAATTGATAAGTAGATAGATAAATGTGTATAACAAGACAGATGAGATGAGTGAAATGGGGTAGAAATGACTGACACGAGATAGATAGACGAGTGGCACGAGACAGATAGTCTGATGAGTGACATGAGATAGATATATGAGTAACACGAGATTGAGAGATGAGTGACACGAGATAGATATATGAGTAACACGAGATTGAGAGATGAGTGACGCGAGATAGAATGAAGAGTGACACGAGATACATAGACAACACAAATCTGCGTGTTCAGTTGACATTCTTGTAGATCAGTTACAGCGTAATATGTGCACAGACAGACAGACAGACAGACAGACAGAAATGAATACAGGTATATATAACCAAAGAAAGAAAACAAAAGAACAAAATCATGCAGTTCTCTTCGTTAGCGATGTATTTCACTTGTTACACGTAAATTCACTCCACGAAGCAGTTAATTGATTCCTTTTCCCCGTGGTCAACCAAACACTCGACCAGCTCTATCCAGCAGCTGGTTGGCATCGAGTGTACCAACTGAGAGCGATGGCTCAACAGGTGATAGATTCGGAATTATAGTTTATGTTGTGGAACCTAACCTAAAGTTAAGTCTGGTCTAAATTAGACCAACCCAACCTAATCTAACCTAACCTAAAATAAGTCTAACTTAATTTAACTTTTCTTAGCGAAAACCTAAGCTAACACAACCGAACTTAACGTAAGAGACGAAAGTGATGCCTTTTTCTAGATGATTCTATAGCTTATGCATACGTAATTCACCTTCCTACATTATTATCGAAAGAACAATATACACACATACATACATACATACATACATACATACATACATACATACATACTACTACTTTGCTGTCACTCGGAATCGAGTATGACGATCATCCAACTATGATACAATGATATGAGATACTAAGGATGTCACCTTCGTTGGTGAGTTTTAAGGTGACTAAAGAGGCCGATACGGGACCGGCAGTGTCGTTAACAGATGTTGCACATGTGGTGTAGGTTATGTATCTATGCTACTGTGCCGAGTAGCAACCTTGTAAATAAGCTACTGTGCCGAGTAGCATTTATATATGTAATTACGTGGCAACACTGCATGTATCATGTGGCAACATTGCCCCGAGGCTGCCATATGGCAAGGCAGTCTCAGTCTGACTCTGTGGGTCGTGCAAGGCACACACGCTAGTCACTACTTGTATTTCTCCTATCCGTTAATAAATGGACTTCAGTGTTACCCGGTGTTTCCCTACCCATCACTGCCTTCTTCAGGGAACACTTGGAACCTTCATGGCTCAGTGAGTAGGATTTGCGGACTTACAAGTGTCGTGAACAATGCGAACAATGCCGACGGACGTTACATCTGCCGGCGATGTGAGCGTCGACTAGTGTGTTGTGTTGTGTTTCGTTGTGTTTCGCCTCGACGTGCAGTGTTGCGCCGTCACAGTGCGTTTTAGTGACGGTGGTAGTCTTAGTGTCAGTGTATTAGTGTGTCTAGAGCTGAGAGTCGAGCATTGGCCGGTTTTTTGTGGTACCCACGGAGCACGCAGGCGTACACCCTACTTGTGTGACATCCAGGGAGACACTGCCGTTCTTGCCTCCGTGGTGGCCCCAGCCACCTGCATTAAGGCCACCACGAATCTGGTCTCTCAGACACACACACACACACACACACACACACGCACGCAAGCACTCACGGACAGAACAGAGGACTCTATGCGTTATTTCTGCACTGTTTACGTCATATATATGTGGTTCGAGCTGATGAGGCGCCACTTTATATACTAAACAGCGCAGTTCAAGCATACTAAGATGGGCGGTAAGAAGGGACAACGTCAAGATGGGAGATACGACTCCCACCTTCTCCTCTACCGGGCACAGATGGAGCTTCTGCGCCCACCGCCCCTCATCCTTCACCTACAGCGACGGACATTGCCACAATTTTGAGGTGGATGGACGACAGGGACGAGAGACGAAGAGAGATGGAACTTCAGAGGGAGGAGATACGAAGAGAGGAGGAAAAGGCGCGCTTTGATGCAATATTGGCGACCCTGGCGCTAACCCACCCTCCCTCACTCGCAGATATCGCTCACCAAGGCGCCAATACCCTCCCTCCTCCACCACACCAGCGTCCTCCAGGCACTCTTGCTACTCCAACAGCTCCCAAGACATCTGTTCAACCCCCACCCGCCCTCTCACCAGACGTCACGTTTCAGCTTTTTCGTGAGTGGAGGCGGTGGTGGACAGATTACTCCACGATGGTGGACCTTGATAGCATGCCTCCAAACAAACAGCTCATCCAACTGCGGATGTGTTTGTCGCTGGAGGCCCAGAGAGTTTTGGAGCACACGTTGCAAGTGCCTCCCAATTCTACGTCTTCAGTGATGGATGTGCTCGACCTTTTACAGGAGCATGTTAAAGGTCGGAATAACGAGGCTTTGCGTCGCCGCGCCTTCACCAGCTGCAAGCAGGCGGAGAATGAATCCTTTGACGACTTTTTTGTACGTTTGAAGAGTTTGTTGGAGGAGATCGACGTCTGCATGGTGCACAGCCGGGAATGTAAGGAAGCCTGGATCATGCACAGGATTTTGACAGGTGTCAGGCAAGAAGAGTTGGTGCAGCGACTCATTCCCCTGGACGCTTCCTCCACACTCCAGGTGGTAGTGACTGAATGTCGGTCATACGAGGCCACCAAGTCCGCCACCTCTGCCTTATTGGCCCCACCTGCTGTGAGAGCTATCTCACAGTACAAGAAGGGTAAGAAGGCGGCCAACAACGTGAAGGCTGCTCACGTTCTTCCATGCCTCTGCCTAGTGCTTCCTGTGGCAGCTGTGGAAAGCAGCATGGCCCCAAGACATGCCCGGCCGCCGACGCATTGTGTCGTGGATGTGACCGTAAGGGCCACTGGTCTAACACAGACAGGTGCCCTGCACGAGGCCACAAGTGTCAGGCCTGCGGTCGCTATGGACACTAGGACAGGTGCTGCCGCCAACCCAAGCCCAAAAGCCCGAGACGAGGAGGAAAGCAGCGCACTTTCCTTGGGGTGGTTCGCACGCAGTCCCCTTCAGATGGCCCACGCAGCCCCAAGCAGCAGCTGAGTCACATCAGGAGAGTGGAATCGACCACACGCCCCAGGGCTACCCTTTCCCCTACCATCCGCGTCGCCGTCACACACGATGATGTATCGGGTCACATCGAGGTGAAACCTGACATCGGCGCTGATACTATGGTGACAGGCCTGAAGCACCTCCAGAAACTGGGCCTCACCAAACGCGACCTGGGACCACCGCCGCAGCTGCTGTACTACAATGCGGACGGTTCCCAGACGCCGGACGCTGTGGGCTCCTTTCAAGCGGAGATCACCTACGGCGACAGGTCGTGTCACGGATGGATGGACGTGCAGCCTACTCTCGCTACACCCTTGTTGTCGTTGGAGCACTGCAAGGAGTTAGGCGTGGTGCCCAGAGACTTTCCCGAGCAGATCCTAGCCGCTCGGTACACCGCCAGCAGGGTGCGTGAGTCAACGAGCGACGCGCCTGGTGCTGCCGCACAGAGCTGCCCAGAACCCGCGTCCACTCCCGCCCAGCCTCCACCCAAGTCACGGCTGCTTCAACAGCAGGAGCCCCTCTTGTCCGACGACGAACCCACCAGGCCCTTCGAGTCCGTGTCGGCTGATTTCTTCAGCACAGCTGGGAAACATTTCCTAGTTGTCGCCGACCGACTCTCTGGCTGGCCTGTGGTGGTAATCTGTGGCTCGGACACGACGTCCGCGGCCACCATTCGCCACTTCCGGCACCTCTTTCGTGACCTGGGCGTCCCCGTACGTCTGTGGACGGACGGTGGGCCACAGTTCACCAGCCGGGACTTCACATGATTCCTGGAGTGTTGGGGAGTCCTTCACATCGTGTCAACACCCCACTACCCACAATCAAACGGCCATGCTGAGGCTGCAGTCAAGACAGTCAAGCACCTCATCCTCAAGGCGGCCCCTTCAGCCAACATAGACTGTGAGGCGTGTGACAAAGGACTCCTGGAGTTACGTAATACTCCCACACACACAGGACACTCCCCTGCCCAGATCCTGTATGGTCACCCTCTCCGCACTTGCGTTCCTGCACACGCCAAGGCCTTTGCGAAGGAGTGGCAGACCAGAGCCGAGAGCTGCGACCGCCGCGCCGCTACACGTGCCCAGGACGCCAAGGCTCAGTATGACGACCGTGCCCACCCTCTTCAGCCACTGGAGATTGGTGCCGTTGTCTGCGTCCAGGACTCGACGACGACACGTTGGGACAAGGTGGGCATAGTGATGGGCGTCGGCCGGTCGCGGGACTACAAGGTCAGGATGCCAAGCGGCCGTGTCTGGTGGAGGAACCGCCGCTTCCTCCGGTCAGTCCCACCCCCTGCTGCTGGCCCCCTGACCGAGGACGAGTCCCCTACACCTCACGAGGATCCGCCCCACAGTGCACCTCGACGCTCGGAGCGACTTAGGACTAAGAAGTCCGCTCAAGACAAAGACTTATGAGCGTGAGGGGGGAGGGAGATGTAGGTTATGTATATAAGCTACTGTGCCGAGTAGCAACCTTGTAAATAAGCTACTGTGCCGAGTAGCATTTATATATGTAATTTCGTGGCAACACTGCACGTGTTATGTGGCAACATTGCCCCGAGGCTGCCATATGGCAATGCAGTCTCAGTCTGACTCTGTGGTTCGTGCAAGGCACACGCTAGTCACTACTTGTATTTCTCCTATCCGTTAATAAGTGGACTTCAGTGTTACCCGGTGTTTCCCTACCCATCACTGCCTTCTTCAGGGAACACTTGGAACCTTCATGTGGATAGCTCTATCTACCTATAGAGTGAGGGAGAGGCGGCGGCAGCGTCTTTCAGGTGTTGGCGCTTGTCTGCCTCAGTATGCAGTCGGGCTAACTCGAAATTATTGACACCTTCTCGTGTGGTGCTCCTCCAAGCGTTACGGTGTAGAATAATCGTCTCCCAGGTGATGGGGTCGATTTGGCACTTTGTCAGGTTTGTCTTAAGATTATCCTTATACCCCTGCAGTTGCCTCCAGCATTACATTTACTATTAGTTAGGTGACTATAATGTCGTTGCTTTGGCAGTCTACTGTCATCCATGCGGGTAACAAGGCCAGTCCAGCGTAGTTGTTCTTGGATAATGGTAGCCTCGATGCTTCTACATTTGGTGTCAGCGAGAATTCTGGTATTTGTTCTCTTGTCTTCCCAGCGAACTCGGAGGATGGAACGTAGACTACCTTGGTGAAAGTTTTCAAGTGCCCTGAGGTGCCTCCTGCATGTGATCAATGTCCCGCTGCCATATAAGAGGGTGGGGAGGACTACTGCGTCATATACGCGCAACTTTGTAGATAATTTCAGCTCCCTACAGTTGAAAACACGGAACGCTTGAGATGCACATGTGATCCAATGTTGAATCTCTTCATCGATGTCCGCAGTGGTGGACAGATGGTAGCCGAGATACCGAAAGTGGGTAAGATTAGACAGGGTAAGTACCATTAAGCTGGATGGATAGTGGAGGGGTGGCTAAACCTGGGGTAGGCTGAAAGAGAATATGAGTCTCAAGGCCGATGTGTGCATTCGCATCTGCGTGGGTGTTCAGGATTTCCTGTAGGTCGCATTCAGTGTTAGTGACAAGGATGGCGTCGTCTGCAAACTGAAGTTCAGTAAGCTGCCGACACTTTTGTTCCTGCCTGGAGTCGTCTTATGTTGAAAGGACCCCCCTTCATCCGGTACTCAATGTCTACCCTGCCGGCTACATTGGCACTGTCACGAGTAAGGAAGGCAGCCAAGAAAATGGAAAAGAGAATTAGTGCCAGTACACACTCTTGTCTTGCTCCAGTTTGGATGGGGAAGAACTCAAGCTGGGTGCCATTGTGCAGAACACTGCCGTTCATGCCATCGTGGAGTTGCCTCACAATGGCGATGAATTTTGGTTGGCAGCAAAGATCATATCAGTGGTGCCACGTGATGGTCTGAAGCCACATTGAGATTCTAGGAAGAAGCTTTCCGCCTCAGGAAGAAGTCTGTTTAGGAGGACTAGGGCGATAATATTTGCCAGCTACGGACAGCAGTGAGATCCCGCCGTAGTTGTCACAGTCTGACCGGTCTCCGTTCTTATAAATATTGGCGATGGAGGCGTCTTTAACAGCATGGGGGATTTCCTTCTTTTCCCATATATTTTCCAGAAGAGAGTAGAGACGGCTAGTAAGCATAAGTCCTCCTGCTTTATACACCCCGGCTGGGATTCCATCAGGCCCTGAGGCTTTGTTATTTTTCATATTGTTTGGTGGCAGTAGCTGCCTCGTGCAGGGATGAAGGCTAGCTGAGATGGGTCAGCTCTGGATGCTGAGGGACCTGCTGGGTAGTCAGAATATCCACATCGGTGTTTCGGTTGAGCAGAGAATGACAGTGCTCTTTCCAGCACTGGCGGATGCTTTCTCCTTCTTTAATTAGGGAGTTACCGTCGGATGAGTGGAGGGGAACTGTGCCATGAGTGATTGGCCCATCAAAATTTTTAGTGGAATTGAAAAATTCGCGTATCTTGTGTTGCTCTGCAAGTTTTTTTGCGTTTCACATGCTTTATTTTTAAACCAGTCGTCTTTAGTTTGCGAAGTTCGCACTGGTCCACCGCTTTCTTCTTGCAGAAGTTATCAGCTTTGGTCCGAGACTGAGGGATGCTCTGCCAGTCAGGTAAAGTAGCACGTTTATCATCGCTTAGTACATTGATTTCCGTGTCATTTTCATCAAACCTGTCCTGGTGTATTCTTTCGATTTGGCCGAGAGTGTTTAAGTAGGTTTTTGGCATGATAATGTCGAGACTACCCCAATACGGTGCCATTGTTTGGATCATGGGTGTTGCCACGAACCATTGAACTTGTCGGCCTGCCTAAACAAGGTATTGGTGATAGTGAGGTTGTGTGTAGCACATTTGATGAGAAGGAGCAGGCCGTTGGGATTACACTTGTCTTGTCCATTCCTCCCTATGGTTCCCTGTCAAATGTCAGCATCTCTGCCAACTCTGGTATTGAAGTCACCAAGGTGCACAACCTTATCTTCTCTGGAGAAAGGGGTGAGCACGCTGTTCAGGTCGGCATAAAAGGCCTCCTTGATATCATCCTCTGCATCCAGTGTTAGGGCGTATACACTGATGAAAAAGGCATGACGTGAATGATTCAGTGGGATTCTAAGCGTCATGAGGCGCTCGTTGATCCCAACAGGCATTTCAGTAAGTCTGTGTAGGATGCGTTGGGGGAGGGCAAAGCCATCTCCATAAATGTGGTTCTTCTCTGCAGCAGGCATATCCTTCCGCAAGAAGGTATAGTCAGACCCCAGTTCTGTCTGTTGACCCTCGTCTGGGAGCCGGGACTCACTAATGGCTGCTATGTCGATGTTATACCAATCCAGCTCTTTTGCCTCAAGGGCGGTTCTTCTTTCAGGACGCTCATTTGTGCCAGTATCCAGAAGGGTTCTGACATTCCCTGCAGCGACCATAAGAGGTTGTATTGTTTGTTTTTGTTTTGATCTGGGATTATAATTAATTGTGTTTTCGACCGCATAAGGATGACCTAACTGAGTGCGGTTGCCCAGTCAGGTTTCATTTTTTTAGGCAGGTTAAGTTTAGGGCACCTTTTCTAGCCTTCTTCTCATGTAGGGTGAGCAGAGTGAGTCCTCG
This sequence comes from Homarus americanus, assembly GCF_018991925.1. Lineage (NCBI taxonomy): Eukaryota > Metazoa > Arthropoda > Malacostraca > Decapoda > Nephropidae > Homarus > Homarus americanus. Next base: position 27,957,506 of record NW_024713129.1, on the reverse strand, counting down.
AAAGGGCTCCTCAGTCGCACAGACAGGACGGAATTGCACTGTTACCTAGATCCCAGTTCATCTTCTCTGTGCCACCCATGTGCAGAGTTGTGACTAGAGACTCCCAGTAGTCATCTCTGCCTGTCCCCGTCGCCACTAGTCCATCGCCATAGGACTTTTGGGGTATAAGGGTTTGATGATGATGAAGAGTATGATGAGCTGGATGATAGCTGCACGTGAGTTGATTTATGTGATGAGGCAGGAGCGTAGACTGCTACCACACGTCTTGGCTCTCCCTTTTCCTGATCCAGTGGTACATACATACATACATACATACATACATACATACATAATGGTTGCCCCTTGTGTAACGAGGATGGCCGGCCCAAGGACCACTTAGGCGTTAATTTGTTTAAGGTGTAGAAGACGTCGCCAACATAACAACCACACCCTAAGTTAAGTAATTGCATGACCCAGTGTCAAAGAATGGTCCTAGAAAACCGGACAACTCGCCAACAGCACTGGCTAACTATTACCCCAGAACATGATCAGCAAATCGATTAAGATCTAGGTTCCCAATTACTGCTGGGTAGACAGAGGCAAATGGCGTAAAGAAACTTGGCGACCTGTAGTGTAATGGTCAGCATGCGCGCCTCGCAAGAGAGCGGACCCGGATTCGATCCCCGGGCAGGGTGAGACATACATACGTACATACATACAGGAGATGGTCCTTGATTTAATGAGTTATTGTCTTGTTTGCTTGACTAAGTAGTCATAGAATGCGTAAACAAATTTGCTACCAATCAGGTTATCAAGATCATTGTTAAAGCGCATTATACAGTAATTGAAAAGTTCCCATGTACCTGTCATAATAAACAATAGAATTAAACGAGTATGTAAGTATAACAAGGAACAGATAAGTTGAATGGGGACTCTTAGATCATTCTGTATTTAGCTCCAGTTCTGTTTAACAATGGTTGGTATTCACTTTGTTTCAGTTATATACGGGTCAGGCTGTACCTTGGTGACGAAGCTCTAATGTTGCCTTGGTAACTGCACCCCCCCCTCCCCAAGGGGTAGACTGATACGACGTGTAACATTTCTTCCCCAGTTTCATCAGCGAGCGAGACATTTGATGTGTATTGTTACGTCGTTTTTAAATACTCAGTCGCCAGTGTCAGAAACACTATTATTTGCTGACTTTTTCTTTCTGCATTTTAAGTAAACATGTATATTATATTTTCTTATTTTCTGTGTTAGGTGAGTACACACGCACACACACACACACACACACACACACACACACATGTATATATATATATATATATATATATATATATATATATATATATATATATATATATATATATATATATATATATATATATATATATATATTTCATGTAGATCCACAATGACAACGTGGATAAGATAAATCTTGATAAAATCACACGGGAAGATGGAAACAACGGAGTACCTTAGCTTTCGTCTTTATTCAAGACATCTTCAGAGGCAACTGGATTACATGGACAGAGAGAGGCTTAAATATACAGGGTGACCTAAAAACATGAGGTCAGGTCAAAATGATGACATCCATGTAATCCAGTTGCCTCTGAAGATGTCTTGAATAAAGACGAAAGCTAAGGTACTCCGTTGTTTCCATCTTCCCGTGTGATTTTATCAAGATATATATATATATATATATATATATATATATATATATATATATATATATATATATATATATATATATATATATATATATATATCACACACACTGGACCTTGGGTCGTGATTCTGCAGTGATTAACGATACCGGTTGGGTTCTGGGTCACTCCGCTTAATGGGTGAACTGAGGCGCCAGCTGCTGTAGGAAACTTCGGTGATTCATTATGGTGTGATGCACGAGTGTGTGCGTGTGTGTGCGTGTGTGTGTGCGTGTGTGTGTGTGTGTATCTACCCAGCTGCAAATGGGAACCTGGATGTTAATCGATTTGCGGATGGTGTTCCGGGGTAATGGTTAGCCAGTGCAGTTGGCGAGTTGTCCGGTCTTCTCGGAATATTCCTTGACACCGGGTCGTGCAACTCGTTAACTCAGGGTGTGGTTGTTGTGTTGGCGACAGCTTCTACAACTTAAACAAATTCACACCTAGGTGGTCCTTGGGCTGGCCACACTCATACACAAAGGGCAACTATTTATATATATATATACATATATATATATATATATATATATATATATATATATATATATATATATATATATATATATATATAAAATTATTTGTGCATGTGTGTGTGTGAGTGTGATTTACTGTAAATCTCTTTTTTATATCTTTAGCTGAAAGGAAACAAAGGCCTTTAGAACCCCGCAAAAAACTCTGCTCCATTGTATCATATAATAATTGTTTGTCATGGTGACTGCGTCCAGTGTTATTCTCATCGCTGGTCAGGTAATGCGGTTCGGTCCCCTGACAGGAGGATGAACTATAAATATTTCCGTTTAACATTAGGTAAAGAGAATTGAAACATTCAAACAGTTTTAAATTGTCAATATATTCCACCAGGTGAATTCTGACAGGTCGATATATATTAGTCAGGAGCCCTTGTGTCAGGTCTCGATGTGGGGAGGCTTCGTTTTGAACCCAGGACTGATTCGAATCCTAATACAGGAATAGTTTACTTTATACGATTCTAATCCACACACAGAGATAGTAAGTCTGTAGTTCTGGGTTCGAACCTCGAAATTACAATTAATTTGCTTTTGTCCATTGCTCCGCATCAATACATCAACTGACAATTCTTGGTTCGAGTCCGTTATACTGATACTGTACATCAAAAGTGGCCGTCCTGGATTTGAATCCCGACAAGGGAATATAACAATCCTATTAAGTTAAACCATTTTTCAACAAATACAGAAAGAGCCAAAGAGAATTAATCATAGGCGACAGCAGTCCACTGAGTTCACACCTGTTGAGTTTACACTTGTTCAGTTTGCACTTATTAGTTCACACCTGCGGAGTGTACACTTATTGAGTTCACACTTGATGAGTTTATGCTCACTGTGTTTACACCTGTTGCGTTAACACCTACTGAGTTTACACCTGATGAGTTTAAACTGATGAGTTTATACCTGGTGAGTTTAACCTTACTTGTGAGGCAGATACGTGAGAAAAAAATTCAGGATATCATAAAAGCGTGAAACCTCCAGGAGTTGTAGAAGGCAGCCATTTTCCAAAATGGCCAACAAATAGGGATATGGTCAAGAAGGCTTAGATATTGGATGATTTTTCATATATTTTGCTTCAGTTGTGCTAGATATTAAAGTATGGTAAATTAAACTTTTTTTATATAAAATATACAATTCTGGAAACCAGGATTGACATCGCTAAGCAGATCCAGTGGATGTGGCCAGAGTCTTACGGTGAGAACAAAGTTATCATTGTGTTAGGAGATCTCCAAAGAGAATTGGCTGCTTTGAGTTTACTGGGATATTGGTTGGACAACTGTGGATGGGCAGAGGCACTTATCACAGCTCAAATTGCATCTGCTGGAACCACAAACTAATTCATAAAGGCATCACATGTAGTGAAAACAAGACATACCCACCAGGTCACCCTCTGCAGTCTGCATGTCTTGTTTCGAGAAGCATACCAAAGTGTTAATACAACTGAAACATTAAATGGGTGGATTAAACGCAGAAGGAAAGAAATTTCTCTATTTAATTTTTGGATGACAGTGTCAGATCTCGAGAAACTACGACTGGAAATTGTAAGGTACATCAGAGAAGGTAACTTTGCCTTATATGTAGAGAAGCATCGGACAGCTTGTAACATGGTTGGACACTGTTCACTATGCAAGGTGGATGTTGGTCCATGTTCGGGACATGGCTAGTCTGTGGCACACACACCCACTTGTGACAAGTGAATTCGCAAAGGGTAACTTTGTTTAAAGGAAGTCCCAGAGAGCATTCTCATTTGTCACGATAGATCATGCTCAGAACAGCATAATGCGCTGGTAAAGCGTAATGGAGGTGTGATAGGAATTACACAAAACCCTAAGGCACTGCATTGTTGGATGGTTTGTAGGCCTGAGATTGCTAGAATTATACAAGAATTATACAAGTACTACTGAAACACATCATACTGAACACCACGAGCAGAATGCAGCTACCTAAGCAAAGCTTGCCAAACAAGTCAACAGTTTGACAGAAACTATCAAGGAATATGGTAAACCAATTCTTGAGGACGGTCAGGATCTGGTAAAGCTAGTGGTATCTAAAGAGCTTACCAAGTAAGAAAAGAGTAATATGAATAATTTATAGACCGATTTGTGACAAGATCCACGGCAATCTGTGACCCAATCCAGATAAACAAGCTGAACCTCTTTAGCAACAACCCTGCAATATAATTTTCAAGCAAAGACAAGGCTTTAGCAACACCAAAGAGCGCCTGTTCATTGATCTCTTGGCTCTTCATTTCCTGCCAGAAAAGACTCGGTGATTTAGATTTTTTGTTTTTTTTCTTTTTTTTCTCACCAGAACCACCCTTTCTGACTAGCACTTTCAAATAATGGCAATTTGCGTATTCGCAACAAATCCAGACTTCTTTGAAAGTTTGGAGTCTCATGGAAAAAGCCAGCATCTAGCTACGGATGTTGATCTCATTGTATTGGATGGTGCGGCTGTTGTCCATATGCTAAATCCCATTTCCTGTCATACTTTACAACTGGTGATTACGGTGTCAAGGTATTTTTTGGCCCAATGTGCAGACACAGATTTAGAAATGAAAGCGTGTTGATATAGTTTGGGATGAATATGTCCCCAACAGTTTGAAAGCAAGTTCTAGAATGTCGCGTGGAAGCCTCTTCCTCTGAAGACGAGTTCAAGACAACTCTGTTATACTTGGGAAATGGCAGACTTTCTTAAAGAGTCGAGGCAACAAGAGAGATTTATTTAGATTCATTGCAAAGCAGATACTGGCGCTTCATACAGACAAGCAATTAATATCGGCTATTGGGAAGGATGCCATCTGCTTGCAAAGTCATGACACAAGTGCGCTGACTTCATAATAATCATGAGGAGGCCAATGGAAGGATCTTTTTACATGTTGCAGATGCAGTGCATGCTGGTCAGAAGAGAGTCTTACCTCGAACAACTGACACAGATGTGGTGGTTCTTGCAGTTTCTGTGGTTATACATTGGATGTAGAAGAACTCTGGATTTTGTCTGGGACCCGAAAATATCTTTGATACATACCTGCTCATGAAATTGCCAAAAATACTGGACCATGAAGATCACGAATCCTTGTCATTTTCCATGCTTATAGTCTCCCTTATTGCAGGCATTAGCAAGACATATACATGACAAGTGTGGAAGATCTTTGGTGATGTGGTAACTCTAGACAGGAGCTGCCATGCACAGGCCAACTGGCCTATTGCCGACTCCTTATTATCTTATGTTATGTTCTTAAGATGTGACATGTGAATTCTCAGAACAGTTAAAAAAGAATGAAATTTCAGATGAATGCTTTAGCTACATAGCTATTGCTATGTTACAATTTCAGATAATAATATCTTTTTCTTTCACATCTTTTTAAGTATCTAGTGTAGGTGTTCAAACAGTCTAGCTTTTATTCTTATCAAAATCACATTTTAATAAAGGTTTCAAGTTGCATATAAGCGTCAAGTTGTGAAGCATATGTATTTTGGCTGCCATTTTGGAAAATGGCCACCACTCCTAAACTAGGCTGTGGTCAATGTGGCTCCATTTCAGAAACTGATCAAAATATGGTCCTCTACATCTTCTGAAAGATTCATACTTTTATAATACCCTGAAGGTTTCATAGTAAATATGACACATACTGTATCTGACTTATTATACCGAGTGGATCAACAATATCAGCGAATTTCAATGTGTGTGTGTGTGTGTGTGTGTACGCGCGTGTGCAAAACTAATGATATGGTCATTGAGTAAAATGAGAAAAGTAATTAGATAATATAATGGATATATAGTAAATGAAGAAACTAAAAGAAATGTGAAAAGGTAAAAAAAATGTTATTCCAGAAACACACATGAAAATAAGATGAATAATAATAATAAAAGAACAACTATTAAACATAACAAAAATTAAACATGAAAAGCAGAGAGCAAAACAAAATTAATGAAAGCAAACAGAGACTTAAACAAAACATACAACACAAAAAAACAAAATACAGTAAAAAACAATTAAAAACTCAGGATAATTAAAACAAATATATAACATAACTCAATTAAAAAATCGTACTCTTTCGGTGATCTAGTAGTTAGAGTGGATAACAAACACAATTAATATCAAGTCATTAAACAAACCTTTGACTGGTGAAATATTTAAGGAGCGTGTATCGATCCAGTCAGTCATAATGATGGTGATAAGATGGAAGGAGAGAGGGAGGGAAGAAATGAAGGGGTGATGGAGTGGAAGGAGAGACTAGAGGATGAAGAAGGGAAGGAGTGGAAAGGGATGAGAGTGTGAGGTAGGAATGAGGGAGTGAGAGGACTAGGGGAAAAGGAGGGGAAGGACAAGGATAGGGAGAGTGGAGGGGGCAGGGAAGAGGGAAAATGAGAGAGAGTAGGATTGATGGGGTGGAGGAGATAGGGAATGGGGAAGGAAATTTGGATAAAGAAGGAAGTGGAAGGATGATGAGAAGGGGAGGGGAGTAAGGGTAAGGAGGAAATGGAAAAAATAGGGGTTGGAGAAGTTTGATGAGAGCAGCGGGAAGGAGAGGTTAAGTGCGAGGAAAAAGAATTGGAACAGAAGAAAACAGAAACAGTTAAAGGGGAGACGAAAGAAAAGGTGGGGAGGAGAGAGTCAGAGAAGAGGACAATCAACAAGAAGGAAGGAAGCAGGAAATAGGGAAATGGGATAAGTTTGGTGTCGTAGGAAAGGAGGAGAGGAAAGGGACACATTACGAAAAATGAAGAGAGGGATGTTAATAATGGCTACTATGACCTTCACACACACACAAGCCTCTCTCAGCAGGTGTGTGTGTGTGTGTCACGTTTGAGGCTAAAATTCGAGTATATATAACACAAGTAATGAAATAAACCAGTGAATTTAAAAATAATGTTATACATGGAATAAATATAAAAATTTTATATGTATATATATATATATATATATATATATATATATATATATATATATATATATATATATATATATATATATATATATATATATATATATATATATATATATATATATATATATATATATATATATATATATATATATATATATATGCAAGTAAATCACTGTAGGTGCGCGTGATCTAGGTATATGCTGATAACCACAAGGAAAGAAGAAAACACGAAGTTCCCAAGCGCTTTCGTGTAATTCACATCTTCAGGGGTGAGTACAGACTAGAGAGAGTAATACAAATCAAGGTGTATATATACAGAGGAGGGTGAGACCAGGTCCACAATGGTCAGGTATTAGGTAATGACCTTACTAATCTTTAAATAGCACACAACGGTTGGTGGTCAGGTCAGATGGTCAAGTGACCCGGCCTTCTCACCTGATCACAAATCTTCTTAATTACAAAATTGTCCAGCTTGTACATGCCGTTACTCAAATTCATGTTGGATGCTTCGGTATGTTTAATAAGACTAGATTCTATGATGTTCCTACTATCAATTGAATTACATGGTAATATTGAGGAGGCATTATCCCAGTCAATGCAATGCTTGTTATCCCTCAAATGAACAAACAGAGCATTGGATTCCTGGCCTGTCCTAACACTGTATTTGTGTTGTTTAATTCTAGTTGCAAGATCTTTACCTGTCTGGCCTAAGTAAAACATATTACATTCCTTGCAAGGAACTTTATAAATGCAACCAATTGTGTTGTTGGGGAGTTCTTGATTAACATTTGTTTAACAGTGCATGAGTTTTTAAATGCCACATTGACGTTCCAGGTTTTTAGCTGTGCAGGAATGTGTGAGAAATTTTTGTGAAATGGTAATATTAAGATATTCTTATGGTCATGGGTGGGCTTGGGGTCAGTTCTATAAAAAGTTTTCTTAGTAATGTTTAAGCATTTGTCTATGAAAGATCTAGGGTATTTAAGGTTTGAGCCAATATTATATATATATTTGTATTCCTCATCGATGAATTCCGGACTGCAAATTCTCAAGGCACGTAAAAACATTGTTGAAAATACTGACTGTTTGACTTTATTATGGTGGGCAGAATAATAATGAATGTATGAACACACATTAGTTGGTTTTCTATAAATACTGAACTTAAAAGTGTTACCTATTCTGTGTATCAGACAGTCTAGGAATGGCAATTTACAGTCTTGCTCTAATTCCACAGTGAATTTGATCGAGAGGGCTAAGTTGTTAAGTTGTGGCAGGAAAGCTTTTAGGTCCTCATTACATGGCCAGAGACATAATACATCATCAACATATCTAAACCAGACTGCTGAGGGTGGTAAAATATTACTTAATAGTTTCTTTTCAAAGAATTCCATATATAGGTTGCTTAATACAGGTGAGAGTGGATTACCCATTGCCATACCAAATTTTTGAGCATAATATTCCCCATTGAATTCGAATTTGCAATCCTTAATACATAGTTTGATGAGTTCGATGAAGTCGTCTTTCGAGACGGGCAGTGAAATGTTATCCAGGGAATCTATGAGGAACTCTAGTAAATCATCAACTGGGACCTTTGTAAAGAGTGACGTTACATCAAAGCTGACCAGTTAAAGCTGACCAGTTTTCTTCTTTCCTTGTGGTTATCAGCATATATATATATATATATATATATATATATATATATATATATATATATATATATATATATATATATATATATATATATATATATATATATATATATAATATATACATTATTTGAATGATTTGTTAAATACAAATAAATAAATAAATAATTTACTCACCAGTAATGGGAGTCTTTGTATAGTCCACTCACGAAAATAATAAGAACAGATTCTCCTACATTTTAGTAACAAAGGTGGATGAAAGTATTTTTATTTAGGCTTCTGTACGAATAGGTCACATGCTAGTACAAGCGATCAACACCGCCTGGCGTTTAACTACACTCCATAATGACAAATTTAGGAATGTTCGCCAGACGTAAGTTTTCCTGCCATTATTAAAGCATTAGTTCCCAACACACGATAACCACTATCTATATGCTGTAAATGCTGAATAAATATTTATCTGTCAATTTCTAATGTGTGAGTTTTTTTAATAGTAACCCAAATCTGTATTGATCAGGACGGACTTTGACTGAGTTAGCCATTTTACTCTTCCTTTGTAATGTTAATATGACAAGTGCACTAAGTAGGAGATTTTTTGTACAGTCGCATGTGCTGAGGGTTCAATTATATAAACAAATTCTTTGAAATATTACGCATTTTCATTTTGATGTGCGAATATTATTTGCTCTTTGACATATGATCAGACAAACATTAAGAACTTTGACAGAAATACATGACGTAATATAGGATCCCCCGAAGACTAAACACCCTAATACTACCTTGGGGGTCAATTTAGGTTACTGTAAATTACATTCGCGTTAGGTTAGGTTCTCGTCCGGTTTCGTTAGGTTCGTGTTTGGTTAGGTTAAGTAAGCGCTAGAGTGTGTTGTGCAGTCACACCACTAATTACTTTTAACCCTGCGTGCGATGGATTTCAAAATGAACACTACTTATGGCGTCCCAAAAGGTTTGGTAAATATGATTGTTACGCCGTTTCCCTAATTCTTGTTTTTCGAAATACTTGGATCACATTTCGAAACATATAACGAGTTCAAATCCATACAGAGCACATTCCATTTTTAAAAGTTAGCACAAATGTAGCAAAATTCAAAAAGTCATTTCATTGTAAAAAAATTGAGATGAGAAATTTGTCTTTGTAATATTTTTGGGGTTATATATGCGAACAACAACATAGTCGAGTCGATGACATAAACTCCTGTCATGATCTTGTCACTCACTTTGAAAAGTTGTGAAACAACCAGAGCAGCTGTAATTTCTCTCCACAGTCTTGGCTCAGCAACTGTGAATTAGGCGTTAGGAAAACACTGGCGCCACTGATGACAAGTCAAAGTGATGGAGGCTGGAGGTGCTTATACAGCCAAACATAAACCATCAATCATAATCCCCATTACATACAGCCTTACTTCACCACGTATTGCCAGGAAAAATTGCGAGTACGAGAGCCAGGGTAGGGTCAATGCATCCTTGGCTGACTGTACATACAGACGTTGGTTACAGTGTACAGCAGTGGTCCCCAACCTTTTGTAGGCTCTGGACCACATTTATCATTATAAATATAGTGGAGGGCGCCAGAACTTTGGACCTAGATTCAAGAAAAAATCTCATATATGCTGCATAGTTATTTGCAGTTTTACACGTCTAACTGTTACCAGTTACATACTTTTACATTTACTCCTGGACAGGACGTGTGTATTTACCCCCAGTGAGAAGGCTGACTCTCTCTCTGGGCCCCTTTCTGGGGTAAATACACACGTCCTCTACACGACAGACTCTGGACAAACTCGCAGTCCCCCCTCCCTCTCTCTTAAACTATAAAGCTTTACCTAGTTATTGCATATTTTCATTAATTTCTCTCTGACAAAGAATCCCAAATAATTCCAAATTTTCTAATAAACCATTGCGGTCTCCATAATATGGTTTCGCGCGAATTACAGGTTGGGGACCACTGGACTGTACACGGTGTCCTTAAACAGGGGAAACTAGAATAACCATGATTTATTAAGGTTAAAATATCATATATGCAGTTACGTTCAGAGTTGACTATCATTACAGAAAGTATATAAGTATGCTTAATCAAGCCTAATCTACCCTGGCTAACATAACCTAACCAAATCTGTCAGAGCTAAACTTAATTAAGCCTAATATATCCTAACTATATTTAAGCTAACCTAATCTACCCTAGCCGAACTTAACCTAACCTCATCTAATCCATCCGAGCTTAACCAAAACGTTAGTATACTGTCGAATATACTGTATCCGCTCTACCGCAACGAACCATCCGATTTATGGGCCTACAATAAGTCTCACTTTCACATATCTTGGTAACTTGGTGAAATAAATGCAAAAACTCCAAGTGAAAGTTTTGGGAGAAATGGCAGGATTGTAGGATGTGAACTCCTCTGTAAGAGACTAAGTGAAAACAACCGTTTCCTTTTATACTGAAATTTTTAGTTTTACATTCGGGTTCCTGAGTAGACTTATCAAAACACCAAGGTGAGGAAATTATCATTGGAGTATTGATATTTTCGTTTAGGGACCCCCCCTCTTCCATCACCCCCTCAAAGAAAACCTATCATGGTGGCCATCACGTTTTATTGGTCAACATCGCCTCACCAGACTTAACACTCACGCCTCTATTGTTCACAAACCCGATATATTAGTCAATTCAGCTGAGTGCTTCTGAAGGAAAAAATATCTTGAAAGCTTAATAGCTAACTATAACCTTAACACAAATACTTTTTGCTTTGTTATTATTGGTGTCTGACTTACGTACATTAAAGTCCCATTTATACAGATCGTTAGTCCTAAATTTAAGACCATAATATTAACTAAACATAAAAAACATGAGAAAAGGTAATAAAATCAAAGAAATTTCCACCATATTCGACATTACTGGTATTGTGGCCAGGCAGTTTTAGGTTAAGTCTCTCCTAACAGTCAGTACCCAGAGTAACAGTTCCCAGGTAGTGTCTGAACCAGGCATACAGGAGAGTATTCCTGGGTTATTATGTCTGTCTTATTAATGAGGTAGACTAGGTTAGTTTCATCTTTATAATGTGTTAGGTAAAGAGACCACAGTCATAATCTATTTCTTTACAGGAACTTTTGTATTACGAAATTTTAGGAAAGTTTAACAATTTTAAATGTGGTTCACCTCTCTTTCTCTCTCTTTTTCTCATTTCTTTATTAGTTTTAAGATTCACTAGCATCATAACCAACTTCAAATTTATTTTTGATGTATGGGTTATAATCCTGACTAAACTTTGTGCTTTATGGTGGTACTACTACTACTACTACTACTACTACTACTACTACTACTACTACTACTAATAATAATAATAATAATAATAATAATAATAATAATAATAATAATAATAATAATAAACATAATAATAATAATAATAATAATAATAATAATAATAATAATAACAATAACAAGAAACGCCAGTGACATTAACAATCCACATTAGAACAGAATGAATTATATAAAAACTCTCCACCACATATTATTCTCGGTTCTCGCTCTCCAGATAATTTGCAAGTCTACATGAAATACACCACCGAGGTGTCTAGGTCACGAGAGAGAGCTGAGTCCCTGTATCCCAAAGCTGATATAACGCTCTTGGCCACAGGAAATTATTGCTACCGAAAGCTGTTGGCGCTTGTTGTGACTTATTCTGAGTTAGGAGGAGGGAGAGAGAGAATCAGAAACAGAGAGACGGGGGAACAGACTGGGTCAGGAGAAGAAGGGGAAAAGGGAGGGCAAAATAGATAGAGTGTAGAAGAGAGAGAGAGAGAGAGAGAGAGAAAATAATAATTTCCAATGGGATTGGAAGTGTAGACACACACACACACACCAAGAGCACGACCAGAGAGACGTTTCACACTCACCAAAAAATCCCAGCACAATACATAACACTTTCATGATGATACCAACACTGAGACTCACCTGTTGATTACCTATAACACTGTTATAGTACAACAGTGACCATTTCAATTGCAACTAAAACGATTTTAATCGGCCTTCCGTAATAATAAAATTTATAGATTCACTATACCTGCAGTTACAACCATTATTTGAATATACTGTGATTGGTAGGGTGGACAAGAAAGAAGGGGGAGGAGGGTTAGTTTAAAATGAGGATAAGATTGCATTCTGTTATCTAACTGCTGACATAATTTTGACCACAGAGAAAAGAGTGGCAATTTTTTACAGGCGCGCGCGCGCGCGTGTGTGTGTGTGTGTGTGTGTGTGCAAAACAAGAGCAAACCAGTATCCTGTTTTCTAGATAGCGAGGGAAGGGAAGGATAGAAGAGGGGGAAGAGAAGGGGAGGAGATTAGAGGAGAGGGGCTTGGAGAAGAGAGAAATGGAAGTGGAGGGGAGGAGAAAAAAAGGGGAAGGAATAGAAGAGGGGAAGGGGAGGAATTATTAATGAAAATGAGAGTAAGCCGCTTACTGAACATTGCAGTTTATACTTGGAAGCCTGGCAATAACCCTCTTTACATCTCTCAATCGAAGTAGATCATTTGAACCCAAAATGATTTGAAACTCAAGATTTTGTGAAATTCTCTATTATTTGATTCTACGATTATTTAAAACCCAAGATTATTTTAACTCTTAGGGGTTCTTAGGGGTTGGCTGTAAACGGGGCTGCTTAGTATGGGCCATTAGACCCGCTGCTGTTTCCTCCATTCTTATATTATTTTGTTCTTATTTTAACTCTAAGATTACTTAATCCACATTTATTTTACCTTAAGATTATTTGAACCTCAATATAATTTGAACCCCTAGTTATTTGAACTCTTCAAAATACTTAAACCGAAAGATTATCTTAAGTTGAAGGTTATGTTTGGATTCCTTTATAATTTTATACAATCTAGTTTTCGTAGTTCAGATTCCATTCTATAATTTTATATAAGTTGCTTTGTAATTCGGGTTTTAAAAAAAATTATATAAAAAGATTCCTTTCATTGGTTTACGAATATTTTGGCCCAAATCATAATTATAATTTTGATATGAAGATAATGACATATCAGTATCCCTAAACCACTTCTGTTCCTCTCACATATTACAGTTCAGTTGTAAGAGTAAATATGTGAATAAGTTATGAAGTCGTTGAATAAATAAGTAGGTAAATTTATGTGAGGATAAACAGTTGGATGAGTCAATAGTGAATAATTAAGTATCTGACTTGATGTTCCATGTTGTATATGTTAATATGTTTTTTTTAATCAAATACTGTCGTATTTCTAAGTCTCTCTCTCTCTCTCTCTCTCTCTCTCTCTCTCTCTCTCTCTCTCTCTTACAAAAACTACGTTCATTGTCCATTAATGAGATATTTCTTCTCTCACAGGTAAGCCAAGGTGACCTACTAACTCGGAGCTGCACACAGGTAAGATATCACTCGTTTATCCCTCTGTAAAAGGGTTCTTTATTAACCTATTAACTTAACATATTCATGAACAACAACGCTCATACCGAGTTTGAGTAAGATGAGTTAGCCCAGTAGATATGATGACTTGAGTTCAATGACTTAACCTCGTCTGGACGATGACTTAATCCTTTGAGCACAGGGACCTCTTTCTTTGAATACGATTGCTGCAATAATTACGGGGTTTGGTTATCATATTCAAGGGTTAAGTCGTCGTATTCAAGAATTAAATTACCGGGTTCAAAGGTTCAAAGTATGTCTGTGTGTTTGTGTGTGTGTGTCTGCAGGAGAACCTCGGAAACTACTTTACCCATCTGTAGTGATGATGGATGGTGTTATATGTAGTGATGATGGATGGTGTTATATGTAGTGATGATGGATGGTGTTATATGTAGTGATGATGGATGGTGTTATATGTGGTGATGATGGATGATGTTATATGTAGTGATGATGGGTGGTGTTATATGTAGTGATGATGGATGACGTTATATGTAGTGATGATGGATGTGTTATAGGTAGTGATGATGGATGATGTTATATGTAGTGATGATGGATGTTGTTATATGTAGTGATGATGGGTGAAGTTATATGTAGTGATGATGGATGGTGTTATATGTAGTGATGATGGATGGTGTTATAGGTAGTGATGATGGATGATGTTGTATGTAGTGATGATGGATGTTGTTATATGTAGTGATGATGGGTGGTGTTATATGTAGTGATGATGGATGGTGTTATATGTAGTGATGATGGATGGTGTTATATGTAGTGATGATGGATGGTGTTATATGTAGTGATGATGGATGGTGTTATATGTAGTGATGATTGAGTCAATAAAATAATAACAGCTTAATGCTAAAAAAATATACTTTGCTGTACCATTGTAGTGGAACTTACATACACCGTTAATGAACTACTGATGGTAGAAGAAATTTTTGGGACTGAACAGTGAGACAATGTGGAGCCTCGCGGAGGGCGGCGTCCTACCGTGGCCTAACGAATGAGCCGCCCGGACCAAACTTAGCAAGGATAGCAAGTGTTTCCTTGTTTCTCTCATGGACAGTTCTATGTTGGATGCTCCAGAGTGGGAACATACTTGCTGCTAATGGCAAAACCGAAAATGTGGTCTACTCTAATGCACTACAGTGAGACAATGTGGAGCCTCCCGGAGGGTGGCGTCCTACCGTTGCGTAGCGGATGAGCCGCCCGGAGGGCGGCGATTCTACTAGTGTATATATATATATATATATATATATATATATATATATATATATATATATATATATATATATATATATATATATATATATATATATATTGTAATAATAACCTTTGTTTTTTGTCTGTTACGATAAGCGGCGCCCCTCCCCAAGCGGAAGTGTATTGCCTGCTACCGGGAGCGGATCACATGCCCAGCGATGATATATGGCAGCCCTATTACCGCTGACCTCTCACACACACGAGAGAGAGAGAGAGAGAGTATGAGATGTGGGGAAGGAAGAGTGATAAATAGAGGAAGGGAAACAGTAGGAATATAAGAATGAAATCGAGCGAGTAGATAGGGAGGAAGGGGGTCCAGAAGGTATAAATGGGAGAGGCGAAAAAAAAGGAAGAAATATAATGGAGATAAACGAAGTGAAATAGATAAACAAAGGGCAATGGATGGAGGAGGAAGAGAAGAAGAAGAAGAATGAAGGTCGAACAAAGGAGACAAAGGGGTGAAAAGAGAAGGAAAGGGAGAGAATTAAAAGACCGATAAAACGGGAATGAGAGGAAACATGATGGAGCAAAATTTGGTAAGAAGAGAGGAGGGGAAGAGATGAAGTAGGTGAACGAGGGAAGAGAGAGGAGTGATGGAGCAGATGAGAGGTAAAGCAAAGCAAATAAATGAATAAAGATTAGTGAAGCAGGTGAGAGAGAGCGAGAGAGAGAGCGAGCCCTTACCTCTGCTCTCATTCCCTTGCCTCCTGCCCTTACCTCTATCTTCCCCCTCCTGGCCTCTTCCCTTACCTCCTACACTCTCCTTACCTCCTACCCTCACCTTTTTACTTCCCTCCCCTGACCTCCTTTCCTCTCTCTCCTGGCTTCTTTCCCTTACCTCCTTTACTCCCCTAGTTTCCTACAATTATCTCCCACCCTTCCTCCCTTAGCCTCCTACCCCTTTCCTTCTTTACCACCCCCTAGTCACCTTCAATTACCTACCATCCCCCCCTCCCTGGCCTCCTGCCCTTAACCATATTATTTGTTGCTCCTTCTCCCTTTATTCGCTTCAATCCCTTCCTTCCTCCTTCAGGGCCTAAAAGTGTTCCTAATGGTTCCTCAGGGCTCCCTCAGGTCTCCCCAGGGATCCCTCTAGTCGATTATTAAACAGTTTTTATTTATTTGAAACCCCTACTCTCTCTCTCTCTCTCTCTCTCTCTCTCTCTCTCTCTCTCTCTCTCTCTCTCTCTCTCTCTCTCTCTCTCTCTCTCTCTCTCTCTCTCTCTCTCTCATTACTCTCTAACTCTCTCATTACTCTTTCCTCTTACTCTTTCTCCTGACTGTCTTTTCCTACACGCTCTCCTCACCCTCTCTTAAAATTCTTCTCAGTCTCTCTCCTTATTCTCTTTCCTCATTTGCTCTTATCAATATCTTCACTCTATCTCTTCCCTCTCTCTCCTTCCTTACTATTCTCTCTCTCTCTCTCTCTCTCTCTCTCTCTCTCTCTCTCTCTCTCTTTCCTTATTCTCTAATAACTCTCTCCTCATTATCTCCAAACATTCTCTTTATCTCTCTTTCTCTTCCCTCTCTCACTCTTCCCTCTCCCCCCCCTCATTCTCTTTCTCCATTCTCTCCTAACTCTTTCCTCATTCTCTCTCCTCATTGTGTTTTAACTCACTCCCCTCATTCTGTGTTAACTCTCTCTTCACTCTTTCTCTCTCCTAATTATCTCTCTTCCTTCTCCCTCCTCAGTCGCTTCATATAATTGCTGGCTCCTTCCTCCTACTCTTCACAGTCAATTGATTTCCTCTTCATCAGGTTGAGTTCACTCTGTCTCACTTCATCTTTGAGTCCCTTCTTAGTTTATCAGTTTTTCCTTATTCCTTATTCATTATTCATCTCTCCGTCTAAGCAGCTTCATTAATTCCTCTTCATCTTTTGGCTTTACTCTGTCTTTATCTTCATCTTTGAGTTCTTCACTCGTTTAGTTTTTTCTTCTCCTTTCTTATCATAGTAATTATTGCTTTCTTATTATTTTTGTTTGTTTCAATTATTCCTTCTTCCTCTCCAAATTAATTTTACATGTCGTAATTTCTGCTTATTTTCTAATCCTCTTCCTACAATGATTATCTCTCTCTCTCTCTCTCTCTCTCTCTCTCTCTCTCTCTCTCTCTCTCGCTCTCTCTCAGTGTTCACTTCTTCTGGTCCTTTCTCATTAGCTTTGTTAATATTGTTCTTCACAAATTTAATTCACTTTCCCTTCCTTTTCACAACATATCTGTTATCTTCTCTCCTTTGACCTCTCCCCTGTTTTATTTTATTTTTTTATTTTTCTCCTTCGTTTTTCTCCTCACAAGATCCCATTCAATTTTTTCTTTACTTCTGTCATCTTTCATCTTCCCCATCATCCTCCCTTTTCTTTCCTTCTTTTCATCCCTCTTCTTCTTTCTTTTCTCCCTTTTTTCTCCCCACATCTTATCTAAACATTTTCTTTCCTATTCATCGTATCTTCTCCTCCTCTTCCTCGTCTCCTCAGATCTCACCTAAACTTTTCAACTCTTTCCATCCATCCTCCTCCTCCTCCTCCTTGCTTTCTTGGACGGTGGCTTATAGGTTAGACATAGTCGATAAAGAAAGTATTTCCGTCATAAATCGATAAAGAATCGACAGTAATTAGTGACAGGTTTACTTTGTAGTCCCGAGAGAGAGAGAGAGAGAGAGAGAGAGAGAGAATAAACAAAGATAAACAAAAAGAAGAAAGAAAGTGACATATAAGAAACTCATTCCTAAGCACAGGTAAAGATTTGACCATCGCTGTAAGGGGAATGAAGGCCAAAGCAAAAGTTCTCTAATGGTGTGTGATACCGGGGAAAGTTCTCTAATGGTGTGTGATACTGGGGAAAGTTTTCTAATGGTGTGTGATACTGGGGAAAGTTTTCTAATGGTGGGTGATACTCGGGAAAGTTCTCTAATGGTGGTTTATACTGGGGAAAGTTCTCTAATGGTGGTTTATACTGGGGAAAGTTCTCTAATGGTGTGTGATACTGGGGAAAGTTCTCTAATGGTGTGTGATACTAGGGGAAGTTCTCTAATGGTGTGTGATACTGGGGAAGTTCTCTAATGGTGTGTGATACTGGGGAAAGTTCTCTAATGGTGTGTGATACTGGGGAAAGTTCTCTAATGGTGTGTGATACTGGGGAAAGTTCTCTAATGGTGTGTGATACTGGGAAAAGTTCTCTAATGGTGTGTGATACTAGGGAAAGTTCATTAATGGTGTGTGATACTGGGGAAAGTTCACGCTAAGTTTATATTAAAACGACTTGAACATTCTTCTCTTACTCTCTGTTTTTATTAAACCTTATCCTGGCTATCTTGTGTTAAGGGCTCTCTTATGTATCTTGTGTTAAGGGCTCTCTTATGTATCTTGTGTTAAGGGCTCTCTTATGTATCTTGTGTTAAGGGCTCTCTTATGTATCTTGTGTTAAGGGCTGTCTTATGTAACTTGTGTTAACAGCTGTCTTATGTATCTTGTTGTAATGCCTGTATTATGTATCTTGTGGTAAGGGTTGTATTATTATTATCATTATTATTATTATTATTATTATTTGCACACACACACACACACATACAATGGTTACCCCTTGAGTTCGAAAATAGCCCAACGTAGGGCCACCTAGGCGTGAATTTGTTTAAGGAACGGAAGCTGTCGCCAACACAAAAACCACATCCTGAGTTACCGACCTGTTTGACACAGTGTAAAGGAATAGTCCAAGACGACCGGACAATTCACCACCTGCACTGGAAAATAAATTCCCCGAAACACGATCTATAAATCGATTAAAACCAGGTTGCCAATTACTGCCGGGTAGACATAGGCAAATGACATGAAGAAAGTTGCCCATAATTTCACTTTGCCCCGGGATCGAAGGCGGGCCTTACTCACTTGTTAGGCGAGCATCCTAATTATTATCCAACTTGTCGCCTACATACATACATAAAGACACACAGACAGACAGACACATAAGAACATAAGAATGGAGGAAACTGCAGCGGGCCTATTGGCCCAAACTGGGCAGTCCCATTTACACCCAACCCCTATTGCTCATATATCCATCGAACCTATGTTTGAAGCTATCCAGCGTATTCGAGTTAATGATGATGTTTGGAAACTTGTTCCATCCATCAACTACTTTTTTCCAAACCAATGTTTACCTACTTCAGCCTAAATCTAAATTTGTCTAATTTAAAACCATTGTTACGAGTTTGCTCCTGGTTGGATAGCTATCGTACCTTTGTAATGTCCCTTTTGTTTAGCCATGACTTCCATTTATACACCTCTATCCTATCACCCCTCACTGTACATCTCTCGAGGGAGTGCAAGTTAAGATGCCCTAACCTGTCTCTGTACTCAAGGTTCCTAATGCCCGGGTTTAGTCTTGCCATTCTCCTCCGAATTCTTTCTTGGGATTCTATATCCATTCTGTAATACGGTGACCAGAATTGAACTGCGTAATCCAAGTGAGGTCTCACAAGCGCAAGATATAGTATTAGGATGACCTTTCTGGTCTTGTAACTAACACTCCTTTGTATGAACCCAAGTACTTTATTAACCTTGTTTCGAGCAAATACACATTGTTTACTTGGCTTAAGATTCCTACTTATCATTACTCTTAAATCTTTCTCACATTCGGATTTCTCTTTAACACCTTTGTTCATCTGTTATATGGTTTCTGGGTTTACATCTCCTACATTAAGTATTTTACATTTGTCCACATTGAATTTCATCTGCCATTCTTCAGACCATTCGAAAAATTTGTTTAGATCTTCCTGTAGTTTAGCGGTGTCCTCTTCAGATTTAATTACACGTCCCATTTTAGTGTCATCAGCAATTTTACTTATGTTGCTGTCTACGCCGATATCTACTGTATATCGTTTATGTATGTAATAAATAATAATGGCCCATGTACTGAGTCTTCGGGTACTCCACAAGTGATGTTACTCCAATCGGATATAATGCCGTTAATGCTCACTCGCTGTTTCCTGTCCTGTAACCACACATTAATCCATTTTAGAATATCTCCTCCAATGCCATGAGCCTCCATTTTTCGAAATAGTTTTTCGTTGGGGACTCTGTCGAAGGCTTTGCTAAAGTCGAAAATAGCTGAAAAGAGTGTTAATAGATTAGTTGGACATGAACGCCCTCTTGTGAAGCCATGTTGGGATTTTGAGAAGAGTTTGAAATTATTGCTTCCAGTAATTTACCTACAATTGATGTTAAGCTGATTGGACGGTAGTTAGCGAATAGTGATCTATCTCCCTTCCTGAAAATCTGTATTACATTTGCTATCCTCCAGGATTCAGGTACCTGTACTACACCCGTTTTTAAGGACATATTAAACAAATTTGCTAAGGGCATACTAAGCTCTTTTTTACATTCCTTTAATACTCTGGCAAATATCTCATCGGGACCTGGTGACTTATTAGGCCTTAGTTTCTCTATTTGCTTACTAACATCGTTACTGGTCACTACTATCTCGCTTAATTTATTTTATTCACTATCTGTGTATAGAGTCGGTGCCTCGGGTATCATGTTTAAATTTTCGGTGGTGAAAACTGTTGAAAAAGATTTTTTCAGATTATTGCTCATTTTTCCGTCGTTATCAAATAGCTCGCCGGTATCTGACTGTATTTGTCCAATCTTTTCTCGTGTTTTAGTTTGATTCATTTGAAAGAATCCCTTGGGGTTTGACTTCGCCTCCCTTACTACCTTCACTTCATTATTCCTCTTTGCTTTTATTTTCTCGGTCTTAACCCTATTGGCCAATTAATAATCTTTAAATAATTATTTATCCACTTAGGCTCATTGTTGTTTGATCTGAGTTTTTTGTAATGTATGTTCTGCCTTTGTGCATTAAGGAACTAATTATTTAAATTGTTGTGAAGCTCGTCAACCTCAGATCTCGTGATCAGGTCATCCTCAACCTTCATATTTTGCGGTGATATCGTTGTCAGGTCTCCAGGTAAGTGAGGTCGTACTCTGTGTGTACATTATGTGAGGTCACCTCACGTGAGGTCTTGTAATTCATCCCCAAACGTGATACCCTCTTCACTCAGCTGCCTTTTCAACCTATCAAAGTTTGCCATTTTGAAATCAGAGACTTTAATGGAATTTTCCTTGCGTTTGCCATTAAATTCTAATTGAAATCTTATTTCTTTGTGGTCGCTGTTGGCAAGTTCGTTCCCTCCCTCGACATTACTATTGAGGTTTTTCTGTCTGACAGAACTAAATCGCGTATATTATTACCCCGGGTGGGTTCGGTTATAAGTTGACTTAGGAAACGGTCCTGAACTGTTTCAAGAAAATCCTCTGATTCTCAGTTACCTGTAAGGTCGATCCAATCTATTTGGCTAAAATTATAGTCGCCTACTAGACAAGACTTTGCTTCCATTTATACACCTCTATCATGTCGCCCCTCACTCTACGTCTCTCGAGGGAGTGCAAATTAAGATGCTTTAACCTGTCTCTGTATTCAAGGTTCCTAATGCCCGGGATTAGTCTTGTCATTCCCTCTGGATTCTGTCCAAGGATTCTATATCCATTCTGTAATACGGTGACCAGAACTGAACTGCGTAATCCAGGTGAGGTCTCACAAGCGCTAGATATAATTATAAGATGACCTCGCTAGTCTTACAACTGATACTCCTTTGTATGAACCCAAGTACTTTATTAGCCTTGTTACGAGCAAAACACATTGTTTACGAGGCTTAAGGTTCCTACTTATCATTACTCCTAAATGTCTCTCGCAGTCGGATTCCACAATGGCATCGTTGTTCATCTGGTAACTGGTTTCCCTGTTTACATCTCCTATACTGAGTACTTTACATTTGTCCACATTGATTTTCATCTGCCATTTTTCCGACCTTTCGAAATTTTTTTTTACATCTTCCTGTAGTTTTGCAGAGTTCTCGTCAGATTTAATTACACGTCCTATTTTAGTGTCATCAGCAAATTTACTTATGTTGCTGTCTATGCCGGTATCTATGTCGTTTAAGTATATAATAAATAATAATGGTCCAAGTACTGAGCCTTGGGAACTCCACTAGTGACGTTGTTCCAATGCGATTTAGTGCCTTTTATGCTCACTCGCTGTTTCCTGTCCCATAACCATGCCTTAATCCATTTAAGGATATTACCTTTGATGCCATTCGCTTCTACCTTTCTAATTAGTCTTTCGTGGGGGACTCTGTCGAAGGCTTTGATAAACTCGAGATATTCCACATCATAATTGTGCCCCTCGTCCACCGATTCGAAAACTGATGAAAAGAATGTTAATAGATTAGTTAGACATGAACGCCCGCTTGTGAAGCCATGTTGGGAATCATTGATCAACTTGTGCTTCTCCAGGTGGTTTCGAATAGAGTTTGAAATAATTGATTCTAGTAATTTACCTACTATTGATGTTAGACTGATTGGGCGGTAGTAAGAGGATAGTGATCTATCCCCCTTCTTGAAAATGGTATTACATTCGCTATCCTCCAGGATTCTGGTACTACACCTGTTTTTAATGACATGTTAAACAACTTTGCTTAGGGCATACTAAGAGCTTCTTTACATTCCTTTAATACTCTGGCAAATATCTCATCGGGACCAGGTGACTTATTAGGCTTCAGTTTGTCTATTTGCTTATTAACATCGTTACTAGTCACTACTATCTCGCTTAATTTGTTTTCTTCGCTATCTCTGAATTGAGGTATTACTCCTGCGATTAATTTTCCCTACCATCGGTTAATTCTATCCAAATTGTTTCTGTATTCGGTTCGCTTTTTATTTCCTAATTTATTTCACACTTCACATTATTCCGCCTACTTTCCTAATCTGCCTATCGGTATGGAATAATTTGTAACCTGTAATTTGGTATTTGACAGGTAACTCTCGTGAGTCTAAGTTTATCCATGTTTCGGTGAATGCTATTATATCGATTTTTTCGGTACATGGCAACACCCTAATTTCATCTATTTTGTTTCTCATACTCCTACTGTTTCCGAAGAAGGCATTTAAGTTAGTCCTGGTCTGAGTCCTCTCCTTGACGCGTTTAGGTTGTAACTTCCTGACTAATTTTGTTTTGTCATCATCCATAGCACTATTTCCCTGTAACCTTTCGCTTTGTTTACCCGCTCTCATTGCAGTCTCCTCCACCTTCGTCCCATTTGTTCCCCCTAGCAGTTTAAAGACTTCGATATCTTATGAACTGCCCTCTCGGTGAACGGTAATAAAGTCACAGGGAAAAGTTCACAGGAAAAAAGTCACAATTAAGGTAATAAAACTAAAAATATTTTAAAAGTTATTAACTGACAATACATGACTTTTACATATTGACAACACAATTTATATATGATGCACGTAGATTAGGTTAAGTTAGGTTAGGTTGGTTTAGGTTAGGTTTTTTCCGTGCCTTTTTTCTGTGACTTTTTTCCTGTGACTTTTTTACCTGGATTCGCCCTCTCGAGAGAGCCAGCCAGGGTTGCTACCCCATCTCTAGACAGGTGCACCCCATCCCTGGACAGGTGCACCCCATCCCTAGCATAAAGGTCCCTTCTGCCGTAGAAGTTGTCCCAGTTGTCAATGAATTTGACTGATATTGACTTGCAATATCTGTCAAGACGGCCTTTGACACCAACTGCCCTTGACAACCATTCATTGCAACTCTCCTTCTAGGCAGGACACCACATATGATAGGGATCCCTCCCTTCAACCAAACACGTTCTATAGCTGTCTTGAACTTATCAAGAAGCTCCTCATTCGTACACCAGCCAATATCATTGCCTCCTGCAGTGAGGCAGATAATGGATTTGTTCCCATTACCCGACAAGATATTGTCCATCCTGTCAACTATATCCCCCACCTCACCTTCTGGCAAACAAACCCTCATCCTATTTTAATTTTTACCACAAAAAGCTCTATCCAGGTACCGTACCTGGGAATCGCCAACAATTAAGGTTTTCGTACCTTCCTTGCCAGTCCTGTCCCTGACTATACTAACGTCCAATTCGTCTATCAAAAGACAAAAAAAGAGGTGTGCACTTAGCTGTTGTCGTTTCCTTGGTCTTTTCTCACTGCCATTTTGATCGTTCCTCTTCTCACAGCCTTCCATTTGCCTGAGTTTGTCAGACACTGGCTCTCCTTGTCTCGTATCTTCTTCCTCCATCCTCGCTATCACTTCCTTTAATTTCAAGTTTTCTTCTTTGACCTTCTCTAACTCGGCCCTCAGAAGGGCACAGCCCTGTTCACAAGTAGCACTAGCCATTATTGACAATTTATCCCCGGTAACTAAGTCTGCCGTGACCTTTTCTCTAGCGAGGTCAGAACACAACGTAACACACACACACACACACACACACACACACACACACACAAATTAAAACATTCCTTGAACAGCACCAAATTAAAGTCCACCTAAGAGGCTTCACCCAATCAGCATCCACTTGGTCATCAACCCCTTGTATTTGGTCACGTGATCTTCCTCAACGAATTATAGTGAGGCTCTCTCTCTCTCTCTCTATCCCCGGGTGTCCCACTTTTAGACTTATTTCAAATATTTCTTTACCTCCCATTCATGTCAACATTCTCATCAGGTCCGCCCTTCACTACCCGATTAGAAACAGAACGAAGTGTCAGAGGAACGAGAACAGAATGTACAAAATGAAAGTTACGAGGAGAGGAAAAGGGAAAAGAGAAGACGGAAATGAAAGTTAAACTCAGGAAATCAACATTGTCTTCCGTTCCTGTCGTCCACAAACTCGCTAAATCCAAATGGATCGAAGACTCTTCTGCGATGATCAATGATCCTTGTTGCAGATCCCAAGGGTGGTGGAGGTGAGATCCGATCTCTTTCTCCTCTTCTCGATGCTGTCGATCCGAGACATGGGGAGGGCATTGAGTCCTTCGTCAGCCTAACGTGATGAAGTTACTAACACATCGTGAGGAGTCTCCCATCATTGGGTAATGGACATCTACCCTAAAACATTGAGTGTGTGTGTGTGTGTGTGTGTGTGTGTGTGTGTGTGTGTGTGTGTGTGTGTGTGTGTGTGTGTGTGTGTGTGTGTGTTTTGTGTGTTTTATGTGTGTTTGTGTGTGTGTCTTTATGCTCTGTTTTATGTATGTGTTTGTTTGTGTATGGTGTATGTGGATAAAATTTTGCTGGCTTTGCAATTGGTTATGTATCCCTAGAATAGCAAATGTGAACGTCACTAAAACTCAAATATCTTTCCTCTTAACAACAACAACAATAACAACATCAACTCTCTCTCTCTCTCTCACACACATACACACACACACACACACACACACAAACACACCCACCCATATATAAAACACACACACAAACACACACACCCATATATAAAACACACACACACACACACACCTTACACAACAAACAAATACACCAATTTTGTTCCTCAAACCTGAAACACAAAATCCTGAACCTTTTGAGAATTCACTGGAGTATAACAACGTGTGTAGCACTATGTTACCAATACACTCTCTTCAGAAAGGTGCTCCCCCCGCTGCCTTGTATCATACGATATAAATACCTAGAAAACACCCTCCCGAGAATGGTCTGGGATGACATAGTGCAAAAGAGCTGTTTGGTGTCGACTCTCTTTCCTTTTGGCGTTAGGATGATTCAATGGTTGCCAGACTAGACTCTAGAAGTTAAAAGTGTGGGTTCGAATTATTGAGTTGTCTTTGTTGGAATTACGCGTCTTTTCTGTCTGTGTGTTTTTCTGTCTGCATCTCTGTGTCATTGTCTGTCTGTCTTTCTCTCTCTCTCTCTCTGGTTCTCTCACTCTCTCCCTATCTCTCTGAGAGATTTCCACCTACGGGTTGGGGTTGGATTCATAACGTACAGATGGGCGATACACAGACGGTAAACAATCATTACTGGATTTTTTCCTTGGCGGGAAGAAACACAAGTCTAATTCACAAACAGCTAGAATTCCTAGTCCATTTAAGGCCATAAACAATCGTTGTTATACACTGTAGCTGTGCTGCAGTTGTGGGTAAAAACTAATGAGTAATCGGATCACCTGATGATTAGCTCCCCTCCCCCCCAGTTTATCGCTACTGTGGAGGTTAAGTCAGATTAACTTAGATTAGATTTGGTTAGATTACTTTAGTTCGGTTATGTTTGTTAAGTTAGGTTTAGTTATGCAAGGTTAGGTTAGGTTAAATTTTGTTAAGCTAGGTTAGGTTAGGTTAGGTTATGCTGGTTACGTTACGTTAGGTTACGTTGCGTTATGTTACGTTTTGCTAGCATGTTACAAAGAGTAAAGCTAATCCCGTGAAGCTAACGGTCAAAATAATCCGGTGAAGCTGACAATCAAAATGATCCCGTGAAGCTAACGGTCAAAATGAATTCCGTGAAGCTAACGGCCGAAATGATCCGGTGAAGCTAACGGTCAAAATGATCCCGTGAAGCTGACTATCAAAATGATCCCGTGAAGCTAACGGCCAAAATTATCCCGTGAAGCCAACGGTCAAAATGATCCCGTGAAGCTGGAAATCAAAATGATCCCGTGAAGTTAACTATCAAAATGATCCCGTGAAGCTGACGATCAAAATGATCTCGTGAAGCTAACGGTCAAAATGATCCCGTGAAGCTAACGGTCAAAATGATCCCGTGAAGCTAACGGTCAAAATGATCCCGTGAAGCTAACGGTCAAAATGATCCCGTGAAGCTGACGATCAAAATGATCTCGTGAAGCTAACGGTCAAAATGATCCCGTGAAGTTAACTATCAAAATGATCCCGTGAAGCTGACGATCAAAATGATCTCGTGAAGCTAACGGTCAAAATGATCCCGTGAAGCTAACGGTCAAAATGATCCCGTGAAGCTAACGGTCAAAATGGTCCCGTGAAGCTGACGATCAAAATGATCCCGTGAAGCTGACGGGTCAAAATGTAAATATGTTTCGACACAATTAATTTCCTATTTTTTAAATAAAATGTCATACAAAATTATTAATATTCACATAAATTTATTTTCATATCATTAAAGAGTCAGGATACATTTCTTTTATCTGTGCTCAAACTAATTATCGGTAATGGCTGATGTAACATTAATAAGCAGTTGATTTTATATTCAGCAGCGCTTAACAATATGGTAATTGTAAATAGTATAATATTCCCTATCTTATATAGTAGTTACTAAGTATGGCGATGAAAAAGGTGGAGAACATTTGTTATATGTATGTTAACATTGTCTTTATTTATTGATCAAATATATTTTATTCAAGACTTTTATATCATGTTATTTATTTGAAGAATATTACCTTAGTGCTACGTAAAAATTTCTATTGCACAAATCCCGACCATTATGTCCACATAGCAATCTGGGACTAAGCTAGAATGTGTAGCCAATGGACGAGTTGACGGTTCTGAGTAAACATGAGAAATACACTCTGCGGCGTTCGTAGAGTGGTACGGTATACATAATTTGTAATAAAAGTTTAAAGTCTTGCAATAATAATCGAGACAACTTTATTTCTCTAGAAACAGGGCCGCCATATGCAATGGCGTCGCTAGTTTCAAACTCATCGCTGCAGTCGGAGGTAGAACAAAGGATGGCCTCTTCAGACCCCAAATGCCACGTTCAGGTTTTTTTTTTTTATGGTCTAAGTCATGGACTTTTCGTGAGTGAAGAAATGTGCCGTGAAGAGCAGTTTCAAACTTAGGTTGGATGAATATATGAGCGATAGGGGTTGGGTGTAAATGGGACTGCCTAGTATGGACCTATAGGCCCGCTGAAGTTTCCTCCATTCTTATGTTCTTTTGGATATAAAAAACTCCCATGTTCACACCAGCTCAGCTGTCATGTACTCTTACCTGGTAGTCTTTCTCTTCATTTTTTCAGTACATTCACAGCGCATATCAGTAGGGTTATAGTGTAAGCCATCGTTCTCAAAGGGTTATAGCTTAAACCATTGGCCTCAAAGGGATTAATAAACAAGATCAAAATAACATTACAAATCGACAAAGAAAAATCCTGAAGTAGTTTCGACTCTGCTATTCAAGTTGACGTTTCTTTCGCTGACATAAAACTGTTCTCTCTATGCAGATAAACATTCGCTTGTGTTTTAATCAAGGCGACGATGAAGACTTAAGACAGTATTT
The DNA here is from genome assembly GCF_018991925.1 of Homarus americanus. Lineage (NCBI taxonomy): Eukaryota > Metazoa > Arthropoda > Malacostraca > Decapoda > Nephropidae > Homarus > Homarus americanus. The sequence continues at coordinate 27,928,931 of NW_024713129.1, read as the reverse complement.
CAAATAACAGGTTAATGTCCCTGCTCACTCTGTTGGTTTATATAAAGTTGTTCTTTGCCTTTGCAAAGTCAGTGAGAGAGGGTGTGGGTGAGAGAGGGATGATGAGAGGGGCAGGCAGAGAGCCTTCAGCAGGGAGAGAAAGGGAAAATGAAGGTTAAGAAAGGCAGGTAAATGGAAGCAAGGAGAGAGATAAACATAATAGGAGACAGAAAAACATGCAGACAGAGAGAATGAAAGAGGACAGAGAGAGAGTAAACACGTAACATAATTTCAAGGCACTGTAAATCACAACATTATCTGGCTACGGTAACATACTATATGTGTTTATTGCTTATTAAGAAGATATAGAAGAAAATACTCGTCATTAAACAGAATGTTTACACGATGATTAAGTCACGAATATTGCTTTCAATTAGGGTTGCCATAAGTCCGGACATATCCTCCATTTAGGTCTCGAAATCTTCATCCGGAAGTAATTTTTAAAATTCTTCAAAAGTCCGGAATTTCAGCTTCCATCATTTTCTCCACGGAAAAAAAATGAAACTGTAATAACGAGAGAGAGAGACTGTGAGAGAGGGGAGGTGGACAACGTAAAGATCTTGTTCAGTTTTCGTCAGCTGATAAGTACCGTACGCCTTACGGTATTTTCAACTTAACTGCTAGCAGTTTTTGGGCTAGCATGTAGTGCCATGTACTGCTTTTCCTTGTTCTTCAGCCACGCGCATTATTATATTATTTTTTTGTATTTAGTCCTATTACAACCATAAATGAAATGTTGAAAGTATACCATTTTTTTCTTATGGCTTTTTTTACACTGTAGCATTTGTTTTTCTTGTCCTGCATTTAAGGCATTTTAACAATTTTCAACCATAATCTAGCCACTTTCGTTATATTATTTACGTGTTAACAACAATGACGGTGACCGGTGGTTGGCCAGTCTTTAACCTGCAGTGACAGAGTTTGACCAAGTTAGTAACCTGAAGCAGTTTGTGGAAAATTACAAGAGTGATGAAGAATTTAGTAATCTGCCAACACATAAAAAGTGGACCAGATACTTTAAAAATCAAAGAACATTGAATGCCACTCACAATTGCACAATTCTTCATTGCAAATGTAGAAAGAGTTTTTCACTGATGCAAAGTCAATGGACAAAGGAAAGGAACAAATTGAATGTTGAATAATGAAAGGCAGTCTGACTGTACAGTACAACTTCCGAGAAACATCGTGCAGTGACTTCTATACCTTTCTAAAGAGCAATCAGCCAATACTGAAAAAGATCCGATCTACAGAAAAGTATGCATGGGCACATCAAGTCACACACACAGTGGGGGAAGAAAACTGCAGCTAAGGGAATGAAGAAATTCAGCCTTAAGCAACGGTAATTTCTTTTGTTTTTAGATTTCTATACCATGTATGTTGTATATTAGCCTACATTAAAAACACAATGCAATACAGGTTGGGGTGGCATGGTATGTGTGGTATGTATATGTGTCACATCACCAGCTACTCATGGAGAAAGTACCACAGCATTCCTAACACACACACACACACACACGCACACTACTGCACCATCCTCGTCATCGCCACCTCTTGCGACGGCAGTCCCCTGCCCACCTCGCGCTGTCCGCCACTACAACAAAATTCAGCCTATAAAAGCCCGCGCACTGATAGATATAAGATAACACCTTTCCATCTATTGTAAATGTATTCAATGCATATTATAGCATTATGTCTAAATCAAATGTAAGTCTGTATATTTTCAGCCACCGGCTGCAACTCTATTAATAAACCGTTTATTATTATTATTTTATTATAGTACTACATGTTTACTACAACAAACAGTAGTACTACATGTTCACTACAACAAACAGAAGTATTATATGTTCACTACAACAGTAGTACTACATGTTCACTACAACACTAGTACAACATGTTCACTACAACACTAGTACTATATGTTCACTACAACAAACAGTAGTACTACATGTTCACTTCAACAGTAATACTACATGTTCACTACAACACTAGTACTACATGTTCACCACAACAAACAGTAGTACTACATGTTCACTACAACAAACATTAGTACTACATGTTCACTACAACAAACAGTAGTACTACATGTTCACTACAGCACTAGTACTACATGTTCACTACAACAAACAGTAGTACTACATGTTCACTACAACAAACAGTAGTATTATATGTTCACTACAACAGTAGTACTACATGTTCACTACAACACTAGTACAACATGTTCACTACAACACTACTACTACATGTTCACTACAACAAACAGTAGTACTATTGTTCACTACAACAAACAGTAGTATTATATGTTCACTACAACAGTATTACTACATGTTCACAACAATAGTACTAAATGTTCACTACAACAAACAGTAGTACTACATGTTCACTACAACAGTAGTACTACATGTTCACTACAACAGTAGTACTACATGTTCACTACAACACTAGTACTACATGTTCACTACAACAAACAGTCGTACTACATGTTCACTACAACAAACAGTAGTATTATATGTTCACTACAACAGTAGTACTACATTTTTACTACAACACTAGTACAACATGTTCACTACAAAAAACAGTAGTACTACATGTTCACTACAACAAACAGTAGTACTACATGTTCACTACAACAAACAGTAGTACTACATGTTCACTACAACAGTTGTACGACATGTTCACTACAACACTAGTACTACATGTTCACTACAACAAACACCTCACCTGCGGTGTTCCCCAGGGGACCAAGATGGGACCACTGTGCTTCCTCATCCTGATCAACGACGCTCTATCAGACACTCCTCACAGGTGGAAGTACATGGATAACTGCACTGTGGTGGTTTCAGTGGACAACACCGCACCAGACAACTCATCGCTCCAAGGCACCCTGGACAGGCTACAGGCATGGACTACGGAGAACAATGTCACCATCAACCACACCAAAACCGTAGTCATGCACATCAATGCCGCCACCACTCCAGTGCACCCCCAGCAGTCACAGTGGGTGCCCATCCACTCCAGCTGGTGCAGTCTGCCAAACTCCTGGGTGTAACTGTAGACAACAAACTTGACTGGAAGGCCCATGTAAATAACACAGTCAAGGCAGCCTCGTCCCGTCTCTACATGCTACGAAGACTTAGGTCACTTGGGACACCCACGCCAGAGCTGAGGACCATCTACAACGCCTATATTCTCCCCAAACTAACGTATGCGTCACCAGCCTGGTCGTCTCCTCTCAACTCCACCCAACAACGTCAGCTAGAGAAGGTACAGAAAAGAGCCTGCAGAATCATGCCCGGTGCAGACTACTCCGGCTAAATCAACGCTCTCTCCACCCTGGAAATGCCATCCCTCAGTGACCTCCTCTACAAAAGCACTAACAAGGTTTGCCAGTGGACTACTGCACCATCCTCGTCATCGCCACCTCCTGCCACCTGCAGCCCCCCACCCAACTCGCGCAGTCCCCCACTACAACAAAATTCAGCCCATAAGAGCCCGCACCGATAGATATAAGAACAGCACCATCCCATCTTTTGTTAAAATAATAAACAACTCCTGATTTATGTACTGTACAGCCCTGTAAATGTATTCAATGCATATAAATCATTATGTCTAAATCAAATGTAAGTCTGTATATTTTCAGCCACCGGCTGCAACTCTATAAATAAACCGTTTGTTATTATTTTATTACATAATTACTTCGTATTCCTTTCAGCAGAACGGTGATTCCTTTAACTGAAACCGTGGATATTCATATTTTTCAATGGTGAAATTTTTGTGTTCATTTTAGTTCATATTTATGTTTCAATTTTGTGTTATAAGGCGATGGTGGTATTGCATGGAATGGGTACTACATGTTCACTACAGGGAACAGTGGTGCTACGTAATTTCCTCCCACAACAAACAGTGGGATTATATGTTTACTTCTGGCACTTTGTTTTAAACATGTTCACTACAACACTAGTGCTACATGTTCACTACAGCAAACAGTAGTACTACATGTTCACTACAACAGTGGTACTACATGTTCACTACAACACTAGTACTCCATGTTCACTACAACAAACAGTGGTACTACATGTTCTCTACACAACAAATATTAGTATACATGTTCACTTCAACAAACAGTAGTACTACATGTTCACTACAGCACCAGTACTGTTTCACTACAACAAACAGTAGTATTATATGTTCACTACAACAGTAGTATACATGTTACTACAACACTAATTTTGACATGTTCACTACAACACTATTTTCATATTCCTCAACAAACAGTAGTACTACATGTTCACTACAACAAAAAGTAATTACTACATGTTCACTACAACAGTAGTACTACATGTTCATTACAACACTAGTACTACGTGTTCACTACAACACTAGAACGACATGTTCACTACAACAAACAGTAGTACTATATGTTCACTACAACAAACAGTAGTACTACATGTTCACTACAACAAAGAGTAGGTTCACTACAACAGTAGTACTATATATTCACTCCAACAGTAGTACTACATGTTCACTACAACACTATTACTACATGTTCACTACAACAAACAGTAGTACTACATGTTCACTACAACAAACTGTAGTATTATATGTTCACTACAATAGTAGTACTACATGTTCTACAACACTGGTAGCATGTTCACTACAACACTTAATAATTTTAACATGTAACTACAACAGAACAATGGTACTTCATGTTCATTACAACAGCAATTACTACATTTCACCTACAACACCTAATACTACATGTTACTACAACAAACAGTAGTACTACATGTTAACTACAGCATTGTACTACATGTTCACTAAAACACTGAAACTTCATGTTCACTACGACACTAGCACTACATGTTCACTAGAACACTAGTACTACGTGTTCACTAGAACTACTAGTACTGCGTGTTCACTACAATATAGTACTACGTGTTCACTACAACTCTACAACAAGTATTACTATGTTTTGTCTAAATTCAGTCTAACTTTGAAATTTTTCACACACGTTTCTTTTTACAAATTGTATCCCTACAAAAATATACACTTACGTTTAAAACCACAATGGTTAATTCACTGATTGAGATATATAGCGGTCTTGTCAGATTGCCCTTAAAGAAACGGCGCCCAACCCACCTCTGGGTTGAAATGTATCAACAGACTGTGTGGATTATACATTAAGAAAAGGTACTTCTGCACTGCCAGATTGACAAGAATGATTGGGTGCCAATCGGTGACGGGTTGGTGCAGGGGTGCAACTTGCTCCTCATGGAGCAGTTGTATCCCTCTGGAGGGCATGACGAAAACTCATGTATGATCTCGTTTAGTGGCGTAGCGCCAAAAGCACTCTATACAAAACCGAAGATGAGAATGTGACTTTCCTTGATCTCGTCCACACTGAGACACTCTTCGGATTCGGGACAGCAGCAGCAAACTCCATTCTGTTGTTATTTATTTTGCTGGAAGGAGAGCGAACCCTAAGAAGGAGAGCGAACCGCTCTCTCCTGCTGTGGAGGAGAAGGAACAGCCGATGGATGGGAATAGAGGACGTGCTTGCTTTGAATTTTGGTTTTGTTGTCGAAGGAGAAAGTAGACAGGTAGAAGGAGGAGGAAGAAGAAAAGGTGGAGAAAGGGGACAGAAATAGATAAGGCGATGGAAGAGGAAGAAGGTGGAGGAAAGAGAAGGTGGAGGAAGAAGAGGTGGGAAGAAGAGGTGGAGAGAAGAGAAGGTGGAGAAAGAAGGTGGAGGAAGTGGGGGAAGAAGGTGTAGAAGAGGTGGTGGAGGAAAGAAGGTGTAGGAAAGAGAAGGTGGAGGAGAAGGTGGAGAAGTGGGGAAGAGAAGGTGTAGCAGGAAGAGATGTTGGAGGAAGAGAAGGTGGAGGAGAGAGAAGGTGGAGGAAGAAGGTAGTGAAGGTGAAGGAAAAGAGATAGGGATGTGCGGGTGGATTTGGGTGGATTTGTAATAATAGCATGGTCGGTCGGTGTGCTGTTAATTTTCAGTTGAAGTATTGGGTGAGTATAGGTATTTCAAGTTTGAAATGGGTGGGCCCCAAAATGTACCCAAAAATTAATAATAAAGTTGTAAAATAACCTGTGTATTTAATTTTTATTACATCTATACAGTACAGTACCGGTATACATCAACTGTCGTATACATTTATAGTTATGGAATATCGGTTTATCAACAGCTTGTCACCAATGAACTGGGCCGCTGAGATGTCAGGTAATCACATCTTTCTAATCACTTTGTACTAGCTGGTAGTCCAGTCAAATTGCATTTTCAACGGAAAAGATTTATAAAAGAGTTTAAATTTTCCACACATACTCCTGAAGGCTATGTAAATAAAGATCAAGAGTTCCCCTCGGTCCGACTGCATATAACCTTGAGGGGACCTTTTACTATATTTTCCCTATTGTTTTGAGAAAAATGTTTATGTAGTATTAAGGAATAATTGTTGGAAAAAATCTGAACACAATTGTCTATATGCATTTTTTTTTTTTCCTTAGGAGTTATAGTTGTGCGTAAACATGATCAGCTGGAAAGTTTGTCTGTCTGTCTGTCTATTTTATTAGAGTCAGTTTTATCTAGACGGAGGCACCAGCCCAGGGGTGGTGGGGGGCGGAGGAGGAGGCGGGCCGGTGTGGGGGGTATGGATGGGGTTTTGGGTGGGGGTGGGGAGAGTACGGTACCAGGTTGGGGTGGCATGGTATGTGTGGTCTTTATATGTGTCACATCATCAGCTGCTCAGGAGAAAGTACCACAGCATTCCTAACACACACACACACACACACACTACCCGCCATCCTCGTCATCGCCACCTCTTGCCACGGCAGTCCCCGCCCACCTCGCGCTGTCCTCCACTACAACAAAATTCAGCCCATAAAACCCCGCACTGATAGATATAAAAATAAGCACCTTCCATCTATTGTTTAAATAATAAACAACTCCTGATTTATGTACAGTACAGCCCTGTAAATGTATTCAATGCATATTATATCATTATGTCTAAATCAAATGTAAGTCTGTATATATTGCAGCCACCGGCTGCAACTCTATTATTAAACTGTTTATTATTATTATTTTTATTATAGTACTACATGTTCACTACAACAAACAGTAGTACTACATGTTCACTAACAAACAGTAGTATTATATATGTTCACTACAACAGTGGTACTACATGTTCACTACAACACTAATTTTAACATGTTCACTACAACACTAGTACTATATGTTCACTACAACAAACAGTAGTACTACATGTTCACTTCCAAGCAAGCAGTAGTACTTCATGTTCAGTACAACAGTAATTACTACATGTTCACTACAACACTAGTACTACATGTTCACTACAACAAACTGTAGTACTACATCTTCACCTACAACAAACATTGAAGGTACTACATGTTCACTACAAGCAAACAGTAGTACTACATATTTCACTCCAACAGTAGTACTACATGTTCACTACAACAAACAGTAGTACTACATGTTCCTACAACAAACAGTAGTGACAATTTCACTACAACAGTAGTACTACATGTTCACTACAACACTAGTACAACATGTTCACTACAACACTAGTACTATATGTTCACTACAACAAACAGTAGTACTACATGGTACCACTTCAACAAACAGTAGTACTTCATGTTCAGTACAACAGTAGTACTACATGTTCACTACAACACTAGTACTACATGTTCACTACAACAAACAGTAGTACTACATGTTCACTACAACAAACATTAGTACTACATGTTCACTAACAAACAGTAGTACTACATGTTCACTACAGCAGTAGTACTACATGTTCCTCCCCAACAAACAGTAGTACTACATGTTCACTACAACAAACGGTAGTATTATATGTTCACTACAAAGTAGTACTACATGTTCACTACAGTAGGTTCACTACAGCCGGTAGTACTATATATTGTTCACTACAACCAGTGGTACTACATGTTCACTACAACACTATTGCACATGTTCACTACAACAAACAGTAGTACTACATGTTCACTACAACAAACAGTAGTACTACATGTTCACTACAACAAACAGTAGTACTACATGTTCACTACAACAGACAGTAGGTTCACTACAACAGTAGTACTATATGTTCACTACAACAGTAGTACTACATGTTCACTACAACACTATTACTACATGTTCACTACAACAAACAGTAGTACTACATGTTCACTATAACAAACAGTAGTACTACATGTTCACTACAACAAACAGTAGTATTATATGTTCACACAACAGTAATTTTCACATGTTCACTACAACACTAGTACAACATGTTCACTACAACAAAAACAGTAGTACTTCATGTTCACTACAACAGCAGTACTACATGTTCACTACAACACTTGGTACTACATGTTCACTACACAACTAACAGTAGTACTACATGTTAACTACAACAGTAGTACTACATGTTCACTAAAAACACTGTTACTCCATGTTCACTACGACACTAGTACTACGTGTTCACTAGAACACTAGTACTACGTGTTCTAACACTAGTACTACGTGTTCACTACAACTCTACAACAAGTATTACTATGTTTTTGTCTAAATTCCAGTCTAACATTGAAATTTTTCACACACGTTTCTTTTACAAATTGTATCCCTACAAAATATATATACACTTACGTTTAAAAAACCATAATGGTAAATTCACTGATTGAGGGTATATAGCGGATATTTGTCAGATTGCCCTTAAAAGAAACGGCGCCCAACCCACCTCTGGGTTTGAAATGTATCAACAGACTGTGTGGGTTATACATTAGAAAAAGGTACTTCTGCACTGCCAGATTGACAAGAATGATTGGGTGCCAATCGGTGACGGGACGGTGCAAGGGTTACCAACTTGCTCACATGGAGCGGTTATCCCTCTGGAGGGCATGACGAAAAACTCATGTATGGTCTCGTTTTAAGTGGCGTAGCGCCAAAAACTCTATACAAAAACCGAATGAGAATGTCGACTTTCCTTGATCTCGTCCACGCAAAGAGACACCTCTTCGGATTCGGGACAACAACAGCAAACTCCATTCTGTTATTTATTTTGCTAAGAAGGAGGCGAACCTAAAGAAGGAGGAGCGAACCGCTCTCTCCTACTGTGGGAGGAACGACGATGGACGGAACCGGATGGCGGATGGGATGGGCGGAGGATTGAAGGAGGAGGTAGACAGATTGAAGGGGGAGGAAGAAGAAAGGTGGAGAAGGGGGACAGAAGTAGATAAGGCGATGGAAGGAAAGAAGAGAAGGTGTAGGAAGAGGTGGTGGAGGAAGAGAAGGTGTAGGAAGAGAAGGTGGAGGAAGAGAAGGTGGAGGAAGTGGGGGAAGAGAAGGTGTAGGAAGAGATGTTGGAGGAAGAGAAGGTGGAGGAAGAGAAGGTGGAGGAAGAGAAGGTAGTGAAGGAAGAGGTGGAGGAAGAAGAGGTGGAGGAAGAGAAGGTGGAGAAAGAGAAGGTGGAGGAAGTGGGGGAAGAGAAGGTGTAGGAAGAGGTGGTGGAGGAAGAGAAGGTGTAGGAAGAGAAGGTGGAGGAAGAGAAGGTGGAGGAAGTGGGGGAAGAGAAGGTGTAGGAAGAGATGTTGGAGGAAGAGAAGGTGGAGGAAGAGAAGGTGGAGGAAGAGAAGGTAGTGAAGGTGAAGGAAGAGATAGGGATGTGCGGGTGGATTTGGAGTGGATTTGTAATAACATGGTCGGTCGGTGTGCTGTTAATTTTCGGTTAGTATTGGGTGGTATAGGTATTTCAAGTTTGAAATGGTTGACCCCAAAAATGTACCCCAAAAAATTAATAATAAAAGTTGTAAAATAACCTGTGTATTTAATTTTATTACATCTATACAGTACAGTACCGGTATACATCAACTGTCGTATACATTTATAGTTATGGAATATCAGGGTTATCCAACAGCTTGTCACCAATGAACTGGGCCGCTGAGATGTCAGGTAATCACATCTTTCTAATCACTTTGTACTAGCTGGTAGTCCAGTCAAATTAGGATTTTCAACGGAAAAGATTTATAAAGAGTTTAAATTTTCCACACATACTCCTGAAGGCTATGTAAATAAAGATCAAGAGTTCCCCTCGGTCCGACTGCAGCAACCCCCCTGAGGGGGACCTTTTTACTATATTTTCCCTATTGTTTGAAAAATGTTTATGTAGTAAAGGAATATTGGAAAAAAAAAATCTGAACACAATTGTCTATATGCATTTTTTCCTTAGGAGTTATAGTTGTTGCGTAAACATGATCAGCTGGAAAGTTTGTCTGTCTGTCTGTCTATTTATTAAGAGTCAGTTTTATCTAGACGGAGGCTGTAGGGGGTGGTGGGGGGCGGAGGGGAGGAGGCGGACGGTGTGGGGGTATGGATGGGGTTTTGGGTGGGGGTGGGGAGAGTACGGGTACCAGGTTGGGGTGGCATGGTATGTGTGGTCTTTATATGTGTCACATCATCAGCTGCTCAGGGAGAAAGTACCACAGCATTCCTAACACACACACACACACACTACTGCACCATCCTCGTCATCGCCACCTCTTGCCACGGCAGTCCCCCGCCCACCTCGCGCTGTCCTCCACTACAACAAAATTCAGCCCATAAAACCCCGCGCACTGATAGATATAAAATAGCACCTTCCCATCTATTGTTTAAATAATAAACAACTCCTGATTTATGTACAGTACAGCCCTGTAAATGTATTCAATGCATATTATATCATTATGTCTAAATCAAATGTAAGTCTGTATATTTTCAGCCACCGGCTGCAACTCTATTATTAAACTGTTTATTATTATTATTTTATTATAGTACTACATGTTCACTACAAAAAACAGTAGTACTACATATTCACTACAACAAACAGTAGTATTATATGTTCACTACAACAGTAGTACTACATGTTCGCTACAACACTAGTACAACATGTTCTCTACAACACCAGTACTACATGTTCACTACAACAAACAGTAGTATTACATGTTCACTACAACAAACAGTAGTATTACATGTTCACTACAACAGTAGTACTACATGTTCACTACAACAAACAGTAGTACTACATGTTCACTACAGGAAACAGTAGTACTACATGTTCACCACAACAAACAGTAGAATTATATGTTCACTACAACACTAGTACAACATGTTCACTACAACACTAGTACTACATGTTCACTACAACAAACAGTAGTACTACATGTTCACTACAACAGTAGTACTACATGTTCACTACAACACTAGTACTCCATGTTCACTACAACAAACAGTGGTACTACATGTTCTCTACAACAAAAGTACTACATGTTCAGTACTACATGTTCACTACAACAAACAGTAGTACTACATGTTCACTACAACAAAAAGTAGTACTACATGTTCACTACAACAGAAGTACTACATGTTCACTACAACACTAGTATTACATGTTCACTACAACAAACAGTAGTACTACATGTTCACTACAACAAAAAGTAGTACTACATGTTCACTACAACAGAAGTACTACATGTTCACTACAACACTAGTACTACATGTTCACTACAACAAACAGTAGTACTACATGTTCACTACAACAGACAGTAGGTTCACTACAACAGTAGTACTATATGTTCACAATAAGAGTAGTACTACATGTTCACTACAACACTATTACTACATGTTCACTACAACAAACAGTAGTACTACATGTTCACTACAACAAACAGTAGTATTATATGTTCACTACAACAGTAGTACTACATGTTCACTACAACACTAGTACAACATGTTCACTACAACACTAGTACAACACGTTCACTACAACACTAGTACAACATGTTCACTACAACAAACAGTAGTACTTCATGTTCACTACAACAGCAGTACTACATGTTCACTACAACACTAGTACTACATGTTCACTACAACAAACAGTAGTACTACATGTTAACTACAACAGTAGTACTACATGCTCACTAAGACACTGTTACTCCATTTTCAGTACGACACTAGTACTACATGTTCACTAGAACACTAGTACTACGTGTTCACTAGAACACTAGTACTACGTGTTCACTACAACTCTACAACAAGTATTACTGTTTTTGTCTAAATTCCAGTCTAACTTTGAAATTTTCACACACGTTTCTTTTACAAGTGTATCCCTACAAAAAATATACACTTACGTTTAAAAACCATAATGGTTAATTCACTGATTGAGATATATAGCGGTCTTGTCAGATTGCCCTTAAAGCAACGGCGCCCAACCCACCTCTGGGTTGAAATGTATCAACCCAGACTGTGTGGATTATACATTAAGAAAAAGGTACTTCTGCACTGCCAGATTGACAAGAATGATTGGGTGCCAATCGGTGACGGGACGGTGCAAGGGGTGCAACTTGCTCCACATGGAGCGGTTATCCCTCTGGAGGGCATGACGAAAAACTCATGTATGGTCTCGTTTAAGTGGCGTAGCGCCAAAAGCACTCTATACAAAAACCGAATGAGAATGTCGACTTTCCTTGATCTCGTCCACACTGAGACACCTCTTCGGATTCGGGACAGCAGCAGCAAACTCCATTCTGTTATTTATTTTGCTAAGAAGGAGAGCGAACCTAAGAAGGAGAGCGAACCGCTCTCTCCTGCTGTGGAGGAGAAGGAACAGCCGATGGATAGAATAGAGGACGTGCTTGCTGAATTTTGGTTTTTGTCGAAGGAGAAAGTAGACAAGGTGAAGGAGGAGGAAGAAGAAAAGGTGGAGAAGGGGGACGAAGTAGATAAGGCGATGGAAGAGGAAGAGAAGGTGGAGGAAGAGAAGGTGGAGGAAGAAGAGGTGGAGGAAGAAGAGGTGGAGGAAGAGAAGGTGGAGAAAGAGAAGGTGGAGGAAGTGGGGGAAGAGAAGGTGTAGGAAGAGGTGGTGGAGGAAGAGAGAGGTGTAGGAAGAGAAGGTGGAGGAAGAGAAGGTGGAGGAAGTGGGGGAAGAGAAGGTGTAGGAAGAGGTGGTGGAGGAAGAGAAGGTGTAGGAAGAGAAGGTGGAGGAAGAGAAGGTGGAGATGTTGGGGAAGAGAAGGTGTAGGAAGAGAGGTGGAGGAAGAGAAGGTGGAGGAAGAGAAGTGAAGGTGAAGGAAGAGATAGGGATGTGCGGGTGGATTTGGAGTGGATTTGTAATAACATGGTCGGTCGGTGTGCTGTTAATTTTCGGTTAGTATTGGGTGGTATAGGTATTTCAAGTTTGAAATGGTTGACCCCAAAAATGTACCCCAAAAAATTAATAATAAAAGTTGTAAAATAACCTGTGTATTTAATTTTATTACATCTATACAGTACAGTACCGGTATACATCAACTGTCGTATACATTTATAGTTATGGAATATCAGGGTTATCCAACAGCTTGTCACCAATGAACTGGGCCGCTGAGATGTCAGGTAATCACATCTTTCTAATCACTTTGTACTAGCTGGTAGTCCAGTCAAATTAGGATTTTCAACGGAAAAGATTTATAAAGAGTTTAAATTTTCCACACATACTCCTGAAGGCTATGTAAATAAAGATCAAGAGTTCCCCTCGGTCCGACTGCAGCAACCCCCCTGAGGGGGACCTTTTTACTATATTTTCCCTATTGTTTGAAAAATGTTTATGTAGTAAAGGAATATTGGAAAAAAAAAATCTGAACACAATTGTCTATATGCATTTTTTCCTTAGGAGTTATAGTTGTTGCGTAAACATGATCAGCTGGAAAGTTTGTCTGTCTGTCTGTCTATTTATTAAGAGTCAGTTTTATCTAGACGGAGGCTGTAGGGGGTGGTGGGGGGCGGAGGGGAGGAGGCGGACGGTGTGGGGGTATGGATGGGGTTTTGGGTGGGGGTGGGGAGAGTACGGGTACCAGGTTGGGGTGGCATGGTATGTGTGGTCTTTATATGTGTCACATCATCAGCTGCTCAGGGAGAAAGTACCACAGCATTCCTAACACACACACACACACACTACTGCACCATCCTCGTCATCGCCACCTCTTGCCACGGCAGTCCCCCGCCCACCTCGCGCTGTCCTCCACTACAACAAAATTCAGCCCATAAAACCCCGCGCACTGATAGATATAAAATAGCACCTTCCCATCTATTGTTTAAATAATAAACAACTCCTGATTTATGTACAGTACAGCCCTGTAAATGTATTCAATGCATATTATATCATTATGTCTAAATCAAATGTAAGTCTGTATATTTTCAGCCACCGGCTGCAACTCTATTATTAAACTGTTTATTATTATTATTTTATTATAGTACTACATGTTCACTACAACAAACAGTAGTACTACATGTTCACTACAACAAACAGTAGTATTATATGTTCACTACAACAGTAGTACTACATGTTCACTACAACACTAGTACAACATGTGCTCACAGCACCTGGTGCTGTCATGTTCCCGCCACAGCAAGAGCGAGTAAGTACTTTCATGTTCATTCAAGCAAACGGTAGTGCTTCGTAATTTCGGTACAACGGTGATGCCTGCATATTTCACTTACAGCACTAGTGCGGCGCCACCAACCAGGCTGTGGTGCTGCATCTTCACTACAAACAGACGTTGGTGCTGCATGTTCACTACAGCAAACAGTAATTTTCATATTCTGACAGTAATTATACCATATTTCCACTTGACAGAGCAGTGGTGCTACATGTTCACCTACAACAAACAGTAGTGTTATATGTTCTTTCTAACGGTAGTACTTTCATATTTCACTACAACACTAATTTTATGTTCACCAACACCTAATTATATATTTCACTCTCCCAACAAACAGTAGTACTACATATTTCATAACAAACAGTAGTACTTATATTTCAGTACAGCAGTGGTACTACATATTTCCTCTAACTTTTAGTACTACATGTTCACTACAACAAACAGTAGTACTACATGTTCACTACAACAAACATTAGTACTACATGTTCACTACAACAAACAGTAGTACTACATGTTCACTACAGCAGTAGTACTACATGTTCACTACAACAAACAGTAGTACTACATGTTCACTACAACAAACAGTAGTATTATATGTTCACTACAAAAGTAGTACTACATGTTCACTACAACATACAGTAGGTTCACTACAACAGTAGTACTATATGTTCACTACAACAGTAGTACTACATGTTCACTACAACACTATTACTACATGTTCACTACAACAAACAGTAGTACTACATGTTCACTACAACAAACAGTAGTACTACATGTTCACTACAACAAACAGTAGTACTACATGTTCACTACAACAGACAGTAGGTTCACTACAACAGTAGTACTATATGTTCACTACAACAGTAGTACTACATGTTCACTACAACACTATTACTACATGTTCACTACAACAAACAGTAGTACTACATGTTCACTATAACAAACAGTAGTACTACATGTTCACTACAACAAACAGTAGTATTATATGTTCACTACAACAGTAGTACTACATGTTCACTACAACACTAGTACAACATGTTCACTACAACAAACAGTAGTACTTCATGTTCACTACAACAGCAGTACTACATGTTCACTACAACACTAGTACTACATGTTCACTACAACTAACAGTAGTACTACATGTTAACTACAACAGTAGTACTACATGTTCACTAAAACACTGTTACTCCATGTTCACTACGACACTAGTACTACGTGTTCACTAGAACACTAGTACTACGTGTTCACTACAACACTAGTACTACGTGTTCACTACAACTCTACAACAAGTATTACTATGTTTTTGTCTAAATTCCAGTCTAACATTGAAATTTTCACACACGTTTCTTTTACAAGTGTATCCCTACAAAAAATATACACTTACGTTTAAAAACCATAATGGTAAATTCACTGATTGAGATATATAGCGGTCTTGTCAGATTGCCCTTAAAGAAACGGCGCCCAACCCACCTCTGGGTTGAAATGTATCAACCCAGACTGTGTGGGTTATACATTAAGAAAAAGGTACTTCTGCACTGCCAGATTGACAAGAATGATTGGGTGCCAATCGGTGACGGGACGGTGCAAGGGGTGCAACTTGCTCCACATGGAGCGGTTATCCCTCTGGAGGGCATGACGAAAAACTCATGTATGGTCTCGTTTAAGTGGCGTAGCGCCAAAAGCACTCTATACAAAAACCGAATGAGAATGTCGACTTTCCTTGATCTCGTCCACACTGAGACACCTCTTCGGATTCGGGACAGCAGCAGCAAACTCCATTCTGTTATTTATTTTGCTAAGAAGGAGAGCGAACCTAAGAAGGAGAGCGAACCGCTCTCTCCTGCTGTGGAGGAGAAGGAACAGCCGATGGATAGAATAGAGGACGTGCTTGCTGAATTTTGGTTTTTGTCGAAGGAGAAAGTAGACAAGGTGAAGGAGGAGGTAAACAAGGTGAAGGAGGAGGAAGAAGAAACGGTGGAGAAGGGGGACGAAGTAGATAAGGCGATGGAAGAGGAAGAGAAGGTGGAGGAAGAGAAGGTGGAGGAAGAAGAGGTGGAGGAAGAAGAGGTGGAGGAAGAGAAGGTGGAGGAAGAGAAGGTGGAGGAAAAGAAGGTGGAGGAAGTGGGGGAAGAGAAGGTGTAGGAGGAGGTGGTGGAGGAAGAGAAGGTGTAGGAAGAGAAGGTGGAGGAAGAGAAGGTGGAGGAAGTGGGGGAAGAGAAGGTGTAGGAAGAGGAGGAAGTGGGGGAAGAGAAGGTGTAGGAAGAGATGCTGGAGGAAGAGAAGGTGAAGGAAAAGAAGGTGGAGGAAGAGAAGGTGGTGAAGGTGAAGGAAGAGATAGGGATGTGCGGGTGGATTTGGAGTGGACTTGTAATAACATGGTCGGTCGGTGTGCTGTTACTTTTCGGTTGGTATTGGGTGGTATAGGGATTTCAAGTTTGAAATGCTTGACCCCAAAAATGTACCCCAAAAAATTTATAATAAAAGTTGTAAAATAACCTGTGTATTTAATTTTATTACATCTATACAGTACAGTACCGGTATACATCAACTGTTGTATACATTTATAGTTATGGAATATCAGGGTTATCCAACAGCTTGTCACCAATGAACTGGGCCGGTGAGATGTCAGGTAATCACATCTTTCTAATCACTTTGTACTAGCTGGTAGTCCAGTCAAATTAGGATTTTCAACGGATTAGATTTATAAAGAGTTTAAATTTTCCACACATACTCCTGAAGGCTATGTAAATAAAGATCAAGAGTTCCCCTCGGTCCGACTGCAGCAACCCCCCTGAGGGGGACCTTTTTACTATATTTTCCCTATTGTTTGGAAAACGGTGCAGCAGACGAAAAAAGTTTATGTAGTAAAAGAATATTGGAAAAAAAATCTGAACACGATTGTCTATATGCATTTTTTCCTTAGGAGTTATAGTTGTTGCATAAACAAGATCACCTGGAATGTTTGTCTGTCTGTCTGTCTCTTTATTTATTAAGAGTCAGTTTTATCTAGACGGAGGCTGTAGGGGGTGGTGGGGGGCGGAGGGGAGGAGGCGGACGGTGTGGGGGTGTGGGGGGATGGAGGGGGTGTTGGGTGGGGGTGGGGAGAGTACGGGTACCAGGTTGGTGTGGCATGGTATGTGTGGTATGTATATGTGTCACATCATCAGTTGCTCAGAGAGAAAGTACCACAGCATTCCTAACACACACACACACTACTGCACCATCCTCGTCATCGCCACCTCTTGCCACGGCAGTCCCCCACCCACCTCGCGCTATCCGCCACTACAACTAAATTCAGCCCATAAAACCCCGCGCACTGATAGATATAAGATAGCACCTTCCCATCTATTGTTAAAATAATAAACAACTCCTGATTTATGTACTGTACTGCCCTGTAAATGTATTCAATGCATATTATATCATTATGTCTAAATCAAATGTAAGTCTGTATATTTTCAGCCACCGGCTGCAACTCTATTAATAAACTGTTTATTATTATTATTTTATTATAGTACTACATGTTCACTACAACAAACGGTAGTACTACATGTTCACTACAACAAACAGTAGTATTATATGTTCACTGCAACAGTAGTACTACATGTTCACTACAACACTTGTACAACATGTTCACTACAACACTAGTACTATATGTTCACTACAACAAACAGTAGTACTACATGTTCACTTCAACAAACAGTAGTACTTCATGTTCACTACAACAGTAGTACTACATGTTCACTACAACACTAGTACTACATGTTCACTACAACAAACAGTAGTACTACAAGTTCACTACAACAAACATTAGTACTACATGTTCACTACAACAAACAGTAGTACTACATGTTCACTACAGCAGTAGTACTACATGTTCACTACAACAAACAGTAGTACTACATGTTCACTACAACAAACAGTAGTATTATTTGTTCACTACAGTACTACATGTTCACTACAACACTAGTACTACATGTTCACTGCAACACTAGTACTACATGTTCACTGCAATACTAGTACTACATGTTCACTACAACACTTGTACTACATGTTCACTACAACACTGGTATTATTACATGTTCACTACAATACTAGTACTACATGTTCACTACAACACTAGTACTACATGTTCACTACAATAGTAGTACTACATGTTCACTACAACACTGGTATTATTACATGTTCACTACAATACTAGTACTACATGTTCACTACAATACTAGTACTACATGTTCACTACAACACTAGTACTACATGTTCACTACAACAAACAGTAGTACTACATGTTCACTACAACAGACAGTAGGTTCACTACAACAGTAGTACTATATGTTCACAATAAGAGTAGTACTACATGTTCACTACAACACTATTACTACATGTTCACTACAACAAACAGTAGTATTATATGTTCACTACAACAGTAGTACTACATGTTCACTACAACACTAGTACAACATGTTCACTACAACACTAGTACAACATGTTCACTACAACACTAGTACAACATGTTCACTACAACAAACAGTAGTACTTCATGTTCACTACAACAGCAGTACTACATGTTCACTACAACACTAGTACTACATGTTCACTACAACTAACAGTAGTACTACATGTTAACTACAACAGTAGTACTACATGTTCACTAAAACACTGTTACTCCATGTTCACTACGACACTAGTACTACGTGTTCACTAGAACACTAGTACTTCGTGTTCACTACAACACTAGTACTACGTGTTCACTACAACTCTACAACAAGTATTACTATGTTTTTGTCTAAATTCCAGTCTAACTTTGAAATTTTCACACACGTTTCTTTTACAAGTGTATCCCTACAAAAAATATACACTTACGTTTAAAAACCATAATGGTAAATTCACTGATTGAGATATATAGCGGTCTTGTCAGATTGCCCTTAAAGAAACGGCGCCCAACCCACCTCTGGGTTGAAATGTATCAACCCAGACTGTGTGGGTTATACATTAAGAAAAAGGTACTTCTGCACTGCCAGATTGACAAGAATGATTGGGTGCCAATCGGTGACGGGACGGTGCAAGGGGTGCAACTTGCTCCACATGGAGCGGTTATCCCTCTGGAGGGCATGACGAAAAACTCATGTATGATCTCGTTTAAGTGGCGTAGCGCCAAAAGCACTTCATACAAAAAACCGAATGAGAATGTTTACTCTTCCTTGATCTCGTCCACACTGCTGAGACACCTCGATTCGGGGCCAGCAGCAGCAAACCTTATATCTCTGCGGCTTCATAAGAAGGAGCGAACCAAGAAGGAGAGCGAACCGCTCTCTCCTGCTGTGGAGGAGAAGGAACAGCCGATGGATAGAATAGAGGAAGTGCTTGCTGAATTTTGGTTGTTGTCGAAGGAGAAAGTAGACAAGGTGGAGGAGGAGGTAGACAAGGTGAAGGGGGAGGAAGAAGAAAAGGTGGAGAAGGGGGACGAAGTAGATAAGGCGATGGAAGAGGAAGAGAAGGTGGAGGAAGAGAAGGTGGAGGAAGAAGAGGTGGAGGAAAAAGAGGTGGAGGAAGAGAAGGTGGAGGAAGAGAAGGTGGAGGAAAAGAATGTGGAGGAAGTGGGGGAAGAGAAGGTGTAGGAAGAGGTGGTGGAGGAAGAGAAGGTGTAGGAAGAGAAGGTGGAGGAAGAGAAGGTGGAGGAAGTGGGGGAAGAGAAGGTGTAGGAAGAGATGGTGGAGGAAGAGAAGGTGAAGGAAAAGAAGGTGGAGGAAGAGAAGGTGGTGAAGGTGAAGGAAGAGATAGGGATGTGCGGGTGGATTTGGAGTGGACTTGTAATAACATGGTCGGTCGGTGTGCTGTTACTTTTCGGTTGGTATTGGGTGGTATAGGGATTTCAAGTTTGAAATGCTTGACCCCAAAAATGTACCCCAAAAAATTTATAATAAAAGTTGTAAAATAACCTGTGTATTTAATTTTATTACATCTATACAGTACAGTACCGGTATACATCAACTGTTGTATACATTTATAGTTATGGAATATCAGGGTTATCCAACAGCTTGTCACCAATGAACTGGGCCGGTGAGATGTCAGGTAATCACATCTTTCTAATCACTTTGTACTAGCTGGTAGTCCAGTCAAATTAGGATTTTCAACGGATTAGATGAATAAAGAGTTTAAATTTTCCACATATACTCCTGAACGCTATGTAAATAAAGATCAAGAGTTCCCCTCGGTCCGACTGCAGCAACCCCCCTGAGGGGGACCTTTTTACTATATTTTCCCTATTGTTTGGAAAACGGTGCAGCAGACGAAAAAAGTTTATGTAGTAAAAGAATATTGGAAAAAAAATCTGAACACGATTGTCTATATGCATTTTTTCCTTAGGAGTTATAGTTGTTGCATAAACAAGATCACCTGGAATGTTTGTCTGTCTGTCTGTCTCTTTATTTATTAAGAGTCAGTTTTATCTAGACGGAGGCTGTAGGGGGTGGTGGGGGGCGTAGGGGAGGAGGCGGACGGTGTGGGGGTGTGTTGGGGGGATGGAGGGGGTTTTGGGTGGGGGTGGGGAGAGTACGGGTACCAGGTTGGTGTGGCATGGTATGTGTGGTATGTATATGTGTCACATCATCAGTTGCTCAGAGAGAAAGTACCACAGCATTCCTAACACACACACACACTACTGCACCATCCTCGTCATCGCCACCTCTTGCCACGGCAGTCCCCCGCCCACCTCGCGCTATCCGCCACTACAACAAAATTCAGCCCATAAAACCCCGCGCACTGATAGATATAAGATAGCACCTTCCCATCTATTGTTAAAATAATAAACAACTCCTGATTTATGTACTGTACTGCCCTGTAAATGTATTCAATGCATATTATATCATTATGTCTAAATCAAATGTAAGTCTGTATATTTTCAGCCACCGGCTGCAACTCTATTAATAAACTGTTTATTATTATTATTTTATTATAGTACTACATGTTCACTACAACAAACGGTAGTACTACATGTTCACTACAACAAACAGTAGTATTATATGTTCACTACAACAAAAAGTAGTACTACATGTTCACTACAACAGAAGTACTACATGTTCACTACAACACTAGTACTACATGTTCACTACAACAAACAGTAGTACTACATGTTCACTACAACAGACAGTAGGTTCACTACAACAGTAGTACTATATGTTCACAATAAGAGTAGTACTACATGTTCACTACAACACTATTACTACATGTTCACTACAACAAACAGTAGTACTACATGTTCACTACAACAAACAGTAGTATTATATGTTCACTACAACAGTAGTACTACATGTTCACTACAACACTAGTACAACATGTTCACTACAACACTAGTACAACATGTTCACTACAACACTAGTACAACATGTTCACTATAACAAACAGTAGTACTTCATGTTCACTACAACAGCAGTACTACATGTTCACTACAACACTAGTACTACATGTTCACTACAACTAACAGTAGTACTACATGTTAACTACAACAGTAGTACTACATGTTCACTAAAACACTGTTACTCCATGTTCACTACGACACTAGTACTACGTGTTCACTAGAACACTGTTACTCCATGTTCACTACGACACTAGTACTACGTGTTCACTAGAACACTAGTACTTCGTGTTCACTACAACACTAGTACTACGTGTTCACTACAACTCTACAACAAGTATTACTATGTTTTTGTCTAAATTCCAGTCTAACTTTGAAATTTTCACACACGTTTCTTTTACAAGTGTATCCCTACAAAAAATATACACTTACGTTTAAAAACCATAATGGTAAATTCACTGATTGAAATATATAGCGGTCTTGTCAGATTGCCCTTAAAGAAACGGCGCCCAACCCACCTCTGGGTTGAAATGTATCAACCCAGACTGTGTGGGTTATACATTAAGAAAAAGGTACTTCTGCACTGCCAGATTGACAAGAATGATTGGGTGCCAATCGGTGACGGGACGGTGCAAGGGGTGCAACTTGCTCCACATGGAGCGGTTATCCCTCTGGAGGGCATGACGAAAAACTCATGTATGATCTCGTTTAAGTGGCGTAGCGCCAAAAGCACTCTATACAAAAACCGAATGAGAATGTCGACTTTCCTTGATCTCGTCCACACTGAGACACCTCTTCGGATTCGGGACAGCAGCAGCAAACTCCATTCTGTTATTTATTTTGCTAAGAAGGAGAGCGAACCTAAGAAGGAGAGCGAACCGCTCTCTCCTGCTGTGGAGGAGAAGGAACAGCCGATGGATAGAATAGAGGAAGTGCTTGCTGAATTTTGGTTTTTGTCGAAGGAGAAAGTAGACAAGGTGGAGGAGGAGGTAGACAAGGTGAAGGGGGAGGAAGAAGAAAAGGTGGAGAAGGGGGACGAAGTAGATAAGGCGATGGAAGAGGAAGAGAAGGTGGAGGAAGAGAAGGTGGAGGAAGAGGAGGTGGAGGAAGAAGAGGTGGAGGAAGAGAAGGTGGAGGAAGAGAAGGTGGAGGAAAAGAATGTGGAGGAAGTGGGGGAAGAGAAGGTGTAGGAAATGAGGGGTGGGTAGAGGAAGAGAAGGTAGGGGAGAAGGTGGAGGGAAGAGAAGGGGGAGGAAGTGGGGGAAGAGAAGGTGTAGGAAGAGATGGTGGAGGAAGAGAAGGTGAAGGAAAAGAAGGTGGAGGAAGAGAAGGTGGTGAAGGTGAAGGAAGAGATAGGGATGTGCGGGTGGATTTGGAGTGGACTTGTAATAACATGGTCGGTCGGTGTGCTGTTACTTTTCGGTTGGTATTGGGTGGTATAGGGATTTCAAGTTTGAAATGCTTGACCCCAAAAATGTACCCCAAAAAATTTATAATAAAAGTTGTAAAATAACCTGTGTATTTAATTTTATTACATCTATACAGTACAGTACCGGTATACATCAACTGTCGTATACATTTATAGTTATGGAATATCAGGGTTATCCAACAGCTTGTCACCAATGAACTGGGCCGGTGAGATGTCAGGTAATCACATCTTTCTAATCACTTTGTACTAGCTGGTAGTCCAGTCAAATTAGGATTTTCAACGGATTAGATTTATAAAGAGTTTAAATTTTCCACACATACTCCTGAAGGCTATGTAAATAAAGATCAAGAGTTCCCCTCGGTCCGACTGCAGCAACCCCCCCTGAGGGGGACCTTTTTACTATATTTTCCCTATTGTTTGGAAAACGGTGCAGCAGACGAAAAAAGTTTATGTAGTAAAAGAATATTGGAAAAAAAATCTGAACACGATTGTCTATATGCATTTTTTCCTTAGGAGTTATAGTTGTTGCATAAACAAGATCACCTGGAATGTTTGTCTGTCTGTCTGTCTCTTTATTTATTAAGAGTCAGTTTTATCTAGACGGAGGCTGTAGGGGGTGGTGGGGGGCGGAGGGGAGGAGGCGGACGGTGTGGGGGTGTGGGGGGATGGAGGGGGTGTTGGGTGGGGGTGGGGAGAGTACGGGTACCAGGTTGGTGTGGCATGGTATGTGTGGTATGTATATGTGTCACATCATCAGTTGCTCAGAGAGAAAGTACCACAGCATTCCTAACACACACACACACTACTGCACCATCCTCGTCATCGCCACCTCTTGCCACGGCAGTCCCCCACCCACCTCGCGCTATCCGCCACTACAACTAAATTCAGCCCATAAAACCCCGCGCACTGATAGATATAAGATAGCACCTTCCCATCTATTGTTAAAATAATAAACAACTCCTGATTTATGTACTGTACTGCCCTGTAAATGTATTCAATGCATATTATATCATTATGTCTAAATCAAATGTAAGTCTGTATATTTTCAGCCACCGGCTGCAACTCTATTAATAAACTGTTTATTATTATTATTTTATTATAGTACTACATGTTCACTACAACAAACGGTAGTACTACATGTTCACTACAACAAACAGTAGTATTATATGTTCACTGCAACAGTAGTACTACATGTTCACTACAACACTTGTACAACATGTTCACTACAACACTAGTACTATATGTTCACTACAACAAACAGTAGTACTACATGTTCACTTCAACAAACAGTAGTACTTCATGTTCACTACAACAGTAGTACTACATGTTCACTACAACACTAGTACTACATGTTCACTACAACAAACAGTAGTACTACAAGTTCACTACAACAAACATTAGTACTACATGTTCACTACAACAAACAGTAGTACTACATGTTCACTACAGCAGTAGTACTACATGTTCACTACAACAAACAGTAGTACTACATGTTCACTACAACAAACAGTAGTATTATTTGTTCACTACAACAGTAGTACTACATCTTCACTACAACACTAGTACGACATGTTCACTACAACACTAGTACTACATGTTCACTACAACAAACAGTAGTACTACATGTTCACTACAACAAAAAGTAGTACTACATGTTCACTACAACAGAAGTACTACATGTTCACTACAACACTAGTACTACATGTTCACTACAACAAACAGTAGTACTACATGTTCACTACAACAAAAAGTAGTACTACATGTTCACTACAACAGAAGTACTACATGTTCACTACAACACTAGTACTACATGTTCACTACAACAAACAGTAGTACTACATGTTCACTACAACAGACAGTAGGTTCACTACAACAGTAGTACTATATGTTCACAATAAGAATAGTACTACATGTTCACTACAACACTATTACTACATGTTCACTACAACAAACAGTAGTACTACATGTTCACTACAACAAACAGTAGTATTATATGTTCACTACAACAGTAGTACTACATGTTCACTACAACACTAGTACAACATGTTCACTACAACACTAGTACAACATGTTCACTACAACACTAGTACAACATGTTCACTACAACAAACAGTAGTACTTCATGTTCACTACAACAGCAGTACTACATGTTCACTACAACACTAGTACTACATGTTCACTACAACTCTACAACAAGTATTACTGTTTTTGTCTAAATTCCAGTCTAACTTTGAAATTTTCACAACGTTTCTTTTTTACAAGTGTATCCCACAAAAAAATATACACTTACGTTTAAAAACCATAATGGTTAATTCACTGATTGAGATATATAGCGGTCTTGTCAGATTGCCTTAAAGAAACGGCGCCCAACCCACCTCGGGTTGAAATGTATCAACCCAGACTGTGTGGGTTATACATTAAGAAAAAGGTACTTCTGCACTGCCAGATTGACAAGAATGATTGGGTGCCAATCGGTGACGGACGGTGGGTGCAACTTGCTCCATCGGAGCGGTTATCCTCTGGAGGGCATGACGAAAAACTCATGTATGGTCTGTTTTGGCGTAGGCGCACTCTATACAAAAACGAATGAGAATGTCGACTTTCCTTGATCTCGCACACTGAGACACCTCTTCGATTCGGGACAGCAGCAGCAAACTCCATTCTGTTATTTATTTTGCTAAGAAGGGAGAGCGAACCTAGGAAGGAGAGCGAACCGCTCTCCTGCTGTGGAGGAGAAGGAACAGCCGATGGATAGAATAGAGGAAGTGCTTGCTGAATTTTGGTTTTTGTCGAAGGAGAAAGTAGACAAGGTGAAGGAGGAGGTAAACAAGGTGAAGGAGGAGGAAGAAGAAAAGGTGGAGAAGGGGACGAAGTAGATAAGGCGATGGAAGAGGAAGAAGGTGGAGGAAGAGAAGGTGGAGGAAGAAGAGGTGGAGGAAAAAGAGGTGGAGGAAGAGAAGGTGGAGGAAGAGAAGGAGGAAAAAGAATGGAGGAAGTGGGGGAAGAGAAGGTGTAGGGAAGAGGTGGTGGAGGAAGAGAAGGTGTAGAAGAGAAGGTGGAGGAAGAGAAGGTGGAGGAAGTGGGGAAGAGAAGGTGTAGAAGAGATGGTGGAGGAAGAGAAGGTGAAGGAAAAGAAGGTGGAGGAAGAGAAGGTGGTGAAGGTGAAGGAAGAGATAGGGATGTGCGGTGGATTTGAGGATTTGTAATAACATGGTCGGTCGGTGTGCTGTTAATTTTCGGTTGGTATTGGGTGGTATAGATTTCAAGTTTGAAATGCTTGGACCCCAAAAATGTACCCCAAAAAATTTATAATAAAAGTTGTAAAATAACCTGTGTATTTAATTTTATTACATCTATACAGTACAGTACCGGTATACATCAATTGTCGTATACACTTATAGTTATGGAATATCAGGGTTATCCAACAGCTTGTCACCAATTAACTGGGCCGGTGAGATGTCAGGTAATCACATCTTTCTAATCACTTTGTACTAGCTAGTCCAGTCAAATTAGGATTTTCAACGGAAAAGTTTTATAAAGAGTTTAAATTTTCCACATACTCCTGAAGGCTATGTAAATAAAGATCAAGAGTTCCTCGGTCCGACTGCAAGAATCCCCTGAGGGGGACCTTACTATATTTTCCTATTGTTTGGAAAACGGTGCATGAGACGAAAAAGTTTATGTAGTAAAAGAATATTGGAAAAAAATCTGAACACGATTGTCTATTGATTTTTTTTCCTAGAGTTATAGTTGTTGCATAAACAAGATCACCTGAATGTTTGTCTGTCTGTCTGTCTCTTATTTATTAAGAGGTTTTATCTAGACGAAGGCTGTAGGGGGTGGTGGGGGGGGCTGAGGGAGGGTGGAGGTGACGGTGTGATGGAGGGGTGTGGGGGGTGGGGAGAGTATGGGTACCAGGTTTGGGGTGGCATGGTATGTGTGGTATGTATATGTGTCATCATCAGCTGCTCAGAGAAAGTACCACAGCATTCCCAACGACACACCACACTACTGCACCATCTCGTCATCATGCCACCTCTTGCCACGGCAGTCCCCACCCACCTCGCGCTGTCCGCCACTACAACAAAATTCAGCCCATAAAAGCCCGCGCACTGATAGATAT
>NW_024713129.1:27898844-27901423 GCF_018991925.1 Homarus americanus | reverse complement strand
GAATTGGGGGGCACGTCCTTCTCCAAGCTGGGTCAGGTAGCAACTGAGCCTAGGAGTTGCAGCACTGCTGAAAGAGGAGGATTATTCATCAGTGGCAGTGAGTGGGGCAACATCACTATGGAGTACCTTATGGCTTAGTACTTGGACCATTAGTATTTATTATAGACATAAATGACAGATATAGGCAGAGACAGCAATATATGTAAATTTGCTGATGACACTAAAATAGGGGGTGTAATTAAATCTGACGAGGAATCTGCAAAACTACAAGGTCTAAAAAAAATTTCGAATGGTCTGAAAGATGGCAGATGAAATTCAATGTGGACAAAATATAAAGTACTTAGTCTAAGAGATGTAAACAGAAAAGCCAGATATCAAATGAACAGCGTTGTTTAGAGAAAGCTACTGTGTGAGAGAGATTTAGGAGTAGGAATCTTTAACCAAGGCTCGAAACACGGCGAACAAGGTACTTGGGTTCATACAAGGAAGTATTAGTTCAAAGACTAGTGAGGATATCCGAAATTTTTATTTTGAGCTTGTGAGACCTCACTTGGATGACACAGCTCAGTTCTGGTCACCTTACAACAGAATGGATATAGAATTCCTAGAAAGAATTCAGAGGAGGATGACAAGACTAATCCCGGGCAATAGGAACCTTGCGTACAGAGACAGATTAAAGCATCATAATTTACACTCCCTCGAGAGATGTAGAATGTGGAGTGATATAATGGAGGTGTATAAATGGAAATCAGGGTTAAACAAATGTAATATAATAAAGGTACTCAAACTATCCAACCAGTAGCGAACTAGTAGCAATGATTTTAAATTAGGCAAATATAGATTTAGGCGCGAGATAGGTAAACATTGGTTTGAAAATTGAGTAGTGGATGAATGGAACAAGTTACCAAGCATCACCTTTAGCTCGAACATGCTGGATAGCTTCAAAGATAGGTTGGATAGATACATGATCGATAGGGGTCAAGTGCAAACGGATTGCCTGGTATGGGCCAATAGGCTCGCTACAGTTTCCTCCACCAACCACCAAAACAACATAAGTGGTAGACTTCTGTTGAGTGCAACCCTTTCTTCTCAGACTGGTAACTCACAGCACCGGCTTAAGGCCAGTTCTTGAAATAAGTGGTTTAGCACTAAGACGATCTACTCAGTCTTTTTTCAGAGTTCCTGTTAACCTTACCAAAGAGCAAACCATTAATTTGGATGAAAAAAAATCTTCGGGTCTAATGCTTCTCTATAATATTATTGCAACAAAATGGCTGTCAACACGAGGAGACCGACTTAAGATTAGGTCACATGTCTTGAAGTGCAACATTTAGTACAGGGATTGACTCACTACCTAAACGCACTAAGAAGGACAATGGGGACATTGTTCAGCTGATAACTTGCTTTAAGGAGTCTAAAAAACCTTACACTGATAGTGAAGACAAAGTAAGAAACATAAAAACAGGATAAGAATCCTTTGAAGAAGTAGAAGGCTACACATTCTCAGCATCCAAAGCGCGCGCACACACACACACACACACACACGATACAGTCACCTTCTAAGGACACTGAGTTCGTAAATCCTCATTATATTTTACTAATGAGAGACAGAGAGACTCATCAGGTCGCCCCTCCTTTCCATGGTCAGTAGAACACGTCTCTTTATCGTCAGTAGAACACGTCTCTTCACCGTTAGTAAAACATGTCACTTCATCGTCAGTAGAACATGTTTCTTCATCGTCAGTAGAACATGTCTCTTCATCGTCAGTAGAACACGTCTCTTCACCGTCAGTACAGCATGTCTCTTCATCATCAGTAGAACACGTCTCTTCGTCGTCAGTAGAACATGTCTCTTCATCGTCAGTAGAACATGTCTCTTCATCGTCAGTAGAACACGTCTCTTCACCGTCAGTAAAGCATGTCTCTTCATCATCAGTAGAACACGTCTCTTCGTCGTCAGTAGAACATGTATCTTCATCGTCAGTAGAACATGTCTCTTCATCGTCAGTAGAACACGTCTCTTAGTCGTCAGAGTTTGTGTTAAGACAAAACACAATAATGCACAAGGTGTCACCACACATACAAGGCCTTCACCATACATAAGTCCTTGTGACAGACATAACTCACAGCTGACACCCAGTTGGCGCTGATTTATGTTCACTGGTGATTATTAGGAAAAGAGAGAGAAATAAAAAAAATAAGAAAATAAGCAAAAAAGGAAGTTTTGTGTTCCTGTTCGGTTCAACTAGGTGACCGTCAAGCCCGGCTGGTGAATCCTTCAGTACGGCCACGATGCTTCCTGAGTATTGGTCCATCCTTCTTGTGTATTCGCGCTTTGACACTAACACTTTATCCTATAACAATATTATGATGATATTTTGAGTGAGAAGTATATATATATATATATATATATATATATATATATATATATATATATATATATATATATATATATATATATATATATATATATATATATATATATATATATATATATATATATATATATATATATATATATATTATATATATATATATATATATATATATATATATATATATATATATATATATATATA
>NW_024713129.1:27894093-27898745 GCF_018991925.1 Homarus americanus | reverse complement strand
AAGATAGCACCTTCCCATCTATTGTTAAAATAATAAACAACTCCTGATTTATGTACTGTACAGCCCTGTAAATGTATTTAACGCATATCATTATGTCTAAATCACATGTAAGTTTGTATATTTTCAGCCACCGGCTGCAATTCTATTAATAAACCGTTTATTATTATTATTATTGCTAGCAGAAACACCGCCCTCCGGGCGGGTCATTTGCTAGGCCACGATAGGACGCCACCCTCCGGGAGGCTGCACATTAGGGAGTGACAGTTTTGCAAAAGTTTTCAAAATCTAATTGCTTGGGTTGGATTATTTGTCTATCGGCCACGCTAATTCCGAATATGTTAGTTTTTTACATCATTGCATTAGAAGGTTTGTGGATACTTTTGGGTTTGGCATGAAAAACGCGAAAAAACTGTAAATAATAAAGGGACTGGCAATGTGGCACAACCTGTTAAAATCAAATTATTGAATTGGATTATTCGACTACTGTGTACACTGGTTCATAATATGCTATTGTTTTACAACTCAATGCGCTACAAATTATGCCGATATTTTTGCTGCAAGTCACCACATACGTATATTTAGAAAACCAGGGCCCAATATTACCAACGGCGTGGATAGATTCCGTGGAATGAATTCAGGACATTCCCGCTCATGGAACATCACCAAACTCCGTATATGTGCCAATGGCAGGCCAATGGCAATATTTACAGAGTTTGTTGAGGCTCCCTGGACGGGAATGCCCTGAATTTATTCCACGGAATCTATTCACGCCGTTGGTAATATTCGTCCCAGGACTGATCAACGAATTCAGCCCAAGTAGCTTGACTTGGACAGTTAAGGACAAAATCTCAGTCCGTACTTTTGAATAAAATATTGTTCAATAGGTGGTGATATTGAAGTGCTGAAAGTTGTTTTTTCTGTGTTATTTTGCAGTTAGTTCAAATGGCCGCAACCAAGATGGGTCGTCCTAAGATTAGCAACACTCAGCTGCGCCAGGGTAACGATAAGGTGTTCGGGGTTCGGATGCCTCTGCCATCTAACAAGTTGCCTCTGAACAAGGAAGTTGGAAGTGCCCTGGCTTATGAAGCAGAAAACGAGAGGTTAAGGAGAAGAACAAATGCTTTTGATTATATGGATGCCACCAACAAGGTGACTGAGAAGGTACTGGATGTGTATAGAAAGGCCACTGTCCCCACTATCTCTGAAATCAGGGTGAAAATGAGAGTCCACGACCTGTGGAGGATGCGGAGGGAGACGATGATGATGAAGGGAAATGGACAGAAACAGAAAAGGAAGAAAACGAAGAACGGGAAGCTGAAGATGAGGTTCGAGGATATAGCTGAGAAGTTGTTTGATGTGGCAGACGACAGCAAAGTGCACGAACGAGAGAAAAGCTTCCTGGCAGCCCAGAGGAAACCGGGAAGGGAGGGCTGCATTGATGGCGTTGACAAAATTGTGACTGCCAAGCTGAAAGAAGAGAGGGAGAAGGAAGCGAAGAGGGCAAAGAAAAGGGCTGAGGAAGAGAGGAAAACTGAGAAGATGAGGTCAAAGAGTAAGGAGGAGATGGAGAGGATGTCGTGTAAAGTGTCGGCAGTGGATGACAGTGCTCAGGAAGAAGATAGTGATTATAAGGATGTCAATGACAATGAGTTCAAGGCTATGGTCGACAGGAGAGCAAGATCAGAGAAAAGGAAAAGGGAGAAAGAAGCCGAGGACAGGATCGGAGAAACTGCTGACAGGTTCAAGGTATCCAATGATGCAGTGGCTCACATCGCAAACACCATCAGAGCTGCAGACAACATCATAACTGAAGGGGACAAGTCTAAAGTGACTAACTGGAAGAAAGTGGAGAGAGTCAGGAAGAGGTCACGAGAACAGAAAAAAGAAAAGTTCAGGGGATTCAAGGTCAGAGGTCTCATGGTA
Organism: Homarus americanus; assembly: GCF_018991925.1. Lineage (NCBI taxonomy): Eukaryota > Metazoa > Arthropoda > Malacostraca > Decapoda > Nephropidae > Homarus > Homarus americanus. Next base: position 27,896,822 of record NW_024713129.1, on the reverse strand, counting down.
GATGAGAGGATCAATGAGAACAAGATAGTGACTGGTGTAGGTGAGAAGAACCACAAGAGATTCGCCATGGAAAAGAGGGAAGACTGTGCAGTGATCGGCTTCCATGTTCCATGAGCGGGAATGTCCTGAATTCATTCCACGGAATCTATCCACGCCGTTGGTAATATTGGGCCCTGGTTTTCGAAATATACGTATGTGGTGACTTGCAGCAAAAATATCGGCATAATTTGAAGCGCATTGAGTTGTAAAACAATAGCATATTATGAACCAGTGTACACAGTAGTCGAATAATCCAATTCAATAACTTGATTTTAACAGGTTGTGCCACATTGCCAGTCCCTTTATTATTTACAGTTTTTTCGCGTTTTTCAAGCCAAACCCAAAAGTATCCACAAACCTTCTACTGCACATTGTCTCACTGTTCAATCCCCAAAACTTCTTCTTACATCAATAATTAATTAACGGTGTATGTAAATTCCACCATGTTTTTCACCTCATCAGTACAGCAAAGTATATTTGTTTAGCATTAAACTGTTATTATTTTATTGTCTAATCATCACTACATATAACATCACTCATCATCACTGCATATAACATCATCCATCAATACTACATATAACACCATCCATGATCACTACATATAACACCACCCATCATCACTACATATAACAACATCCATCATCACTACATATAACATCATCCATCATCACTACATATAACACCATCCATCATCACTACATATAACACCATCCATCATCACTACAGATCGGTAAAGTAGTTTCCGAGATTCTCGTGCGGACACATAAACAAATAAACAAAATTAATTGTCACGGCTGCTTCAAGGTTACATGGCGCCAAAGTGTGCGCTAGGCGTGCGGGGCAGGATGTCTCCGGGAACGTCCTCTTTTTTGAATGTTCAGATATGGCAACCCTACTTTCAATAAAATTTGTTGTATGTTATGTTACATCTCCGTTGCACCCAACCTTCACAGCGAGTGGGCGTGCTGCGCTTCGGTCCCGGCTCATGTTCAAATTTGTTGACCATTACGACTGTCAGACTTGTTTTTTACGTTGGGCTCGCTCTGGCTGCTTTATCTTGTAGTTGTACATGGATATTATTATTCTTGTACACTAAGTTTCTTCCCTATCCTATCCTTTCGCCTAGAGTCCCTGCTGTTTGGTAACGACGTGGACCCTGTGGGCAGAGCCACAAGCAGGGCCCTCAGAGGGCTGCTGAGTCTGAGCTGTAAGGGTGGCAACATTTTCTGTTAGGGACTCGGCAGTGCTTCATAACCTGTCACTGTTAGGTGGTAGGGCTTTGCTAGGCCCCCATCAGGGGATTGTCTGTTCACCCTACCCTTAGACCCGTCTTTACTCGCCCAGCTAGCTGACAGAAGGAGCGGCATCCATTGGGTTTAGCTGAGAAGGACAGATTAGGCAGGATTTTCATGTATGTAACTGATCATGGCCAAAGTGAGAGTGAAGATCTCCGGAAGCCCGACCCAGAGGTCTCGGATTGGGCTAAAAAGGCTATTAAGCGACCTAAGGGTGAGAATAAATAGAATCGTGGATCTGAGAGACTGTTACATCTTCCTCACAGAGACAGTTGAAGATGTTGATAAGCTACTGAAGTCTAGTGCCATGGACAAAATGAAAACCAACGGATACGAGGTCATTGTCCCACGGGATTACGGCGCCAAGCTCGCCCTTGTATGTGAGAAGTTGGACAAAGATGTAGTAGAAAATAATGCAGAAGAAATAAGAGATGAAATGGAAAAGCAAAACAATGTCAAAATTGTGGAGGTGTACCCTATGTATACCCATAATATAATCAAGGTTCGCTTTGCAGACACACCGGACGCAAGAATAATAAAGGAGAAGGGGCTCTATGCACTTCCATCTCATCACACCAAATAGAATATGAAAAGTATACGCCCATCCAACAATATATGAAGTGCTATAAATACAATGACCACATGACAAAGAACTTCCTCCAGCAACGGGTCATATGCTCTGAGTGTTCATCTGATTAACACTTCTACAAAGACTGCCGTAGCAACATCAAAAAGTGTGTCGTCTGCGAGGGTGGCCACAGGACCTTCTCTGCCACCTGCCTGGTCAGGAAACAGGTAATTCAAGAAACAGAGAAGAACTGACCGAAATACCCAAGCAAAAAGAAACCAGGGAATTTTCTAACACCATAAGAAAGACCACTCAGTCGACGATCATGGCTTACAGCCAAACCCTAAAAGACGCTCTGAAAGAAACACAAGGTAACTCACAAAAACTCAACAATGTCAGCGAGACCATGGAAGCAGGCCCGGATTATCCATTAGGCACAGTAGGCACAGTGCCTAGGGCCTACGAGATATTGGGGGCCTACGAAAAATAATACGAGAACTTTTCTTCCCCTTTTTCTACAGGTTATTATTAAATTGATACTGAGGTACTTTTTTCCATTTATTTATCACTTAATCCTATTAGTGTCCACCAGCTAGGTGTGCTTCTTGTAAACAAAACTATTTCTGTACTGTACAAGAACAGCTGATCTAACCCATTTTCTTTTACTCAATTCATGGCAAACATCACTGAATCTTTTTCTTTCGACATCACATTTTATAATTAGGTACTAGCTTGTGTTATTGGTGAATATGCTGTCAAATGGGGCCCCATATCTTGGAGGTGCCTAAGGCCTACGAAAGTCTTAACCCGGCACTGCATGGAAGTCC
>NW_024713129.1:27805183-27893993 GCF_018991925.1 Homarus americanus | reverse complement strand
ACAAGTGTCTGAGATCAGCCAGTGGCCAAATGCCACCCTACCAGGAGACAGTGGAAACCATCCCACCTGAGAAATATAACAGAGGCCCTCAATGTCAGGTTCCATCACCTAGGGAAGAAGGTTTGGGATAAGCGCCTGGACGATCCTCACAGCCCAGACCACCTACGCGGGGAAAACATCAACGGAGGGCGAACCCATGCCTGGTGGCCACGGAGTCTGTCCACACTACAACAACCCAACCTGCGACCCATCTATGTCCGCCACAGTGATCCACCTTAGATTAAAACTTAGTTGATATAAGTTCACATTTAACAAGTCACAATCTTGTGAGTCCATAACATATTACAGTATAAGATTTTAATAAACATGAATTGTAAAGTCAGACTAGTCATTGTCTATCAAAGTGGCCATTGTGCAACCTCATCCTAATTCCAAGGTGTCGTCCCCTTCTGTTTAACTCATTAAACTTCTTTTCCAACCTTTCCCCCCACGACTATCTGTCGTTACTTCTATATCCTTCATGTCTGGCTGTGCCTTGAGTCCCAGCATGCCTTCCATCCTTTACCCACCTTAGCCTAAAAAAAAAAAAAGAGAGAAAAAAAATCCGTTATTCTTCTCTCTCTCTCTCTTGTGTCACCTAATTCCTCTTTATTTTCCTGTCATTCCTGGATAAATCCTATTACGCATCGGAGAACCCGGTGTCAAAATACACTCCCCTAAGACCCATCAGAATACTTCTAAACTCCTGGTGATATTTTTGGCAAGCAACATTCTGCATAGGAGTTAAGGAGGGATTGGAATCTTCATCAGTAGGTGTGAGAGTTTGTATGAGATTCGGATGCTGTATTATTTTGGTATATTGGATAGATAATAACAACAACATTTTTATCAATGTGCTTACTATAATCAGAATTAAGTTATATATGTTTCATGTAATAATAATAATAATAATAATAATAATAATAATAATAATAATAATAATAAGAAGAAGAAGAAGAAGAATTAACAGTGTATTAAATTTAAAGGACAGCAACCAGAGACTCAAAATATACATTGGTCAAAAACTGACACAGTAATAGTTATAGTGACATTGGGAATGAAATGTTTAACAAAAGCTTTCAATACAAAAAGGAGAGACAGATAACATACAAGTTAAATATAAATTACTGATGATTTGTTGTTGTGGAGTTAACACATGGTTATGGGCGTGCCTCGCTGGTGTTGTTGTAGAGATAAACATATAATTGTGTGTGTGTGTGTGTGTGTGTGTGTGTGTGTGTGTGTGTGTGTGTGTGTGTGTGTGTGAAGCACAACTCTCACACAATGCCCTTAGGCCTGATGCAGGCGTGGGCATACGGTACCGTCTTGACGGTAGCCTTTTTAATAATAAACGTCTGGAAGCCTACACAAAGACCTTAACAACTCAGGTCATAGAACTACAGTATGCAGATGACTGTGCAATAATGACACAACAAAGAATCTATGCAACGTGCACTGGACGTGATCTCTGGTATATAAAGCTCGCATGGTTTGCAAATTAACATCCAGAAGATTGAGATTTTTGTCCAGCCCATTGTTCCACCAATAAGAGCACCACAATTCTACATTAATGAAGATCCTCTCAAAATAGTAAACCAGTTTAAGTACCTTGGTAGCACTCTCACACCCACCTGCTCACTGGATATGGAAATGCAAACCAGAATCAAAATAGCCTTGGCTGCATTTGGACATTTGAAAACAAGAGTCATTTTCAACAATGACCTCAAATATGGAACGAAGACTGCAGTTTATCTAGCGGTCTGTATATCTACATTATAATATGCCTCTGAAACCTGGACGCCCGACAAACGCCATATTCAAATGCTGGGAGACTTCCACACTAGATGCCTTTAGCGTATCTTTGGAATATCCTGGGAAGATAGAGTGACTCGTGAAGAACTGTATCGTCGCTCAAACACGTCCAGCATCGAAACCCGGCTAGCCAAAAGACACTTGCGCTGGCTTGGACATCTTACCAGGATGTCAGACCACCGGCTCCTAAGTCATAAGAACATAAGAAAATAAGGAGTCTGCAATAGGCCGGTTGGCCTGTGCATGGCAGCTCCTGTCGAGAGTTACTACCACTGTCTATCATCCATGAATCTATCGAGCCTCCTTTTGAAACATTCCAGCATTCCAGCACTTTCTACAAAGTTGCTAAGCTTGCTCCACTCATCCACCACCCTATATGTGAACCAGTTCCTTCCTATCTCCCTGCTAAACCTAAACTTATCCAACTTAAATCCGTTGCTCCGAGTCCTATCCTGCTCGGATATTATAAGAACTTTATCTATATCCCCTTTGTTGATTCCTTTCACCCACTTAAATACTTCTATCATATCTCTCCGCACTCTTCGTTTTTCTAGGGCATGTAAGTTTAGTTTCTTTAACCTATCCCGATATGGTAGGTTTCTAAGTTCCGGAATCATTTTCGTCATTCTTCGCTGCACCGACTCTAGTGAATTGATATCCATTCTATAATAAAGGCACCAGAACTGAACCGCATAATCGAGGTGCGGCCTGACTAGCGCAAGATATAGTTGCAGTAAGACCTCTGCACTCTTATTACTTACAATTCTAGATATAAAACCCAATACTCTGTTTGCCTTATTTCGAACATTAACACACTGTTTTCTAGGCCGTAGGTCCGGGCTTACAACTACCCCTAGGTCTCTTTCACAAGACGACTTCTCTAGGTTGATGTTGTTAAGGCTGTATACATTATAAGTATTTGTTCTTCCAGTATTAAGTACGCTGCACTTGCTGGTGTTGAATTTCATTTGGCATTTTTCAGACCACCCCTGCAGTTTATTTAGATCCTCCTGGAATGCATTTGCATCCTGCCCTGAATTAATCTGCCGCCCTATTTTGGTGTCATCCACAAACTTGCTTATGTCACTGCTCATCCCAGTATCTAGATCGTTTATGTGGATTATGAACAAGAGTGGGCCTAGTACTGACCCCTGGGGAACCCCACTGGTTACACGGCCCCACTCAGATTTAACACCATCTACTCTGACCCTCTGCGTTCTATTGGTGAGCCATGATTTTATCCAATTTAAAACTTTCCCCTCCATACCATGAGCCTTAATTTTTCTCAGAAGCCTCTGATGTGGTACTCTGACAAATGCCTTGCTAAAGTCTAAGTAAATAACAGCGTAGTTTTCGTCATTATCTACTACCTCGAAGACTTTCCTAAAAAACGTCAGCAGATTTGTTAGACAAGATTTTCCCTTTGTAAACCCATGTTTAGAGTCGTAGATTAATTTGCTTTTCTCTAAATGCGATTGGATGCTATCTGCTATAATTGATTCAAGAAATTTCCCCACTACTGACCTCAAGCTGATCGGCCGGTAATTTGACACTGATGCTCTGTCTCCCTTTTTGACTATGGGTCAACTCCCGTGTCTAATGATTTTGTAAATAAATTTACGAGGGGTCAACTAATCTGTTCCCTACACTCTTTCAAGACTCGAGGGAAAATTTCATCCGGCCTTGGGGATTTTGTCTTCTTTAGTTTATTTATCCTCTTAAGAACATCCTCTTTTCTGATAGTGATATTCTTTAATTTCTCTTCTGCCTTTCCCTAAATATCAGGTCCACCTCTGGAATTTCCTTGCAAATTTCCTCTGTGAAAACTGATAAGAAGTAGCTGTTCAATGCCTTGCTTATTTCTTCACTTCTCCCCTCCCTGACTTTAAAGACCCAACTTTGTCCTTGACCTTTGTTCTATATACCTGGAAAAATCCCTTGGGATTTGCCTTGAATTCTCTTGCTATTTTGATTTCACAGACTCTCTTTGCTTTCCTTACATTTTTCTTAACATTCCTAGATAGTTCATTATACCTATTTCTGAGTTGCTCCTTCCCTCCCTTTAATTTCTTATCCTTTCTTTATTCCTATGTCATGTTTAAGTTTTCTGGTCATCCACCTTGGCTCATTCTTATTTGACCTAATTTTTCTGTATGGTATATTTTGTTCTTGTGCTTTATGTAGTATACGAGTGAATATATTATAGTCATGATCAATTGTTGTGTCATCTATGACCTCACCCCTTCCTACTGGGGACTGACATGACTGTTCCCAGGTGACCTCACCTAGGTACCTTCTTAACCCCTGATAATCCGCCAAATGAAAGTTTGGGACTCTGACCATATTGTCATTGTTTTTCGTTTCCCAATTTATGGTGAACCTGATTTCTCTGTGATCACTATTACCTAGTTCTTCCCCTACTGTGATATCTCTGATAATATTTTCATTATTTGTTAATACTAGGTCTAATATATTGTCACCTCTAGTAGGTTCTGTAATTAGTTGTTTCCAAAACTTATCCTGTACTGCATCTAGGAAGTCTTCAGATTCATAGTCACCTACAATGTTGTCCCAGTCAATATTTCTGAAGTTGAAATGCCCCATAATGCACAGGTTGTTATATTTTGCTGCCCTACTCATTTCCTGCCAAATGGACTGAGATGCTTCATTCCCAAGACTTGCGGGCCTGTAAATCACTCCCATAATTAGTTTTTCTCTTCCTTCCATGATTTCTACCCATACAGACTCGGTTCCTATTTCACCCTTAATTGAATTATTTATACAACATTTTAATGTATCCTTGACGAAAAGTGCGACACCTCCCCCCTTCCTACCTTCCCTGTCCTTGTGAAAAAGGTTGTACCCTTCTATGTGGTACTCTGATAAAAAAATTTTGCTCGCCAGATTCATCCAAGTTTCGGTGATTGCTATGACGTCTACACTCTCGGTACATGCAACCGCTCTCAGCAAGTCTATTTTATTTCTAACGCTCCTACTGTTTGTATAGTATACATTTAAACCTACCCTTCCCTGGTCCTGTTTTACCCCTTGTCCTGAGTAACCAATTTTACTTCCCAGGACCAGCTTGTTTTTTGACTCCCACTTACCCCGACCTCTCTCTACTGGCGAAACCCCCCCTTTGGAGTGACAATTTCACGCTCCAGGGATGCAGACAACGTCTTTACCCCCGCACGAGACAAGTGTACTCCGTCACGACTGTACAGGTAGTCGTTGCCATAGAATCGTTGCCAGCTATCAATGAATGCCCAACCATTGTTTGCACAATGTTTTTCCAGTCGGCAATTTATAGCAATTGCCCTGGACAGCCATTCACGACCACCCCTCTTCTAGGCAAGACACCACATACTATCGGGATCCCTCCCCTATCTCTAATCTTCCCCAGCGCCTCCCTATACCTCTTGAAAAGTTCCTCACTCCTAACCTTTCCTATGTCGTTTCCTCCCACACTAAGACACACTACTGGATTGGTACCCTCCCCTGACAAAACCCTATCTATCCTCTCAGCTACATGCCCTATCCCAGCCCCAGGAAAACACACCCTAGTCCTACGTTTCCTATCTCTTGCACAAAAAGTCCTATCTAAAAACCTCACCTGGCTGTCCCCAACTACCACGACCTTACCTCTGGGCAGGGTTTGTACAACTGCCCTTTCCTCTCCTTGCACCACACCGTCCTGCCTCTTCTCTTCCCCGCCAGCTTCCTCCAGCACCTGGTAGGGGTTACTACACTCCACCAAGACAAATATTCTATGGCAAGCTCTCACATGGAAACCACTCGGCGGGAGGACAGAAAAAGAGATATAAGGACCACTCTAAAACTCTACTCAAGTGCTGTAATATCCAACCAAATTCATTGGAGTAACTAGGCTCAGACCGTTACTTATAGCGCTCAACATGCCATAGAGAAGAAACACTTGAGACCTCACTGAACCAAAAGAGAGCTTCTAAACGAGCCCAACGACATTAGAGGACTCAAGGCATAATTCCTCTCAATGAACAACATCTCTGTCACCTATGCAACAAGATGTGCGTTTCTAGGATTGGACTCCATAGTCATCTACGGTGGCATCAGAGAAATAACACATACTGTAACTCATCAATCATCTCATCTGGAGCAATATCGTCATCGACTTCGATGGACTGCCATAAGCATAAGTGAGCATGTGTGTGTGTGTGTGTGTGAATTGTAACAGAATTGAATTGTAACAGTTTATTTAGCCAGAAAAAATACAGATACAGAGTGGGTAATAATAACAATATTAACATGGCTGAGCCAGTTGAGAACCTGAGCTCTCTTTGAGGCACCTGATATATACTATACATTTATCTCAAGGAAGTATTATGAAACATTTAGTATCATCTGGAATAGTACAATAGCATGGTAGTAATGAGTACATCTCATAGTGTTACCACGGTTATCACTTCAATATTTATTTATTTTATTATTTATTATTATATTTTTTTTATTTATTTATTTTTTTTTGTTTTTGTTTATTTATACATACATATTCACATACCTATACATATATACACACACACACATATATATATATATATATATATATATATATATATATATATATATATATATATATATATATATATATATATATATATATATATATATATATATATATATATTTCATGTAAATCCACAATGAAAACGTGGATAAGATAAATCTTGATAAAATCACACGGGAAAATGGAAACAATGGAGTACCTTAGCTAGGGATGGGGTGCACCTGTCTAGGGATGGAGTAGCAACCCTGGCTGGGGCGCTAGAGGGGGCAGTTCAAAAGATATCGAAGTCTTTAAACTGCTAGGAGAACATATGAGCACGGGGGTGGAGGAGACTGCAGTGGGGGCGGGTAAACAAAGTGAAAGATTACAGGGAAATAGTGTTAGGAATGATGACAAAACTGAATTAGACAGGGAGTTTAAAACTAAACGCGGTAAGGGGAGGACTCAGAACACGACTAACTTAAATGTATACTACGCAAACAGTAGAAGTATGAGAAACAAAATGGATGATATTAGGGCCTTGGTATGTACCGAAAAAATCGATATAATTGCATTCACTGAAACATGGATCAACCTAGACACACGTGAGTTACCAGTCGAATACCAAATTGTGGGTTACAAACTGTTCCATACCGATAGGCAGACCAGGAAAGGAGGCGGAGTAGCAATCTATGTTAGGGATAATCTGAAGTGTGAAATAAATAAGGAAATAAAAACTGACCGGAATACAGAAACAATTTGGATAGAATTAATCGACGGTAGAGAAAAATTAATCACAGGAGTAATATATAGACCTCCCAATCTTGATAGAGTCAAAGAGCGATTTATCTGGGATGAAATGCGCAGGGCTTCCATACACAACAAAGTCTGTATAGTAGGCGACTTTAACCTTGGCCAAATAGATTGGACTGACCTTACAGGTAACTCAGAATCAGAGGATTTTCTCGAGACTATCCAGGACTGTTTTTTAAGTCAACATATAATTGAACCCACACGGGGTAATAATATACTCGATTTAGTTCTGTCAAACAGAGAAAACCTCATTAGCAGGGTCGAGGTAGGGAACGAATTTGCAAACAGCGATCACAAAGAAATTAGATTCCAGTTAGACTTTCAGGGCAGACGTAAGGAAAATTCCACTAAAGTACCAGATTTCAGAAGGGCGAACTTTGACAGTTTAAAGAGGCAGCTGAGAGAGGGGGTGTCGCGCTTGGCCGTGAACCTGTCAGATGACACCGACCTGATAACGAGATCTGAGATTGCCGAGTTCCACGACAACTTGAATAGTGAGTTACTTAATGCACAAAGGCAGAACATACCATACAAAAAACTTACATCAGACAACAATGACCCTAAATGGATTAATAATTATTTAAGGAACATCATTGGCCAAAGGAAGGCTGTAGGTAGAAGGATAAATCATGGCGAAATTCACCTCCGGGACTATTATAGGGTATTGGCGAGTAGGGTTAAAACCGAGATAAGGAAAGCAAAGAGGAATAATGAGGTAAGGATAGCAAGGGAGGCGAAGACAAACCCCAAAGGATTCTACCAAATGTATCAAACTAAAACACGAGAAAAGATTGGACCAATACGGTCAGACACCGGCGAGCTCACTGATAACGACAGAGAAATGAGCAATAATTTGAATAAATATTTTTCAACAGTTTTCACCACCGAAAATTTAAACATGATACCCGAGGCACCGACTCTATTCAGAGATAGTGAAGAAAACAAATTAAGTGAGATAGTAGTGACTAGTAACGATGTTAGTAAGCAAATAGACAAACTAAAGCCCAATAAGTCACCTGGTCCCGATGAGATATTTGCCAGAGTATTAAAGGAATGTAAGGAAGAGCTTAGTATGCCCTTAGCAAATGTTAATCAAGAACTCCCCCAACAACACAATTGGTTGCATTTATAAAGTTCCTTGCAAGGAATGTAATATGTTTTACTTAGGCCAGACAGGTAAAGATCTTGCAACTAGAATTAAACAACACAAGTACAGTGTTAGGACAGGCCAGGAATCCAATGCTCTGTTTGTTCATTTGAGGGATAACAAGCATTGCATTGACTGGGATAATGCCTCCTTAATATTACCATGTAATTTAATTGATAGTAGGAACATCATAGAATCTAGTCTTATTAAACATACCGAAGCATTCAACATGAATTTGAGTAACGGCATGTACAAGCTGGACAATTTTGTAATTAAGAAGATTTGTAACCAGGTGAGAAGGTCGGGTCACCTGACTATCTGACCTGACCACCAACCGTTGTGTGCTATTTAAAGATTAGTAGGATGATTACCTAATACCTGACCATTGTGGACCTGGTCTCACCCTCCTCACCTTGGTTTGTATTTCTCTTTAGTCTGTACTCACCCCTGAAGATGTGAATTACACGAAAGCGCTTGGGAACTTCGTGTTTTCTTCTTTCCTTGTGGTTATCAGCATATACCTAGATCACGCGCACCTACAGTGATTTACTTGCATATAAGAACATAAGAACATAAGAACATAAGAATGGAGGAAACTGCAGCGGGCCTATTGGCCCATACTGGGCAGTCCCGTTTACACCCAACCCCTATTGCTCATATAAGCATCCAACCTATGTTTGAAGCTATTCAGCGTATTCGAGTTAATGATGATATTTGGTAACTTGTTCCATTCATCCACTACTCTGTTTCCAAACCAGTGTTTACCGATTTCACGCCTAAATCTAAATTTATCTAATTTAAAACCATTGTTACGAGTTCGCTCCTGGTTGGATAGTTTGAGTACCTTTGTAATGTCCCCTTTGTTTAGCCCTGCCTTCCACTTATACACCTCTATCAGGTCGCCCCTCGCTCTACGTCTCTCGAGGGAGTGCAAATTAAGATGCTTTAGCCTGTCTCTATATTCAAGGTGCGCATATTGGTGTACCATTATTTGATTGTATCTGTAGTGTTGGAGGGAATATAAGTGTCTAAATTTTACAGTGTGTCTCATTCATCCCAGTCACAGATGCTATCCTTCCACGGGTCACGGACAATTCATTTTGTTTAGTAAATTTAAGTGTTCTTGTGCTGGTTCGGGATTTTTCTCCAGTGGGCGCTTCCACTGCAATTACCATCTAATAATCTTTAATAAACCCCAAGTCAAGTGAGAAATTAAAGGTCCAGTAAATAACCGACCGGTTACATATATATATATATATATATATATATATATATATATATATATATATATATATATATATATATATATATATATATATATATATATATATATATATATATATATATATATATATATATATACAATCAAGAAATTATTTGAAAACACTAAAATGTGTAACACAAATATGCCTGTATGTTTGTGTTGTCGACTTCAATGTATGTGTGTGTGTGTAATAATAATAATAATAATAATAATGATAATAATAATAAACGGTTTATTAATAGAGTTGCAGCCGATGGCAGAAAATATACAAACTTACATGTGATTTAGACATAATGATATACGTTCAATACATTTACAGGGCTCTACAGTACATGAATCAGGAGCTGTTTATTATTTTAACAATAGATAGAATGGTGCTATTCTTATATCTATCAGTGCAGGCTCTAATGGGGTGAATTTTGTTGTAGTGATGGACTGCGCAAGGTGGGCTGGTTACTGGTGGTGGCAGTAAGTGTGTGTGTGTGTGTGTGTGTGTGTGTGTGTGTGTACAGTATTTCTGGTAAGACTGTAAGTCCAGGGAAAATGTATTTTTCTTTGTTCAGTGACCTGCATAGGAGTCAATGCGTGGATAACCGATATAGTTATTTATTACTTGAAGGTATAAGGATTGCTAAGTTCTCTCTCTCTCCAATAAACAACAAAGACAGGCAGGCCAACGAGGGGTCTTCACCTTCCTCTGCAACCCATTTTCTCCTCTTTTATATGGAAATTTCGTAATATTGTTTTAGTCGCTCTCTCTCTCTCTCTCTCTCTCTCTCTCTCTCTCTCTCCAGCATCTATCTAGCACTTTATATATCCATCTATCTATGTGTATCTACTTTTGTCTACGTGTCTCTGTCTATTTATCTACACTTCTCTCCCACAAGAATGAGAGTGAAAGGGCGAGAAAAGAGGAATAGAAAAATGAGAAACGTATATATTAATAAAGACTGGGAGAGGTAATAATAGTAATAAGATTAACAAAGTAAACGCCAGATAAACAAAGAGACAAACAAAGAAGAGTGACAGAGATAAACCTTGTTGGATAAAGAAAGAAAGAAACACGGACAGGCGGAGATAAAGAGACAGACAGAGAGACAGTAGCATGAACAGACAGGCAGAGAGACAGACTGACAAAAGTTAAAATAAAATTACCCATAAATTAAGGGCCAATATTTCCGTGGTAATGAAACCTTTTTGTTCAGGTATTTGGTTGAAAAAAAACACGTAAGATTCCCTAATATTTTGACCAACTGATTACAAACTGGATACCTTAATCTGTGTAACTGAATCAGGAACGAGTAATTACATTTGTTAGTTATAAAAAAAATATTTTTTCAAGGTAATGTTAGTATCCTAATTATATTTTTGACCGACTGATTTACAAATTTGACGTGCTAATCTGTGTACATAAATCTACAGTGAGCTTATGACCCAGTACAGTATATTGACGATCTCTACAGTCAATGGTACATTACTCGGAAAAATGGCACCGGAAAAAATGGTACATGAAAAAATGGCACAGGAAAAAATAGCACAACAAATTTCACTTCGAGCTCAAGAACCACAAACTAACAACTAACGAGCCCGTGTTTGAAGCTATCCAGCTTATTTGAGTTGATGATGATGTTTGGTAACTTGCTATATCATCTTTGTTTATCCCTGACTTCCATTTATAAATCTCGATCATAACTCGTGTTTTAGTTTGATACATTTGAAAGAATCCCTTGGGGTTTGACTTCGCCTCCCTTGCTACCTTCAATTCATTATTCCTCTTTGCTTTTCTTATCTCGGTCTTAACCCTACCGGCCAATACCTTATAAAAATCTCGGAGGTAAACTTCACCACGATTTATTCTCCTACCTATACCCTTCCTTTGTCCAATAATATTCTTTAAATCATTGTTTATCCATTTGGGGGTCATTGTTGTTTGATCTGAGTTTTCTATATGGTATGTTCTGCCTTCGTGCATTAAGTAACTCAGTCTTAAAATTATTGTGAATCTCGTCAACCTCAGATCCCGTGATCAGGTCATCCTCAACCGTCATATTTTGTGAGGTTATCATTGTCATATTCATTTGGTAAAGTGAGGTCGTTCTCTGTGGGTACATTGAGTTAGGTCACCCCACGTGAGGTCATGTTTTGTTATGACGTTGATATAACTCTAAGTAAGTTTCAGTAAGAAACGTTATAAAATTTTAGCGAAACATGTCAATAAAAATTAATGTGCCATTTTTTCCTAGTCTGGTGATTATGCCTTTTTTCCCGGTGCCATATTTTGCTAATGCCATTTTCTTCTGTGCTCTTTTTTCCTGTGCCATTTTTTCCTGCGCCATTTTTCCTACATTCTTATACATTCTTCCTACATTCTATATACCAGGCAGAGGACGTCATACCACTCTGGCCTATAAGCCTTGGCACAATAAAATACAAAAATATACGACACACACACACACACACACACACCTCACTTTCTACAAAACTCACTGGGTTTCACCAACCCAAACTGTAACTATTACTTTCCTGACTCCCCCGATTTTAGTTCTTGTCTCCTACTACCTCATTCCTTCTCCTTGATTAGCCATAACATCAGCAGTATTCCCCTTCATCTAGACACCTTTTTAGAACAGTGTTTATTTTCTATTGCCCACAAATTTTATGTACTTGGGTTCTGTGAGACCAAACTCACTAACAATATTGACCATTTGTATAACATTACTAATTATAATAGACACTGCGTCAACACGTCACGACACAGTGGTGGTGTCGCCCTATATGTTGATATCAAGTGTAACACTTCTGTAAGAGATGATTTAAAGGTTCAGGAAGAGTACATGGAGAGTGCTTTCATTGAATTACGTAACGATACACGAAATATCCTAGTAGGGATAATCTACAGTAGACCCCACACTAATGTAAGGAATTTACTTGATAAATTTTCGGAGCTTATCTCTATCATAAGTTCAGAGAGGAAAGACTGCTACATCACAGGAGATTTCAACCTTGATCTATTAAAATCAGAAACCGACACCTCAGTATTAGACCTTCTTGCTACCTGTCATTCTAAACTCTTCTTCAACACTATAACCAAACCCACTAGAGTAACTGCCACCTCTGCCAGTGATAGATCATATCTGGACCAGCAACACTCCTAACAACCTAGCAAGTGGAATTATTTATAACACTATCTCAGATCACTTCCCAGTTTTTGCCATGTATAAAACAGCCACAAGACCTGAAAGGTCTAGTAGAGTCTCAATTCAATACAGTGACTACTACGCCGACAACATGCTCCTTTTTGAAAACAACCTAATGAATGCTAACTGGGATCTTGTCTATGCCTCCAACAACCCTAACGTGAACAGCTGTACCTTCTCTAGCATCTTCAATGCTTGCTTTGATAAATGCTTCCCGCTGAAAACTAAGTCAGTGAAAACTGTATCCATTTCCAAACCCTATATCACAAGCTAAATTAAGATAATAATAAAGGAAAAACACAAACTCCAAAGAAAATTTGCAAAAAGACCCCTAACTTTCGGTGATGCTTACCGAAGTATCAGAAATAGAGTAACTCAAGCAGTTAGAAATGTCAGACGTAACTATTATACAAATAAGCTCCAGTCAGCATCAGGCGATAGTAAGAAAACCTGGAATGTCATAAATTCTATTCAGAACAGGAACACTCAGCCTTCGACCCCCCACTCAGCTTTTATGATAAACGACTCAGTTATAACGGAACCTTCCCTCATTGCCAACCACTTCAATGAATATTTTATTAATGTTGGGAAAAATCTTGCAGAGAGCATCCCTGATCACCATGTGGAATTTAGAGCCTACCTGCAAAATAGACAGCAAAATGAATTAATCTTATCCCCTGTCACAGCAGATGAATTACTGGCAATCATAAAAATGTCCAAAGATGCAGCAGCAGGCGAAGACAATATACCAATGAGCATCATTAAAAAAGTAGCCCACTTATTACTACCTGTTCTCCTCACATTTGTAACTCCTTCTTCACTAGTGGTGTCTTTCCTGATAAACTGAAAATTGCTAAAGTCCACCCGGCATATAAAAAATCTAGGGACAAAGGTCTCTTCAAGAACTACCGCCCCATATCAGTCCTCCCAGCCTTGAGTAAGATACTGGAAAAGCTAGCCTGTAATAGACTAAATTCCTTCTGCAATGCCAATGACATCTTTACAGACTCCCAGTTTGGATTTAGAGCTAGAAGGTCGACTGAGAGTGCTCTGCTATCCTTAACTAATGACATCTTAAATTCCTTTCATGACAGTCAGTTCACAGTCGGTATATTCTTGGACCTCTCTAAAGCCTTCGATACTGTCGACCATACCATCCTCCTTTCAAAGCTTGAACATTACGGCGTTAGGGGCCTGTCCCACAATTGGTTTACCTCATATCTGTCCAACAGGATGCAGTATGTCTGTTATAATAACCACCAATCTGACTCCTCGCCAATCTTGTATGGAGTCCCCCAAGGTTCAATTCTCGGTCCAGTACTGTTTTTGTTGTACATAAACGACAAAGTCCACGCCAGCTCACTCATAAAATACAACTTATTTGCAGATGATAGTAATCTCTATGCCACCAATTCAGACCTCCATTCCTTGATGAGAACTATGAACGCTGAATTAACTATAGTCGGGACCCACTACACGATCTTTCACAAAAGAAAAAACTTACCTCCAGACTTGAACCCCCTGTACCTTGGTAATATAGTCCTCAAACGCGAACAAAATACTAAATTCCTCAGAGTTATTGTTGATGAGAAACTTAACTGGAGAAACCACATACACGCCATTCACAGTAAAATCAATAAACAGTGCGGTATCATGTATCACACTCGACAGTCACTCACTCTCACAGCAATGAAAGAAATCTATCATGATCTTGTTTACCAACACCTGATACACTGTCACACACTATGGGGGGCCTCTGGCTCTTCAAAAACACAATCCCTGGTTACTGCACAAAAGAGAGTTGTGCGGTCAATGACCTACCTGAAAAAAACAGATCACACAAACGAAAAATTTGCTATATTGAAATTTTTAAAATTCGAAGATATTAACACTTACTGCTGTGCCCTCTTTGTTTACAAATCTATCAATCACTTGCTTGACAATAAATACTTCTAGTTCCGGAATAATCAGAGATACAACTTAAGGCACCCAGAGACAGCTGAATAATACACTACCAACAAATATATCATTTTATATGTTATTTAATTATTTTCAATACGTTGCTAAGTGAATTTTCATTAAAATCAGACCAAAATTTAAGTTACTTTCATAGTTGCTGTCAATGCTGTACGATTCATGTCTGTTATTAATTGGCGCCGCCGCCGCACCACTTCTGGAGACAATGAGCTGCACTTGAAGCAGCTCAGTCTCGTACAACGTGTTTACATTGCGTGTGGACGGTGTGGTTAAATCGTGCTTTCTTTAGTTACCCTTTGACGATGGAAAATCGAGTGAAGTATTTGCAAAACATCAACTTTTCCCAGCTGACATTAAATGAAAAGACTGAAATCAAAGCAAGAGGAAGACCTACACCAGTTTTATCCATTCAACAGAACAGTACAAGCAGGAACAAAGAATATACACGCCAGTTTAACATCAGTGTTTATCAGAAATGTGAATGGCTTTGTGGTTGTGACGAGGCAAATACTTTATTCTGCTTTCCATGCTTATTGTTTGGTGGGGACTCGGCATGGACGAAAAGTGGTGTGACTGACTTGAGGCAGAAGCAGAAAGGTGCTTTTCAACTTTGAAGAGAATTAAAACTTTTTTGCGCAGTACCATGGTGAATGACAGACTGTCTGCTTTAGCAGTGATATCCATTGAAAATAAAATGATAACAGAAATAAAGGATTTTAATGAAATAGTAATAAACAATTTTGCTACATCGAAGAGCAGACACGCCAACTTTATTTTCAATTAATACTGGTCCATCACCACCTCGGCCATCCCTTCTACCACCAACACTACTACCATGCCCTGGGAATTCGTGGACATCAACTACAACTCATACCTGAGGTAGGTCAAATTTGTGTATCCTACTGTTGTGTGAGGCTTGCAGTCCCTCCATTTTATTTTTCACGAGCCGCCACTGCACACACACACACATATTTATATATATATATATATATATATATATATATATATATATATATATATATATATATATATATATATATATATATATATAAATAGTAGGTAGTAGGCAGGTACCAAACAGGGAGGTACTACCGCCTGGGAAGATATTGGAAGCATAATGTATTGTCTAATGGTAGACCCTGCTGCCAGATGGCAACACGAAATTTGTGACCAAGTCCCAGGTTTCTGAACTGACTTTCTGCTTCATTTACTATGAATTATTATTATTATTAATACAGTATTTTTATTATTATTATTAATATTATTATTAATACAGTATTTTTATTATTATTATTATTATTATTATTATTATTATTATCATTATTATTATTATTATTATTACATTTTCACCCCCCAAGCCCAAATTTGTATCAGTGACCTGTGCCCAGGTGGGCTAATCCTCGTAAAAAAATATATATGCATATTTATATTTATATATACAGTACATTTATATAAATATATATATATATATATATATATATATATATATATATATATATATATATATATATATATATATATATATATATATATATATATATATATTTATATATATATATAATATTCAGAAATTTCAATGTGATATTTAGAAACGTTAGAACAGAAATATCCACGCCTCATGGCAAGTAAAACTAGGCAAGCAACGCCATCAAGCGGAAGGTGGAAGCATTTTGAACTAGGCCTATATATAACTAAAGGTACTTTATCGAATTAATGTAGACACGATAGATGAAGTCAAGGGACAATTATAAAATTTAAAGTTATTGTGGATCGTTTCTCAGTATATATATGTTGCGTGTGTCCCAAAGAAACTATTAGTAATACGCGAAAGATGACGTCACTGGGTGAAGGCAGGTGGGCCCGTTGGGGCATGCCGACGCTGACCCAGTTTCAGTGAGCGCCTGGTCATTGACCGAGACAGACGTCTAATTGCGCGTTCCGCCAAGGAAAGTGACCACGTGGCTTCGTCCCTTCCCGCACACATTTCATCAGTGTTGCCTGTAAGTTTTTATTCGATCTCAGACAGTGTTTAGATAGGGCGGAGAAGAATTTAACAGTAGCTAACAGAGTGCTCCTTTTGCAGGGTTCCGAAAACCCACTCGGTTGGCCGGTGGTTGGTCGGTGTTTAGTGGTCGTATAGCTGACAACGCACGAGCTGAACAGGTGTCCCTGATGAGTGACTCATGAGGGACACCTCTTCCCTACGAGGGACCAGCGTCCGCACTTTGGTCGATGGTCGATCTGGTTCATCAAATCTCCCCACCTTGGTTCATACAACACCACATCTCTTCAGTCAGTCAGTAAAAAATTTTAATAACGGGAAAGTAGAACCCCTCCCTCAGCTGGGCAGGGTTCACCTGGTTGTACTCTGAACTGATTGACGGTCACTCTCTTCCTGTCCATGAAGTACTGGGAGTAAACTGAGTGCAGACTGAGTGAATGAAAGGTCACGTTGAGACCGGGAGTCTTGTGGTTACATAAAGACATTCATCTCCCCAGTATTGGGTGTATGTGATTGAATTAACCAATTCCAGGTGTGTAATCAATGCTCCTCATGGTTGATTGCACACGTGGGACGTAGGGATTCCTCTTCAAGGTTGGTGAAAGGCTGTAACACCTTAAGGTATGGGTGTATTCTGAGCATTTGTGTGAAGCATGTTACAGGTGATGGTGGTAAAATGTGATTAGAATAGCCAAGTCCAGGTGTGAGATCAATGTTCCTCATGGTTGATTGCACATGTGGGATGTAGGAATTCCTCTCCAAACGTTGGTGAAAGGCTCTTAGTACCATAACAGTACGGGTGCATTCGGAGCCTGTGTGTGAAGCATGTTACGGGTGTTGGTGGAAAAATACACTCATGACTCCGGAAATCTAGAGAGAGTAATGAAAAAAAACAGCGGAGCATCCGCCTGCTTGACGGGTCATGAGTGATTTTCTCGGTTTCTTGTAAATGCCTGCCCCTTGGCAGGTTAGTAGTTACAATCTTCAGGTTCTGAGTAGTTAGGACAGTTAGGATTATAGTATATTGTGGGTCATTCCAGACAGGCTATGAGTGATCCATGTTCTTGTGTAGTATTACTAATATCGGGATTTCTATTCTTCAGTGATTGCTATAATTTTGTCGGATGCCCTTAAGGCATGTTCATCGGTGCAAGTAAATTTTTTTAATGTTTTATGTGCCACTATGTGATATAGGATGTACGAAGGAATTGTTTCTGATGAGTTCCTCGTTCTGGTGTCTGTTCTGGTGTATGTAGTACTGCTGTATTAGTAGTCCTCTTCAGATGCAATTAATATCTTATAATAATTTTTTTAATACCATGTATATCTTTTGTTTCCCATTGCAGTGTTATAAGCCACGCTAAGAAGTACTCTAGTGCTTGTATACAATTAGTGATTCCGTCTGTAGTGTTGGAAGGAATAGAAGTGTTATCTTTTACCGGTGCGTCTCATTAACCCCAATCACAGGTACTAGCTATTCCACGGTCACGGAGAATACTTTTATTTAATTATGTTTGTGCTGGTTCGGGATTTTTTCTGAGGGGCGCTTCCACTGCATTACCATCCACTATAACTAAAAAAAATAATAACTAGTGGCGAGATTATTCCGACCGGTTATATATATATATATATATATATATATATATATATATATATATATATATATATATATATATATATATATATATATATATATATATATATATATATATATATATAGTGTGTGTGTGTGTGTGTGTGCGTGTGTGTGTGTATACATATTCGATCATCATCATTAAAAGCGAAAAAGCAAAAAAATAAATTGATGATCTTGAAGGCTCAGAGAGAGTTCCTGTAATCATTAACACCAAAATTCATAACGACAAGTTACAAAGCCGTATCACGTTGAATTCCTGCCTTTGAGCTGTTACAGTGATGTTCATTAATGGAAATCCCGGGCCGACATGGTTCAGTGACCCTCGGCCTCTGAGATCAGTGATAACGAGGCCCTCCCCTGACTGTCTGACCTCTCTGTCATGTACTGTGATGCTCAATGGTTGCTTCTCGGTCCCCTTGTTTGATACCAGGACAAAATACTGACGCCAAGTATTGACGTTAAGTAAATTATGTGCATATTTTACCAACACACACACAGACACACATTCAAGTTATCTTATACATATCAATCTATTTATCTATTTATTTATCTATCTGTCTATGTAGCTACCTCTCTCTCTCTC
Source organism: Homarus americanus (assembly GCF_018991925.1). Taxonomy (NCBI): domain Eukaryota; kingdom Metazoa; phylum Arthropoda; class Malacostraca; order Decapoda; family Nephropidae; genus Homarus; species Homarus americanus. The sequence continues at coordinate 27,875,003 of NW_024713129.1, read as the reverse complement.
TCTTTATATATATATATATATATATATATATATATATATATATATATATATATATATATATATATATATATATATATATATATATATATTGATAAAATCACACTGGAAAATGGAAACAACGGAGCACTTTAGCTTTCGTCTTTATTCAAGACATCTTCAGAGGCAACTGGACTACATGGACAGAGAGAGGCTTAAATATACAGGGTGACCTTAAAAATATGAGGTCAGGTCATAATGATGTCATCCACTAATCCCCACACCAACACACACGTAGAGGAGCAGTGACCCTCATATAGTCGGCAGTGACCCTCACATAGTCGGCAGTGACCCTCACACAGTCGGCAGTGACCCTCACATAGTCGGCAGTGACCCTCAAACAGTCGGCAGTGACCCTCACATAATCGGCAGTGACCCTCACATAGTCGGCAGTGACCCATACATAGTCGGCAGTGACCCTTACACTGACAACTGTAACCAGAAATACCATGGGAAATTCTTCAACTCAAAACACCTGTTGACTTACATAACTTCAACTTCAATAACCTCGACAATGTTTGGGTGTGTGAGGCCTTTTTATTTCATGGAACTCTCTCTCTCTCTCTCTCTCTCTCTCTCTCTCTCTCTCTCTCTCTCTCTCTCTCTCTCTCTCTCTCTCTCTCTCTCTCTCTCTCTCTTGAATAAAGAAGAAAGTTAAGGTGCTCCATTGCTTCCCCTTTCCTATGTGGGTTTTATCGAGATTTATCTTCTCCACGTGACCAAAGCTATTTGGCTCTAAATTTAAGAAGAACAAGTTGCTAAATGAAAGCGCTGAAACACGACCCGCTAATTGATTACATGTATCTCCCCAACCAATTCCAGGTAAAGTAAGGTCGGGGGTACAGTGGTCAAGTGAATACAGAGTTCACCTATTGTGCAAACGGACACTGGATCGATCCCTAGGCATTCCCAGTTCATTCGTCTGTAAATGGGTATTTAACTTTTTACAATGGGGAAGTAATGTTGGTTGAGTACTGTACAGTGTCGGCCACGCTCTTTGTGTACTGAAGGCTTAGTATAATATACAGCGTGATGTACTCGCACTGTTCATGACGGGTCTCATGCCTATGGGACCCACTTGTTCGGGACGTCTATTGTGTAATGTGTACGTTGATGCATGAGGTACTTTTATGTGTGCAATTGTTGCCTGTTTACAAGAAAGTTTATGTAGATGTGTGTGATTGTACATGGTTCATGTGGCCATAATAATAATAATAATAATAATAATAATAATAATTAACGGTTTATTGAAAGAGCTTGGCAGCCAGAAGGCTGAAAATATACAGTTACATATTTGGGGAATGGGTTACGAATTACAAATAATATACAAGTAACATAAGTGACACAAATAAGACATATAATAACTAGATGGGGAAAAGCTCAAACTATAGTTCATTTCAACATAGTGACAGTGCAAGGAGTAGCGTTTACTGGGAGTGAATACACTGATTTATTACAAGTTATTGATAATTTTTACAATGGTTGGGACTGGGCTGTTCTTATAGCGATCAGTTCGTGCACGTATGGGCTGGATGCGGTTGTGGTGTCGAACAGCAATTCTCGGACAAGGGATCTCAGGTGGTAGTAGGAGCCGGTGTCGGGGATGGTGTAGAAGCGTGCGTGCATGTGCGTGTGTGTGTGTGTGCGTGTCAACTGGATGGAATAGTTGTAATACAGGGGAGGTGGGAAGGAGTACGACAGGTGTATGTGGTGAGGTGGTTAATTACGAGGTGTGTATGTGTGTGTACAGAAGAGATAAGCTGTCAGGTGAAGATGATGAAGGGGTGACTATTAAGCGGTGTGAGGGGGGGGGGATGACATAGAAACATATATATTCGAAATGAAATAATATAACTTCCTTCGCTGGCAAGGTAACAGACTAAATGAAGCCGCGGGTAAGGCAGTGAAAGTAGAGAGGTGAGTTAGGTAAAGAGGGAGGATGGTGCTAATATCAGAAAGTATTCACAATTGTTCCATACCGATAGGCCGTCCAGGAAAGGAGGCGGAGTAGCAATCTATGTCAGGGAAAATCTGAAGTGTGAAATAAATAAGGATATAAAAACTGAGCTGAATACAGAAACAATTTGGATAGAATTAATCGACGGTAGGGAAAAAATAATCATAGGAGTAATGTATAGACCTCCCAATCTTGATAGAGGCAATGGGCGACTTATCTGGGATGAAATGCGCAGGGCTTCCATATACAACAAAGTCTGTATAGTAAGCGACTTTAATCTTGGCCAAATAGATTGGACTGACCTTACGGGTAACTCAGAATCAGAGGATTTTCTCGAGACGATCCAGGACTGTTTCCTAAGTCAACATATAACTGAACCCACACGGGGTAATAATATACTCGATTTAGTTCTGTCGAACAGAGAAAACCTCATTAGCAATGTCGAGGTAGGGAACGAACTTGCAAACAGCGATCACAAAGAAATTAGATTCCAGTTAGATTTTCAGGGCAGACATAAGGAGAATTGCAGTTAAGTCCCACATTTCAGAAGGGCAAACTTTGATAGTTTAAAGAGGCAGCTAAGAGAGGGGGTGTCGCGCTTGGGCGTGAACCTTACAGATGACACCGACCTGATAACGAGATCTGAGATTGCCGAGTTCCACGACAATTTAAATAACGAGTTACTTAATGCACAAAGGCAGAACATACCATACCAAAAGCTCAGATCAAACAACAATGACCCTAAATGGATAAATAATTATTTAAAGAACATTATTGGCCAAAGGAAGGCTATATGTAGAAGGATAAATCATGGCGAAATTTACCTCCGGGAGTATTATAAGGTATTGCTCGGTAGGGTTAAGACCGAGATAAGAAAAGCAAAGCGAAATAATGAACTGAAGATAGCAAGGGAGGCGAAGACAAACCCCAAAGGAGTCTACCAAATGTATCAAACTAAAACACGAGATAAGATTGGACCAATACGTTCAGATACCGGCGAGCTCACTGATAACGACGGAGAAATGAGCAATAATCTGAATAAATATTTTTCAACAGTTTTCACCACCGAAAATTTAAACATGAAACCCGAGGCACCGACTCTATTCAGAGATAGTGAAGAAAACAAATTAAGCGAGATAGTAGTAACTAGTAACGATGTTAATAAGCAAATAGACAAACTGAAGCCTAATAATTCACCTGGTCCCTATGAGATATTTGCCAGCGTATTAAGGAATGTAAGGAAGAGCTTAGTATTCCCTGAGCAAAGTTGTTTAACATGTCATTAAAACAGGTGTAGTACCAGAATCCTGGAGGATAGCGAATGTAATACCAATTTTCAAGAAGGGGGATAGATCACTATCCTCTAACTACCGCCCAATCAGCCTAACATCAATAATAGTCAAATTACTAGAATCAATCATTTCAAACTCTATTCGAAATCACCTGGAGATGCGCAAGTTGATCAATGATTAACAACATGGCTTCACAAGCGGGCGTTCATTTCTAACTAATCTATTAACATTCTTTTCATCAGTTTTCGAATCGGTGGACGAGGGGCACAATTATGATGTGGTATATCTTGACTTTAGCAAGCCTTCAACAGAGTCCCCCACGAAAGACTAATTAGAAAGGTAGAAGCGCATGGCTCCAAAGGTAATATCCTTAAATGGATTAGGGCGTGGTTACGGGACAGGAAACAGCTAGTGAGCATAAACGGCACTAAATCGCATTGGAGCAACGTCACTAGTGGAGTTCCCCAAGGCTCAGTACTTGGACCATTATTATTTATTTTATACATAAACGACATAGATATCGGCATAGACAGCAACATAACTAAATTTCCCGATGACACTAAAATAGGACGTGTAATTAAATCTGACGAGGACTCTGCAAAACTACAGGAAGATCTAAACAAACTTATCGAATGGTCGGAAAAATGGCAGATGAAATTCACTGTGGACAAATGTAAAGTACTCAGTATAGGAGATGTAAACAGGGAAACCAGTTACCAGATGAACAACGATGCCATTGTGGATTCCGACTGCGAGAGAGATTTAGGAGTATTGATAAGTAGGAATCTTAAGCCAAGTAAACAATGTGTTTTTGCTCGTAACAAGGCTAATAAAGTACTTGGGTTCATACAAAGGAGTGTTAGTTACAAGACTAGCGAGGTCATCTTAAAATTATATCTAGCGCTTATGAGACTCACCTGGATAACGCAGTTCAGTTCTGGTCACCGTATTACAGAATGGATATAGAATCCTTGGAAAGAATCCAGAGAGAATGACAAGACTAATCCCGGGCATCAGGAACCTTGGGTCCAGAGACAGGTTAAAGCATCTGAATTTGCACTCCCTCGAGAGACGTAGAGTGAGGGGCGACATGATAGAGGTGTATAAATGGAAGTCAGGGTTAAGCAAAGGGGACATTACAAAGGTACTCAAACTATTCAACCAGGAGCGAACTCGTAACAATGGTTTTAAATTAGACAAATTTAGATTTCGGCGTGAAATAGGCAAACACTGGTTTGGAAACAGAGTAGTGGATGAATGGAACAAGTTACCAAATATCATCATGAACTCGAATACACTGGATAGCTTCAAACATAGGTTGGATGCTTATATGAGCAATAGGGGTTGGGTAAAACGCTACTTCTCAGTATGTGTCAATAGGCCCGCTGCAGTTTCCTCCATTCTTATGTTCTTATGTTCCTATGTTCTTATGTTCCTATGTTCTTATGTTCCTATGTTCTTATGTTCCTATGTTCTTATGTTCCTATGTTCTTATGTTCCTATGTTCTTATGTTCCTATGTTCTTATGTACAGTTGGCATCCTAGGTGAAAAAAAATTGTGGCTGATGCAGACATCTGCCATCTGCTTGAGGTAGTGCGTAAAACTTTTTCATGAATGAATCACTTCGATTTGTCTCATTCATAAAAAAAAACACAATACTGCCTGCTACCTAGAGAGGAGGGCGGATTACTCCAACGGCCACGAATTTTCTCACTTCCTATGATGCTAACTGTACAGTACATTAGTAGATATATCGAGTTAGTAGATTTGTCATATCAGTATTAATCATTTATTTATACTTTTACATAAGATAAATGCTAAAGTGTATTTATTATACTTTTTATGACGCACTGATTTTGACTCCTAACTTTTAATCATACCATTCATGATGTACTATTTTGTTATTATGATGCACCAATTTTGACTCCTAATACCCGATTTAACCATCCCTTTATCCTCGCTTTTATCATTTTCATTTTTTCTTTTGCTACCTTCCTCCCCTGCAGTCATATATACACCATGCTGTGTGGCTGTGCCCTTAATTTAACTCTTTTCACATGTATGCTTGTGTTTGTGCGTGTGTGTGTGTGTATGTGTATGTGCTAGTGTGTGTGTGTGTGTCTGTGTTACTGTGTGTTTGTGTGTGTGTGATTGTGTAATAATAATAATAATAATTGACGGTTTATTGAAAAAGTTCTGCAGCCCGAAGGCTTGTGTTTGTGCGTGTGTGTGTGTATATGTGTATGTGCTAGTGTGTGTGTGTGTGTGCGTGTGTGTGTGTGTGTGTCTGTCTGTCTGTGTGTGTGTGTGTGTGTGTGTGTTCGAGGAAGCATGGAGTAATTACTTGGATTTGTGCAACGTCTTGAGGAATTTACTGACGAAACACGAAGATAAATGAAGACAGGAGAGACGGCAGAAGTAGATTCTCATTACTTTATCATTCTAGGAGATTTAAGATAATTTACGATACGCGATAAGTAATAATCTGAGCCAATATATAGGTAACGTGAATTAATGTAAACTTTTGTTAATGATTTACTGAAAGGAATCCTTTAGGTTTGTATAGTAAGATTGAGGGAGTGGAGAATGCTTACCTGAATACGGTATTCCGTTGGTGGGTTCACTGGAGATAATTACATGTTAAGACACGAGATGAGGTGAAGGTCTCAAGGGATAACATTGTAATGTATCTGGTAAATTATGTATTATAGGTGTAGCTTATGTTAAGGGTTCGTAATATATGTGTTATATATATTGTTAATGTTAATAGTTGGTAATATATGTATCCCAGGTATAACGTAATGTTAGGTAATTTATTGTATGTGTATTAAGACCACAAGAACGTAAGAAAATAAGGAGTCTGCAATAGGCCGGTTGGCCTGTGCATGGCAGCTCCTGTCGAGAGTTACTACCACTCTCTATCATCCATAAAACTATCTAGCCTCCTTTTAAAACTTTCCAGCGTTCCAGCACTTACTACAAAGTTCCTAAGCTTGTTCCACTCGTCCACCACCCTATTTATGAACCAGTTCTTTCCTATCTCCCTCCTAAACCCAAACTTATCCAACTTAAATCCGATGCTACGAGTCCTATCCTGCTCGGATATTATAAGAACTTTATCTATATCTCCTTTATTGGTTCCTTTCACCCACTTAAATACTTTTACCATATCTCCCTGCACTCTTCGTCTTTCTAGAGACTGCAAGTTTAGTTTCTTTAATCTATCTTGATGTGGAAGGTTTCTAAGTCCCGGAATCATTTTCGTTATTCTTCGCTGCACCGACTCCAGTGAATTGATATCCGTTCTATAATAAGGGCACCAGAACTGAACAGCATAATCGAGGTGCGGCCTGACTAGCGCAAAATATAGTTGCAATATGACCTCCACACTCTTACTACTTACACTTCTAGATATAAAAACCTAATACTATGTTTGCCTTATTTCGATCATTAACATACTGTTTTCTAGGCCGTAGGTCCGGGCTTACAAGTACCCCTAGGTCTCTTTCACAAGTCGACATCTCTAGGTTGATGATGCTAAAGCTGTATACATGACAGTATTTGTTCTTTCAATACAGGAGGATCTAAATAAACTGCAGGGGTGGTCTGAAAAATGGCAAATGAAATTCAACACCAGCAAGTGCAGCGTACTTAATATTGGAAGAACAAATACTTATAATGCATACAGCCTGAACAACATCAACCTAGAGAAGTCGACTTGTGAAAAAGACATTGCCAGTGATATGACCAAAGCTGTCTTGGCACAGTACACTCTGGCTAACGCTCAGTTCAAGCCTCCAGTCATAACAAGTCAGAAGAAGATTAGTGAGAGACTGCTAGCCAGTTGGGAAAAGGCAAGAGATATCTCTCTTGGGAGAGGAAAACTTGCAGTTAAGGACAGCTTTGCCAAGCAACTGGACCAGTTATTTGACATAATTACTTGCAAGTGCCCAATTGTTCTCTGTCCTGAGTTTGGATGCGATCGTGACTGTAAATCCGAGGCACACATCTCCTGTATTTGCAAGCGTGAACTGAAGATTCCTGTGATCGAACTGGCATTTGTCAAGCACAGGAAGACTGTGGCAATGTGGGCTCTCATGGTTCTAGCCAGAATGTTCGGGTCCAAGAGACAGGAGGCTGCCACAGAGAGACAGAAGAGGAAAGAGTTGCCGAGGAAAAGAGACTTGAGAAGGCCCAGGGTGAGGTAAAAAAGGCCGATGATTGGAGTCAAGCTGATTCAGAGTTTAATGACTTCCCCATGGCTGATCCGAGTGCTGACCAGGAGATTGGTGACTTTGTCCCTAACCCAGAAAATAATGATCCCAAACCTTCCAGGCTTAAGATTCGAAATAGGAAAGATATCCCGAGCATAGCTATGGCCAGCATGCGACACCACACTGGTCTCAGAGAAACTGCAGAGATAGCAACAGCTGCCTGGATTGACGGTGGTTTGATAACACCTGATGATGTTCACCTGGTGATAGATCATAACAAAGTAAGGAGAGCTCAGGAGAAACTTGTTAGTAACCTAGAAGAGGAGTTTGATAAGGGGATAAGAGAAAATGGAATCAATTGTTTGTTCTTTAATGGGAGAAGGGATGACACTAAAGTGTTCATGAAAGTTGGAGATTCTGACAAGTTGTTCCCTGCCATGGTGAAGGAGGAACACTACTCCTGCTGCAGTGAACCAGGAGGGAAGTATTTGTGGCATTTCACTCCAGAGAAAGATGACATCAGAAAACCAGCTGAGATAGTGGCAGATAACATTGTGAACTGGCTCAGAGAGAGGAACGTAGACCAGACCCTGCAGGCCATTGGAGGGGACAGCACCAACACGAACACAGGGTGGCAAGGGGGGATCATACAGTGGAAAGAGCGGAAGATTGGGAGGAAGCTGGTCTGGATTGTTTGTGACCTCCACACCAACGAGTTGCCACTCAGACATCTGATCCAGGAGCTGGATGACAAGACTCTTTCAAACAACAGATGGTCTGGTCCTCTTGGCAAGATGCTGGACTCTGCCACTGAGTTAGAAATAAATCAGAGCTTTGAAAAAATCACAGTTGGCCCTCCACTCGTTGAGCTTGCACATACTGTCATTGACGACTAGTACTGACCAGTACTCTGGTTTACATGATTTACAGTGCCATCAAACAGGGGTCATACTGATAGACTTGCTTACCTGCAGATGGGTCCAATCTCACATTCCTGGGTGAAAACCACAACGCTCTCTCAGGTTCTGCAGAAATTTGGGTCGCTCTCCATAAACTGAAGAGACCAACTGCAACCTGAGACTTATTGTCCAATTCATCGTGAGTGTCTACTTGCCAAATTGGTTCAACACCAAGGTCAAGTCATCGTTCTCCGAAGGTCCTAGGCATGTTCTCTTCCAGCTTGAGCTCCTGAGGAGTCAGCCAAGGAAGGTTGTTCAGATTGTGGAGCAGACTGTGAGGAGATCTTGAGGTCAAGGATCCAGGTATATGCTGATAACCACAAGGAAAGCAGAAAACACGAAGTGGGAACTTCGTGTTTTCTTCTTTCCATGTGGTTATCAGCATATATATATATATATATATATATATATATATATATATATATATATATATATATATATATATATATATATATATATATATATATATATATATATATATATATATATATATATATACTCTTCATTATTAGTCCGTATAACACGTGGACTTTGAAGATATAATCAACAACCTCACCAGCCAGGACTCGAACCCTTGACCTAATGCATGGGACCAGGGAATGCTACCGACCATACCACAAGAGCACTAAAAGCAGTTCTAGACTATGTGATATTTCACACAAAGCCTGTTCATCGAGCTGATGGCGCCGTGAACCTCTCATTGGGAACTGCCCGTGCTGCTTATATGGATGTCAGTAGCATTTTACCGAATTCAGCTGGTATGAAACACGAGGTACCATGTATACTTCATTTTTAGTCCATATAACTCGCGGACTTTGAACATATAATCAACGACCTCACCAGCCAGGACTCTAACCCTTGATCTATTGCATGGAACCAGGGAACGCTACCGACCATACCACAAAAGCACTAAAAGCAGTTCTAGACTATGTGATATTTCACACAAAGCCTGTTCATCGAGCTGATGGTCGGTAGCGTTCCCTGGTCCCATGCATTAGGTCAAGGGTTAGAGTCCTGGCTGGTGAGGTCGTTGATTATTAGGGGGCAGTGAAATTTTGCTCAAAGCTGCACTCTTCAGGCATTGTTCCTTATACATATCTAAGACTCCATGCCAAATTTGAAGCTGATATGTCGAGGTTTAGTCTGCCGCATTTTCTACTGAAATTTTTACATTTACCTACAGTACTAGCCAAACAGCCGCTGTGGCGGTGCAATGTTCTGTTCAGTGTTTATCAACTTTTTTTTCATATCTCTTATTTCATTTAAGTTGTCTTGTTGCAGATGAGTATGGTGTTATGTCTATATTGATTATCAGTTCGAGGATGATGGTGAAAGATCATTATGTCATCATGGTTGAGCCTGGCAATGAATATCTCACACATGTGACTCCCAAGACTGGACACGGAAAGCAGATTGCCAAAACTATTCACGAGTTTCTGGTGGAGAAAAATCTAACCCAGCAGCCCATTGTGTGTGTTGGTTGTGATGGAACCAATGTAAATGTAGGATCAGAAAATGGAGTCATTCATCATCTTGAAATGTTACTTGGTCACCCGCTCCATTATTTCATGTCAGCTTCACGGAAATGAGCTGCCTTTCCGCGCAGTTTTTTATCACTATGATGGTAAACCAAGTGGTCCTGAGCATTGGCGTGGTCCCATTGGAAAGCAGATCAAGGAGTCTTTGTCTGAGCTTCCAGTTGTCGCCTTCCAGCCAGTCAGTTCCCTGATTTCCCTGTGTTTAATGATGAAGTGGAGAAAGATCTGTCCTGGGATCAGAAATACCTGTATAGGATTTGTAAAGGAGTTATCACAGGTGTTGTTGAAGATGACTTGGCTGCTATTGAGCCAGGTCCTCCCTGTGTGTCAAGGTGGAACACCTTATGGAGTAGAATCCTCAGGCTGTATGTAGCAACATCAAGACCCAGCCATGAGTTGAAAAGAATTGTCATTACAATAATAAGTTCAGTGCTCCAATGTGGTTTTACATCAAGATACACCCTTACGTAACACACGGCTCAAGGAACGTATTCCAGTCCCTGCTATATATGAAACACCTGAATAGTGAGGAGGAGACGATAGTGAAGAAGGCTGTCCAGAGAAATGCATACTTCGCCCACACAGATCAACTTCTTCTTGGTATGTGTGCAGATGAGGACATGACTGTTAGAGAAAAAGCTGTCTCAATGATAAGAAAAATTATAGAGGAGAATCAGCAAAAGGAAGAATGCACTGGCAGATCTGAAGAGGAGGAGGAAGATTCTGATGCTGCTGTTGACGAGAATTTGTTAAACTATACTGATGAGGAGGGTAAAGATGGAGATGGGAATGAGGATGTGCCTCCTGTAGTCAACATGAGAAAGGTGGTGACTCCGAAACTAAAGTGGCAAGCAAAAAGCTATCATTCCATGATTAACTGGAGGAATGAACTCAAGACTGAGCCTCCTTACATTGCTTCTCTGTCAAATCTACAGGTTAATGACATTCTTGAGACACCATTAGTGGTGCCCAAGTGGCCAAACAGCACTCAGGCGGTCGAGAGGCATAAAAGTGATGACTGAAGCTTGCACTGAAGTGACGGGATACGAATCGAGAGATGGATATATTAGGCAAAGATTATTGTCTAGGAAAATGATGCCAAGGTTCCGCACAAAAAAGAATTTCAATATGAACTTGTAATGATTTTCTATACGGTGTACCTGTAAATTAACATGTGAATTAAATCGATGTCACCCATGTAAAATTTATCATTATCCTGGAAAACATTAAATGACACCTAATTTTTGGTATACACTAAAAGTTGACAAAAAGTCGTTCGCGATGCGGCAGGGTAAGTATGCATGAAATGGCATGAAATTTTGCACAGGTGTTTGTTACAGCCATACAAACGATGCCTGAAAAGTGCAGCTTGCAACTCAAATAAAAGTGTATTTTCCCTGGCCCCTAATTATATGTTCAAATTCCGCGTGTTATATGGACTAAAAATGAGGTATACATGGTACCTCCTGTTTCATACCAGCTGAATTCGGTAAAATGCTACTGACATCCACATAAGCAGCACGGGCAGTTCCCAATGAGATGTTCACGGCGCCATCAGCTCGATGAACAGGCTTTGTCTGAAATATCACATAGTCTAGAACTGGTTTTAGTGCTCTTGTGGTATGGTCGGAAGCGTTCCCTGGTCCCATGCATTAGATCAAGGGTTAGAGTCCTGGCTGGTGAGGTTGTTGATTATATATATGTATATATATATATATATATATATATATATATATATATATATATATATATATATATATATATATATATATATATATATATATATATATATATATTATTGACCTCCACCTTTTCTACGAACCACCATCTGTGTCACAATCTACCTACAGCTACGAGCAACGCCATCTAGGGACGAGACACGAGTATGACTCGTCTTAGTTACCACTCCGGGGTTTCCCTTCTCCATATCCTGGTTGTTGCGTCACTTCCTCCAAGTCTTCTTTGTGAGCTCCAATTCGAGGAGAGCACTTGGCTCTGGTAAGTGACCACAGGATCATCTATCCTCTAAACCTACGGTGCAGTGACTACCTACCGTCTTCTACAATACTCAGCCTTACTCGTCAGCCATCTCAGCTCCTCACTTAAGTATTTGTATCTTGTATTGCCTCCCCCACGTCCACTTGCTTCAAAATTGTTTATGTTGTATTAATATGTATATACTGTTAATGTTTAGGTTAAGTTTGGTTAAGGGTAATTTATAAGCTGAATATTTTGTTTAGGGATTTATGGTACTTTATTATACACAACAAAAACTTGCATCCTTTGTCTACCCTTTTATAGTCCGATTGTCTTTGTTTTGTTTTTTTGTTACCTGTTGGGATCTGGGTAGACGTATAACTATATTCTAAATCCCCAACTCGTAACAATATATATATATATATATATATATATATATATATATATATATATATATATATATATATATATATATATTTAACTCCTCTCAACAAAGGCAAGGATGAATTATACGACTTACCCTTTGAGCAACCGTGTCCACACTGATACGGCAGGCCTCCCTACACATGACGTCAGGTCAGTCACTCCTATGTCCTTTGGTTCTTCATTTCGTAACTCCAGTGTGTGGTGCTTTCCCTCACGTCCAATGGTTAAACGAGATTTTTTACGGTTTGCAATAAAATGCAATATTACAGTATATTAATATCGATATTCCTCCATGTATTGATACTATGACTAGTTACCAAGATACAGAGCACGATGAACATAACATGATAATGATAGTGAAGCCTGGAAGGGTTCATATCATAACTTGTGTGTTCGTGCGTATGTTGCCCCGTGAGAGTTACCGTGGGCCTCCATGTGCCCAGGTGGGATGGTCAAAGTATTACACTATAAATGTGTCAAATGAGGAGTGCCTGATCCACATGTAATTTAAGGTTTTTGAAATATGTAGTTAAATTAAACACGATTTTTCATATAGTTACGCGAATGATGGGAAATAAAAGATATAGATGGGGTGTGGTGGAAGCACTGTAAACGTTGTGTGGATTCACTGGGTGGTTTGGAAGTGTTTATTTCCATTCATACTTTCGTAACTACAACGTACGGTAATTTTTCTTTGTGTTCATATATAATGAAGATAATGCAGAGTATAAAATGCCATATACACTATTTATGCATAATATCATCTACACAGCTGTACTATGACTGTGTGTGTTCGTGCGTGTGTTGCCTCGTGATAGTTAGAGTGGGCCACCGTCCAGAAAGGACACTGTACTAACCTCCAGCACCGACCCAGGTGGGCTAGAGAATATAGTTTCCGAGTGTACCTTCTTAACCCCTCATATCTGAAAATCGAAAGTCTGGGACTCTGACCATATTATCATTGTTTTTCGATTCCCAATTTAGGGTGAACCTGATTTCTCTGTGATCACTGTTCCCTACTTCTTCCCCTATTGTGATATCTCTAATAATATTTTCTTTATTTGTTAATACTACGTCTAATATATTGTCACCTCTAGTAGGTTCTGTAAATAGTTGTTATATTTTATTCCTTTACTGAATCTAGGAAGTCTTCAGATTCATACTCACCTACAATGTTGTCCCGGTCAATATTTCTGAAGTTGAAATTCCCCATAATGCACAGGTTGTTGTATTTTCCTGCCCTACTCATTTCCTGCCGTATGGGCTGAGCTGCATCTTTCCCAAGACTTGGGGGCCTGTAAATCACTCCCATAATTAGTTTTTCTCTTCCTTCCGCAATTTCTAACCATACAAACTCGGTTCCTATTTCACCCTTTATTGAATTATTAATACAACAATTAATGTATCTCGGATGAAGAGTGCGACCGCTCCCCCCTTCTTACCTTCCCTGTCCTTGTGAAAAAGGTTGTACCCTTTTATGTGGTACTCTGATAAAAAGTTCTTGCTCGCCAGATTCATCCAAGTTTCGGTGATTACTATGACGTCTACATTCTCGGTACATACAACCGCTCTCAGCAAGTCTATTTTATTTCTAACGCTCCTACTGTTTGTATAGTATATATTTAAACCTACCCTTCTCTGGTCCTGTTTTACCCCTTGATCTGAGTAACCAATTTTACTCCCCAGGACCTGCTTGTTTTTTAACTCCCACTTACCCTGACCTTTCCTAACTGCCGAACCCCCCCCCTTTGGAGTGACAATATCACGCTCCAGGAATGCAGACAACGTCTTTACCCCCGCGCGAGACAAGTGTACTCCCTCACGACTGTACAGGTAGTCGTTGCCATAGAATGGTTGCCAGTTATCAAACAACGCCCAACCATTGCTTGCAAAATGTTTTTCCCGTTGGCAATTTATAGCAATTGCCCTGGACAGCCATTCACCGCCAACTCCTCTTCTAAGCAAGACACCACATACTATCAGGATCCCTCCCCTATCACTAACCTTCCTTAGCGCCTCTCTATACCTCTTGAAAAGTTCCTCATTCCTAACCTTTCCTATGTCGTTACCTCCTACACTAAGACACACTACTGTATTAGCTTGGTACCCTCCCCTGACAAAACCCTATCTACCCTCTCAGCTACATGCCCTATCCCATCCCATCCCCAGGAAAACACACCCTAGTGCTACGTTTCCTATCTCTTGCAGAAAAAGCCCTATCTGAGAACCTCACCTGGCGGTCCCCAACTACCAGGGCCTTACCACTGGGCAGGGTTTGAACAACTGCCCTTTTCTCTCCTGGCACCACACCGTCCTGCCTCTTCTGTTCCTCGCCAGCTTCCTCCAACACTTGGTAGGGGTTACTGCACTCCACACCCCGGTCAGCTTTCCTGAGTCTGACCCTAGTCCCATTGGAGACAACCACTCTCCACGCCTGCTCCTCCTGACCCTCCTTCGCAGGTGTCCTGCTAGGCAGGACACCTACCTGAAGGAGTTCAGTCCTGAGGGCTTCGTTCCCCCCGTTTAAAACGTCTATCTCTCTCCTCAACTGCTCCAGCTGACTTAACAGAGTGGCCAGGGGGTCGTCTTTCCTCACACACCGTCCCTCTTCCACCACAACACAACGATCCACGGCGGCAATTTCCTATTGTCACTAACACGAGCACTTAGGGGCACGTCCTTCTCCAAGCTTCTTAGGTAATAAAACAAATATTGGATTTTTGGAAATCACTGGGAGGTCTTCCATTAAAGTATACAAAATTACATATTTTAATCAGATTCTTATCCCATCCTTGCCATTTGTTTTATAATTTCTGATGGAAGTTGATCAACTTCACAAACTTTAAACATTTTTGTTTTGCTCGCAGCTTCCCCAATTTCTGTTTCTAGAATTGTATAGTTCTTCTACGTACTCTGCCCATCTCTCTTTTACTTCTTCTACCTCAAAAAATATCTTATTGTCTTGCTTTTAATAGTCGTACCCCATGTATTTCCTTTTTTCTAGTTCATTTGTTTAATCTTTCTGTACATTTTCCTACAGTTTGTATTTTATTTCCTTACAATTCCTCTTTAGATCATCTTCCTTAGTCTGTCTACAATACTTTTTAATTATTGGTTTAATTCTTTGTAAGCTTTACTGCCTCCTTTCATCCCTCCTTGACTATCCATCTCTTTAAAATTTAATTTATGATTCACACACTTAACCTCCTTCCTTCTATGCCCTATAAATTTATCCCCAGTCTCTAACATTATTTCTTTTTAATCATTCCATTGTTGTCCTGGTTCTTGTTCATCAAAGTCTTTCTCTAACAATAATGAAAATCTGTTTTCGGTTTCAATTTCATATTGTATCCCTGCCCCTGTTGTGAGCTTCCCTAAATCCCATTTCATTTTGTCCATTGTGTTTTTTCATTTAATCCGGACACTAGGTGGAGTTGTACCTAGTTGGGGGAAATAGGGATATGGGAAGGGAAAAGTTATGGGGGAGAGGAAAGGGGGAGGGAGGGGAGAGTAAAAGTTAGAGTAGGAGAAGGAGGAGAGTGTGGAGTATGGCCGCATAAGAACATAAGAACATAAGAATGGAGGAAACTGCAGCGGGCCTATTGACCCATACTGGGCAGTCCCGTATATACCCAACCCCTATTGCTCATACAAGCATCCAACCTATGCTTGAAGCTATTCAGCGTATTCGAGTTAATGATGATATTTGGTAACTTGTTCCACTCGTCCACTACTCTGTTTCCAAACCAGTGTTTAACAATTTCACGCCGAAATCTAAATTTGTCTAATTCAAAACCATTGTTACGGGTTCGCTCCTGGTTGGATAGTTTGAGTACCTTTGTAATGTCCCCTTTGTTTAACCCTGACTTCCATTTATACACCTCTATCATGTCGCCCCTCACTCTACGTCTCTCGAGGGAGTGCAAATTAAGATGCTTTAACCTGTCTCTGTATTCAAGGTTCCTAATGCCCGGGATTAGTCTTGTCATTCTCCTCTGGATTGTTTCCAATGATTCTATATCCATCTGTAATACGGTGACCAGAACTGAACTGCGTAATCCAGGTGAGGTCTCACAAGCGCTAGATATAATTTTAAGATGACCTCGCTAGTCTTGTAACTAACATCCTTTGTATGAACCCAAGTACTTTATTAGCCTTGTTACGAGTAAAAACACATTGTTTACTTGGCTTAAGATTCCTACTTATCATTACTCCTAAATCTCTCTGCAGTTGGATTCCACAATGGCATCGTTGTTCATCTGGTAACTGGTTTCCCTGTTTACATCTCCTATACTGAGCACTTTACATTTGTCCACATTGAATTTCATCTGCCATTTTTCCGACCATTCAAAAAATTTGTTTAGATCTTCCTGTAGTTTTGCAGAGTCCTCGTCAGATTTAATTACACGTCCTATTTTAGTGTCATCAGCAAATTTACTTATGTTGCTGTCTATGCCGATATCTATGTCGTTTATGTATATAATAAATAATAATGGTCCAAGTAATGAGCCTTGAGGAACTCCACTAGTGACGTTGCTCCAATGCGATTTAGTGCCGTTTATGCTCACTCGCTGTTTACTGTCCCTTAACCACGCCCGAATCCATTTAATGATATTACCTTTGATGCCATGCACTTCTACCTTTCTAATTAATCTTTCGTGGGGGACTCTGTCGAAGGCTTTGCTAAAGTCGAGATATACCACATCATAATTGTGCCCCTCGTCCACCAATTCGAAAACTGATGAAAAGAATGTTAATAGATTAGTTAGACATGAACGCCCGCTTGTGAAGCCATGTTGGGAATCATTGATCAACCTGTGCTTCTCCAGGTGGTTTCGAATAGAGTTTGAAATAATTGATTCTAGTAATTTACCTACTATTGATGTTAGACTGATTGGGCGGTAGTTAGAGGATAGTGATCTATCCCCCTTCTTGAAAATCGTTATTACATTCGCTATTCTCTAGGATTCTGGTACTACAACTGTTTTTAATGACATGTTAAACAACTTTGCTAAGGGCATACTAAGCTCATCCTTACATTCCTTTAATACTCTGGCAAATATCTCATCGGGACCAGGTGACTTATTAGGCTTCAGTTTGTCTATTTGCTTATTAACATCATTACTAATCACTACTATCTCGCTTAATTTGTTTACTTCACTATCTCTGAATAGAGTCAGTGCCTCGGGTGTCATGTTTAAATTTTCGCTGGTGAAAACTGTTGAAAAATATTTATTCACATTATTGCTCATTTCTCCATCGTTATCACTTAGCTCGCCGGTATCTGAACGTATTGGTCCAATCTTATCTCGTGTTTTAGTTTGATACATTTGGTAGAATCCTTTGGGGTTTGTTTTCCCCTCCCCTGCCACCTTCAGTTCATAGTTCCTCTTGGCTTTTCTTATCTCGGTCCTAACCCTACCGGCCAATACCTTATAATACTCCCGGAGGTAAAATTCGCCACGATTTATCCTTCTACCTATAGCCTTCCTTTCGCCAACAATGTTCTTTAATTAATTATTTATTCATTTAGGGTCATTGTTGTCTGATCTGAGAGTTTTGTATGGTATGTTCTGCCTTTGTGCATTAAGTAACTCGTTATTTAAATTGTCGTGGAACTCGGCAATCTCAGATCTCGTTATGAGGTCGGTGTCATCTTGGTTCACATCGAAGCGAGACACCCCCCTCTCAGCTGCCTCTTTAAACTATCAAAGTTTGCCCTTCTGAAATCTGGGACTTAATGGAATTCCCTTTACGTCTGACCTGAAAATCTAACTGGAATCTAATTTCTTTGTGATCGCTGTTTGCAAGTTCGTTCCCTACCTCGCATATGACACAAGCAAAGGTCTGAAGTGTTCATTGTATGGTAAACAGCAACTCGTGATTTATTTTGCAATAACTTTAAAACGTGAAAATATTATGTTATTAAAGTAAAATATAATTTGATAAACAGGGTATTAGATTTTTTTAAACAAATTGCCACAGTAATGGGCGTGAATTCTGGTGAATATAGTCAAATTATTTATATGTCTAAACTTAAAAAAAATACAGATCATTTGGTTATCAAATATAGCGCCACCTTTTTGTCTTAGAATCGCCGACTGCAGTCCTCCACTCTTAACTTTTTCTGTCTGTTTTACCAGTCCTCTGAGATGTTGTATCTGTCTGTGGTCACAACTTTTAAATTCTTCCATCTCTTCCTGTCTCTCTCTCCTCCTCTGGAACTCTTACCTTCAGTTGAACTCATTAATATATCTACCACTATTCCTTCATTGGTAAACATGGAACCTTAGTCTCTTTTATCTCTTATTCTATAAATTTCCTGATTTTTTTCCTTATTCTAAACAAACTCATTATTTTTTCAATTACTTTCCTATTGATTTAACTGTATATATATATATATATATATATATATATATATATATATATATATATATATATATATATATATATATATATATATATATATATATATATATATATATATATATTAAATAACATCTCCAAATATCTCCCTACAAGTATCATCACATCCTTGCCAAGAGCGAGACATATCGGTAAGCAAACACGACAATGACATTTGTTTGCTCTCTCCCAGCGTTTAATCTTCCTAAACACAAACAAACAAACTCTGACTGAGAAAGAGCAGACAATACTGCAAAATAAAAATTGATAAATGTGTGTATAGAAGAAACAACAAGCAGTATAACTATAATAAAGTAAAATATACAATGCATAAAGCGAGTGACCATCCTTAACAGCTGGTCCACAAAATCTCTTGATGGAATTATGTCAGAAAATAGTAATTACATCTGAGTGAATTCCAGCAACACAAATGTTGAGCCTTGCTGTTTAGCCTGATGAGTTTTAATTTCAAGCAACAGTGAATTAATGCTATATATGACTGCGCGCTCGCACGCGTGCATGTATATGTGTGTGTGTGTGTGAGTGTGTGTGTGTAATAATAATAATAATAATAATTAACGGTTTATTGAAAGAGCTTGGCAGCCAGAAGGCTGAAAATATACAGTTACATATTTGGGGAATGGGTTACGAATTACAAATAATATACAAGTAACATAAGTGACACAAATAAGACATATAATAACTTAGATGGGGAAAAGCTCAAACTACAGTTCATTTCAACATAGTGACAGTGTAAGGAGCAGTGTTTACTGGGAGTGAATACACTGATTTATTACAATTTATTGATAATTTTTACAATGGTTGGGACTGGGCTGTTCTTATAGCGATCAGTTCGTGCACGTATGGGCTGGATGCGGTTGTGGTGTCGAACAGCAATTCTCGGACAAGGGATCTCAGGTGGTAGTAGGAGCCGGTGTCGGGGATGGTGTAGAAGCTTCTTACCAAATTTGCAGATGAGGTCGTGGTGATGGTCGGTGAGAGTCGAAAGGGTCAGTGTGTTGAGCGCTTCTTGATATGTGGAGTAGGAAGGGGAGAGAATAATCTTGCATGCCCTCTTTTGCACTTTTTCTAGGTGTTTACGTTGTGTGGCATTTAGGGAGGAAGACCAGGTGGGGAGGCATAGGTGAGCTTGGGAAGTATGAATGTTGTGTAAAAACGCTGGCGAGAGCTCGTGTGCAGTCGGGAGGAGGTGGAGGCGGACTGGAGAGTTTGACCTTCACTGGCGTGTGGTTTCAATTTAGTTTGTTGTCTATGGTGACGCGAAGGAGCTTCGTGGAATCTACAACCTGGAGTGTGTTCGGACCTAGAGTAATGAAAGGAGGTGGGACAATGTCGGAGGAGAGGTTGATGTGCATAACCATGGTCTTGGTATGGTTGATGGTGACATATGGTTGTTGGTGGCCCAGTTTTGGAGACTGTTCAATAAATCCTGAAGGGCGGTATAGTTGGGAGCAGAATTGTTGACGCTGATCCCAATGGTGGAGTCGTCGACATATTTCCAGCGAGCAGGGGTTTCTCTTAGGGCATCATTGATGAGCATAAGGAAGCAGAGTGGTCCCATCTTGGTGCCTTGGGGGACGCCACAGGTGAGTGACTGAAAGGTGGAGACAGCCCCTCGGAAGCGTACAGCTTGGCGTCGGTCACTGAGGAAGTCTGTAAGCCATGGTATGAGACTTCTCCGAAGCCCGAGGTCAATAGCTTTGTTATGATTATATTGTGGTCGACTAGGTCGAACGCTTTAGTGAAATCAATGAAGGCGACAGCTACAGACGTTTTTCGTTTCTCGAGATGGCGGTATATGTAATCGAGAAAGCTGACAAGACAGTGAGTGGTGGAGGAAGTTTTCATGTTGCCAAATTGCTGAGGGTCTACGACTCCTGCAATATCAGCATAAGCCCAGTCGAACACAAAACTTTCACAGATTAGGCTGGGTATTGGGGTGATTGCAATAGGTCGTAGCTGATTTAAGGATTGTGGGCTGGTTGACTTGGGCACTGGTGATACATAAGAGGTCTTCCAGTCAGCTGGGCATCTGGCTTGACTGAGAGAAGCATTGATGATGGAGCAGAGGGGTTTAGCAAGCTCCGGGGAGAACTCCTTGAAGAGTTTCATTGGTAAGTCAATGGGGGTGGTAGAGCGTTTTAATTTTAGTTTGTCCAGGCGTTTTGCTACGTCAAATTCTTCTACTAAGTCAGTGGGAAGGGGGGCTGGTAGGTAAGCAGGGAGAGTGGTTGTGTCAAGCCGTGGGAGCGTCTGGCATATAGTAGCGAAATGGTTATTTGTTTGCTCAGCTGCGTCAACATTAGTGAGATGGCTAAGGAAGGGGAGGGGGTGTGTCTTATTGTTTAGTCCACAGAGTTCTTTAAGCTTACCATACCATTGACTGATGTTGGTCTGCTTCAGGTGTTGTAATTTGGTTGGGTAGTGGGACTTCTTTGCAGTGCGTATTTCGCGGATGACTCGGTTGCGAAGTGACCTGTAGCGGATGTGGTCATTGAGATGAAAGGCTCTGTCTCTCTGTTGCATAAGTCTTTTGATCCGAGGTGTGATCCAGGGCAAGTCAGCTGGGTGAGATCTGACGGACTTCTCGGGGAAGAAGTGGTGGTGAGCTTCCGTGGTGGTGTTGGTATAATTTATCCATTTGGTTTCCACGTCATCCACGCTAAGTACTTCAGTCCAGGGATGGTGAACTATCCACTGCCCGAAGAGGCGCACTGCAGAGTCAGTAATCGGCCTGAAGGTCTTGATGTAGGGTCTCTGTACTTGAGTGGGAGTGGCAGCTGGGGACCAGATCACTGATAAGTGTGTGCTACACCCGATAGGAGGCATTGGTTGATGTGGTTGGTACTGGTCCGCTAAGTCAGTTAAGATAAGGTCAAGGGTATTTTGACCGTGTGTGGGGAAGGTCACAACTTGTGATAGTGATAGCTGGTCCTGGATATCAGTGGTGTCAATTTCATTTAAATCCCCACATAATACTAACTTGGCACATGGGTACCTAACTCTGAGGTGGTGATGAGATGATTGATAAGAGTGTCTCTGGTGGGTGATTGAGGCGGATGGTATGCCACACAGATTATAATGGAAGCAGTGTTGCGTGGGTGGGCCCGTAGCACGACACGTACCCATAATGCTTCCACATCTGCTGGGACTTGAACATCCAGGCGTGACGGGCGTAGGTCATCTTGACAGAAGAGGGCAACGCCCCCTCCGCGTCTTTGTGAACGAAGGTGATGAAAGAGTTGATATCCCTCAATATGACACGTTTCAGGCACAATTTGCCAAGCCTCACATATGGCAACGACGCTCGCGGCGGTTGACCTGACTGTAGTTGCCAGCTCGTCGAACTTGTTAGCTAGGGAAGTGACGTTGGATAGCAGTAAAGACGGGAGATCATACCATATCCGTGGAACTTCAGTGTGGTGGTATGGTCTGTCAGGGGTGGGTTTCTCCGGTTTCCTAGTGGAGGTTACGGTTCTAATGGGCTTATGTGCGTGTGTGTGTGCGCGTGAAGTAAGTTTTTGTGCCTTGGTGTACAGTATGTTAGTATTTAAGGTATGCGTATATGTGTACGTGTGTTTTTTGTGTATGTGTGGTTATTTATGCACGTGAGTATGCATGTATTGTATGGATGTACACTGTACAGTCTCGTTTAAGATTCTTCGAACACTGCTGGAGACGGCTGACAACTCAAGGCCGTTTGCTTACTATATAGTACGTAGTAAAAATTATGAATAAATGTAAAAGTGATCGGTGATTGGTTACTTAGTTCCCCGTTGCTTAATTTAATGGTTGAGCTTTGTTGTTTCGTATTATGTTATACTACGTACTATCGTAAACAAACGGCCTTGAGTTGCCAGCTGTCTCAAGCAGTGATCGAAGAATCTTGAACGAGACTGTACATATATATTTTATTGTTAGGTACTACAGTATGAATCCAGACAACTACATTAAGATTAAGGAGCGCAGCGGTCGAGTGGGTACATGTTGATCTGGTCGGCGGTTCGATTGCTGGGCGCTTACAATTCATCTATTTGTAAATGGGTACCTAAGTTTACAACGTGGGGAAGTGAAGGCGGTCGAGTGCAGCACCGTCCATACTGCCTCCTTGTATACCGAAGGCTTAATATACTGTATTAGTGTGCTGTATCCACACTGTCCCCAATTGACAGTCGTGCCTATGGGAACCAATTTCACTTCACATTAGGTGTATGTATAAAAAATGCACAGACATGCACGCACGCACGCACGCACGTATGAGCACTTTCAAGTTCTTTAAACGTATTAACCCTTCAATTTAACACTTACCACATTAATCAATCTTCACAACGTCAAAGTTCAAGGTCACGATATGCCAGACTCAGTTTATATAAGGTCAAAGGCAATGAGCTCGGGTTCGTAAGGTGATATTTAAATATATTACGTAACATTTACATCGATAAGATCATAAACAAACATTGCCTTTGTTTTAGATGATAATTTTAATATTTTCTTACAAAAGCAAAACTACAAACAATATATTTTTGCCTCTCTGCTATATAATCTATCAGTTGACCACTCTCTTAGCTAAAATGTTTTAAACTTTGACGTACATATAATGCTGAGCTCAAGAATTTACAATGACACTTATATGATCTCTCCTTAAGACAAATATTTTGAATCAATAGATCATTATCCCGACATCCCAGTACCTGTCAAAATTAATTCACGTACATCGTTGCTTCTTGATTTTCCAGGCCCTCCCTCCCCCTCCCCTCTAATGCTCCTAATCTATCTTTCACCTCAATCCTCCCATATCCTTTCTCGTCCTACTCTCTCCCTTTCTACCATCCAACTCTGAATCTCTTTTTATCTTTGTCTGTTTCTTTCTCGGTCTGTCTGTCTGCCTGGCTGTGTGTCTTCCTGTCTATCTGTCTGCCTGTCTGTGTATCTCTTTTTCTGCTTATCTGTTTGCTTGTCTGTCCGTATGTCAGTCTATCTCCATTTCTCTGTATATATCTCTTTTTGGCTCTGCTTCTCAGTCTCTGTCTTTTACTCATATACTCATATTACCACATTCTCTCACTAGTCTCCAACTACCTCACTAAAAAACTCTCGTTTACGCTCTCTCTCTCTCTCTCTCTTTCTCTCTCTCTCTGGACGTTCATTAAGTGTGTACAATCAAAGACAAAAGTCGTGTCGCGGTTTTGTCCGAAGATTAAATATAATTCGTGAAACATTATGAGAGCCCCCTACCACAAGGCAGAGCGCACCAAAAGTTTAGCCCTTCGGCATATGTTTTCATCAAATTTCACGACACGACTTTTGTCTTTCATTGTACCTGTGATGCCCCTCTCACCCCTGAGTTTAGACATCCGTAATAATGTAAGGTTACCCCGTGCTGTCCTCATCCCCAAGAGTGATGTGTTGGTGGGGGGGAGGGTAGAACTCCTGCAGAATTCATAAAGATTTAGGGAAAAGGGGCAGATAAATGGAAGGAGAGAAAGAAGGAGCGAAAAAATACACACACACACACACACACACACACACATATATATATATATATATATATAGAGAGAGAGAGAGAGAGAGAGAGAGAGAGAGAGAGAGAGAGAGAGAGAGAGAGAGAGAGAGAGAGAGAGAGAGAGAGAGAGAGAGAGAGAGAGAGAGAGAGAGTGAATTTTAATCTTTTAGAGACAGAGTTGAAAAAGACCGTAGAGAGCGACAGAAAAAACCCAAAAGACTGACAGGTATAGATAAACATTAAACAGGCACAGACAGACAGCCCGGCCTCCAACACGTCACTCTTGTTATTGGGTATATTCGTGTATCGCCGCCGCTCCAACAACGCATTTTCAATTAACATTCGGCTCACGTACCAGAAAATCGCTCAACAATTTTAAAATAAAGCAAAAATTTCGTTGCCGTAGTGTTGGCGGTGGTAGCTGGGGGTGCACATGGGATATTTTTAGATGTGCACATGTGTATGCTAGTAATTGTATACATGGCTCTCATACACGGGAAAGAGAATGGACATACAATTGCACTCTGCTCTGTATAAAATAGTTTTTGTGGAATATATATATATATATATATATATATATATATATATATATATATATATATATATATATATATATATATATATATATATATATATAATTTTATCAAAGGGAAAGCTAGATATATATATATCCGTTGTATATATATATATATATATATATATATATATATATATATATATATATATATATATATAATCAACGACCTCACCAGCAAGGAATCGAACCCTCGACCTACTGGGTGTGACTAGGGAACGCTTACCGGCTAGGCCACAAGGACACTAAAAGCAGTTCTAGACTCTGTTATATTTCACACAAAGCCTGTTCATCGAGCTGATGGCGCCGTGAACCTCAATGGGAAACTGCCCGTGCCTCTTATGTGGTGTCAGTAGCATTTTACCGAATCCAGCTGGTATGAAACGCGAGGTACATATATATACTTCATTTTTCGTCCATATAACACGCGGACTTTGAACATATAATCAACGACCTCACCAGCAAGGAATCGAACCCTCGACCTACTGGGTGTGACTAGGGAACGCTTACCGGCT
The DNA here is from genome assembly GCF_018991925.1 of Homarus americanus. Classification (NCBI taxonomy): domain Eukaryota; kingdom Metazoa; phylum Arthropoda; class Malacostraca; order Decapoda; family Nephropidae; genus Homarus; species Homarus americanus. Next base: position 27,849,585 of record NW_024713129.1, on the reverse strand, counting down.
AGGCCACAAGGACACTAAAAGCAGTTCTAGACTCTGTTATATTTCACACAAAGCCTGTGATTTTATCAAGATTTATCTTATCCACGTTTTCATTGTGGATTTACATGAAATATATATATATACATACAGAGGAGGGTGAGATCAAGCCCACAATGGTCAGGTATTAGGTAATGACCCGACTAATCTTCAAAAAGCACCGCAGCAGTCGGTAGTCAGGTCAGAGGGTAAGCTGACCCAACCTTCTCACCTGGTTACAAATCTTCTTAATTACGAAATTATCCAGTTTGTACATATCATTACTCAAATTCATGTTGACTGATTCGGTATGTTTAATGAGACTAGATTCTATAATGATCCTTCTGTCTCACCCTCCTCTGTATATATTTACCTTGTTTTGTACTTCTCCTTAGTCTGTACTCACCCCTGAAGATGTGAATTACTCGAAAGCGCCATGGGCGATACTGTTTTCAAGGTCGTCTGAGGGAAGAAAGCGCTCCTGACCGTAGTGAGAGCTTTTGGAACTCTGCCTATACGATATTAAATGTAATTTACCGAATTAATAATGATGCGATTCATGAAGTTAAGGGACTATTATTGAATTTGAAATTATTATAGAACATAAGAATGGAGGAAACTGCAACGGGCCTATTGACCCATACTGGGCAGTCCCGTTTACACCCAACCCCTGTTGCTCATATAAGCATCCAACCTATGTTTGAAGCTATTCAGCGTATTCAAGTTAATGATGATATTTGGTAACTTGTTCCATTCATCCACTACTCTGTTTCCAAACCAGTGTTTACCTATTTCACGCTTAAATCTAAATTTGTCTAATTTAAAACCATTGTTACGAGTACGCTCCTGGTTGGATAGTTTGAGTACCTTTGTAATGTCCCCTTTGCTTAGCCCTGCCTTCCACTTATACACCTCTATCAGGTCGCCCCTCACTCTATGTCTCTCGAGGGAGTGCAAATTAAGATGCTTTAACCTGTCTCTATACTCAAGGTTCCTAATACCCTGGATTAGTCTTGTCATTCTCCTCTGAATTCTTTCCAAGGATTCTATATCCATTCTGTAATACGGTGACCAGAACTGAACTGCATAATCCAGGTGTGGTCTCACAAGGGCAAGATCCAGTTTTAGGATGACCTCGCTAGTCTTGTAACTAATACGCCTTTGTATGAATCCAAGTACTTTATTAGCCTTGTCATGAGAAAAACACATTGTTTACTTGGCTTAAGGTTCCTACTTATCATTACTCCTAAATCTCTCTCGCAGTCTGATTTCTCTATGGCATCGTTGTTCATCTGGTATCTGGTTTCCCTGTTTACATCTCCTATACTGAGTACTTTACATTTGTCCACGTTGAATTTCATTTGCCATTTTTCAGACCATTCGACAAATTTGTTTAGATCTTCCTGTAGTTTTGTGGAGTCCTCGTCAGATTTAATAACACGTCCTATTTTAGTGTCATCAGCAAATTTGCTTATGTTGCTGTGTATGCCGATATCTATGTCGTTTATGTATATAACAAATAATAATGGTCCAAGTACTGAGCCTTGGGGAACTCCACTTGTGACGTTGCTCCAATGGGACTTAGTGCCATTAATGCTCACTCTCTGTTTCCTGTCCTGTAACCACGCCCTAATCCATTTAAGGATATTACCTTTGATGCCATGTGCTTCTACCTTTGTAATTAGTCTTTCGTGGGGGACTCTGTCGAAGGCTTTGCTAAAGTCGAGATATACCACATCATAATTGTGCCCCTCGTCCATCGATTCGAAAACTGATGATATGAATGTAAATAGATTAGTTAGACATGAACGTCCGCTTGTGAAGCCATGCTGGGAATCATTGATCAATCGGTGCTTCTCCAGGTGATTTCGAATAGAGTTTGAAATGATTGCTTCCAGTATTTTGCCTACTATTGATGTTAGACTGATTGGGCGGTAGTTAGAGGATAGTGATCTGTCCCCATTCTTGAAAATCTGTATTACATTCGCTATCCTCCAGGATTCTGGTACTTCACCTGTTTTTAAGGACATGTTAAACAACTTTGCTATGGGCATACTAAGCTCTTCCTTACATTCCTTTAATACTCTGGCAAATATCTCATCGGGACCCAGTGACTTATTAGGCTTTAGTTTGTCTATTGGCTTACTAACATCGTTACTAGTCGCTACTATCTCGCTTAATTTGTTTTCTTCACTATCTCTGAATAGAGTCGGTGCCCCGGGTATAATGTTTAAATTTTCTGTGGTGAAAACTGTTGAAAAATATTTATTCAAATTATTGCTCATTTCTCTGTCGTTATCAGTGAGCTCGCCGGTGTCTGACCGTATTGGTCCAATCTTTTCTCGTGTTTTAGTTTGATACATTTGGTAGAATCCTTTGGGGTTTGTCTTCGCCTCCCTTGCTATCCTTACCTCATTATTCCTCTTGGCTTTCCTTATCTCGGTTTTAACCCTACTCGCCAATACCCTATAATAATCCCGGAGGTAAATTTCGCCACGATTTATCCTTCTACCTATAGCCTTCCTTTGGCCAATGATGTTCTTTAAATAATTATTTATCCATTGAGGATCATTGTTGTCTGATCTGAGTTTTTTGTATGGTATGTTCTGCCTTTGTGCATTAAGTAACTCACTATTTAAACTGTCGTGGAACTCGGCAGTCTCAGATCTCGTTATCAGATCGTTTACCAGTCTGAATAATGTTACGGGTGTCCCAAGAAAGTTATTAGTAGGCTGAAAATATGCCACGTAGGCCTAAGCTAACGCCTTGGGTAGACACGAGGCTGGCTGGCTCTCAGTCAGACGACAGCAGTCGAACATAGAGGGAGATTGTGCATCAGAGAGGACGAAACGGTCACGTGGTCTAGTCACCTGTGTTGCGCTACTGCGGTATAACAAGTAAGTCTCATTCGATCTCAAATAGGGGTTAGATAGGGCAGTGATAAAGTTATTTAGAGCTAACAGTGAGTTAATTTCAGGGTTTCCGTCAGAACCCACTTGACAGCAATAGATTGACTGCCGTTTGAGACTGCCGTTGATGATTGATGATTAGCGATTGTCGCAGTTGGAATGGTCAGTGCAGGCTTGTCACTGGTCAGTGGGGATATCAAGGGATCTCTTGAGTGAACAAGTGCTCCCGACAACTAAAACGACACAGGACCAGCATCAGCATTGGGTGATCAGTTCTTCCCACGTGGGTGCACAGCACCACGTGTTTTCGGTCAGCTAGAAGTATTACCTACTGTCTAGGGTCACCTGCTGGCGTTCTCTCTTCCTGCCCATGGACACACTGAGAGTACACTGAGGCTATCTGAGTAAATTAATGGTCACACACTGAGACCAGGAGTCTAGGGGATACCTAGAGAAACATTTTATCTCCCTTATTATGGGTGTATGTTGAGTTGGGTGAAGCATGGTTCACGGGTATTGGTGGACTCAGTAACTTCATAATAATAGTGATAGTATTTTTGTGTGTAGTTAATATTTCTTAAATAATTTTAATGTTGTGTCACCAATTGATGCCAGATAATGAGGGAACTGTTTTTCAGAGGAGTTTTCGCCCTTCTGTTGTAAATGATACTGTGATTTAGTTCCTTTAATGCATTTAACATTTCTTCATAATTTCGATCTCAGGTATAACCTTTGTTCCCCAGAGTAGTGTTTAAGTTAGGTTAGGAGGTGTGCATCTGTTGGGGTAACAAAATTTTGTTGAGTGCCCTTAAAGCCTATTCATTGCAGAGTTATTAATTTCTTATTTTTTTAATACCATTTTCTCAGTGATTGATATTATGTTGTTGAAAACCCTTAAGGCCTGCATATGTTGGTGTACCATTATTTGACTGTGTCTGTAGTGTGGGAGGGAATATAAATGTCTAAATTTTACAGTGTGTCTCATTAATCCCAATCACAGATGCTATCCTTCCACGGGTCACGGAGAGTTCATTTTGTTAGTAAATTTAAGTGTTCTTGTGCCGGTTCGGGTTTTTTCTCCAATGGGGCGCTTCCACTGCAATTACCATCTAATAATATTTAATAAACCCCTAGTCAAGTGAGAAATTAAAGTCCATCAATTTACGACAGGTTATATATATATATATATATATATATATATATATATATATATATATATATATATATATATATATATATATATATATATATATATATATATATATATATATAAAATGAGGATTGAACAGTAATAAGACCCAGGGTATGGTTCCCTTGTGTACTCTGGCGGCCGGAATCCCCCCCCCCCTTCTGAAAACCTTCCCGCATCTTCAATCCTTTTACATTTCGCCAACCTCCCCCCTCCTTCATTTTGTCGCCCCGTACTGCCATACACTTCATCCCCCTACTCCCCTACATCATGACACCCCGTCCCCCGACTTTTTCACTTCTTTCCCCCCAACACGCCGCCCCGTCTCCCCCTTGCCGCACCATCCCTCACACTTCGCCGACCCGACCTCCCTACCCTCCCTCCTCCCTTGCACGACATCCTGCCGCCCGCAATTCACTAACTTTCCTCTGTCAAAATTTATGTCCTCTAAGTGTGGGACCGAAAATTTGCTGAAAACTTATTGTTAAATATTCCCGTATTTCGTGGGTGTGTGAGCAGGAGCGGACAGTTTAAGTGGGCGGCTGCTCGACGCCTCTTGTGGTCTGTTGTTCATGTTCAGAAATATACTGTTGGCGGGGTAATGAACGTCTCTCTCTCCTGGGGTTGTGGAAATCTCTCTGTGTGGTGTGATGAAAGTTTCTCTCTAGGGGTAAAAGTATCTTCTCTCTCGCTCTCTAAAAGTAAATGTAAACCACCTTATTCATATACACAGTACTGATACCATAGTCATCTGGTCTGACCTCAACTTTTCAGGTGTTTACTAACAAGCGAGAATAAGTCAGAACTTGACTGGGAGTAGCAGCGACCTGACGCCTCACTCGAACTCAGAAAGACGTATATTTTGTTGAGTTTTGTTCTAAAACTTACACTTTAGAATGGCAGAGGAGGTGGCATGTGTGTGTGTGTGTGTGTGTGTGATAATAATAATTAACGGTTTATTGAAAAATTTGTGCAGCCCGAAGGCTGAAAATATACATTGGACATAAATGACTTGTTCTGGTCCTTTAACAGTTGATTCCTTCTGGGTTAATGAGGCTGGAACAAGTACACTATATTATAAGGGTTTTAGTAGCGAAACCCAATTGTTTGTTATCTATTTATTGAGGCTCTATCTCAGATACAGTTCCAAGTGTATATCACCGTAACTTAATCACTGTAGCTACTATGAGTGTTAAAATGAGGACGGAAGCTCTATTAAAGAGCTCTTCTATATACGTCCGGTTGGTGTGAGGAGTTGAGTGACAATCCGCAGGCAACCGGGTTTTAAATGCTGACCTTAACACTCTTAGAGCCGCGCCTCAAGGAACTTACCCATAACGTGATGTGACCATGTCATCTCATAGCCAGGAAAGTTATAGGGGGTGATATGATTATATAAACTGAATGAACTGCCCTGACATTTATATAAGAACTAAGGGGCTAATACAGACTTATTACATACATTAGTGGTTTAACAAAAGCTTTCATTAGAGAAAGGAAAAGGAACAAACAATGAACACATAGATTAATGTTTACAGTGGAGGTCACGTAGATCATGTACGCTGAAGTGTTGAACAGCAGACACGTGGTGTAGTAACTCCCTCACAGATGTTGTTTTGAGGGGCGTGACGTGGTGTAGTAATTCCCTCACATATGGTGTTATGAGGGTTTTGACGTGGTGTAGTAATTCCCTCTCAGGTGGTGTTATGAGGGGCATCACGTCGTGTAGTAATTCCCTCATAGATGGTGTTATGAGGGACCTGACGGGGTGTAGTAATTCCCTCACAGATGGTGTTATGAGGGACATCACGTGGTGTAGTAATTCCCTCACAGATGGTGTTATGAGGGGCCTGATAATTTGTAGTAATTCCCTCGCAGATGGTGTTATGATGGGCATCACGTGGTTTACGAATTCCCTCACAGATGGTGTTATGACGGGCTTGATGTGGTGTAGTAATTCCCTCACAGGTGGTGTTATGAGGGGCATCACGTGGTGTAGTAATTCCCTCACAGATGGTGTTATGAGGGACCTGGCGTGGTGCACTAATTCCCTCACAGATGATGTTATGAGGGACCTCACGTGGTGTAGAAATTCCCTCGCAGATGGTTTTATGAGGAATCTCACATGATGCTGTAGCAACTCATTCACTGCGTGGTGTCGTAGCATCATAGGGACACCATGTGGTCTGGTGTCACAGGACCTCACTCACTCACTCACCTGACCTAGCTTGGAGAAGGACGTGCCCCTAAGTGCTCGTGTTAGTGACCATAGGAAATGGCCGCCATGGATCGCTGTGTTGTGGGGAAGAGGGACGGTGTGTGAGGAAAGACGACCCCCTTGACCACTCTGTTAAGTCAGCTTGACCAGTTGAAGAGAGAGGTAGACGTTTTAAAGGTGGGAGAACAAAGCCCTCAGGAATGAGCTCCTTCAGGTAGGTGTCCTGCCTAGCAGGACACCTGCGAAGGAGGGTCAGGAGGAGCAGGCATGGAGAGTGGTTGTCCCCAAGGGGACTAGGGTCAGACTCAGGAAAGCTGACCAGGGTGTGGAGTGCAGTAACCCCTACCAGGTGTTGGAGGAGGCTGGCGGGTAGGAGAAGAGGCAGGACGAGGAAGAGAAGAGGCAGGACGGTGTGGTGCCAGGAGAGAAAAGGGCAGTTGTTCAAACCCTGCCCAGTGGTAAGGTCGTGGTGGTTGGGGACAGCTAGGAGAGGTTCTTAGATAGGACTTTTTGTGCATGAGATAGGAAACGTAGGACTAGGGTGTGTTTTCCTAGGGCTGGGATAGGGCATGTAACTGAGAGGATAGATAGGGTTTTGTCAGGGGAGGGTACCAAGCCTGTAGTGTTACGCTTTTCTCCTCCATCTTTGAGGAAGGTCGGTGTTCCTCCCTTATCAACGAGTAAACGTGATGCCCCCATTCGCTCATGCGGATATCTGACCCACTCCTTATCCTTACACTGTCTTTGTCGTCGCTTGTGGTCCCGACGCTGTCTGTATCAAAGTCTTCCGCCCTTCCCTCACGCCGTCTGTGAGGGTATCGCAATCCTCCACCTCCTAACTTCTTCCCGTTGCACCTTTACCTCTTCCATTCAAGTGAGTACAGTGATCACACTCACCTGTTTTAGAAGCATCCGTTTTTCGCCTGGAAAGTTCTTGCTACACTGAGATAAAATGATCTTCACCATGTTGCCATGGTGATGTATTTGCCCCTTAGTTTTTATATAAATGTCAGGGCAGGACATTAAGTTTATATAATCATATCACCCCCTGTAACTTTCCACTGGCTATGAGGTGACATGGTCACATCACGTGATGGTCACCTGGGAACAGTCACGTCAGTTCCCAGTAGGAAGTGGTGAGGTCATAGATGACACAACAATTGATCATGACTATAATATATTCACCAGTATACTACATAAAGCACAAGAACAAAATATACCACACAGAAAAATTAGGTCAAATAAGAATGAGCCAAGGTGGATGACCAGAAAACTTAAACATGACATAGGAATAAAGAAAGGAATATATAAGAAATTAAAGGGAGGGGAGGAGCAGCTCAGAAACAGGTATAATGAACTATCTAGGAATGTAAGAAAAATGTAAGGAAAGCAAAGAGAGACTATGAAATCAAAATAGCAAGAGAATCCAAGGCGAATCCCAAGGGATTTTTCCAGGTATATAGGACAAAGGTCAAGGACAAAGTTGGGCCTTTAAAGTCAGGGAGGGGAGAATTGATAAATGGCAGTGAAGACATGAGCAAAGCATTAAACAGCTACTTCTTATCAGTTTTCACAGAAGAAATTTGCGATGAAATTCCGGAGGTGGAACTGATATTTAAGGGAAAGGAAGAAGAGAAATTAAAGAATATCACAATCAGAAAAGAGGATGTTCTTAAGAAGATAAATAAACTAAAGAACACAAAATCCCCAGGGCCGGATGAAATTTTTCCTCGAGTCTTAAAAGAGTGTAGGGAACAGATTAGCGGACCCCTCGTAAATTTATTTACAAAATCATTAGACACTGGAGTTGTGCCAGAGTTGTGGAAACAGGCGAATGTAGTACCCATATTTAAAAAGGGAGACAGAGCATCAGCGTCAAATTACCGGCCGATCAGTTTGACGTCAGTAGTGGGGAAATTTCTTGAATCAATTATAGCAGATAGCATCCGATCGCATCTAGAGAAAAGCAAATTAATCTACGACTCTCAACATGGGTTTACAAAGGGAAAATCTTGTCTAACAAATCTGCTAACGTTTTTTAGGAAAGTCTTCGAGGTAGTAGATAATGACGAAAATTACGATGTTATTTACTTAGACTTTAGCAAAGCATTTGACAGAGTACCGCATCAGAGGCTTCTGAGAAAAATTAAGGCTCATGGTATCGAGGAAAGTTTTAAATTGGATAAAATCATGGCTCACCGATAGAACGCAGAGGGTCAGCGTAGATGGTGTTAAATCTGAGTGGGGCAGTGTAACCAGTGGGGTTCCCCAGGGGTCAGTACTAGGCCCACTCTTGTTCATAATCTACATAAACGATTTAGATACTGGGATCAGCAGTGACATAAGCAAGTTTGCGGATGACACCAAAATAGGGCGGCAAATTAATTCAGGGCAGGATGCAAATGCATTACAGGAGGATCTAAATAAACTGCAGGGGTGGTCTGAAAAATGGCAAATGAAATTCAACACCAGCAAGTGCAGCGTACTTAATATTGGAAGAACAAATACTTATAATGTATACAGCCTAAACAACATCAACCTAGAGAAGTCGACTTGTGAAAGAGACCTAGGGGTACTTGTAAGCCCGGACCTACGGCCTAGAAAACAGTGCGTTAATGTTCGAAATAAGGCAAACAGAGTATTGGGTTTTATATCTAGAAGTGTAAGTAACAAGAGTGCAGAGGTCTTATTGCAACTATATCTTGCGCTAGTTAGGCCGCACCTCGATTATGCGGTTCAGTTCTGGTGCCCCTATTATAGAATGGATATAAATTCACTAGAGTCGGTGCAGCGAAGAATGACAAAAATGATTCCGGGACTTAGAAACCTTCCATATCAGGATAGGTTAAAGAAACTTAACTTGCATTCCCTAGAAAGACGAAGAGTGCGGGGAGATATGATAGAAGTATTTAAGTGGGTGAAAGGAATCAATAAAGGGGATATAGATAAAGTTCTTATAATATCCGAGCAGGATAGGACTCACAACGGATTCAAGTTGGATAAGTTTAGGTTTAGGAGGGAGATAGGAAGAAACTGGTTCACAAATAGGGTGGTGGACGAGTGGAACAAGCTTAGCAACTTTGTAGTAAGTGCGGGAACTCTGGAAAGTTTAAAAAGGAGGCTAGATAGATTCATGGATGATAAAGAGTGGTAGTAACTCTCGACAGGAGCTGCCATGCACAGGCCAACCGGCCTATTGCATACTCCTTATTTTCTTATGTTCTTATGTTCTTATGATGGGTAAGTTCCTTGATGAGCGGCCCTAAGAATGCTAGGTCAGGACGTATTTTAGAAGAGCTGTTAAAAATCGCCTCCGTCCTCATTTAACACTCATATCTAAAGTAATTAAGTTACGGTGATATACACTTGGAAATGTATATAATATATTGAATCACCTGAAGAATTGTCACCCCAGACATTGGCAGGGTGACAATTCTTCAGGTGGGATATCCTGGGGTGACGATTATTCAGGTGGCAACACCTGGGGTGACAATTCTTCAGGTGGGGTCAGGACCCTCCATGGTTAGGTTAGGTTAGAAATATATTATTCTTATTTTTTTTCTTTAAACTTTTCACAATAAAGATGCATAACACAAAGGAATATATTTATGTTATCCTAATTATACAAATTATATTCACTGTGGGCTGGGGTTACGATTCTTCAGGTGGAGCAGGCTGGGGTGACAATTCTTCAGGTGATCCAATATATTTTCTTAATAAATAGAAGAAAGACAGTTGGGTTTCGCTTCTAAAAACCCTATATAGTATATACGTATATATGTTCCAGCCGCATTAACTCATCAAGAATCAACGGTTCAGTTTCATTATCCTGCTTTACAGGCTTATAGCTAATCTGCTGCGTATTTTGGAGGCGTCATGTCCTCTCTATTAGTTGTTGTTTAATAAAACAGGTCCCAACCCTAATTGGTAACACCCTTACCTAACCATTGGGATTGGAGCTTGATAATGACGGGTCCCAACCCCAGTAAGTACCAATTCCAAGGGATCCCAATTTTAATGGGCTCCAACCTTAATGTTCAGGACCGTAATGCCTCAGGGGGGATTAGGATTGAGGTCGTGTTGGGCAGAGAACCATGATCTTCAAATTTTCGGTGTTGACCGTCACACCTCAGCAGCAGAGACCAATGTTTCCGGTTTAGATGAATGGGAGCGTCCTCACTCTTATGTCTCAGGAACTTCCTCACACCTCGAGAGCCTTCAACCACCTACCTCCTTGTGTTTCAAAACTATCCAAAAATTTATCAATTTAATTGACACTTAGGTAAATATATTTCAACACTAATTACTAAAAAAGACGTCTATGTCTGATGGGGTAAAATGTGATATATTTTTATTCGTATGTTTTTTAGTGATATGATGTATTTGTGTCATGAATACTTTACTTTTGTCACAAAGTAATAATTGCAGGCGCCAAAAGCACCCGTACGTGTCATAAGAGTGGTGGTATAAAGTGTCGGAAAGCGGCATAAGGTGTTAGAGTGCCATAAAGTGTCACGTTATGTCACAAAGTTTCATGTGATATCCAAAGGTATTATAAAGTGTTCTAAAATGCAATTAGATCTGATTAAGTGCCGTTAAGTCTAGTAAGTGTCGTATAATGTCGTAAGATGTAGTGCACAATGAAAGTGCTATGAAATGTTAGAGGTGCGTCATGATATGTCTCTGTTGTCGTATGTTTTATTTAATTCTATATTGTCACTTTCACTTTATTTATTTTTAAGGAAATCACGAAGGAGGATTAGTTAGTGATTTTGTTAGTGATTTGCAGCCCAGTTACCACGTTATATTTTTTCTCATGTTCATATGTTCATACGTAATACCGACGTCTTCTTAGTCAAAGCCTCTAATCAAATATAAAACCATAACTCTGAGATTTCAATGATCTCGACCTTTGACCTTTCTAACCAAATCTCCATGCACACGGCAGACGACACTGTTATCAAACATACATGGAAAATAATTTGGACAGAAATAGTAGTCTTTAGTTGTTTTTTTTTCGAATTATTGTGAAAATTGCAGTTTTGAACTTGACGTAACCTTAAACTCTGCGTGACCTTTAACTTTACCTGACCTTTAAATTTGCGAGATCTAGAGCTTAGCGTAATTTGAACATTGCATGACTTGAATTTTGAACCTTTGTGAGATTTTATTTCTTTTGTTTTTAATTCTGAGGAAGGTTGATGACCAAGTATTAATATTGAGTTAATTAGGAATCTTACAAAGATTAGGTATTTCAACTATTTACCTGATGATTAAATACCCAAGACCTAACTTAGGCTAATCTAACATACTCTAGAATACTAGATTAACCTAACCGAACTTAATCTAACATTACCTAAACTAACCTAACCTACCCCTAAACTATTTTAACCTATCCTAACCTATCTTAACCCAACCTAACCTAACCTAAATTAACCTAACCTACCCTATCCCATCTTAACCTCACCTAACCTACCCTAACCCAAAAATAACCGATCCTAATCTCGCATAATCTAACCTAAGCTAACCTATTCTAACCTAACTTAACCTAACTTAATCTAACCTAAATCCCCGTCTAGCATTAGGGTGTTTAATCGTCAGGTGAAAATAAGCTGAGTTCCTAATCTTCATGAGACCCAAAATCAATAACAGTAAACCATATATTTTCTTACTTGCTGATCGTCAACACACAGGTAAGGTGTCAGTGTGTTTTAATATAGACGATGAACTTCTGTTCAGTAGAGAGAGAGAGAGAGAGAGAGAGAGAGAGAGAGAGAGAGAGAGAGAGAGAGAGAGAGAGAGAGAAATCCACTTGAAATGTAGGCCCAGAAATATAGGAAACACGGCAATAACAGACAGACAGGCAGACAGACAGAGAGATCACCATCATAATATCTCAGCAGGAGGGAGGGAGGGAGGGGAAGGGATACACACAAGGTAGTAACCCCTAATATCAAAGGCTGACATTCTGAATATATTTCCTTCTGTGCGACGCTGCTGCTGGCTTGTCCGCCTCAGTGCCTCTGTAATCAAATGGAAGTGAAAGCCGAGGAAAAAAAGGGATAAGGAGTTTCTTGACTTTGTAAAGAAACTATACAACATGGAAATACACCTACGTATTTTTCAGATCTTATGAATACCTGTATGGTGGTATAGATATGTAGAAAGTGGAATAGTATCTGTGTGATTTTTAATTTTTTATGTATATGCGATTTATTATTAGGTGTTGCTTAAGTTAGGTCTTAAATCCAATGTATTCGTTTTCCAGTATGGGCCAATAGGCCCGCTGCAGTTTCCTCCATTCTTATGTTCTTATGTTCTTATTATTATAAGGTATTGGTCGGTAGGGTTAAGACCGAGATAAGAAAAACAAAGAGGAATAATGAACTGAAGGTAGCAAGGGAGGCGAAGTCAAACCCCCATTGGATTCTATCAAATGTATCACACAAAAACACGAGAAAGATTGGACCAATAAAATCAGATACCGGCTAGCTAACTGATAGGCAATAATCTGAATCGATAATTTTCAACTGTTTTCACCACCGAAAATTTAAACATGATACCAGAGACACCGACTCTACTGTACACAGAGATAGTGAAGAAAATAAATTAAGCGAGATAGTAGTGACTAGTCACAATGTTAGTAAGCAAATAGAGAAACTAAAGCCTAATAAGTCACCTGGTCCCGATGAGATATTTGCCAGAGTATTAAAAGAATGTAAGGAAGATCTTAGTTTGCCCTTAGCAAAGATGTTTAACATGTCCTGTAAAACAGGTGTAGTACCAAAATAATGGAGGATAGCAAATGTAATACCGATTTTCAAGAAGGGAGAGAGATCACTATCCTCTAACTACCGTCCTATCAGTCTAACATCAATTGTAGGGAAATTACTAGAAGCAATCATTTCAAACTCTATTCGAAATCACCTGGAGAAGCACAAGTTGATCAATGATTCCCAACATGGTTTAACAAGCGGGCGTTCATGTGTAACTAATCTATTAACATTCTTTTCATCTGTTTTCGAATCAGTGGACGAGGGGCACATTTATGAAGTGGTATATCTCGACTTTAGAAAAGCCTTAGACAGAGTCCCCCACGAAAGACTAATAAGAAAAGTGGAGGCTCATGACATTAAAGGGGGTATTCTAAAATGGATTAGTGCGTGGTTACAGGACAGGAAACAGCGAATGAGCATTAACGACACTAAATCCGATTGGAGCAACGTCGCTAGTGGAGTTCCCCAAGGCTCAATACATTGACCATTATTATAAATTATATACATAAACGACATAGATATCGGCGTAGAAAGCAACATAAGTAAATTTCCTGATGACACTAAAATAGGGCGTGTAATTAAATTTGACGATGACTCCGCAAAACTACAGGAAGATCTCAACAAATTTTTCGAATGGTCTGAAAAATGCCAGATTAAATTCAATGTGGAAAAATGTAAATTACTCAATATAAAAACATAAGAACATAAGAAATTAAGGAGTCTGCAATAGGCCGGTTGGCCTGTGTATGGCAGCTCCTGTCGAGAGTTACTACCACTCTCTATCATCCATGAATCTATCTAGCCTCCTTTTGAAACTTTCCAGAGTTGCAGCACTTACTACAAAGTTGCTAAGCTTGTTCCACTCGTCCACCACCCTATTTGTGAATCAGTTTCTTCCTATCTCCCTCCTAAACCTAAACTTATCCAACTTAAATCCGTTGCTCCGAGTCCTATCCTGCTCGGATATTATAAGAACTTTATCTATATCCCCTTTATTGATTCCTTTCACCCATCTGGGATACCAGATGAGCAACGTTAAAATTGAGAAATCCGAATGTGAGAAAGACTTAGGAGTAATGGTAAGTAGAAATCTTAAGCCAAGTAAACAATGTGTATTTGCTCGAAACCATTCTAATACAGTACTTGGGTTCACACAAAGGAATGTTAGTTACAAGATTAGCGAGGTCATCCTAAAACTATATCTTGAGCTTGTGAGACCTCACTTGGAATACGCAGTTCAATTCTGGTCACCGTATTACAGAATGGATATAAAATCCTTGGAAACAATTCAGAGGAGAATGACAAGACTAATCTCGGTCCTTAGGAACCTTGAGTACAGAGACACGTTAAAGCATCTTAATTTGCACTCCCTCGAGAGGCATAGAGTGGGGGGCGATATGATACCATACAGAAAAATTAGGTCAAATAAGAATGAGCCAAGGTGGATGACCAGAAAACTTAAACATGACATAGGAATAAAGAAAGGAATATACAAGAAATTAAAGGGAGGGGAGAAGCAGCTCAGAAATAGGTATAATGAACTATCTAGGAATGTTAAGAAAAATGTAAGGAAAGCAAAGAGAGACTATGAAAGCAAATTAGCAAGAGAATCCAAGGCGAATCCCAAGGGATTTTTCCAGGTATATAGGACAAAGGTCAAGGACAAAGTTGGGCCTTTAAAGTCAGGGAGGGGAGAAGTGATAAATGGCAGTGAAGAAATAAGCAAATCATTGAACAGCTACTTCTTATCAGTTTTCACAGAAGAAATTTGCAATGAAATTCCAGAGGTGGAACTGATATTTAAGGGAAAGGAAGAAGAAAAATTAAAGAATATCATTATCAGAAAAGAGGATGTTCTTAAGAAGATAAATAAACTAAAGAAAACAAAATCCCCAGGGCCGGACGAAATTTTCCCTCGAGTCTTGAAAGAGTGTAGGGAACAGATTACCGGACCCCTCATAAACTTATTTACAAAATCATTAGACACTGGAGTTGTGCCAGACTTGTGGAAACAGGCAAATGTAGTACCCATATTCAAAAAGGGAGACAGAGCATCAACGTCAAATTACCGGCCAATGAGTTTGACGTCAGTAGTGGGGAAATTTCTTGAATCAATTATAGCAGATAGCATCCGATCGCATCTAGAGAAAAGCAAATTAATCTACGACTCTCAACATGGGTTTACAAAGGGAAAATCTTGTCTAACAAATCTGCTAACGTTTTTTAGGAAAGTCTTCGAGGTAGTAGATAATGACGAAAATTACGATGTTATTTACTTAGACTTTAGCAAAGCATTTGACAGAGTACCGCAGAGAGGCTTCTGAGAAAAATTAAGGCTCATGGCATCGAGGGGAAAGTTTTAAATTGGATAAAATCATGGCTCACCGATAGAGCGCAAAGGGTCAGCGTAGATGGTGTTAAATCTGAGTGGGGCCGTGTAACCAGTGGGGTTCCCCAGGGGTCAGTACTAGGCCCACTTTTGTTCATAATCTACATAAACGAACTAGATACTGGGATCAGCAGTGACATAAGCAAGTTTGCGGATGACACCAAAATAGGGCGGCAAATTAATTCAGGGCAGGATGCAAATGCATTACAGGAGGATCTAAATAAACTGCAGGGGTGGTCTGAAAAATGGCAAATGAAATTCAACACTAGCAAGTGCAGCGTACTTAATATTGGAAGAACAAATTCTTATAATGTATACAGCCTTAACAACATCAACCTAGAGAAGTCGACTTGTGAAAGAGACCTAGGGGTACTTGTAAGCCCGGACCTACGGCCTAGAAAACAGTGCGTTAATGTTTGAAATAAGGCAAACAGAGTATTGGGTTTTATATCTAGAAGTGTAAGTAACAAGAGTGCAGAGGTCTTATTGCAACTATATCTTGCGTTAGTCAGGCCGCACCTCGATTATGCGGTTCAGTTCTGGTGCCCCTATTATAGAATGGATATAAATTCACTAGAGTCGGTGCAGCGAAGAATGACAAAAATGATTCAGGGACTTAGAAACCTTCCATATCAGGATAGATTAAAGAAACTTAGCTTGCATTCCCTAGAAAGACGAAGAGTGCGGGGAGATATGATAGAAGTATTTAAGTGGGTGAAAGGAATCAATAAAGGGGATATAGATAAAGTTCTTATAATATCCGAGCAGGATAGGACTCGGAGCAACGGATTCAAGTTGGATAAGTTTAGGTTTAGGAGGGAGATAGGAAGAAGCTGGTTCACAAATAGGGTGGTGGACGAGTGGAACAAGCTTAGCAACTTTGTAGTAAGTGCGGGATCTCTGGAAAGTTTCAAAAGGAGGCTAGATAGATTCATGGATGATAGAGAGTGGTAGTAACTCTCGACAGGAGCTGCCATGTACAGGCCAACCGGCCTATTGCAGACTCCTTATTTTCTTATGTTCTTATGTATAAATGGAAGCCAGGGCTGAAATAAAGGGGACATTACAAAGATACTCAAACTATCCAACCAGGAGCGAACTTGTAACAATAGTTTTAAATTAGACAAATTTAGATTTAGGCGCGAAATCGGTAAACATTGGTTTGGAAATAGAGTAGTGGACGAGTAGAACAAGTTACCAAATATCATCATTAACTCGATTACGCTGGATAGCTTCAAACAAAGGCTGGCTATATGAGCAATAGGTGTTGGGTGTAAATGGGACTGACCAGTATGGGCCAATAGGCCAGCTGCAGTTTTCTCCATTCTTATCTTCTTATGTTCCCACTAGGTAAATGAGAGATAAAAGGAAATGTGGGAGACTGACTGTTAAGACCACAGACATTTTTTACTTTAGAGTGCCACTGACCGATGCCGACCTCCTTGAGGCCGTGCACCTTCCTGGGATAATAAAATTTCTTGGCTGACTTGATTTCCCTGATGACCTGGTTACGTAGACTTTTGTGCAGGCGGTTGTTGGCGAAGTTTGCCTTGTTGCGCTGCTCAATTAGTCTTTTGATATGGGGTGTAATCCACGTTACATCATCTGGGTGGATCCTCATTGTCTTGGCTGGAAAGAAGTGGTGGTAGGCTTTGGTGATAGCGTCCAGGTAATTATTGAAGGTTCCAAGTGTTCCCTGAAGAAGGCAGTGATGGGTAGGGAAACACCGGGTAACACTGAAGTCCATTTATTAACGGATAGGAGAAATACAAGTAGTGACTAGCGTGTGACTTGCACGACCCACAGAGTCAGACTGAGACTGCCTTGCCATATGGCAGCCTCGAGGCAATGTTGCCACATAACAAGTGCAGTTTTGCCACATAATTACATATATAAATGCTACTCGGCACAGTAGCTTAGATACATAACCTACAATTATCCCACTTGTTCTGCACATCATCTACCGTGATCACTTCAGTCCAGGGATACCAGGTCACCCATTGTCCGAAACTCCGCATGGCCGAGTCAGGGTTAGGTCGGTAAGTCCTGGTGACAACTGGCTGTCGTGAAATGGTAGGTGTAGGTGACCAGCTGACCACAGCAGAGACAGGCGGGTGCTCCGCCCCATGGGAGGCAGCTGCTGGGGATCTCAGCAGTGTTTATTATATGAGTAACCAGTACATTGGCGGTAGGAGAGCGTGTGGGGGGGGGGTGATAAGCCACACAAACAATGAGGGAGGCAAGCTGGTGGGGGTGGGATGTGGGAGTGACCTTAAACCACAAAGCTTTTACATCCTCAGGTACATTAACACATAGGTGTGATGGTTTAAGGTCACTGCGACAGTACACAACTACACCTCCACCTCTTCTGTCTTTTCTAAGGTGGTGAAATAAGTCGTAGTTTTCTATGGCACAGATTTCAGAAACAATTTGCCGCTCCTCGGCTATCGACACAATACCTGCACCAACTGACTTCACTGTAACACTGACCTCATCCACCTTATTACATAAAGATGTAACATTGGACAGCAATAGGGATGGTAGGCTGTACCATAGTCGAGGCACTTCATAGCGAGCACACTATCTTTCTGGCACTGGTTTGACTTTCTTATGCTTGCTCGGCATGATGATAGGGATTCGTCTGGGAATGCGGCGATCCCTTCTGCAGCCAAGGTTGTGAAATATTCTCAGCACCGTTAGTAGAGTGATGGTGTGGGGTGGAGGATAGCCAGCACCAGACTTACATAAGAACATAAGAAAATAAGGAGTCTGCAATAGGCCGGTTGGCCTGTGCATGGCAGCTCCTGTCGAGAGTTACTACCACTCTCTATCATCCATGAATAATAATAATAATAATAATAATAATAATAATAATAATAATAATAATAATAATAATAATAATAATAATAATAATAATAATAATAATAATAATAATAAAAACAATAATAATAATAATAATAATAATAATAATAATAATAATGATAATAATAATAATAATAATAATAATAATAATAATAATAATAATAATAATAATTATAATATACTGTTTATTGAGAGCATGGCATCCGGAAGGCGCAAAATATACAATTACATTTTTTTTTTACCGGTATTAGCCCACCCAGACACAGGTCACCGACCCACATCAGGGCCCAGGGGGCGAAAACGTAATGACAATAATAATAACAATAACAATAACAATAATAATAATAATAATAATAATAATAATAATAATAAAAATATTATTATTAATAATAATAATAATATTTCAGATAAGTAAAATTTATAATAAAAAATAAAAAATGAAAATAAAATAATAATGATAACAATAATAATAATGAAAACACTGCAATAATAATAATTATAATAATAATAATAAGGAACCATAAAGAAATTAAAAAAAAAGATTAGTGAGAAACGATATATGTATGTTGTGTTGTCAATAGCAAGAGAAACAATTGAGACCCCGCAATTGTATGTAAATGAGGCAGAAAGTCAGATCAGCAACCTGGGACTTGGTCACAATATTTGCAATGCCATATGGCAGCAGGGTCTACCATTAGACAACGCATTATGCTTCCAATATCTTCCCAGGCGGTAGTACCTCCCTGTTTGATAGCTGCCTACTACCTACTGCCTATGACATAATTGGGGAGTGGATCACTTTAGTGACAAATAATATACAAGTAACATAAGTGATATAAATATGATATATAATAACAAGGCGGGGTCAAACTAGACGACATTTCAGCATAGTAAGGGTGTGTGTGTGTGTGTGTGTGTGCGTGTGTGTGTGTGAGAGTGAGTGTGTGAGTGTTTGTATGTGTGTGTGTGTGTGTGTGTGTGTGTGAGTGTGTGAGTGTTTGTGTGTGTGTGTGTGTGTGTGTGTGTGTGTGTGTGTGTGAGTGTTTGTGTGTGTGTGTGTGTGTGTGTGTGTGTGTGTGTGTGTGTGTGTGTGAGTGAATGTGTGAGTGTGTGTGTGTGTGTGTGTGTGTGTGTGTGTGTCTGTGTGTGTGTGTGTGTGTGTGTGTGTGTGTGTATGTGTGTGTGTGTGTGTGTGTGTGGTGTGTGGTGTTTATGTGTGTGTGTGTGTGTGGTGGTGTGTGAGTGTTTATGTGTGTGTGTGTGTGTGTGTGTGTGTGTGTGTGTTCGCATACAGGGTGGTAAAATGTGACTAGTGCTGATTATGTTAGTGTTAAGGTGCAAGCACTGTTTGCTTCCTCTCGCTGTCAGCTACCGCCGCTGCCTAGCCCTCATGGTGAATAGAGAAGCAACTTCCATTAAGTCTTCCCCTTCCAGGATCTCGGTGTTGGGGTGTGTGGATAGCAATGACTCATGGAAATGACTCTGTTATACAGATGCGAAAATAAACAAACAACAGGACACAAATGACCATTCAAACACACTGTTGAATACCTGCGTTAATGTATACTGATACACGCAAACTCTTAAGTTTATATGTTTATTTAAACAAACCCTTAACTGAACATATACACACATACACATACTAATACATATACAATCAAAGACAAAAGTCATGTCGCGGTTTTGTCCGAAGATTAAATATAACTCGTGAAACATTATGAGAACGTACCCCCCTACCACAAGGCAGAGCGCACCATAAGTTTTAGCCCTTCGGCATATGTTTTCACCAAAATTGACGACACGACTTTTGTCTTTCATTGTACACACAAACATTATGCACACACCCAAAACATATTATTATAAATATAACATCATGTTTCCCCAACACTCATCATCAATGTAATAACTTGTCGAAATAATTTCTTCAGACGAAAAATCGTTAAAAACTGGCAATTTGTTTTAAGAGATTCGCTTAAAATACATTATTTTCGAAATTTAAAAAGCATAAATATAAGTGGGAAAAATAGCTGAAATAAGTATTGCCTCCATATTCAAAGTCGGGAAAACACACACACACACACACACACACACACACACACACACACACACACACACACACACACACACACACACACGAACATAGGACTGGGGGAAAATGCAGCGGGATATTGGCGTGTTCGAGTTAACGGTGAAGTTCGGTATCTTGTTCCACTCATCTCCTTCTTTATTTACAAACCAGAGGTTTACCTACCCTACACCTAAATCTAAATTTATCTAATTTAAAATCATTGCTGCGATTTTGCTCCTGGTTGAATAGTTAAAGTACCTTTGCTATAATTATCATTTTTGTTTAACCCTGAATTCCATTTATACACCTCGACCATATCGCCCTTCACTCTACGTCTCTTGAGGGAGTGCAAATTCAGATGCTTTAATCTGTCACTATACTCAAGGTTCTTAATGCCAGGGACTAGTCTTGTCATCCTCCTCTGAATACTTTCTAGGGATTCGATAACGCTTCTGCATTATGGTGACCAAAGCAGACCAGCTAAATCCAAGTGAGGTCTCAAAAGCGTAAAATATAGTTGAGGGATAAACCTCGCTACTCTTGTAACTAATATTCATTTGTATGAACCCAAATACTTTGTTGGCCTTGTTTGGGGCAAATACACATTGTTGTCTTGGGTTAGGATTCAAACTTATTACCCCTAAATATTTCTCACAGTCGGGTTTCTCTATAACAACGTTGCTCATCTGTTTATCTTGTTAATCTATTTGCATCTCCTCGGCTAAGAACTGAACATTTTACCACTTTAAATTTTATCTGCCATTTTTCAGACCATGCAACTCTTTTTTTTAGATCTTCCTATAGTTTTGCGGAGTCTTCGTCAGATTTAATAACACGCCTTATTTTGGTGTCGTCAGCTAATTTACATATGTTGCTGTCTACACCCATATTTATGTTGAAAAGAAACCTAATTTTCTTATTAACACAAATCTTTCTTTAAAAAATATCCCTCTATCTCTTTCTCCCTTTCCTCGTTCCAGCCTCCCCCCCCTCCCTCACGTTCTCCTCCCCAAACACTCCCCAACTCCTAACCCCTTCCTCCAAAACTCCCCAGCTCCCCACCAACTCCCCCTAGTACTCTCCGACTCCACAAATTGGGTGAAACTGTCCCATGTTTGGCCTCAAGTCACAGGCAAAGCGAGAGAGAGAAACAGGGACATTCACTTCACCTGAGTAATATTTAATTCTTACCACTCATCCATGGGTAAATATTTAATTCGTTCTCCCTAAGTCTGTTTTCATGTTTTGGTAACTGACCAGGACTCGGCCTCCTCCCTGGAGAGTAGGTATGTATCTCTTGAATGTTCCAATAATAACAACAACAACAACAACAACAACAACAACAACAACAATAACAATAATAATAATAATAATAATAATAATAATAATAATAATAATAATAATAATAATAATAATAATAATAACATCACCAAGAAGCCGAACCAATAGAAAAAGACTTAAGAACTACTAACAATACCGAAACGCAAACACACTAAAATAATTTTCTCGCGATGTAATACTGTAGTTTGAAGTGGTTCGCATCATTACTTACAGTAGATGTTTGGATTCTAGAGGCAACTTATGTACCCAGCAACATTGTTTATGTATTTGAGGTAGCATGTGTGAATGTATGTGCTCTGGTGTGTATATTAACTACTGTACCCTGATGTTCCTCCGAGGAGATGAAAAAGTGTGTAAACGAGAATATGAGAGAGAGAGAGAGAGAGAGAGACACACACACACATACACACTACTACTTCTACTACTATTACTACTTTGCTGTCACTCGGAAACGAGTATGACGATCATCCAGCTATGAAACAATGATATGAGTTATTAAGGCTACCACCTACGTTATTGAGTTCTTATGTAACTAAAAAAGCCGAAACGGGACCGGCAGAGTCGTTCACAGATGTTGCACATGTGGAGGACTACATCTACTGCGGGAGGGGCGGAGGAAGCGTCTTTCCGGCGTTGGCGGTTGTCTGCCTCGGTAGCGCAGTCGAGCTAACTCGAAATTATTGACACCTTCTCGTGTAGTGCTCCTCCAAGTGTTACGGTTTGAAGTAATCGACTCCCAGATGAAGGGGGTCGATTTGGCAAATTTTCAGGTTTGTCATAAGACTATCCTTATACCTTTTCAGCCAGCCAGGGTAAAGTTTACTATTCGTTAGGTGATTGTAATGTAGCTGTTTTGGCAGTCTACTGTCGTCCATGAGGATAACATGGCCAGTCCAGCATAGTTGTTCATAGATAATGGTAGATGCTCCTACAGTTGGTGTCAGCGAGAATACTGGCATTTGTTCTTTTGTCATCCCAGCAAACTCGGAAGATGGAACATTGGTGAAATTTTCAAGTGCCCTGATCTCTTGCTGCCATATAGAAGGGAAGGGAGGACCACTACTCGATATACACCCAACTTTATAGATAATTTCAACTCCCTACAGCTGAAGACACAGCTACGGAGTCTGCCAAAGGCTTGAGATACACATATGATCCGATGTTGAATCTCTTGATCGAGGTCTGCAGATGGTGGGCAGGTGGGAGTCGAGATACCGAAACTGGGTAACCTTAGAGAGGGTAGTACCATTAAGATGGGTGGATGGTAGAGGTGTAGCTGAGCCAGGGGCAGGTTGAAAGAGAATCTGACTTTTACGTACATCCACCTCAAGACCGAAGGATGCATCCGCATCTACGTAGGTGTTCAGGATCTCCTGTAGGTCACGTGCAGTGTGAGCGACAAGGGTCAGGTTGTCTGCATACTGAAGTTCAATAATGGAAGCTGCTGACACCTTTGTTCCTGCTTGGAGTCATCTTCTATTGAAAAGACCCTTCATCCGGTACTCTAAATTGGCACTTGCATGAGTAAGTAAGGCAGCCAAGAAAATGGAAAAGAGAGTTAGTGCCAGTACATAGTCTGACCATTTTCTTTTTTTCTTATAAATATTGATAATAGAGGCATCTTTAAGAGCTTGGGGGATTTCCTACTTTTGCCATATATTCTCCAGGAAAGAGTGGAGACGGCTGGTAAGCAGAGGTCCTCCTGCCTTATACACCGCGGCTGGGGTTCCATCAGGCCCTGAGACTTTGTTATTTTTCATCTGTTTGATGAAAGTAGCTCCCTCATCCATGGATGGATGAAACCTGAGGTGGGTCAGCTCTGGATGCTGAGAGACGTACTTGGTAGTCAGGACCTTCATATCGGTGATTCAGTTGAGCAGTGAATGGTAGTGCTCTTTCCAGCGCTGAAAGATGCCTTCTTCGTCTTTAGTTAGGGAGTTACCATCGGATGAGCCGAGGGGGTTGTGCCATGAATGATTGGGCCACAAAATGTTTTAGTGGAATTGAAAAATTCCTGCATCTTGTGCTGATATGCAATTTTTTTTGTTTCACATGCTTTATTTTCAAACCAGTCGTTCATTAGATTGCGAAGTTCGCACTGGGCCGCTGCTTTCTTCTTGGGGAAGGTATCTGGTTTGGTCCGGGGGAAATCTGCCAGTCCGTTAAAGCAGCACGTTTATTCTCGACGAGTACATTGATTTTCGGGTCAATTTCATCAAACCAGTCCTTGTGTATTCTTTCGATCTGGCCGAGGGTCTCTCTGCAGGCTGTTGTCATCACAGTGTCGAGAACATCCGATTCAGCACTGAGAATTGAGGTGTTTGTTGTTGGGTTGTTTATCAGCCCATGTTCGAGCTGCTCTCTGAAAGCATGTGCTACCTCTGGATCCTCCAGACGCTTAGTGTAAAGCCTCTTCTGGAGACTTGCTGTTTTCTCCATTTTGAGGCGACGCGAAGTGAGAGCTTGGCTCTGGTGATCCGATGATCAGTGTCGCAGTGGTCTAAGCCACGCATGGCTCGGGTGATGAAGACATCTCAGCAATTTCTTTCTCTGGCAATGATGTAGTCAACAAGATGCTAGTATTTGGATCGTGTTGCCTCCAACCCTTGAACTTGTCAGTTTGCATAAATAAGGTATTGGTGATAGTGAGGATGTGGGCAACACACTTGCTGAAGAGGAGTAGGCCGTTGGGATTACACTTGCCTAGTCCATTTCTCCTATGGTTCCCTGCCAAATGTCGGCATCTCTGCCAACTCTAGCATTGAAGTCACCAAGGAGTACAACCTTATTTTCTCTGGGGACAGAGGTTAGCACTCTGTCGAGGTTGGCATAAAATGCATCCTTGATGTCATCGTCTGCATCAAGTGTTGGGGCATATACAGATGAAGAAGGCATGACGTGAATGATTCAATGGGACTCTGAGCTTCATGAGGTGCTTTTTCATACCAACAGGAATTTCAGTAAGCCTCTGTATGATGCGTTGGCGGATGACAAAACCAACTCCATAAATGCAGTTTCTCTCTGAAGCAGGCTTACCCTTCCAGAAGAAGGTATAGCCAGATCCCTGTTCCGTAAGTCGACCCTCGTCTGGGAGCTGGGACTCACTAATGGCTGCTATGTCGATGTTATACCTAGCTAGCTCTTTTGCCACAAGGGCGGTTCTTCTTTCAGGACGTTCTTTTGTGCCAGTATCCAAAAGGGTCCTGACATCCAATGCAGCGACCATAAAAGATTGAATACTTTGTTTTTATTTTGATCTGTAAATATGATTCTTTTTTCAACCGCATAAGGATGACCTTACTGGGTGCAGTTGCCCAGTCAGGTTGGTTCTTTAGGCAGGCAATGTTTAGGGCACCTTTTCTAGCACCCTCCCCCTGTTGGGTGAGCAGAGTGGCTTTTCGAAAGGGCTGCTCAGTCGTGCAGACAGGACCGGATGGCATAGCTGTCTAGATCCCAGTGCATAAGCGACCATCTTATCTGTGCCGCCCATGTGCACAGTTGTGACTAGAGACTCCCGGCAGTCATCTCTGCCTGTCCCCATTACCAATCGTCCACACCCAAAGGACTTTTGGGTGTATAGGAATTTGATGATGATGAGGAGTATGATGAGCTGGATTATGGTGCCTGCGTAGATTCATGTGGTGAGGCAGTGGCTCAAGTTGCAACTACACATCTTGGCTCTCTCTTTTCCTAATCCAGTGGTGCAAGTGTTGCAACGACCCGGGAGAGGGAAAGTTGCAGTGGACTGCAGATGGCCCAGTTTGTTGGGATTCACCTTAGTAGCCAGTTCATCATGCATTGCCTTCGTCCACCAGTGTAGTTGTTGGGTTCCCATGCTGGTCACCTGTTTCGCCTATACCGCCGTTGGGGTGTTGTTGGAGCTCTGTAAGCATGTCTGCCTGATGCGGGGCTCCACCGTAGTTTTTCGTTCGAGGTTTACTCCCGTAGCCTTATACCTACCAAGGTTATTCCGTAAGGAAGCGGGGCAGTGATTGGTAGGTGCCAGGATGTATCCACATGCTAGGTGGGTCCACTCGTGTTACCCCGAGGAGGCACAGTAGGAATGTTGCTGGTGAAGAGGCTCTGTACTGGCAGGGGAAGACTTATGGAAGTTGCCTTCCTGTTCACCACCAGGGCTAGCCAGCGGCAGTAGCTGAAAGCGAGCGGAAGCAAGCAGTGCTTGCACCTTAACACTAACATAATGCTGCCACACTAAACGCGTTACACCACCCTGTGTGCTCGCACACACACACACACACACACACACACACACATATATATATATATATATATATATATATATATATATATATATATATATATATATATAGAGAGAGAGAGAGAGAGAGAGAGAGGAATAAAAGAATATAGGCGTGTTTCCCTCGACCTTCCCCCATTCATCATATTCAAATAATGTCTCTCTTAGGATATTGTATCTCTCTCTCTCTCTCTCTCCTCCTAACTGGGTATGAGGAAGACTGCAGTGTATTTCATTTATGTTAACTCTGGACAGCAGTGTGATAAATTGTAGTATTTAAGGAATTAAAGCATTGCACTGAAGGGATTGAGACGTTGTTCTTAAAGAGTAAATATATATTCATAGGTGTTAAGATACTGTACTCAAGGGATTAACACGTCGTACTCAACCGGTTAAGATCTCATACTTAAAGGTTTAATATATCGTACTCAAAGAGTTAAGATACCGTACTCAAGGAATCAAGTCGTCATGCTCAAAATATTAAGATATCATACTTAGTGGTTAAGATAACGAATATAAAAGTTTATGATATAACTCAAGTCAATTCAAGTAAAAGGATTAAAGGCATTGTACTCAAGAAGTTGTTATTGTACTCAAAAGGAGGCAGTCAATGTACTGAAGATGCTAAGTCGCCCAACTCAAGGGTTTATAATATCTTAGTAGGCTAGCTCACTGTACTCTAAGGGTCAGCATCGTATTTACAGTAAGGAGTTGACCTTGTATTCAAGAGGATGGTATCGTAGTCAAGTGGTCAGCATCGTATTTAAGCTGTCTTTATCGTACTCAACCGGTCGGTGTCGTACTTAAGTTGACAGCATTGTACTCAAGGGACTGGAATCGTACTCAGGGGTTCGATATCATCCTCAAGGGTTTGATATTGTTTTGAAGGGGTTGGTACTGTAATCAAGAGGTTGGCATCATACTCAAGACATCAGCATCGTACTCATTGTGTCGGCATCGTATTCAAGGGATCGATTGCGTACTCAAGGGAATAAAAGTTAATCTCACACCTACTATAGGCCTCAGACATGCCTTTTTCCAATTCTTTTTCACATCGAGACGTGAATAGCAAACGTAATCGAACTGGCCAATCAGAGGACGAGTTCTTGCCTCCCTTCATCCCATCACCAGTTAATTCTGTTTGCTATTGGACTTTTATCTTCTTCTTTTTTTGCTCTGATTGGTGAATAGGACTCGTAATCAGAGTAGCCAATCAGGTGTCGGGGGAAAGAGTCTACCTCCAGACGTGGGCCAACGGGAACGAAAGGAAATGAGGAAAGCGGGAGGGAGGGAGAGGATTCCGGTCACCTTAGTCCTCACGTTGGTGTCTTGAGTCAACCTGGGTCACCTTGAGTGTACCTTGGGAATCTTGAGCCACAGTGACTTAACTGAGGTCATGATAGATAAAGTACAATCATCGGAAATAACTCTAATCACATACACGGTGTTGTTAAAAATCACGTGGTTTCAAATTAAATCATTGGGTGTTCGCCTTCCTTGAGGATAACTGAGGTCACCTTTTTCGTCATGTTAGTCACTTCAAGTTGTTCTGGGCCCCGAGAGATCACATTAACTCTCTTCACATCACATTTTTGGTCACCTCGGATCATCAAGGGACGTTTTAGATAATTAATTTTCATGTCAATTGGTAACTGGGATTCAAGATTTGGGGAAAGTGTATCTTTTAGTTAACAGTGAGAAGAAATGATGTTGGTAAACTATAAACTATATTATTATTATTATTATTATTATTATTATTATTATTATTATTATTATTATTATTATTATTATTATTATTATTATTATTATTATTATTATTATTTTATTATTATTTTATTATTATTTTTATTATTATTTTTTTTTTTTTCGTGACTACGTCATCAACTACAGTATTATCTCTACACGATCGTAGATAAATATAAGTATATATTTAGCTTCCGGCAGTGTGTGTGTCTCTTCCTATGGTCAACAGTAAAATTGGATTATGAAAGCCAGGTCCAGGTGTAACCTCTTGATTAGACAAGGTATATACGCGCGCGCGCGTGTGTGTGTGTGTGTGTGTGTGTGTGTATAATTAACGGTTTATTGACAAATAATTCATCAATAAAAATTTCCTAAGTTGTACATACCGGTATATAATTATTTTGACATGGGGGAAAGTTATTTGGCTAGGAATAGCAGCACAATTATAGTACAAAAGTAAGATTGGCAGGGAGTGAACACACAAATTATGAACTAATTTTTATTAATAATTACAATAGTTGGAATAGGGTTGTTCTTTTGATGATCAGTACCTGGTGGTATGGGCTTGATACGGCTGTGGTAGCGAACAGTAATTCGTGGACCAGGGATCGTAGGTGTAGCTAGAGAAGGTGGCGAGGATTCTATATAGTATCTTCGCCCTAATTTGACTGATAAGGTCATTATGGTGGTCAGAGTGAGTTGATCGGGTCAGTGTACTGAACGCCTCTTGATATGTGGTTAAAGAATGGGAGAGAATAGTTCTGTAACCCTCTTCTCACTTTCTCCAGGAGTCTTCTTGGTGTAGCAGTTAAAAATACCAGACAGAGAGCGCATAGTTCAGCTCAGGAAATCTGAACGTTGTGTAAATATTTAAGAACTCAGATGTAGAAACTCCGAGGGACTTGAGACAACGGAGGTTGTGAAGATGATACCAGGAAGTTGCACCGACGTATGTTTTCTAGTTCAGTTTATTATCTATAGTGACGCCGAAGAGCTTGGTGGAGCCCACAACCTGGAGTACTCGTGTTGGGACCTAATGTGATGAAGGGAGGTGGGGCAAGGGCACATCATACTCTGGGTTTAGGGTTGCAAATTTGGAAAATCAAAGTGGCTAATATGTATCCCTCTATAGAAATTAATTCTAATATGGGTTTATTACCCAAACCAAAGCGCGCAGCTGTTCTGCATATGATTTAGTTTAAAAGCTGCTTTTCTGACCTCATCCTTGCTTTCTTGTGTGTTTCAACACCTGTGGGTGCTGAAATTCTTTTTTAAATTTCAAGTAAAACTTAAGAATTTTAAGTTTTTCTTCAAAGAATAGGCGTGGCTCACCAGCTCTACTCTGATTGAGTAGCAGGAGACTTGCCACCTCCACGTGTAGGTTTACACGCCTGTTCTTGCTGGAACGCTGAAAAGCGTGGCCTCATAAGATCTTATATTATGATCTTATGAAGACTTTCAACTCTTATGTGTATTAACGATGGCTTCAGCCTCTTCATCAGACACTCGAATCTGAAAAGCTCTTAAGTATGTCCTGCTTCGAACTGAACACTGGGAGCATTTCTCGATGGTCTATCCTGGCTCTCATCCAACCATCTCTCCTCTCGTGACTGTACACAGCTTGGGAAGCAGTTGAGACTCCCTGTACGTCTCTTTCGCAGGACTGAGTATGAACAGAGAAAGAGCCCACTTTGAGTGGAGTTTTCCTGAGATCCTCGAGCTCGGTCAAGGTCATCTTGCAGGTGAAAATAGGCTCTTAAATATTCTCTGATTCCAAGTTGATGAGATCTTCAGGTGAAGTGGCTTGCAGATTGACTTTGGGATTTTCATGGGGCCTCACTGTCGCATCACCAAAGTCTCTTCCTTTTCTGATCTTCTCTATCTGCCTCACACCAAAATATCTCTGATGCTGATCCTCACTGCTCAGGAATGAATCCAGAATGTTCTCAGGATGTGCGTGGTAAGCTCCTCTTATCACTGCAGCAGAGATGATGTTCTTTACCTTGGAAGTCTGGTTCCTCAGTAGCCTCAGGCTTGAAACAACGTGTTCGGGACCAAACTTGAGGTGGTGCTTCACTTTGATGTAGTACATTTTGAAATAGAAGTTAAGGCAGAACTTCACGAGGACCTCGAGCCTCCTCAACACCTCCCCCTTCAGTCCGTGCTCCCTCATCCACAACGGCAAGATGGCCTGTGCAGTCGTGAACCAGCTGGAGTGGTTCAGAGGTCCGCACTTGAGACCAACCAACTCTGGACTAAGACTTCCAGACCTGATGGCTTTGATCAGAAGATAGCAACTGTGCTGGTCTGTGGAGAGAGATTTGACTATCTCTACTGGCAGCTCTATGATATCTTCAATTCCTTCCACTGGTTTGAAATTGAAGCTGACCTCAAGTTCATTTATTTCTCAAGAAGTTTTCCAATAGGCCCACTGAAGACTGACCGGGGAGTTACAGGGTCGTCCAGCTTGATGATTAAGTGCCTCAGGGGGAGCTCGTTTACATGGAGCTGACAGATCATCTAGTGGCACTTGCGACCTAGCAACTTCTCCAATAGAGCTATGGCGCCTCCAGACCACCCCCGTGTTGGTGTTGGTAGAGTCTCCTCCAATCATTACAGGGCTCTCGTCAGCTCCGTGATCCAGAAGCCACTCATGCAGGCCTGAGCGATCTTATGAGCAGGCTTTTCTCCTTCCTCAGGTTCCTCGGGAGTGAAGTGGAAGAAGTACTTCCCTTGAGGCTGAAGCTGTCCCTTGGATCTTCATGTAGTTTCGTGGAGCAAAAGTTGGAGTTTCGGTAGGTACTTCAGCGGGAACGTCCATAGGAGCTTCAGTAGCCCCAGCATTGCCAGAGGCTTCTTTTTTAGCTTCTTCCAAGTTTGGCTCTTCGTCCTTCTCAAAGTCTTTCAAGAGAAGCTCCTCTTTAGTAGCCTCCTTTTTCTTCCTCTTCACAGCAGAAGCTTCTTCAGCCTCCTTCCTCTTCGCTGCTTTGATCTGTTTCCTGCTGTCTTTGAAATCTACAGAACGCATCTGGATTCCTGAAGTTTCGGAAGTCTTCACTCTCTGGTAGTTCAGCCACTGAAGGTCTGCAGACTTCACAGAGTTTATCCAGATCAGCCATCCTCTTCTCCTGGGTTGCAGACTTAACTCTCCCGTTCACAACGTCTATCATCTCCTCCCATTTCAACAAGATCTAATATGAGAGCGATTTTTCCGTAATTATCACAGGCGGGGAGAACTTTACATTCGACGTCCTCCACTGAGTCATCCCGAGTGAAGCCAGCTCGTCAGTAATCTCTCGAATAGGGTATTTAGACCTTTGGATGTCATCAATGAGGAGCTTTTCCTCCTGCAGACGAATCCCTCTTTGAAGAATGGCTCTCCAAGTCGGCACCTCGCTGGGAATGAACTCCTTCCCCGCGTCCACAACATCCGAGTGCTTTGACCCTGATATTTTCCTGGTTTTGAGGGCCGATTCGGCCATCACGTATAGTCAGTGCTTATTCTCGCTCTTGTCTATTGCCAGATCTAAAGAAAAAAATAAGTAATAAACTACTTCTTTTATTTTTTGTAACTAGAGAAATTTAATTTCTAAAAATAAATATATTTAGTCAAACAATTTTATTTTACAACAATTACTTTACAACAAATTATTTATAACAATTATTAATAATTAATTTTTGAAAATTAAAATTTACTTTAGTTTTTAAAATTATACCTTTTTCTCATTTGTATCATATTTTGATACCAATAATACAGGGTATGTTTTAATTTCTTTCTACCCTGTAATAGTATATAGAGATGTCTCAGCATTCAGTAGTGATTCAGCTGATCATTTGGTTTGGTTTGGAGCAATGGCGCAGGCTGTACAGTACATAACACAACGTTGCTACACATCTCGTCTATATTCGGTATTTCAACACAGAACAGAAAACCGCAACTTTGAATCGTTGATGAGGATGAAGAAGCGGAGGGGAATGCCGCAGATGAGTGACTGGAAAGTGGAAACAGCCTGGCGTCGGTCACTAAGGAAGTCTGGTATCCATAGTATGAGACTTCTCCGAAATCCAAGGTTAATGGCTTTTTTTAATAATTATGTTGTTACTGACTAGGTCAAATGTTTTGGTGAAGGCTATGAGGGCGACAGCCACAGATATCTTACAATTCTCTTGACTGTCGTAGATGAAATCATGAAATCTGATAAAACAGTGAGAGATGGAGTCTTATATGTTGCCAAACTGCTGAGGATCTATGGTGCTTGCAATGTCAGCATAAGCCCAGTCAAATACAAAACATATGAAGTGTTTTAGTCAGCTGGAGAGAGAGAGAGAGAGAGAGACTGACTCACCAGGTCGACCCTCCTCCATCCTGATGGTTCTTTGAGTAATACCTGGTGAAGAAACAGGTAATAATAATAATAATAATAATAATAATAATAATAATAATAATAATAATAATAATAATAATAGTAATAATAATAATAATAATTTACTGTTTATTGAAAGAGCATGGCAGCCGAAAGGCTGAAAATATACAATAACATAATTGGGGAATGGGTCACTAGATTGACAAATAATATATAAGTCACATAAGTGATACATATATGATATGATATGATGTGTGTGTGTGTGTTCAGCTTTGCGGATATTACCACCAATTTAGTAACACAGATGTAACTTGATCTCTATCTTGTTGAGACACTAACATAACGTGGTTTAAATGTACAAGGTGATGGATGGTATGATGTAATAAAAAAATCATTACAATTTTTGGTCTTTGTAAAAAAATATATAATTCATTATTTCATTACGACCTATAAATATACTCCTTAATAATGACCTTGACGTAACAAATGATGGCCATTCCTTCCCCAAGTGTCACGGGAACTCTGCTGAATACAAAATGTGCTAAAAGTAGTTATGGTACCAAAGGTGACGCCTATGTCAGCTGACACCGATAAGAAATTAATAAATTATTAAAAATTTTTGCCGCTTTTGATGTTCATGACCTTTGTTCTAAGT
Source organism: Homarus americanus (assembly GCF_018991925.1). NCBI lineage: Eukaryota > Metazoa > Arthropoda > Malacostraca > Decapoda > Nephropidae > Homarus > Homarus americanus. Next base: position 27,816,798 of record NW_024713129.1, on the reverse strand, counting down.
TCTCGTAAAGTGTCAAGTGGGTGTCAGGTGTTTCCTGTAAACATCCGTACCACGTAGTCTCCCACACTACACAAAATCTCGTTTAGTATCCCAGCGAAATTATTATTATTATTATTATTATTATTATTATTATTATTATTATTATTATTATTATTATTATTATTATTATTATTATTATTATTATTATTATTATTATTATTATTATTATTATTATTATTATTATTATTATTATTATTACTTATATTATTATTCACACACACACACACACACACACACACACACACACACACACACACATGTGGGAAGTAGATGAATGTTTCTAAATATTACTTAACCCTGGCAACACGGTGATTCATTCTCATCCTCCTCTTCCGCCTCCTCCATCCACCTCCTAGCAGGATTTCCGAAGGTCACCACATGCCCCTTGCCCATCGTCGTAAATGGTCATATCCAGGTAAGGAAAGGTCATTAAGTAGGCTGGAAATGGACATTAACCTCGTAAACTAGGGAGTTCCTCCCCGTTTACATCCCTCCCCTCCCCGGAAGACCTGATGACTACTGTATATACCCCCCCAGCACACTGTCGTCCACGGTTATATGGACAGCATAGGAAGCACATTAACACTACCTGAAGGACGACCCCACCGACGGCTACCTGACTCAGGTGTGCGTGTAAGCCTCCGAACCTCCGAACTAATGATGGAACCTATCAGTTATGTCTAAGAGTGGTGAATCCTAACTAATAGAGGCTAAAGTAACCTAACCTGACCTAACATATACTAAACTAACCCAGTCCGACCAACATGTGCTAAACTAACCTAATTTAGCAAGTGCTAACCTAACCTAACCTAACCTATCCTAATATAACATAAAATAACATAACATAACATAACATAGCAAACCATAACATAACATACCGTAACATAACATAACATAACATAACATAACATAAGCACACTCCTCTCTTCACTTCTTCACTCTTCCCCAGTCTTAAGGTCCTTCCTCACTCACCCCTACTCCTCACTCCCCATCCCTCTCCTCAATCAACTTCAATCCTCACCTCACATCACTCCTCTCTCCATCCTCAATTCCCTCACGTCCCCTCATGCCCCCTCGTCTCTGCGAACAGGTAATTAAATCTTGTTCTTGGCCTCTGAGGGGAGAAGTTACGAGGGAAGGTAATGAAAGGTAGAAAATTTCCCCTCAAGATGATTTCGTCCGAGTTACGTAGCGCCATAACCTCCCACAGCCCGACGCTATTACTCATAATTAGGCGACGTTAAAGGGGAATTTAAGGGGAGTTTAAGGGGGATATCTGTTTTGTATTGACCTTATGGGGTAATGAAAATTCAAAGGGTGTTTGTCCACGATGGAACGGAGTATATCAGTGGGTAAAGGGGATATATTTACAATGGGAAAGAATATACCAGTATACAAAAGGTATCATACTTGACTATAGGAAAACGGAATATCAAGAACCAAATTCTAAAAGGTCGATCGGTAAGGTAAATGACGTTGAATCATGCACAACATGAATATTCGGGGTCACGGGGTCAGACCCCTTAAAGCAGACCAAGATGTGCATTGTGCAGCCTTTGTGTGTCTCATTCACTTTCACATCCTTAATAAGACTACATTTCTTATTATGGAAGAGAAGTCGTACCAATGGGTAATCACCTTTTAATGTATGTATGTGTGTGTGTGTGTGTGTGTGTGTAATGATAATAATAATAATAATAATAAACGGTTTATAAATAGAGTTGCAGCCGGTGGCTGAAAATATACAAACTTACATTTGAATTGCACATAATGATATGCGTTCAATACATTTACAGTACATAAATCAGGAGTTGTTTATTATTTTAACAATAGATGGGATGGTGCTATTCTTATATCTATTGGTGCGGGCTCTTATGGGCTGAATTTTGTGTAGTGGCGGACTGCGCGAGGTGGGTAGGGGACTGCCGGTGGCAGGAGGTGGCGATGACAAAGATGGTTCAGTAGTCCACTGCCAAACCTTGTTAGTGCTTGGTAGTGGAGGTCACTGAGGGATGGCATTTCCAGGGTGGAGAGAGCGTTGATGTAGCAGGAGTAGTCTGCACCGAGCATGATTCTGCAGGCCCTTTTCTGTACCTTCTCTAGCCGACGTTGTTGGGTGGACTTGAGAAAAGACGACCAGGCTGATGACGCATACGTTAGTTTGGGGAGAATAAAGGCGTTGTAGATATTCCTCAGCTCTGGCGTGGGTGTCCCAAGTGACCTAAGTCGTCGTAGCATGTAGAGTCGGTACGAGGCTGTCTTGATTGTGTTGTTTACATGGGCCTTCCAGTCCAGTTTGTGGTCTATGGTAACATCCAGGAGTTTGGCAGACTGCACTAACTGGAGTGGATGGGCACCCACTGTGACTGCTGGAGCTTGCACTGGAGTGGTGGCGGTATTGATGTGCATGACTACACTTATGGTGTGGTTGATGGTGACCTTGTTCTCCGTAGTCCATGCTTGTAGCCTGTCCAGGGTGCCTTGTAGTGATGAGTAGTCCGGTGCGGTGTTGTCCACTGTAACATCCACAGTACAGTCATCCATGTATTCCACCTGTGAAGAGTGTCCGATAGAGCGTCGTTGATCAGGATGAGGATGCACAGTGGTCCCGTCTTGGTCCCCTGGGGAACACCGCAGGTGAGGTGTTTGAATGTGGAGACACAACCCTGGTACCTGACTGCTTGCCACCGTTCACTCAAGAAATCAGTGAGCCATGAGACCAGGTTGTTGGGCAGCCCTAGTGCAATGGCCTTGTTGATAACAGTGCAGTGATCAACAAGGTCAAAAGCCTTCCTGAAGTCAACAAGGGCAACGGCCAGTGATGTCTTACGTTTCTGCAGGTTTTTGTGCAGGAAATCCAGGAAAATAACCAAGAAGTGTGATGTAGAGGAGGTCCTCATATTGCCAAATTGCTGTGAATCAATTGACTGATAGATTCTGGCAAATGCCCACTCAAAAACAAAGTCAAGACGGAGTAGACTGGGTATGGGGGTAATGGCAACTGGCCTGAGGTCGTTAGAGGACTGTGGGGTGGTGACCTTGGGGATATGGGTGACAAATTCGGTTTTTCTATTCATTAGGGCATTTGCTTTGTCTGAGGGATGCATTAATAATTAATAGAAGAGAGAGGGGTGACAAGTTCGACTGCAAACTCATTGTAAATTTTGATTGGGAGGTCAATTGGGGTCGTGGAGCGTTTGGATTTAAATTTCAGGAGTTTGTTGGCGATTTCAAACGGTTAAACACTGGGAGTGGGGGGAGGGGGAAGGTAAGTAAGCCGGGAGGAGAGTGAGGTAAAGACTGGGTAGGGTATGACATATGGTAGCAAACATAAGAACATAAGAATGGAGGAAACTGCAGCGGGCCTATTGACCCATACTGGGCAGTCCCGTTTACACCCAACCCCTATTGCTCATACAAGCATCCAACCTATGTTTGAAGCTATTCAGCGTATTCAAGTTAATGATGATATTTGGTAACTTGTTCCATTCATCCACTACTCTGTTTCCAAACCAGTGTCTACCTATTTCACGCCTAAATCTAAATTTGTCTAATTTAAAACCATTGTTACGAGTTTGCTCCCGGTTGGATAGTTTGAGTACCTTTGTAATGTCCCCTTTGTTTAGCCCTGCCTTCCACTTATACACCTCTATCACGTCGCCCCTCGCTCTACGTCTCTCGAGGGAGTGCAAATTAAGATGCTTTAACATGTCTCTATACTCAAGGTTCCTAATGCCCGGGATTAGTCTTGTCATTCTCCTCTGAATTCTTTCCAAGGATTCTATATCCATTCTGTAATACGGTGACCAGAACTGAACTGAGTAATCCACGTGTGGTCTCACAAGAGCAAGATACAGTTTTAGGATGACCTCGCTAGTCTTGTAACTAACACTCCTTTGTATGAACCCAAGTACTTTATTAGCCTTGTTACGAGCAAAAACACATTGTTTACTTGGCTTAAGGTTCCTACCTATCATTACTCCTAAATCTCTCTCGCAGTCGGGTTTCTCTATGGCATCGTTGTTCATCTGGTATCTGGTTTCCCTGTTTATATCTCCTATACTGAGTACTTTACATTTGTCCACGTTGAATATCATCTGCCATTTTTCAGACCATTCGAAAAATTTGTTTAGATCTTCCTGTAGTTTTGTGGAGTCCTCATCAGATTTAATAACTCGTCCTATTTTAGTGTCATCAGCAAATTTGCTTATGTTGCTGTCTATGCCGATATCTATGTCGTTTATGTATATAATATATAATAATGGTCCAAGCACTGAGCCTTGGGGAACTCCATTTGTGACGTTGCTCCAATGGGACTTAGTGCCATTAATGCTCACTCGCTGTTTCCTGTCTTGTAACCATGCCCTAATCCATTTAAGGATATTACCTTTGATGCCATGTGCTTCTCCCTTTCTAATTAGTCTTTCGTGGGGACTCTGTCGAAGGCTTTGCTAAAGTCGAGATATACCACATCATAATTGTGCCCCTCGTCCACCGATTCGAAAACTGATGAAAAGAATGTTAATAGATTAGTTAGACATGAACGTCCGCTTGTGAAGCCATGCTTCTCCAGGTGATTTCGAATAGAGTTTGAAATGATTGCTTCCAGTAATTTGCCTACTATTGATGTTAGACTGATTGGGCGGTAGTTAGAGGATAGTGATCTTTCCCCCTTCTTGAAAATCGGTATTACATTCGCTATCCTCCAGGATTCTGGTACTACACCTGTTTTCAAGGACATGTTAAACAACTTTATTAAGGGCATACTAAACTCTTCCTTACATTCCTTTAATACTCTGGCAAATATCTCATCGGGACCAGGTGACTTATTAGGCTTTAGTGTGTCTATTTGCTTACAAACATCGCTACTAGTCACTACTATCTCGCTTAATTTGTTTTCTTCACTATCTGTGAATAAAGTCGGTGCCCCGGGTATCATGTTTAAATTTTCGGTGGTGAAAACTGTTGAAAAATATTTATTCAATTTATTGCTCATTTCTCTGTCGTTATCAGTGAGCTCGCCGGTGTCTGACCGTATTGGTCCAATCTTTTCTCATGTTTTAGTTTGATATATTTGGTAGAATCCTGTGGGGTTTGTCTTTGCCTCCCTTGCTATCCTTACCTCATTATTCCTCTTGGCTTTCCTTATCTCGATTTTAACCCTACTCGCCAATACCCTATAATAATCCCGGAGGTGAATTTCGCCACGATTTATCCTTCTACTTATAGCCTTCCTTTGGCCAATGATGTTCTTTAAATAATTATTTATCCATTTAGGGTCATTGTTGTCTGATCTGAGTTTTTTGTATGGTATGTTCTGCCTTTGTGCATTAAGTAACTCACTATTTAAATTGTCGTGGAACTCGGCAATCTCAGATCTCGTTATCAGGTCCGTGTCATCTGTCAGGTTCACTGCCAAGCGCAACACCCCCTCTCTCAGCTGCCTCTTGAAACTGTCAAAGTTTGCCCTTCTGAAATCTGGTACCTTAATGGAAATTTCCTTATGTCTGCCGTGAAAATCTAACTGAAATCTAATTTCTTTGTGATCGTTGTTTGCAAGTTCGTTCCCTACCTCGACATTGCTAATGAGGTTTTCTCTGTTTGACAGAACTAAATCGAGTATTTTATTACCCCGGGTGGGTTCGGTTATATGTTGACTTAGAAAACAGTCCTGGATCGTCTCGAGAAAATCCTCTGATTCTGAGTTACCTGTAAGGTCAGTCCAATCTATTTGGCTAAGGTTAAAGTCGCCTACTATACAGACTTTGTTGTGTATGGAAGCCCTGCGCATTTCATCCCAGATAAGTCGCTCATTGACTCTATCAAGATTGGGAGGTCTATATATTACTCCTGTGATTAATTTTTCCCTACCGTCAATTAATTCTATCCAAATTGTTTCTGTATTCCGCTCAGTTTTTATTTCTTTATTTATTTCACACTTCAGATTATCCCTAACATAGATTGCTACTCCGCCTCCTTTTCTGGTCTGCCTATCGGTATGGAACAGTTTGTAACCCGCAATTTGGTATTCGACTGGTAACTCACGTGTGTCTAGGTTGATCCATGTTTCAGTGAATGCAATTATATCGATTTTTTCGGTACATACCAAGGCCCTAATATCATCCATTTTGTTTCTCATACTTCTACTGTTCGCATAGTATACATTTAAGTTAGTCGTGTTCTGAGTCCTCCCTTACCGCGTTTAGTTTTAAACTCCGTCTAATTTAGTTTTGGTCACCATTCCCAACACTCATTTCCTGTAATCTTTCACTTTGTTTACCCCTCCCACTGCAGTCTCTCCACCTCCCTGTGCTCATATGTTCTGCTAGTGGTTTAAAGACTGGATATCTTTTTGAACTGCCTCCTCTAGAGCCCCAGCCAGGGTTGCTACTCCATCCCTAGACAGGTGCACCCCATCCTTGTGCATAAAGGTCCTTCTGCCGTAGAAGGTCCCAGTTATCACGAATGGGACTGATATTGACTCTTGCAATATCTGTCAGAAGACGGTCGTTGACACCAACTGCCCTTGACAACCATTCACTAACTCTCCTTTCAGCAGGACACAGCATGATAGGATCCCTCCTTGGTCCTAATTGATCTATAGCTGCCTTGAACTTATCAAGAAGCCCTCATCTCCTACACCGGCCAATATCATTGCCTCCTGCACTGAGGCAGATAATGGGTTTGTTCCCATTACCAGACAAGATATTTGTCCATCCTATCAATTAAATCCCCCAATTCCCAGCTCCTGGCAACACACCTCATCCTATTTATGTTTTTACCACAAAGCCCTGTCCAAGTACCTTACCTGTGAGTCACCAACAATTAAAGTTTTTATACCTTCCTTGTCAGCCCTCTGTCCCTAACTGGGTAACAACGTCTAATTCGTCTATCAAGGACCGAACGAGTTGGCAAGACGAAGCTGCTGATGTCGTTGTTGACGTATCCTTGGTGTGTTTCTTCTTCATCACCGGTTTGGTCATCCCTCTCCCTGCCAACCTTTCCACTCGCTTGAATTTTCGTCAGACACTGGCTTTCCCTGTCCCGCCTCCCCTTCAATCTCGCCATCTCTTTCTTTTAATTTCAGGTTTCCAACTTGGCCTTCTATTTCTTCCTTGTCCTTCCAATTCTTCCATGGCCCATTCTGTGCTCGGCCAACAAACTCGCAGGACCTCTGTGACCACACATAACGCTGGCCATATCTGATAATTATCCCTCGGGAGCTAACCCTGCCGTGACCTTTCCCCTAGTGAGGTCAGAACAAGTGGTTATCAATTATCTCAGCTGCCTCCTCACTAGGTAAATTTGAAATGAAAGGAAGTGTGGGAAACTGCCGGTTAAGACCACAGAGATCTTTTACCATGGAGTACCACTGACCGATGCCGACCTCCTTGAGGCCGTGCACTTTCCTGGGATAATAAAACTTCTTGGCTGTGTGTGTGTGTGTGTGTGTGTGTGTGTGTGTGTGGCACGGAGAGGAGCAGGTGGTCAGGGCTAATAAAGATGCCTAATCTCACCTGGCTACCGTAAGCAATTGTGAAGATATTAAACTCATGGTGTTCAAACAGGTAAAATCAGAAACCCATTACCTTAGTTACAGTACCTGGCGAGGACTTCCCACTTTAATCAACAACGTGAGACTAATAAAGAGAGGAGGAACTTAATTGAACCTATTTTAATTTAATCTTACTTGATTTAACTTAATATCAATTTAACGTTCTTTACCTAACCTACTTTTTTAACCAAATTATTTTAACCTAACCTTACCTTACCTTACCTAACCTAACCTAACCTAACCTAACCTAACCTCTACGGAAATTAACCAAAAATATACTCAACTAAACTTAACCTAATCAACCCTAATATAACCACATTAACACTATTGTGCTCCTACCTTAGCTTAACCTAACGTATCCCACCCATAACTGAACTTAACATAACGAAATATCGTATTCTAATGCAAAAAAAAATCTGTTTCTGTTTTCTTTATTTATTGTCAGGGATTTTGGGGTTGGGAGAGAGGCTTCCTACTTAAAACAGGTAAAAACCTACAATATAGCCCTTAAAATTTAGTTAAGTTTAGGTTAGGTTAGGTTAGAGGAGCCAAGACATCCACCACCCATCTCTGGCCAGTAATCATCCTTTGCCTCATTCACTTGAGAGGCAGGTCTTAATGATACGAATGAGAAACGCTGTATCTCTCTCTCTCTCTCTCTCTCTCTCTCTCTCTCTCTCTCTCTCTCTCTCTCTCTCTCTCTCTCTCTTCGTCTCTATTTTTTCTGTCTCTCACTCTATCTCTCTTTTTATTGATGACGTCTCCCATTGTTAACTCTTGTTATCTTAGATTTTTTTATTGATATCCCATAATTATATTTTCTCGTTATTTTGGGAGACTTTTTTTATTACGGTCTCTATTACATCGTTATCTTCGTTATCTTGGAAGTGGTTCTTATTGACTTTTCCCTTTGTTATCTTTCGTTCCGCTGAAGTAAATTTTTTCCCTAGGTTACACGAGCTGCATCACGTCATTACTTGGTCTTCTGTTCCTTTCAATAAGCAGATGAAAGGCGACGAGGCCTGTAGACCATCTCGTCACACCACAAGAGGCAGTGAGAGGTAGCCCTAGTAATGATCCTTATAAGGGGTGGGTGAAAGGGGGTTATAGAATGAGGGAGGGGGGAGGAAGGAAGGAAACATGGAATGGAGGGAAGGAGGGAGGAAGGGAGGGAGGGTAGGAGTGAGGATTAGTGTGTGGGGGGAGATGGAAAAAAGAAGGAAAAAAGAAGGAAGGGAGAGTAGGAAGTAGGAGTAAAGAGAATGAGGATGGGAGAGAGAGAGAGTGGGAAAGGGGGAGTGATGGAGAAAGGCTGATAGAGAGAGGGTGGGAGAGAAGGTCTGAGAGAAAAGGAGAAAGAGAGAAAGGGTGGGGGAGAGGTAATGATGGATAAAGGATGGGAGGGTGTGATAAAGGGCGAGAGGGAAGGATCGAGGATAGACGGTCTAAGAGGGAAGGAGATAGGATAGACGGTCTAAGAGGGAAGGAGAGAGGATGGGAGAATAGAAAGTAGAGATTGGAGAAAGCATGAAAGGAAAGAAAGTCAGACAGACATAGAAAGACATACACAAATGCAGTGACAGAAAATGGGCAGAAGGGAAGACAGACAGACAGACAGACAGACAGACAGACAGAGAGACAGAGAGATTAAGATAAAGAGAGAAGGAAGGCGAAAGAGTAGGGATGTGGGATCATGATAACGAGAAGAGACGGAGTGGGGAGGAAAATTAGTGAGAGTCTGGCCTGAAGATGAGCTCCTTATCAGCTGTGGGCCGGAGTCTTTGAACCTTCCTGCAGCCATCTTCACATCCATCCGCGGATTCCCCACCAAAATTGTTCTTATTCAAGTTTTTCTCATGTATTGCTTATTATTATTATTATTATTGTTATTATTAATATTATTACTATTATTAATATTATTATTATTATTATTATTATTATTATTATTATTATTATTATTATTATTATTATTATTATTATTATTATTATTATTATTATTATTATTATTATTATTATTATTATTATTATGAGTAGTAGTAGGATAGCTACTTATGTATTAGGATATTTAATATTAAGGTACTAAAATGGTGGCGAAGGTATGGCTATTGGGGGAGGCTGGAGGCCATTTTATAAAAAAAAAGTAGTAATAGTAGTGGTAGTAGTTGTATTTTATTATTATTATTCGTCATTTATTTTTAATTGGGTGTTAAGTATTAATGAATTTATGAGTTATCAGTGTGTTTTCTTTCTCCTGATTTTCTGTGTTTGGTGTTTCTTGCGGTATTTCTCATTTATCGCTGTTTTTATATGAACCAATGTTTTCTATCTTATCATTGCCTTCGTCATTAAATATCCTGAGATTATTTGATCGTTATCTAATATTCGTTCCCCCTTCTTACTTACTTTCTCTTCTCATTTCAGTTTTTTTATTTTTTTGGTTTCGTCTCGTCTCGCCTTTCCTCGTCTGTCTCCTCATCTTCGACCTCCCTTACCTCCTTATGATCACCGCATATCTATACTCTCCCTTGTTTGTTATCACGTACTATCCATCTTCCCTCTTCTTATTATTCTGCTTTCATCTTCCCCATCATGTTGCCTCCCCCACCACTTCCCATCATCTATCCTCCAGAAATCTAACCCACCACCTCCCCACCATCGTCCCTTCATCTTCCCTCATCCCTACACTACCTCCTCCTCATCAACTATCTGCTCTCCACCACCTCTTCACCATCCTCTTTCTCCCATTAAATGCTCTTCAACTACATCTCTCTCACAACAACACCTCCCCATCCTCCTCTTCCTTCTTTATAAACCTCCCCGTCATCTTTCTACCCTCTCACCCCTCCATCCCCACCAATTTTCCCCACCCCTTCTCCTCCCATCTCCTTAAAGTTGCTCCCCATCCAATCATTCCCATCATCTTTCTCCTCCCTCTACGCCACCTCCCCATCAGTTTACTAATCCCATCATCCTCCTTCTCCCCATACCACTACCTCCCTCCCTCACCCTTCTCGGGTCATCTCTTCTCCCTAATATCATCTCTCCCCTCTTCACATTATAATCTCCCAACACTACGTTCTCTCCAACAGCGTATAACTCCTCATTAAGAAAACATCAGACCACGTGGGGGGGTAGGGAGAATATTAGTCATTTACACTGCCTCAGAGTGTCACTAACATGTTTGTGGGGAAACTTAGCACATATCCCAGCCTCAGACAAGGTAGACTTATTTTACTCCCTAATGCACCAAATATCTATCATTTTTATACAAACGAACTTATCTTAATTATTTTCTTCAATATTTTCGTGATAGTTAATGATTTTTAATTAATTTTTTTGGGCAGGGTCCTTACTTAGGTTAGGTTAGGTTATCAAGATAATTAGGTTTGCTTAAAATAGATTATTATAAAAAATTGGTTAGGTTAGGGCAAGTTAATATAATAAAAGTTATTTTAGGTTACGTTAAGAGAATTTGAATAAGTTACTTAAGAAAAGATTAAGTAATTACTTACGGACAGAAACGTATTGCAATATTTCTACATTATATTCATTACTAGCTGTGGAACACGGCGTTACCAGGTTGGTTTTCGTAGGGCAGCTCATAGCCCATATCCGTAGGTTAGTAGTGTCACTGGAGACTAGCTATCATCTACACTACATCACCTACAGCCCTACACCTTCGTACCGTCATCTGAAGTGAGAAGTATAATATATATATATATATATATATATATATATATATATATATATATATATATATATATATATATATATATATATATATATATATATATATATATATATATATATATATTTCATTAGCCCAATAAAGCACGCGGACTTCTACATACACTCAACACCTCAACCCTCCAGGATTCGAACCCACGGCCCACGAGCCCATGACTGTGACCGGGGAAAGCTACCTCTGGACCACCAGGATACAAAAAGTAGTCCTAGACTCTGTCACATTTCACACAAAGCCTGTTCAACGAGCTTATGGCGCTGTAAAGGCCTGGGACTT
>NW_024713129.1:27731454-27805084 GCF_018991925.1 Homarus americanus | reverse complement strand
ACATCTGTCTAACAGGAAGCAGTATGTCTGCTATAATAATCATCAATCTGACTCCTCACCAATTTTATATGGCGTCCCTCAAGGCTCCATTCTCGGTCCTGTACTGTTTTTGTTGTACATAAACAATATAGTCCACATAGTCCACTCCAGCACACTCATAAAATACAACTTATTTGCGGACGATAGTAATTTTTATAACAGCAACTCAGATTTCCATTCCTTGATGAAAACTATGAACACTGAATTTACTAAAGTCAGGACCTGGGTAATACGCAATAAACTGACCTTAAACCTCGAAAAACCCACTACACAATCTTCACAGAAGGGAAAAACCTACCCCCAGATTTGGACCCCCTATACCTTGGTAATACAGTCCTCAAAATAAAAATACTAAATTCCTTGGGGTTTTTGTTGATGAGAAACTTAGCTGGAGAAACCACATACAAGCCATTCACAGTAAAGTCAATAAACAGCCCAGTATCCTGTATAACACTCGTCAGTCACTCACTCCTGCAGCAATGGAAGAAATCTTTATGATCTTGTTTACCAACACTTGATACACTGTCACACACTGTGGGGGGGCATGTGGTTCTTCAAAAAAAAAACCTCTCATTACTGCACAGAAGAGAGTTGTGCAGGCAATGACCTACTTGAAATAAACTGATCACACTAACGAACAATTTGCTAAATTGAAAGTGTTAAAATTCGAGGATATTAACACCTACTGCTTTGCCCTATTTGTTTAAAAATCTGTCAATCACTAGATTGATAATTATTTCCAGCTCCTGAATAATCAGATATAAAACTTAAAACACCCAAAGCTTCTAAGAAATCCCCATGTTCTCCTCTCAGTCCCAGACCTTCATAAAATATCATGGTGTGAAGTTGTTGGAACAACTTACCCCCACCCATCTGAGCAAACACTGTGTTCTCTTCTTTAAATCATCTCTTAAGAAATATCTATTATCTAAGTATTAAAAAAAATAATACCTACTTTATATTCCTGCCGTTATTGTACCACCACAACCATTATATCATGAAACTTCATGTAGATAGATAGAAATTACCATTGCAATAATTATATTTGCCGATTAGACATGGCACTGACAGCTGTGTCCTCTTGTTCCACCTTATCATATTTATGTATAGCAACACCACTGTAAAATATGTATATACTTTTAATATAAAGTACAAAAATAAATAAAATAAATAAAATCAGTAAATATTACTTCCTTGAGATAAATGTACAGAATATAGTCAGGTGCTTTCAAGAGAACTCAGGCTCACAACTGGCTCAGCCTTATTAATACAGTTATTATTATCGACTCTGTGTTTTTCTGTTTAAATAAAGTGTTTCAGTATAAATATATCAATAACTGAGATGGCAACAGCTGACATAGTAACACCTGAGGTAGCAACATCTGAGATGGCAACACTTGAGATGGCAACACATGAGATGGCAACAACTGATGTAACAACACATAAGATGACACCGATTGGACCGACCTTATGCATAGATTGGACCGACCTTATGCATAGATTGGACCGACCTTATGCATAGATTGGACCGACCTTATGACAGATTGGACCGACCTTACGGGTAACTCAGAATCAGAGGATTTTCTTGAAACAGTTTAGGACTGTTTTCTAAGTCAACATATAGCCGAACCCACCCGGGGTAATAATATACTCAATTTAATTTTGTCAAACAGAGAAAACCTCATTAGTAATGTCGAGGTAGGGAAGGAACTAGCTAACAGTGATCACAAAGAAGTAAGATTCAAATTAGAATTTAATGACAGTCGCAAGGAAAATTCCATTAAAGCCCCAGATTTCAGAGGTGCAATCTTTGGTAGTTTGAAAAGGCAGCTGAGACAAGGGGTATCACGTTGGGGGTAAATTTCATGACCTCTCGTGAGGTGACCTCATACAATGTACCCACACAGGGACCTCACTTTACCTGGGCACCTGATAACGATAACCTCACAAAATATAACGGTTGAGGATGACCTGATCAGGAGATCTGAGGTTAACGAGTTCCACAACAATCTAAATAATGAGTTACTTAATGCACAAAGGCAGAACGTACGTACAGAAAACTCCGATCAATTAAAAATGACCCCAATTGGATAAATAATTATTTAAACAATATTATTGGCCAAAGGAAGGCTATAGGTAGGACACTAAATCGTGGTGAAGTGGTTAAGACCGAGACAAGAAAAGCAAAGAGGAATAATGAATTGAAGGTAGCAAGGGAGGCGAAGTTAAACCCCAAGGGATTCTTTCAAATGTATCAAACTAAAACAAGAGACAAGATTAGGCCAATACAGTCAGATACTGGCGAGCTAACGGATAAAGACGGAGAAATGAGCAATAATCTGAACAGATATTTTTCAACAGTTTTCACCACCGAAAATTTAAACATGATAGCCGAGGCATCGACTATTTACAAAGATAGTGAAGAAATAGATTAAGCCTAATGAGTCACCAGGTCCCGATGAGATATTTGCTCGAGTATTAAAGGAATGTAAGAAAGAGCTTAGTATGCCCTTAGAATTTTTTTAATGTCATTAAAAACGGATGAATAACAGAATCCTTGAGGAGAGCGAATGTGATGCCAATTTTCAAGAAGGGAGATAGATCATTATCCTCTAACTACCGTCCAATAAGTTTAACATCAGTTGTAGGAAAAGTGCTGGAAGCAATAACTTCAAACTCTATTCGAAATCACCTGGAGAAGTACAAGTTGATCAATGATTCCCAACATGGCTTCGCAAGTGGGTATTCATGTCTGACTAATCTATTAACATTCTTTTCAGCTTTTCAGCTGTTTTCGAAACAGTGAACGACGGGCAAAGCCTTCGACAGAGTCCCCCATGAAAGACTAATACGAAAAGTGGAGGCTCATGGAATTGGAAAAGACATTCTAAAATGGACTAGGGAGTGGTTACAGGACAGGAAACAGCAAGTAAGAATTATCGGCACTAAATCCGATTGCGGTAACGTCAATAGGGGAGTACCCCACGGCTCAGTACTTGGACCATTATTATTTATTATATACATAAGCGACATAGATATTGGCGTAGACAGTAACATAAGTAAATTTGCTGATGACACTAAAATAGGGTGTGTAATTAAAACTGGCGAGGACTCCGCAAAACAAAAGGAAGACCTAAAAAAAAAATTTGAATGGTCTGAAAAATGGCAGATGAAAATTAATGTGGACAAATGTCAAGTACTTAGTCTTGGAGATATAGACAGAACAACCAGATATCAGATGAACAATGTTGTTATTGAGAAATTCGACTCTGAGAGAGATTTAGGAATAATGATAAGTAGGAATCTTAAACCAAGTTAACAATGTGTATTTGCTCGAAACAGGGCTAAGAAAGTACTTGGGTTCATACATAGAAGTGTTAGTTACAAGAGTAGCGAGGTTAACTTAAAACTATATCTTGTGCTTGTGAGACCTCTCTTGGATTTACGCAGTTCAGTACTGGTCATCGCACTACAGAATGGATATATAATCCATAAAGAATTCAGAGGAGAATGACAAGACTAATCCCGGGTATTAGGAACCTTGAGTACAGAGACAGGTTAAAGCATCTTAATTTGCACTTCCTCGAGAGACGTAGAGTGAGGGGCGATATGATAGAGGTGTATAAATGTAAGACAGGGTTAAACAAAGGTGATATAACAAAGGTACTCAAGCTATCCAACCAGGAGCGAACTCATAGCAATGGTTTTAAATTAGACAAATTTAGATTTTGGCGCGAGATAGGTAAACATTGGTTTGGAAATAGAGTAATGGAAGGGTGTAAACGGGACTGCCCAGTATATGCCAAGAGGCCCGCTGCAGGTTTCCACCATTCTGATGTTCTTATGTTCTTAACACCTGACATAGCAATACCTGAGGTAACAACACCTGAGGTAGCAACACCTGAGATAGGAACACCTAAGCTGGCAACACGTGAGGCACCAACACTTCAGGCAGCAACATCTGAGATAACAACACACATGATGGGAAAAACCGGAATGGCAATACCTGAGGTAGCAACACCTGAGATGATAACACCTGAGATGACAATACCTGAGATGTCAACAAATGAGATGGCAAGACCTTCGGTAGCAGCACCTGAAATAGCTACACCTGAAGAAGCAATACCTGAGGTAGCAACACTTCAGAAAACAACACCTCAGGTAGTAACACCTCAGGCAGCAACACTTAAGATGGCAACACCATGATGGCAGCAACTGAGAAGGCAACACCTGAGATGACCACACCTTAAATGGCAACATCTAAAATAGAAACACCTTAGATGGCAACAATTGAGGTAGCAATACCTGAGATGGCAACACCTGATGTAACAACACCTAAGATAGCAACACCGGAGATAGCAACACCTGATGTAACAACACCTAAAATGGCAACACCTGAAATGGCAAAACCTGAGGTAGCAACATCTGAGATAGCAATAACTGAGGTAGCAACACCTCAGACAGCAACATCTGAGATCACAAAATCCGAGATGGCAATACCTGGGGTAGTAACATCTGAGATGGAAAAACCTGAGATAGCAACATCTGATATGGTAACACCCAAGAGGACAACACCTGAGATAGTAACAACTGAGATGGCAACAACCTAGATGGCAACACATGAAATGGCAACATCTCAGGCAGAAACACCTCGGGCAACAACACCTCAGGTAGCAGCACCTCGGGCAGGAACACCTCGGGCACCTATTCCTAAGGGAGCAACACCTAAGGCAGCAACACTTCAGGTAGCAACCTCTGAGGTAGCAACACTTCAGGCAGCAACACCTCAGGCAGTAACACCTGTGGCAGCAACACCTTAGGTAGCAACACCTCAGGTAGAAACACCTCGGGTAGCAATACCTGAGGTAGCAACAGCTAAGGTAGTACTCAGCACCTCAGGTAGCAACATCTCAGGTAGTCTGAAGAAACTTGAGACACAACAGAACTTCTACCATCCTGGCGGGCAGTTCCCATCGATATCAATACCGACATATCCGCCTAATAGATTAATTATACAAACTATCTATCTCCAACACACTACCAGAGTGAAAGCTCTTGAACACATACACATCCTATAGACTGATGATAACATCACACAGACCACTGCCTGTAGAAGGGCTGGAAGTGCTATCGTTGTGACTCAACTGGGCATCCACTCTACAAACTGAATTAGATACCACAAGTGATCGTGGGCCGTTCGTGCCCGGTGACGAGTCCGGTGGTACAGTTTACCGAGGCATGAAAGTTTGAACGCTCGTGCTTGGCTAGCGCGCAACCGCCGTCCGGCTGACAGGGTACAGCAACATCGTTTTCCAGATGGTCGTGGTTGTTATCATGGTCGTGGTTGTTATAATCATGGTCGTGGTTGCTATAATCATGGTCGTCGTTGTTATAATCATCGGCGTGGTTGTTATAATCATGATCGTGGTTGTTATAATTATGGTCGTGGTTGTTATAATCATGGTCGTGGTTGTTATAATCATGGTTGTGGTAGTTATAATCATGGTTGTGGTTGTTATAATCATGGTCGTGGGTGTTATAATCATAGTCGTGGTTGTTATAATTATGGTCGTGGTTGTTATAGTCATGGTCGTAGTTGTTATAATCATGGTCGTGGTTATGATCATGCTTGTGGTTTATGATCATAGTCGTAGGTGTTATAATCATGGTCGTGGTTGTTATAATCATGGTCGTCGGTGATATAACCATAGTCGTGGATGTTATAATCATGGTCGTGGTTATGATCATAGTCGTGGTTGTTATAATTATTGTCGTGGTTGTTATAATCTTGGTCGTGGTTGTTATAATCATGGTCGTGGTTATTATAATCATGGTTGTGGTTGTTATAATCATGTTCGTGGTTGTTATAATCATAGTCGTAGTTGTTATAATCATGGTCGTGGGTGATATAATCAGAGTCGTGGTTGTTATAATCATGGTCGCCAGTTATATGGTCGTATGTTATAATCATAGTCGTGGTTGTTATAATCATGGTCGTGGTTATATTTATAATCATGGTCGGGTTGTTATAACTGCGGTGTCATAGTTGGTGTTAAATCATGGTCGGTTATATAATCATGGTCGTGGTTGTTATAATCATGGTCGTGGTTGTTATAATCATGGTCGGTTGTTATAATCATGGTCGTGGTTGTTATAATCATGGTCGTGTTGCTATAATCATGGTCGGTTGTTATAATCATGGTCCTGGTTGTTATAATCATGGTCGGTTGTTATAATCATGGTCCTGGTTATCATACCATGGTCGGGTTGTTATAATCATGGTCGGTTATTATAATCATGGTCGTGGTTGTTATAATCATGGTCCTGGTTGTTATAATCGGGCGGTCGGTTGTTATAATCAGGTCGTGGTTGTTATAATCATGGTCGTGGTTGCTATAATCATGGTCCTGGTTATACCATGGTCGTGGTTGTTATAATCATGGTCGTGGTTATTATAATCATGGTCGGTTGTTATAACTGCGTCGTGGTTGTTATAATCATGGTCGTGGTTGTTATAATCAGGTCGTGGTGTATCAGGTCGTGGTTGTTATAATCATGGTCGGTTGTTATAATCATGGTCGTGTTGTTATATTCATGGTCGTGGTTGTTATATTCTGGTCTTGGTGTTTAATCATGGTCCTGGTTGTTATAATCATGGTCGTGAGTGTTACAATAAGGGTCGTACCTGAGACACACATGTAGAATAAACCCCACACCTTATCTTTAATCCCAATAAACCCAGATTAACCCTCACCTAATGAACAGGATTAGAGACCATTAGATAGTATTACCAATACCGATATATTACTGATTAATAACAAAACATTTAATCACATTTCCAATAGCTAATGTCTTACGGATATCTTATCGCTGTGAGTCTTTATGTCTATATAATTATTTTTTATTCTTACAAATATTTATAGTTCGTTGTGTAAGGTATTGTATGGTATGGTATGGTATTGTATGGTATTGTATGGTATTGTATCCGGCTGACAGCGTACAGCGAATGAGGGTGCGGCAAGTCCGTAGACTTGTATGGTTAATTAGGGTGCACCAAGTCCGAAGACTTGCATCGTTTTCCATCCTAAATAAAATGGTTAATTAATGCTTTCCTAAAGAAACCATCGACATGGGTCCAGGTTTGTTCCACTCTACGAATTAAATGCGATTTTTCCACCAAGTTTGATGAAAAACGATTGTGCCGTTTCGGCCGCCCAGAACAGACAGACAGACAGACAGACAGACAGACAGACAGACAGATAGCTAGTCCTATAGTATATTAGATACTCAAAGCCATTAAATTGATTGAAACCATTGTCACTGACAGTCTCATCCTCAGTGAATCCTTATCCTCACTGCTTGCCCTTGATACCCTCAGCATAAGTTGTCACGCATCCCTTGTTGACAGGGGTGTCAAGATCAAACTGTTGTGGAGCCCCTCTCACATAGGCCCCCAAAGAACATGACAGAACTGATGCCCTCGCCAAACTCGCATCTAACAAAGTCATTGTTGAATACAATCTGGGTCTGTCAAAAAGAATCCTTAAAACTGTAATTAGGAAAGAACTTATTGATGAGTTTGACGTAAGCAGACAAGTGCAAACAAGCACTACTCAATAAATTGTTTAGCACAATGAGATGTATCAAGTGAATCATGTATATGGAGCAAGTAACAAGATCACTAGATTACAAGATGTTGTCACCGCTAGACTAAGGTTAGGGTATAAGTACCTCTGGCAGTATGTCCCTCAAGCAAGAATTAAACAAAACTAAATGTAAAGTGTGTGGCCATATGTCTGGCCACACACTCGAACACTACGTCCTCGATTGTGTGAAAATAGAACCTCTTAAGGACAGTTCCAAGCACACTGTGTGTGAAATGGCACAACACCTTATGGCAAAATAGCTGACATATTAAGATTGTATCCACTTTTCTGCACCTAGTAAGCTAAATCAGTTCCAAGTATAGAACCAAATACACAACGTGCTTGAATACCTCCCACGCAAATACGAATAACAAAGTGTGCGGTCAGACATATTGCCACACATTCCTGTACTCACGCATTTGCGAATAAGTTACCCTCTATGTACAGAACTAAAAAGAAAAATATTTGAAATACTCTGTAATATTCAATGTCATAATATCCTGACCACGGGGTTAAATATACAGACCCTTTGTGAACTCTATTCTGTAATCCTTTTGCGCTACCGCCCACAGGAAGAGTATGGGGCGCACAATAAACTAGCCGCTGTAAGTGGCAAAATTAAAAGCAGGTAGCATGAACACCTCAAGTACCAACACCTCAGGTGGCAGCATCTTAGGCAGTAACACCTGAGGCACCAACACCTCAGGTAGCAACACCTGAGGCAGTAACACCTCAGGTAGCAACAATCCAGGCAGCAATACCTTAGATGGCTACACCTAAGATGGCAACACCTGAGATTGCAATACCTAAGAGGGCAACACCTATGATGGTAACACCATCATAGCAACAATTTTTTTTTTTACGGGGAACAGCCCACCCGGGCGCAAGTCATCGACCCACAACAGGGCCTAGGGGGCGAAAAAAATAAGAGTGAAAAGAAATTATAAATAGAAAAGAAAAAGATTATATTAATCTACATCATGAAGATGCCAGAAAACCAGCTTTTTGAGTATGGAAACAGAGAAGAAAGCAGAGCATGCCACAGTTTGGATGTGTGGGTAACGAAGGATGTACTATAACAGGTTATTCTAGTGTGACCGACATCCACAGAGAAGCGGTGGGCACTTCGGGCAAGACGAGTGTTACGAGCCCTTGGGCTTGATGGTGGTACACAGGATGCCAAATCCACTGAACATTGCCCATTAAAGTACTTGTAAAAGAGAGAGACACTGAAGCAGTATTGTGGCGAAGAGAAAGGGAAGAAAGACTATCAACTAAAGGAGGAGAGTTAATAAGATGAAACACCTTTGATTCCACCCTATCTAACAGTTGGGTAGAAGAAGAGCCACCCCAAATATGAGAGCTGTACTCCAAGTTAGGACGAATGAATCCCATATATACTTGAAGCAACTGCTCAGGAGTGAGGTAGCTACGGTATCTGCACAGCATTCCCAGCTTTCGGGAGGCAGCTTTAGTAATGTTGAGGATGTGTGGCTTCCATGACATATTAGAGGAAAAAGTGAGGCCTAGCATATCGATTTTAGAATTTGGCAGAGTGAGTGCATCCTGAAATGTGATTGGTGGGAGATCATCTAATATGGAAAGTGTAATTGGTAAATACTGAATTTTACTACTATTGAATTTAACCAAGTTTCTACCTCCCCATCTGGAGATGCTGCACAGGGGCCGCATACTCAAAATCATTTACGGGACTGTATCTCTTCGTTTACCCCGTAACTGGACTTACAGTCTCAGATCCTTATACTCAAAACAAATATTTGGCATCAGACTCTGTAAATGAGCCCGTAACTTAAAGCACCACCTTGGGCACTATAACACGCTCAACCCGGATATAGTAGTCGCTATTTCCCGATTGCATAAGAAATATTAATAATATACTGTATGTTGTAATAATGCTCTTATACTTGTTTTATCATAGAATAATGAAGAAAATGTTTTGTACATCAACATACTAAAATACGATATTACACTTTGTCTTTTTAGTTCACTTTTTTTATGATAAGAAGAGGCTTGAGTGTTTCTATATCTAGCAGAATGGAAGAGAGGCAGCTTTTGTCTTCTTACAACTTTTCAAGTAATTTTCACCGAAATAGAAGATTTTTATTGTCTACAAAAAGGACCGAGCTGCCGAACAGGAAAACATAAGTATGGCCAGGCTGAAACACCCACGCCTCATGGCGAGTTAAAACAAAGACTTCCAAGCAACGCCATCGAGCGGGGGGGTGGGAAGCATTTTGAACTAGGCCTATAGAAAACTAAATGTACTTTATCAAATTAATGACATGATTCATGAAGTTAAGGGACCATTATAAAATTTAAAGTTATTGTGTATAGTTTCCCAGTCTATATATGTTACGTGTGTGCCAAAGAAACTATTAGTAATACGTGAAAGATGACGTCATTGGGTGAAGGCAGGCGAACACCCTGGGGAATGCGACACTGACCGGCGGTAATAGCTCTCGGGCAGTTGACCCAGACGGACGTCTTATACGCATTCTACCAAGGAAAACGACCACGTGGCCTCGTCCCTTCCCGTGCACGTTTCATCAGTGTTGCAAGTAAGTTTTTATTTGATCTCAGACAGTGTTTAGATAGGGCGGAAAAGAATTTAACAGTAGCTAACAAAGTGCTCCTTTTGCAGGGTTACGAGAACCCAATTGGTTAGTGGTGGTTTGGAAGATATAGCTGGCAATTCACGAGGCGTACAGGTGTCTCTGACGACTAACTACGTGGGATCAGCATCTGCACTTTGGCCGGTGGTTCATACAACACCACATCTCTTCAGTCAGTCAGTAAAAAATCTTACTAACAGGAAAGTAGAACCCCTCCCTCAGCTGGGCAGGGTTCACCTGGTTGTACTCTGAACTGGCCTAACTAGGCGGGCTGACGGTCACTCTCTTCCTGTCCATAAGTACTGGGAGTAAACTGACTGCAGATTGAGTGAATGAAAGGTCACACGCTGGGACCGCGAATTCTAGTTGTTAAATAGAGACATTCATCTCCCGAGTATTGGGTGTATGTGATTAAAATAACCAAGTCCAGGTGTGTAATCAATGCTCCTCATGGTTAATTGCACACGTGGGACGTAGGGGTTCCTCTTCAAAAGTTGGTGAAAGGCTGTAACACCTTAAAGCAGGGGTGGGCAATTATTTTTGATGGAGGGCCACTTCATGAATGGTGGTACACTTCGCGGGCCACCCACTTAATGTAGATGCAAATGCATTATATTAACACAAAGTAAAGCCTTGTATTTGTAAATACAAATGCAGTGGCGGGAGACAAAAATAATTTGGCGGGCCAAATGTGGCCCGCGGGCCGAACTTTGCCCACCCCTGCCTTAAAGTATGGGTGTATTCTGGGCATATGTGTGAAGCATGTTACGGGTGGTGGTGGTGAAATGTGATTAGAATAGCCAAGTCCAGGTGTGAGATCATCGTTCCTCATGGTTGATTGCACACGTGGACGTAGGAGTTGTTCTTCAAAAGTTTGTGAAAGGCTGTTAGTACCTTAAAGTACGGGTGCATTCTGAAACTATGTGTGAAGCATGTTACTGGTGTTGGTGGAGAAATACACTCATGACTCCTGAAACCTGGAAAGAGTAATGAAAAGAACAGCGGAGCACCCGTCTGCCTGACGGGTCATGGGTGATTCTCTCGGTTTTTTGTAAATGCCTGACACTTGGCAGGTTAGTAGTTACAACCTTCGGGTTCTGGGTAGTTAGGACAGTTAGCATTATAGTATTTTGTGGGTCATCACAGACAGGCTATGAGTGGTCCATGTTCTTGTGTAATGAGACTAAAATCAGGATTTCTATAGTTCAGTGATTCCTATAATTTTGTCGGATGCCCTTAAGGCATGTTCATCGGTGCAAGTAATATTTTTTAATGTTTTATGTGCCACTAAGTGATGTAGGATGTACGAAGGAATTGTTTCAGATGAGTTCCTCGTTCTGGTGTACTGTATGTAGTACTGCTGTATTAGTAGTTCTTTTCAGATGCAATTAATATCTTTGAATAATTTTTTTAATACCATGTATAACATTTGTTTCCCATTGTAGTGTTGTACGCCACTCTAAGAAGTACTCTAGTGCTTGTGTACAATTATTGATTCCGTCTGTAGTGTTGGAAGGAATAGAAGTATTATCTTTTACCGGTGCGTCTCATTAACCCCAATCACAGGTACTAGCTATTCCACGGTCACGGAGAATACTTTTATATAATTATGCTTGTGCTGGTTCGGGATTTTCTCTGAGGGGCGCTTTCACTGCATTACCATCCACTTAACTCAAAAAAACACAATAACTAGTAGTGAGATATTCTGTAAGGAGTCTGTAAGTTACGGTACTGTATCTCTGCTACTGCACGTAACTGATGAGGTGTTTTGAGTATGCGGCCCCAGATCTGCATTGATAGATATAATGATATCAGTTCTAGAAACAGATCTAGCTTGAGGTAGCAATACCTGAGATTGCAGCACCTGAGGTAACAACATCAGAGAGGTAACACCTGAGAGAGCAACACCTGATGTTGCAACACCTAAGGTAGCAACACCGGAGGTAGCAACACCTGAAATGGCAACACCTGAGGTAGCAACACCTGAAATTGCAACATCTGAGGTAGCAACAACTCAGGCAGCAACACCTCTGGTAGCACCACCTCAGGCAGCAGCACCTCAGGTAGCTACACCTGGGGTAGCAACACTTGAAATGGCAACATCTGAGGTAGCAACACCTGAAATTGAAACATCTGAGGTAGCAACACCTCAGGTAGCAACGCCTCAGGCAGCAACACATGAGGTTCCAACACCTGGGGTAACAACACCTCAGTTAGTAACACATATGCAGCAACACCTGAGGGAGCAACACCTGAGGTTGCAACACCTGGGGTAACAACATCTGCGGTAGTAACACCTGAGATAGCAACACCTGAGGTGGCAACACCTGAGGTAGCAATACCTGAGGTAGCAACACCTGAGGTAGTAACACCTGAGATAGCAACACTTGAGGTTGCAACACCTGAGGTAGCAACACCTGAGGTAGCAACACCTGAGGTAGTAACACCTGAGATAGCAACACCTGAGATAGCAACACCTGAGGTTGCAACACCTGAGGTAGCAACACCTGAGATAGCAACACGTTGTCCATGTAACCCGACAACAACTGCTAAACTTAACGAAACATGGTAATGAGATCCTCTTCATGCACCAAGCGCCTCCACAGCACACAAGCTCCTGTGATATGAAACCTCAATAACGGCCATTAGTAACCAGAAGAGTAGACGAGACCGCGCTCAAACACGCGATTTCCTGTGACGAAACAGAATGGAATGTTTGTACCCAATATTAGAGTAACAACGCTCACTACTGTAATTACTGAGTTCACTGCTCTCGTCTTACTTCTGGAGATGCCAAAATAGAAGTGATCCTAACGTTGAGACTCTTGAAGACCCGAGTTTTAGGTTACCAGAGGAAACAAGAAAACATTTATAGGCACAGAAAGAATTGACCTGATGTTTCGACTATCTGTAACTTTCACCTTCACCTGTTCTTTGTTATTTTGTCTCTTCATTTTAAAGCTCCTTAAGTAAACTGAAAGTACTCAAGAGACAGTATACCTGATGTCCCTCTGAGGACGTCCAGAAGTAACCCAAGGGTCTTTAAGAACTAACATGAGACTGAGAACCACAACTCTTTCCCCGTCAAGAACCAGCACCGAGTCTCTACCACAACAGTTCTACATCTGACGAGAATACAGCCTCCCTCCCTCTCTCTCTCTCTTCCCTGTACACGTCCTGTTTATTGAAGTGTTGTAACCTACATTATCACACTATACTACGCCCTCCTTCTATTGTGTATCTTTCATTTCACTCTTTCTTAATTAAACATGAATGGTTTCCTTCCGCTTTTACACATAGAGTATTTTTGTATTATGTATAATTCCGCAGACATCAACCTAGGTTTCTTTGACATGTTTCTTCCTCTCATATTTCACTTCCAATGCCCTGTATTCCCTTCAAACCTCACTCCCTCCCTCCCTTCTCCCTCTCTCCGTCACCAGCGACCGCAACACTCCTCTCATTAATTATGTCAGGAAAAAGGTGTTAATTGCAGACTCCCAACACAACTACAAATTTTCACCATGAATTTTTTGTTCTACTGATGAAATTACTCTCTCCTGCCACCATAGTTCTAGACACGCACTTTACCCCCCTTCTGGCATTTCTCTCTCTCTCTCTCTCTCTCTCTCTCTCTCTCTCTCTCTCTCTCTTCCTTTCTTCCACCAAACCCCTCCCTCCACCCTCTATCACTCTAGCCCCCCTCCCTTCCCTCTCTCTTACACCAGCCTCTCTCCTTCCCTGCTTCACATCACCCTCCTCTCTCTCCCTCCATCTTTAACATCAACTCCGCCTTTCCTTCCTTCCTCTCTCCCTCACACTAGCCCCTCCTTCCTCACTTATTCCCTCGAATTAGCTTATCCTCCCTCCCCAGACACTCTCTATTCTCTATACGACCCATCATCTTCCCCCTTACATTAGACCTCACACTCCTACCATACTCTCCCTGCCTCTTCTCATATGCTTCCTCACTACTTGCCCTTGGCACCCTCGACTCAGGTTGTCACGCTCTTGTCTCTGAAGCCAGACACAAATATGTGTGCCTTGTTGACCGGGGTGTCAAGGTCAAACTGTTGTGGATCCCCTCTCACATAGGCCTCATAAAACATGACAGAGTTGATGCCCTAGCCAAACTCGCGTCTAACAAAGACACCGTTGAATGCAATTTGGGTCTGTCAAAAAGAATCCTTAAAACTGTAATTAGGAAAGAACTTATTGATGAGTTTGACGCAAGTAGACAAGTGCAAACAGGCACTAGTCGATCCATAGGTTACCATGATGAGATGTATCAAGTGAAACATGTATATGGAGCAAGTAACAAGATCACTAGATTACAAGATGTTGCAACCGCTAGATTAAGGTTAGGATATAAGTACCTTTGGCAGTATGTTCCTCAAGCAGATGTAAACAAAACTAAATGTAAAGTGTGTGGCCATACATATGGTCACACACTTGAACACTACGTCCTCGACTGTGTGAAGATAGAACCTTTTAGGGACAGGTCCAAGCACACTGTGTGTGAAATGGCACAACACTTCATCTCTAATGGCAAGATAGCCGACATATTAAGATTGTATCCACTTTTTGCACTTAGTAACTATATCAATTCTCATGTACAGAACCAAATACGCAATGTGCTTGAATACCTCTCACGTAAATGTGAATAACAAAGTGTGAGGCCAATCATACCGCCTCACACGCCTGTACTCACGCATTTGTGAATAAGTTACCCTTTATGTATAGAACTAAACAAATAATGTAAATGAAATACTGTGTAACATTCAGTGCCATAATATCCTGACAACGGGGGTTAATTATTATGACCCTTTGTAAACTCTACTCTGTAATCCTTTTGCGCTACCGCTCACAGGATGAGTGTGGGGTGCACAATAAAGTAGCCGCTGTAAGCGGCAAAATCAAATCAAATCAAATCATATGCTTGTTCACTTACCTTTTGCGTAACCTTCTCTTCCTTCTTTCTCTCTTCATCTCTCCCTCTCAACGGCCACAACCTCTTTACTCTCCCTCTCTGTCCCTCTCATCACCCACCTCCTAATCCCCCCCCCCTCCTCTCTCTCTTTCTTTTCCTCTGACCATACACCTTCTCCTCACTCTCCTCCTCTTTCACTATCTCCTCACTCTCCTCCTCTTTCACCATCTCCTCTCACCCTCTCTCTTCCTGACCCTCTCCACTCATTCCTCTTACTCACCCACATCGTGTTGGGTAATGGGGTAGTCGGCTGCCACTCTCACCTGCCCCTTGAGTACTCTTCATTACCATCGAAAACCAGGTAAATGAGTCTTTTGAGGAGAGAGAGAGAGAGAGAGAGAGAGAGAGAGAGAGAGAGAGAGAGAGAGAGAATTATACAGGATGTTCCAAAATGATGTTAAGGATTTTAACTGTGATAATATATTCAATTATGTTCCAAACACAAATATAATTATATCTTATGTATAATACAGTCAATGTCGTCAATTATCTGGGTCCAATAAGAGATTAACAATGTTTTGATAGTATTGCTGAACGTTTCTTGATAACCATTGCCCATGATGTATGCAATATCGAACATAATTGGTCAGTGCTTTGAGTAATTTAATATATTATGATAAATGCATTATTAAAGGATTGCACTTTTGGTACTTTTATTAAAAGACTGAATACTTTATTGACTCCATGATACAGTACATATTGTAAAAATGTTATCACAGTAATCGTCAATTATCAAACACAGTTGACTGCTCGTTAGATCTGCAAGTTGAAGGTCAGAGATTGCTTGTTACCCCTATAAGCCAACGACTGGTTGTTAACCCTGCGAGGTAAGGGTCAACGACTGGAGTAATTTCGTACTATCTTAATGAGTCTTGAGGTTATAACTCATTCTCTAAGTCTGCCCAGTTGTTTCTCATTGATTGTCTTCCCCAAACATAGCAGGGCGTAAAACGGGGTCCGTTCCATACTTTATGATCAATAGAAACACAACATTAAAAATATCTTCTTTATCTGCTTCACATTAACCTTTCGTACCTTTTATTTTAATTCACTTTAACATTAACCACAGTACTGCCCATTACTCACCCTTAATCACCTGATAATTATATGCTTAATAAACTATACTAAAACATCATTCACGTTTCCCTGATAATTTAGACACTTTAATTAGCATACTGGAGCGAGCCAATTAAAAATTAATAATTTCACTGCCGTAGTTCCACAAAAAAGTTTCGCCTCTGTATAAGCAAGTATCTATTTAGCTAATTAATTATGTAATCAGTTCCTGTTGGTCATGGACTCTGGCGCTGATTAATAGCCACTGGGGCGTCAGGACTCGTCACCACATAATCGCTCTGGGCGCTAAGTGACAGCTGCGGATTATATCATTATGGGTAAAACCTTTCCCATTTTTAGTGTGGTAGGTCGCGCACTTTGTCGGGTGATATTAAGTGTCTTTTATCAGTAAGTTGCAATGCTTCGTTGGTTCACCTGTGTTTTGTGTATGCACGAATTACATACATACATACATTCACACTGTACATACATAACATACATACATACATACATACATACATACGTACATACATACATACATACATACATACATACATATATACATACACAACTGAAAGCTTTATCCTCCCCTCCCTGGTTGTAGTCAGCGAGGGCTACAATAATAAGCTGAACAAAATTAACTACTCATTACAGCCCTCGAGGACATAATTATCTATCATTAATTTCACTAATTGCTTGTTAACCAACGACAAATAATGATATCAATCAGAATGAACATTACACTGCAGTACATGACGTCATCAATTTCAGGTGTTCATTTGCTTGTATGTTTCGAGGAAAAAATAATTAATGGGGTTAAAATATTAATTTTTATATCTCAATTAGTGTAAAGGTGTCTGTCTGTATTCTGTGTGACTGTGGCCGTAACTGTGTCTGCGTGGCTGTGTCTGTGTGACTGTATCTGTAGCTGTGGCTGTGGCTGTGTCTGTGGCTGTGTCTATGTAACTGTGTTTGTCTCTGTGGCTGTGTCTGTGTCTGTCCAGTTGTGTCTGTGTATGTGTAACTGTGTCTGTGGCCGTGTCTATGCGGCTGTGTCTGTGCGGCCGTGTCTGTGCGGCTGTGGCTGTGTAGGTGTAACTGTGTCTGTATGTCTGTGTCTGTGTGGCTGTGTCGGTGTAACTGTGTCTGTGTGGCTGTGTCTGTGTAACTGTGTCTGCATGTCTGTGTCTGTGTGGCTGTGTCGGTATAACTGTGTCTGTGTGGCTGTGTCAGTGTAACTGTGTCTGTGTGTCTGTGTCTGCATGTCTGTGTCTGTGTGGCTGTGTCGGTGTTGCTGTGTCTGTGTGTCTGTGTCTGCATGTCTGTGTCTGTGTGGCTGTGTCAGTGTAACTGTGTCAGTGTAACTGTGTCAGTGTAACTGTGTCAGTGTGGCTGTGTCTGTGTGGCTGTGTCTGTGTGGCTGTGGCTGTGTAACTATGTCTGTGTGTGTGTGGCTGTTTCTGTATAACGATGTCTGTGTAACTGTTTCTGTGTGGCTGTGTGTCTATGGCTGTGTCTGTTTAACTATGTCTGTGTGTCTATGGCTGTGTCTGCGTGACTGTGTTTGTGTCTGCACCTGTGTGGCTGTGTGTCTATCTGTGGGACTGTGTCTGTATTGTCTGTATCTGTGTGCCTGTGGCTATGTCTGTATCTGTGTGTCTGTGGCTGTGTCTATATGTCTGTATCTGTGTGTCTGTGGCTGTGTCTATATGTCTGTATCTGTGTGTCTGTGGCTGTGTGGCTATGTCTGTATGTCTGTATCTGTGTGCCTGTGGCTATGTCTGTATCTGTGTCTGTGGCTGTGTCTGTGTGGCTATGTCTGTATGTGTGTGCCTGTGGCTATGTCTGTATCTGTGTGTCTGTGGCTGTGTCTGCGTGGCTGTGGCTGTGTGTCTGTGGCTGTGGCTGTGTGTCTGTGGCTGTATCTGTGTGTCTGTGGCTGTGTCTGCGTGGCTGTGGCTGTGTGTGTATGGCTGTATCTGTGTAACTATGTGTTTCTGTGACTGTGTGTCTGTATCTATCGCTATGTACCTGTCAGGTTTTCTCATCTATCATACATATAAGTAATCGCTGTAAATTGTTGTAAAGGTTCGGTTATAAACGCTTACTGAAGTTTTAACTGACGTAACTTTAAGGAAATTAGTTTATATATAGTATAAAATACTCTTATTTATTTAAGACGTCGTTTACTATTATAAAGTAACAAAACCATATTGAGGTTAGGTAAAGTTAGGTTAGGTTAGGTTAGGTTAGGTTAGTGCTGGTAATCTATAATTTGCATTATGGTTATCAACACAATCGTCTCTATAATACACACGAGAGTGAATATATAAGACTTATAAAAATATATTACTTAAGAATCTACAACATAAAATAAATAAGACTTAAATGAAGTCACTATTAAGTTAGTTAAATAATAAATTTCTCGTCAATAAATACAGTATGGTCATCTCCCCAGGCTGCTCACCACCACGGAAAATTCTGACTGACAGCGAGACGGCAAGTTTCTTCTTAAGCTTCTGCCTCCAACTCCCACCTTTATCCTCCTACCTCCTGCCTCTCACCCATCTCTTACCTCTTACTTCCTCCTACCTTCTACCCCCACCTTTCACCCGTCTCCTACCTTTATCTCTTCCTACTTCCACCTCTCACCCGTCTCCTACCTCTTACCTCCTCTTATTTCCTTCAACCTCCTACCACTCACCCGTCTCCTACCTCTTACCTCCTCTTATTTCCTTCAACCTCCTACCTCTCACTGGCCTCTTACCTCTTACCTCCTTTTACTTCCTTCAACCTCCAATTTTCATCCGTCTCCTACCTCTTACCTCACCTTATTTCACTCTGCCTCCACCTCTCACCCGTCTCCTTCCTTCTCCTCTTACCTCCTCCAACTTACCCCTACGTCCACCTTTTACCTGCCTCCTCATTTTACCCAACTGTTTCTCACCTCCACTTACCTCCCATCTCCCTCCAAACAAAATCTTATTTACTCTCTCTCATTCCCTCCCACCCCATTCCCTTTCCACCCTCATCACCTCCCGCAGGCCACAACCCATAAGACCCACCTAATAATGGGGTCTATGTAGATGTCACGCCCCTAGCACTCTACCCATCTCCTCATTATTTAGAACACCGTCACCCACCCCCACCCGCCTACCCCGAACACTACTCCTGGGGTCTTTCTCTCCTCAGGCCAAATACACGGCGAGAGAGAGCGACACACACACACACACACACACACGCACGCACGCACACACACACACACACACGCACGCACACAGAGAGAGAGAGACGGACAGACAGAGAAATCATTATCCCCCAAATACTATAAATGTCACCCTTTCTCCCAATCTTTAAGAGACCGTAAAATTTTTCTCCATCATTATCTCTTGACTGTCTCCCTCCCTATCTCCCCGTGCCGTAAACTATCCTTTTTCTCTTCACTCTCCCTCCCAGCCTACTCCCCTCTTCCTTCATTTCCTCCCTCCCTCCCCGCCTACTCCCCTCTCCCTCCATTTCATCTCTCCTCCTCCTTCTGCTTCCATCCCTCTCTTTCTCCTATACCAATCGTCTTTCCATCTTTCCCTACTCTCTACATCAGTCTTCCTTCTTTCCCTCCCTTCATTAACCCTCTTCTTTCGTTCCCCCTCTTCCTTCCTTCCCTATCTCCTTTCTACACCTTCCTTTATCCATTCTCTCCCTCTTAAACCCTTCCTCTTACCTCACTCACACCTCTCATTTCCCCTCCCCATTCCTTTTCCCCACTCACCTACCTCCCTCCCTCTTACCCTTCCCATCTACCAATCTCTCTCCCTTCCCTTCCCTCCCCCTCCACCCACCTACCTCCCTAGCGACGCTGCACCACCACTTGGCAACAACTTCTTCTGTGCCAAATTAAATCATGGGAAAAATTTTGTTGGTGCATCAAAGAATTCCTTCTTGTGTCTCCATTTCACTTTATTTTCCTTGTTTATATTACTACCTTGCTTTATTCTCGTCTGCCTCTCCATTGATCCATCTCATAATTTTCTTTGTATGTTTTGCTTATTTCTCTTCCAAAGATGTTCTACTGTTTTACTTCTTCTATGCTTATTATTTTATTCTTCTTCCTCTCATTTTTCTTCTTTTATCAAGTCTTTTACTTATTCTCTTATTTGTAAGGATTTCAAACATTGTCTTCCCATTCCTATATTCCATGTTCTCTCTCTCTTCCTTTCAGACTCTCTCTCTCTCTCTCTCTCTCTCTCTCTCTCTCTCTCTCTCTCTCTCCAAAAAACTACTTATTTTCCTCCCTTAGTCATATTAAGGCAATGAAGCCTGACCTCCATTCACCCACACACTCCATCACCCATACCCTCCCTCACCAGCACCCTCCTTCACCCACACACTCCTATACCCAGACTCCCTTAATCTCCTATACACTTCCACACACTCCTACGCCCACACACTCCCACATTTAGACCCCACCTTCACCCACACCTTCCCTCACCCACATACTCCCACAGACTACTTTACCTCCTCCCCTTCAGTTTCTTCCCCCATCATCACCATTCACCCGCATCTTTCGCTTTCTTCCAAATCCTTCTCCCCCTCCCCTTTATCTTACGCCCTTCTAAACCTCCCCCCTCACCATCCACCCTTCGTCTAACCCCCCCTACATCATTGTGTAAGGTGAAGCGCAGAAGCGTTTACAGCGCCCAACAGGGAAGCATGCTAAGTTCATGCTTGCCTTTTTATGTCTCATGAGTTAAGGGCGTAGAAGCCTGAAGAGTCAAGGGCGTAGAAGCCTGAAGAGTCAGTGGTTTATGTCATCAAGTTATTGGAAGCTCCAACAACTCCCTGAATACGAATTCGCAACTTTCGACTTACAACGGGTACCTACTTTACTGCTAGGTGAACAGGGATTAATGGCCTAATCTCCCTCCCCTCACCTTCACCCTCACACTCTTCCTCCTTCCCTCACTTCCCCAGGCCAGCCCCAGCATGAGGTCGGGTCTACCTACTACAAGAGTCATGCGGGTCGTTCTCCTTCCCTGGCCAATTTACCGCCGACTGTTGGCTGAGTGAAGGATCAGTTATGCATCACGAGGAAATTTGTTATATGTGTGTGTTATATAATGATTGTGGATATAAGTAAAGTATATCCATAAATTTTATCCAGATATATGCGTTCCAAAACTTATCTTTGTGGGTTTTTTGGCTATAATTTTTTGGCATTTTTATACAAAAATATGGAAATATTAAAAAAAAATCATATTTCAAGACAGGTTCTCAAAATCCTAACCTAACCTAACCTTACTCGCCACTAAGCACCAATTATACCTCGCCCCAACATCACGGAGCCCAACTTAAAACGTTCCTCGGGAGCATAAAAATACCTAAAACATTTTTTTTTTTTACGGGAATTAGCAAACACGGGCACAGGTCACTGACCCACATCGGGGTCTGGGGGGCGAAAATGTAATAACAACAATGATAATGATAATAATAATAATAATAATAATAATAATAATAATAATAAAGAACCATAAAGAAATGCAAAAATTAAAAAAAAAAATCAAAAGTGAGAAACAATGTACAGTATGTATGTTGTGTTGTGAATAGTAAGAGAAACAATTGAGACCCTGCAATTGTGTGTAAATGAGGCAGAAGTCAAATCAGCAACCTGGGATTTGGTCACAATTTTCGTGATGCCATATGGCAGCAGGGTCTACCATTAGACAATACATTATGCTTCCAATATCTTCCCAGGCGGTAGTACCTCCCTGTTTGGTAGCTGCTTACTACTTACTACAGGGAGTATTATTAGGAAGCATAAAAACAAAAGTATTCCCAGGGAGCATAAAGAAGACAAAAACACTCCCAGGGAGCACAAAATGATAAAAAAGGACCATAATGAAGACAAAAACATTCCCAGGAAGCATAAAGAAGACCAAAACATTCCCAGGGAACATAAAGACCAACACATTTCCAGGGAGCATAAAGAAGACAAAAAACATTTCCAGGAAGCATAAGGAAGACCAGGTAGTAAGTGTGTCTGGAGGTTGAATTAAAGCTAAAATGTTTTATTTAGATTTACTTGTCACTGAATGGTTAAGTCTGTCTTGGGTATATAAAACATGTTAAGCCTTTTAGTCTGGGGGAATTATACTACATGAATGATCCAAACTGAACACAGGTGGTGGAGGGGGATGAGGGGTGATATGGGAGGGAGGAGGGGTGATAGGAGAAGAAGGAGGAGCGGGTGATGGGGGAGGGAAGAGGGGTGATGGAGGAAGGAGGGGGATGGGGGAGGAGGGGTGGATGATGGGGAGGAGGGTGATGGAGGAAGGGAGGAGGGGGTGATGGAGGAAGAAGGAGGAGGGGGTGATGGGGGGGAAGAGGGGTGATTGGGAAGAAGGAGGAAGATGGGTGACGGGGGGACGAGGGGGTAAACTATCAAATATGCAAAACACTGAGATCTATCAGGACTGGGATCTATCAGGACTTGGATCTATCAGAACTGGGATCTATCAGAACTGGGATCTATCAAACTGGGACCAATCAGGACTGGGATCTATCAGGAATGGGATCTATCAGGAATGTGATCTATCAGGACTGGAATCAATTAGAACTGGGATTTATCAAAACTGGGATCAATCAAAACTGGGATCTATCAGAACTGGGATCTATGAAAACTGGGATCTATCAAAACTGGGATCTATCAAAACTGGGATCTATCAAAACTGGGATCTATCAAAACTGGGATCTATCAAAACTGGGATCTATCAAAACCGGGACCAATCAGGACTGGGATATATCAGGAATGGGATCTATCAGGACTGGAATCTATTAGAACTGGGATCTATCAGAACTGGGATCTATCAAAACTGGGATCTAGCAGAACTGGGATCTATCAAAACTGGGATCTATCAGAACTGGGATCTATCAAAACTGGGACAAATCAGGACTGGGATCAATCAGGACTGGGATCTATCAGGAATGGGATCTATCAGGACTGGAATCTATAAGAACTGGGATCTATCAGAACTGGGATCTATCAAAACTGGGACCAATCAGGACTGGGATCTATCAGGAATGGGATCTATCAGGAATGGGATCTATCAGGAAAGGGATCTATCAGAACTGGGATCTATCAAAACTGGGACCAATCAGGACTGGGATCTATCAGGAATGGGATCTATCAGGACTGGGATCTATCAAAACTGGACTATCAGAACTGGGATCTATCAAACTCACCAATCAGGACTGGGATCTATAGAATGGGATCAGGACTGGATCTATCAAACTGGGACCAATCAGGACTGGGATCTATCAGGAATGGGGGATCTATCAGAATCCGGAGATCTATCAGAACTGGGATCTATCAGGACTGGAATCTATTAGAACTGGGATCTATCAGAACTGGGATCTATCAAAACTGGGACCAAAACAGGACTGATCTATCAGGAATGGATCTACCAGACTGGGATCTATCAAAACTGGGACCAATCAGGAATGGGATCTATCAGGACTGGAATCTATCAGGACTGGAATCTATTAGAACTGGGATCTGTCAAAACCGGGACCAATCAGGACTGGATCTATCAGAATGGATCTATCAGGACTGGATCTATCAAAACTGGGATCATCAAAACTGGGATCTATCAAAACCGGGAATCAATCAGGACTGGGATATATCAGAATGAATGATCTATCAGGACTGGAATCTATTAGAACTGGGATCTATCAGAAACTATCGGGACCAATCAGGACTGGGATCTATCAGGAATGGGATCTATCAGGACTGGAATCTATTAGAACTGGGATCTATCAAAACCGGGACCAATCAGGACTGGGATCTATCAGGAATGGGATCTATCAAAACTGGGACCAATCAGGACTGGGATCTATCAGGAATGGGATCTATCAGGACTGGGATCTATCAGAACTGGGATCTATCAAAACCGGGACCAATCAGGACTGGGATCTATCAGGAATGGGATCTATCAGGACTGGAATCTATTAGAAATGGGATCTATCAGAACTGGGATCTATTAAAACTGGGATCTAGCAGAACTGGGACCTATCAAAACTGGGATCTATCAGAACTGGGATCTATCAAAACTGGGACAAATCAGGACTGGAATCTATCAGGAATGGGATTTATCAGGACTGGAATCTATAAGAACTGGGATCTATCAGAACTGGGATCTATCAAAACTGGGACCAATCAGGACTGGGATCTATCAGGAATGGGATCTATCAGGAATGGGATCTATCAGGACTGGAATCTATTAGAACTGGGATCTATTAGAACTGGGATCTATCAGAACTGGGATCTATCAAAACTGGGATCTATCAAAACTGGGATCTATCAGAACTGGGAGCTATCAAAACTGGGAGCTATCAAAACTGGGATCTATCAGAACTGGGATCTATCAAAACTGGGATCTATCAGAACTGGGAACTATCAAAACTGGGATATATTAGAACTGGGATCTATCAAAGCTAGGATCTATCAGAACTGGGATCTATCAAACTGGGATCTATTAACTGGATCTACTGGGATCTATTAGAACTGGGATCTATCAAACTGGGATCTATTAGAACTGGGATCTATCAAACTGGGATCTATCAGAACTGGGATCTATCAAAATTGGGATATATTAGAACTGGGATCTATCAAAACTGGGATATATTAGAACTGGAATCTATCAAACTGGGATCTATTAGAACTGGGATCTATCAGAACTGGGATCTATCAAAACTGGGATCTATCAAAACTGGGATATATTAGAACTGGGATCTATCAAACTGGGATCTATTAGAACTGGGATCTATCAGAACTGGGACCAATCAGGACTGGGATCTATCAGGAATGGGATCTATCAGGACTGGGATCTATCAGAACTGGGATCTATCAAAACTGGGATCTATCAGAACTGGGATATATCAGAACTGGGATCTATCAGAACTGAGATCTATCAGGAATGGGATCTATTACGCCTGGAATCTATCAGGACTGGGATCTATTAGGACTGAGATAGATCAGGACTGGAATCTATCAGGACTGGAATCAATCAGGACTGGAATCAATCAGGACTTGGATCAATCAGGACTTGGATCAATCAGGATTGGGATCTATTAGAACTGGGATATATTAGAACTGTTACCAATCAGGACTGGGATCTATCAGGAATGGGTTCTATCAGAACTGGGATCTATCAGAACTGAGATAGATCAGAACTGGAATCTATCAGGACTGAGATCAATCAGGACGTGGATCAATCAGGACTGGGATCTATCAGAAATAGGGCTCATATGGCCTTCAAGCCTCCCCCTACATCCATCCCCTCACTATTTTGGTACACTGACCGAGACCTTTGACGCAAGTGCACAAAAAAAAATTATAGATTAACATTCACTTTATCCTTCCGAGTTTCAATAAAGGGGAAAAACCGCATGTGACAAAGGTTAAAATATAAGCTTCAGTTTTAAGCTTGACCTTTTACCTGTCTTCATTAAATTCAAAGCAATTAATTTTCTGCAATACTG
The DNA here is from genome assembly GCF_018991925.1 of Homarus americanus. Lineage (NCBI taxonomy): Eukaryota > Metazoa > Arthropoda > Malacostraca > Decapoda > Nephropidae > Homarus > Homarus americanus. The sequence goes on along the minus strand of NW_024713129.1, from coordinate 27,779,183 downwards.
CCCTCAGGTTGTACCCCAACAAATAATACATCAATGAACACCATCTATGAACACCAGAGTTTCAGGATTCATGAAACAAATCTTTAGATACTGACAGCTGAAATATTTTTAGTGAAAGAAAATAATTTCAATCAGGAAAAGTGGTGTCGTGTAGCTTGGTGTGTTGTCTGTGTTGCTACCAAATTGGGTTTCTGGTCATACTTTTCTATTTTCCTAGACATATTTTACCTCAATATGAACCAATGTTAGGAATAAAGTTGTATCCTACTCAAACATAACCTAACCCAACATACCAAACCTAACCTAACATAACCTAGCATAACCTACCCTAACATAGCCTAACATAACATTAAATAAACTATGTAATATACTGTAAGCAATGCTAAGGGTGTTTAATCACCAGGTGAAATAAGCTGGGGATAAACTTCAGGTGTTCCAAAAAGTCTGCTGATATTCGACACCGGGATTACCTTCATACCCAAAATATTATATAGTAAAAATTCGTCTTGAATTTATTGGATGTGTTTTTAATGTTTATATACCAAACTAAATTATGATTTTTAGGTCTCTCTTGCAGAAATATGTTTTGATCTTTGTTGATAAGTTAGACTGTTACGAACCACCTGAATACGATGTCAGTCTCTTGAGTACGATGACAACCCCCCTGAATACGATGCCACCCCCCTGAGTACTATGCCAACCCCTTGAGTGCGATGTTAACCCATTGGGTACGATGTCATCCCTTTGAGTACGATACCAAACCAATAAGTACAATGATTTATCGACTTGAGTACCATGTCATAACCATTTCGGTATGATAACCTATTCCCTATACTCAAAGGGCTCAAAACCTCATACTCAAGTTGGGTCTTGAGGGTTGTAGGTAATCGTAAGCAAGTGAGATTCGACAGAATAAAATATCGATTATAAAGGTAAGCACTTAAAACGGTTCACTTTACATTTCCGGGTTCGAAATTGAAATTGGACCCAGGTGTCTCGTTGAATATGTTCCCTATTATAATTTGTTGTTTGGTATAGTGTAGTATAGTGCGTGCGTGCGTTTGTGTGTGTGTGTGTGTGTGTGTAGCAATAATAATAATAATAATGATAATAATAATAATAATAATAATAATAATAATAATAATAATAATAATAATAAACGGTTTATTAATAGAGTTGCAGCCGGTGCCTGAAAATGTACAAGCTTACATGTAATTTAGACATAATATACATTCAATACATTTACAGGGCGGTACAGTACATAAATCAGGAGCTATCTATTATTGTAACAATAGATGGGATGGTGCTATTCTTATATCTATCGGTGCGGGCTCTTATGGGCTGCATTTTGTTGTAGTGGCAGTAGGTGGCGATGACGAGGATGGTGCAGTAGCCCACTGCCAAATCCTGCTAGTGCGTGGTGGTGGAGGTCACTGAGGGATGGCATTTCCAGGGTGGAGAGAGCGTTGTTGTAGCCTGAGTAGTCTGCGCCGAGCATGATTCTGCAGGCTCTCTTATGTACCTTCTCTAGCTGACGTTGTTGGGTTGAGTTGAGAGAAGACAACCAGGCTGGTGACGCATACGTTGATTTGGGGAGAATAAATGCGTTGTAGATAGTCTTCAGCTCTGGCGTGGGTGTCCCATGTGACCTGAGTCGTCGTAGCATGTAGAGTCGGTACGAGGTTGCCTTGATTGTGTTGTTTACATGGGCCTTCCAGTCCAGTTTGTGGTCTATAGTTACACCCAGGAGTTTAGTAGACTCCACTAACTGGAGTGGATGGACACCCACTGTAACTGCTGGAGCTTGCACTGGAGTGGTGGCGGTATTGAAGTGCATGACTACGGTTTTGGTGTGAGTGATGGTGACCTTGTTCTCCGTAATCCATGCCTGTAGCCTGTCCAGGGTGCCTTGTAGCGATGTGTAGTCTGGTGAGGTGTTGTCCACTGTAACCCCACAGAGCAGTCATCCATGTACTTCCACCTGTGAAGAGTGTCCGATAGAGCACAGTGGTCCCATCTTGGTCCCCTGGGGAACACCGCAGGTGAGGTGTTGGAATGTGGAGACAGAACCCTCCTACCTGACTGCCTGATGACGCTCACTCAGGAAATCAGTGAGCCATGAGACCAGGTTGGAGGACAGCCCTACTTCAATGGTCTTGTTGATAACAGTGCAGTGATCAACAAGGTTAAACGCCTTCCTGAAGTCAACATGGGCAACGGCCAGTGATGTCTTACGTTTCTCCAGGTTTTTGTGCAGAAAATCCAGGAGCCTAATTGAGCAGTGTGATGTAGAGGAGGTCCTCATTGCTAAATTGATGTGGATCAATTGATTGATGAATACTAGCAAATGCCCATTCAAAAACAAAGTCTTCACAGAGTAGACTGGGTATGGGGGTAATGGCAACTGGTCTGAGGTCACTAGTGGACTGTGGGGTGGTGACCTTGGGGATAGGGGTGACAAATGCGGTTTTCCATTCATTAGGGAATTTGCTTTGTTTGAAGGATGCATTAATAATAGAACAGAGGGGGGTGGCAAGTTCGACTGCAAACTCCTTGTAAATTTTGATTGGGAGGTCAATTGGGGTTGTAGAGCGTTTGGATTTAAATTTCAGGAGTTTGTTGGCAATTTCAAATGGTTGAACACTGGGAGGAGAGGAGGGGTAGGATAAATAGGCAGGGAGGAGAGTGAAGTCAAGACTGGGTAGAGCATGTCATATGGTAGCAAAGTGGTTATTAATTGTCTCAGCTGCCTCCTCACTCGGTTAAGACCACAGAGATCTTTTACCTTAGAGTACCACTGACCGATGCCGACCTCCCTGAGGCCGTGCACTTTCCTGGGATAATAAGACTTCTTGGCTGACTTGATTTCCTGATGACCTGGTTTCGTAGACTTTGTACAGGCGGTTGTTGGTGTAGTATGCCCTGTTGCGCTGCTCAATTAGCCTTTTGCTACAGGGTGGTAGGTGTAGGTGACCACAGTAGAGACATGTGGGTGCTTCGCCCCATGGAGGGCAGCGGCTGGGGGGGAAGGAAGTGGCTGCCGAGATCAGTCATAATGAGGTCCAGGGTGGTATTCCCATGTGTAGGAAAGACAACTATCTGAGCAAGGTGGAGGTGTTGGGTGATGTTGCTGATATCTAACTCATTAAAGTCACCGCATATCACTACTTTGGCACATGGAAATCTGGATCTCAAGGAGTCAGCAGTGTCTATTATATGGGTAACCAGTACATTGGCGGTAGTAGGGCCCGGGGGGGGTGATAAACCACACAAACAATGAGGGAGGCAAGCTGGCGGGGGTGGGAGGTAGGAGTGACCTTAACCCACAAAGCTTCTACATCCTCAGGTACATTAACACCTACGTGTGATGGTTTAAGGTCACTGCCACAGTAAAGCTCCACACCACCACCTCGCCTGTTCTTTCTTAGGTGGTAAAATAACTCATAGTTTTCTGTGGCACAGATCTCAGGAACAATTTGCCACGCCTCGGTAATCGCCACAATACCTGCACCAACTGACTTCACTGTGACACTGACCTCCTCCATCTTGTCGCATAAAGATGTAACATTGGACAGCATTAGGTATAGTAGGCTGTACCATAGTCGCGGCACTTCATGGCGAGCACACTGTCTTTCTGGCACTGGCTTAACTTTCTTATGCTTGCTCGGCGTGATGATAGGGAATCGTCTGGGAATGTGGCGAACCCGTCTGAAGCCGCGGTTGTAAAATATTCTCAGCGCCTTTAGTAGAGTGATGATGTGAGGTGGAGGATAGCCAGCACCAGACTTCAGCCGGAACAGGTCGGTGGGACGGTATCGTGACACTGGGACGCACATATTCACAAGTCTAGCACTCACAGTCGTTGACAACTTGAAAATACGCACTATCTTTCCGTAAAAGTACTGAACTGCCTTAAATTAGCTAAAGGTCGATGTTATGACCTTGGCTGCTGCGGAGCACCAGGGGACACGTCCTCACTCAGTGAGGTCGCCACGGTGTGTGTGTGTGTATTGTTCGCACAGAGGGTGGTGAAATGTGTCTAGTGTGGAAGCATTATGTTAGTGTTAAGGTGCAAGGTCTGCTTGCTCTTGCTTTCAGCTACCGCCGCTGGCTAACCCTAGTGACGAACAGGGAAGCAACTTGCATAAGTCTTCCCCTGCCAGTACACAGCCTCTTCACCATCAAGACTCCTGCTAAGCCTCCTCGTGGCAACACACGGTAACTGGGTGTCTCGTGGGCCCAGGCTATATTAGCAGGGTATCTCGGATAGCAGTGGGCCCCAGAGGGACGGCGAATAGGCCCACTGGCATGTGAACACGTCCTGGAGCCTACCAACCATTGCCCCGCTGCCTTGCAGATTAACCTTGGAAGATATAAGGCTACAAGAATAAACCCCAAACGAAAAATCTGCATTGGAGCCCAGCATCAGGTGCACATGCTTACAAAGCTCCAAGAAGACCAGAACGCCGGAAGAGGTGACCACCCTGGGTACTCAACAGCGGACGAAAGCAATGCATAATGCACTGGCTACTAAGGCGAAACCCAACAAACTGGAGTATCGGCAGTCGATTGCAACTCTCCCTCTCCCCAGTCGTTGCAACATTTACACCACAGCATAAAAAAAAGTTAGAGTTGAGATGTGTGGTTGTAACCTGCGCTCCTACCTCACCACATAAATCATCTCACGTGCAGCCCCAGAAGTCCTATGGCGACCTCTGACCCAGCCCTCAGTTGACCTCTGACCCAGCTCTCAGTTGACCTCTGACCCAGCTTGGAGAAGGTCGTGCCCGATAGTGTTCCCGTTAGAGACCAAGGAAAATGGCCGCCGTGGATCGTTGTGTCGTGGGGGAAGAGGAGGGAAGTGTGGGGAAAGACGACCTCCTTGCCACTCTGTTAAGGTAGCTGGGGCAGTTGAGGAGTGAGGTTGACACTCTAAAGGGGGAAAATGAAGCCCTCAGGACGGAACTCCTTCAGGTAGGTGTCCTGCCTAGCAGGACACCTGCGAAGGAGGAGCAGGCGTGGAAAGTGGTTGTCTCCAAGGGGACTAGGGTCAGGCTCAGGAAAGCTGACCAGGGTGTGGAGTGTAGTAACCCTTACCAGGTGCTGCAGGAAGCTGGCGAGGAAGAGAAGAGGCAGGACGGTATGGATCAAGGAGAGGAAAGGGCAGTTGTACAAACCCTGCTCACAGGTAAGGTCGTGGTAGTTGGGGACAGCCAGGTGAGGTTTGTAGAGAGGGCTTTTTGTGCGAGAGATAGGAAACGTAGGACTAGGGTGTGTTTTCCTGGGGCTGGGATAGGGCATGTAGCCGAGAGGTTAGACAGGGTTTTGTCAGGGGAAGGTACCAATCCACTAGTGTGTCTTAGTGTGGGAGGAAACGACATAGGTAAGGTTAGGAGTGAGGAACTTTTCAAGAGGTATAGGGAGGCGCTGGGGAAGATTAGAGATAGGGGAGGGATCCCGATAGTATGTGGTGTCTTGCCTAGAAGAGGGGTTGGTCGTGAATGGCTGTCCAGGGCAATTGCTATAAATTGCCGACTGGAAAAACATTGTGCAAACAATGGTTGGGCATTCATTGATAACTGGCAACGATTCTATGGCAACGACTACCTGTACTGTCGCGACGGAGTACGCTTGTCTCGTGAGGGGGTAAAGATGTTGTCTGCATCCCTGGAGCGTGAAATTGTCACTCCGAAGGGGGGGTTTCGCCAGTAGAGAGGGGTCGGGGAAAGTGGGAGTCAAAAAACAAGCAGGTCCTGGGAAGTAAAATTAGTTGCTCAGGACAAGGGGTAAAACAGGACCAGGGGTAAAACAGGACCAGGGAAGGGTAGGTTTAAATGTATACTATACAAACAGTAGGAGCGTTAGAAATAAAATAGACTTGCTGAGAGCGGTTGTATGTACCGAGAATGTAGACTTCATAGCAATCACCGAAACTTGGATGAATCTGGCGAGCAAAATTTTTTTATCAGAATACCACATAGAAGGGTACAACCTTTTTCACAAGGACAGGGAAGGTAGGAAGGGGGGAGGGGTCGCACTCTTCGTCAAGGATACATTAAAATGTTGTATTAATAATTCAATAAAGGGTGAAATAGGAACCGAGTCTGTGTGGGTAGAAATCACGGAAGGAAGAGAAAAACTAATTATGGGAGTGATTTACAGGCCCCCAAGTCTTGGCAAAGAAGCAGCTCAGCCCATATGGCAGGAAATGAGTAGGGCAGCAAAATACAACAACCTGTGCATTATGGGGGATTTCAACTTCAGAAATATTGACTGGGACAACATTGTAGGCGACTATGAATCTGAAGACTTCCTAGACGCAGTACAGGACAATTTTTTGAAACAACTAAGTACAGAACCTACTAGAGGTGACAATATATTAGACCTAGTATTAACAAATAAAGAAAATATTATCAGAGATATCACAGTAGGGGAAGAACTAGGTAACAGTGATCACAGAGAAATCAGGTTCACCCTAAATTGGGAAACGAAAAACAATGACAATATGGTCAGAGTCCCAAACTTTCAGTTGGCGGATTATCAGGGGTTAAGAAGGTACCTAGGTGAGGTCACCTGGGAACAGTCACGTCAGTTCCCAGTAGGAAGGGGTGAGGTCATAGATGACACAACAATTGATCATGACTATAATATATTCACTAGTATACTACGTAAAGCACAAGAACAAAATATACCATACAGAGAAATTAGGTCAAATAAGAATGAGCCAAGGTGGATGACCAGAAAACTTAAACATGACATAGGAATAAAGAAAGGAATATATAAGAAATTAAAGGGAGGGGAGGAGCAGCTCAGAAACAGGTATAATGAACTATCTAGGAATGTTAAGAAAAATGTAAGGAAAGCAAAGAGAGACTATGAAATCAAAATAGCAAGAGAATCCAAGGCGAATCCCAAGGGATTTTTCCAGGTATATAGGACAAAGGTCAAGGACAAAGTTGGGCCTTTAAAGTCAGGGAGGGGAGAATTGATAAATGGCAGTGAAGAAATAAGCAAAGCATTGAACAGCTACTTCTTATCAGTTTTCACAGAAGAAATTTGGGATGAAATTCCATAGGTGGAACTGATATTTAAGGGAAAGGAAGAAGAGAAATTAAAGAATATCACTATCAGAAGAGAGGATGTTCTTAAGAAGATAAATAAACTAAAGAAAACAAAATCCCCAGGGCCGGATGAAATTTTCCCTCGAGTCTTGAAAGAGTGTAGGGAACAGATTAGCGGACCCCTCGTAAACTTATTTACAAAATCATTAGACACTGGAGTTGTGCCAGACTTGTGGAAACAGGCAAATGTAGTACCCATATTCAAGGAGACAGAGCATCAGCGTCAAATTACCGACCGATCAGTTTGAAAGCGTCAGTAGTGAAATTTCTTGAATCAATTATAACCAGATAGCATCCGATCGCATCTAGAAAAAGCAAATTAATCTACGACTCTCAACATGGGTTACAAAGGGAAAGTCTTGTCTAACAAATCTGCTAACGTTTTTTTTTGGAAAGTCTTCGAGGTAGTAGATAATGACGAAAAATTACAATGTTATTTACTTAGACTTTAGCAAAGCATTTGACAGAGTACCGCATCAGAGGCTTCTGAGAAAAATTAAGGCTCATGGTATCGAGGGGAAAGTTTTAAATTGGATAAAATCATGGCTCACCGATAGAACGCAGAGGGTCAGCGTAGATGGTGTTAAATCTGAGTGGGGCCGTGTAACCAGTGGGGTTCCCCAGGGGTCAGTACTAGGCCCACTCTTGTTCATAATCTACATAAACGATTTAGATACTGGGATCAGTAGTGACATAAGCAAGTTTGCGGATGACACCAAAATAGGGCGGCAAATTAATTCAGGGCAGGATGCAAATGCATTACAGGAGGATCTAAATAAACTGCAGGGATGGTCTGAAAAATGGCAAATGAAATTCAACACCAGCAAGTGCAGAGTACTTAATATTGGAAGAACAAATACTTATAATGTATACAGCCTTAACAACATCAACCTGGAGAAGTCGACTTGTGAAAGAGACCTTGGGGTACTTGTAAGCCCGGACCTACGGCCTAGAAAACAGTGCGTTAATGTTCGAAATAAGGCAAACAGAGTATTGGGTTTTATATCTAGAAGTGCAAGTAACAAGAGTGCAGAGGTCTTATTGCAACTATATCTTGTGCTAGTCAGGCCGCACCTCGATTATGCGGTCCAGTTCTAGTGCCCCTATTATAGAATGGCTATAAATTCACTAGAGTCGGTGCAGCGAAGAATGACAAAAATGATTCCGGGACTTAGAAACCTTCCATATCAGGATAGGTTAAAGAAACTTAACTTGCATTCCCTAGAAAGACGAAGAGTGCGGGGAGATATGATAGAAGTATTTAAGTGGGTGAAAGGAATCAATAAAGGGGATATAGATAAAGTTCTTATAATATCCGAGAGCAGGATAGGACTCGAGCAACGGATTCAAGTTGGATAAGTTTAGGTTTAGGAGGGAGATAGGAAGAAACTGGTTCACAAATAGGGTGGTGGACGAGTGGAACAAGCTTAGCAACTTTGTAGTAAGTGCGGGAACTCTGGAAAGTTTCAAAAGGAGGCTAGACAGATTCATGGATGATAGAGAGTGGTAGTAACTCTCGACAGGAGCTGCCATGCACAGGCCAACCGGCCTATTGCAGACTCCTTATTTTCTTATGTTCTTATGTTCTTATGACGGACGAGTTACAACGGGGACAGACAGAGATGACTGCCGGGAGTTTCTAGTCACAACTCTGCACATGGGCGGCACAGATTTGATGGTCGTTTATGCACTGGGATCTAGGCATCAGTGCAATCCGGTCCTGTCCGTGCAACTGAGTAGCCCTTTCGAGGTGCCACACTGCTCACCAAACATGGGGAGGGGGCTAGAAAAGGTATCCTAAACATACCCTGTTTAAATAAACAACATGACTGGGCAACCGCTGCCAGTAAGGTCATCCTTATGTGATCGAAAACACAGTCAAAATCACAGATAAAAAAAAAAAAAACTATACAACCTCTTATGGTCGCTGCATGGAATGTCAGGACCCTTCTGGATACTGGCACAAATGAGCATCCTGAAAGAAGAACCACCTTTGTGGCAAAAGAGCCATTAGTGAATCCCGGCTCCCACACGAGAGGCAACTCACAGAACGGGGTCTGGATATACCTTCTTCTGGAAGGGTAAGCCTGTTGCAGAGAGAAACCGCATTTATGGAGTTGGCTTTGCCATACGCCAACACAGGCTAACTCAAATACTTCTTGGGATCAACGAGAGCATCATGACGCTCGGAGAGCCACTGAATCACTCACGTAATGCCTTTTTCATCAGTGCATACGCCGCAACACTGCATGCAGAAAATGACATCAAGGATGACTTTTACACTGACCTCGACAGAGTGCTAACCTCTATCCCCAAAGAAGATTAGGTTGTGCCCCTTGGTGATTTTAATGCCAGAGTTGGCACAGATGCTGACATTTGGCAGGGAACCATAGGGAGAAAGGGAATAGACAAGTGTAATCTCAACCGCCTACTCCTCCTCAGCAGGTGTGCGGCACACAATCTCACTATCACCAACACCTTGTTTAGGCAGCCCGACAATTTCAATGGTTCGTGGCAACACCCACGATCTAGACACTGGAATCTCATTGATTACATCATTGTCAGAGAAAGAAATCGCTGAGATATTTTCATCGTTCGTGTCATACGTGTCTCAGACCATTGCCATACTGATCATCGGCTCGTCAGAGCTCCTACTTTACGTCGTCCCAAAACGGCAAAGACAGCAAGCCTTTAGAAGAGGTTTTAACACTAAGCGTCTGGAGGATCTAGTGGTAGCACAGGATTTCAGAGAGTAGCTTGAGCATTGGACGATAAACAACCCAATAACAAACAACCCAAACCCGTGCCGAATGGGACATTCTCGACACTGTCATGACAAAAACCTGCAGAGACCCTCGGCCAGATCGAAAGAATACACCAGGAGTGGTTAGATGAAAATGACCAGGCAATCAATGAACACTCGGTGCATACTGTAGTGTGAACAATTTGAGACCAGTGACTATAGGTAGTCGGAAAGGCGAGTTGTTCCAGCCGTATGCCGGCAGCTCTGTAATCCTGCTGAGCTGCTACTATTGTATAATATGCGTATTCTTATATTACTCTATTAATTATGTATAGTAAAGTATTACAGAACATGTATTATTCTTATGTAATATTTCCATTTATTATGCACAATGTTATGTATGTGAATTATCATATTTACATATTATGTATTCAGCTTGTGAATGCTGGCATCTGTACATGCCAGCGCGGAGTGATACAGGGAGTTGAGATCGCTAGTCCTTATGGTGTGGAAGCCCGCTGTCTATTAGTTCCTCTGTATATCTCCCGTACGAGAATAAGAACCTATTTTCAAGATAACAAGTGTTTGTGTATACCCTCAGTAGTGTAGAACATTTTGGGGGTATCAAAGACAAACATAGAACTATGGCCTGGTCAAGTGAAACAAACCATTATAAATAAGGTCGGGAAGTGATAAATAGACAGTATGAAATATGAGAAGTATCCTGTTAACAAAATTATTAGCGATACTTGTGAATATTGCCACATTAATTTATGCTACGAAATAAACCACTCAACCTGGTCGTCCTGAGGGGTGGTGCAGCGTGGACGGCCGATCCGAGACCTGTCATCTGTAGCACCAGTTTCGAGGTATCGTCGAATGAATCAATCGAATGAATCCATCGTGCAGCGGTGTTCCTGTGGACACCAACCCACCAGCTAATATGTGTGACGCCGAACCCTTCGTTATGAAGGGCAATAATAGCTCCTCGTGTTCCCTCGGAGGTTTCCATGTCGTCTGGCATGTGTAATCTCTACTGCTTCATATTGCCTTTGTTTTATACCCACGTTCACCGAGACCGAACCCTCGCTCACCATTCAGTCGACACAAAGCAACAATCCGAAAAGAGGAAACAAACTCACTGATTGTCAGCCATATGGCAACACCTAGTGGGGGAGGGGGGTTATGAGGATACACTTACCAACCTTCCCGACATATCACAGTGTATACGTATCGTTTCGGAAGTCGTCGATCTCACCCTGCACTGATACTTTTTGGTGCAAGTGTACTTGTCGATGATCAACGTGCTGCTCTAACTGACCAGCAGAATAACCCTCAGTCACGGACCAAAGCTGATACCTTCCGCAAGAAGAAAGGGGAGGCCCAGCGGGAACTTCGCAATCTAAAGAACGGCTGACTTAAAAATAAAGCTGAAGCACAAAAATTTGCAGATCAGTACAAGATACGTGAATTTTTCAATTCCACTAAAACATTTTATGGGTCACTCACTCGTGGCACAGCCACAGCCCCCCCCCCCCCTCCTCTCATCCGACAGTAACTCCATAAAGATGATGAAGGCCTCCTTCAGCACTAGAAAGAGCACTACCATTCACTGCGCATCCGAAAAACCGAAGTGGAAGTACTGAATACCCAGCAGGTCCCTCAGCATCCAGAGCTGACCCACCCCAGCTATTCTCCATCCCTAGATGAGGTAGCTACCACCATCAAACAGATGAAAAATAACAAAGCCTCAGGCCTTTGACGGAATCCCGGCCAAGGTATATAGAGCAGGGGGACCTCTTCTTACCAGCCGTCTCCACTCTCAGAATGTATGGGAAAAGGAGGAACTCTCCCAAGCTCCTAAAGATGCCTCCATTGTCAATATTTATTAGAACAAGGGAGACTGGTCAGACGGTGGCAACTACAGCGGGATCTCATTGCTGTCCGTAGCTGGCAAGATTATCGCCCAAGTCCTCCTAAATAGACTTCGTCCTGAAGCAGAAAACTTCTTCCCGGAATCACAATGCGGCTTTAAGCCATCACGTTGCACCATTGACGTGATTTTTGCTGCCCGTCAGATACAGGAAAAGTGCAGAGATCAGCGTCGTGACCTGTACATGGCTTTCATCAACCTAACCAAGGCCTTCAACTCGGTCAACAGAGAAGGCCTCTAATGGACCCTCAGCCGTTTTGGCTGCCCACCAGAATTCATCATCATTGTGAGGCAACTCCACGATGGCATGAACGTTAGTATCCTGTACAAATGGGGCTTAAACAAGGGTGTGTACAGGCACCAACTCTCTTTTCCATTTTCTTGGCCCTCCTCCTTACTCGTGCCAGTGCCCAAATTTAGGCGGCGGGGTGGACATCAGGAATCAAATAAAGGGTCATCCCAACATAAGACGACTCCAGGCAGGAACAAAGGTGTCGGCAGCTTCCATTACAGATGGCCTCACCCTTGTCGCTCACACTGAACGCGACCTACAGGAGATCCTGAACACCCACGCATATGCGTATGCACAGTGACGGCCTTGAGGTGAATGTACGTAAGACTCAAATTCTCTTTCAACCTGCCCCTAGTTCAGCCACACCTCTACTATCCATTGAGCTTAACGGTACTACCCTCTCTAATGTTACCCACTTTCAGTATCTCGGCTCCCACCTGTCCACTACCGCGGACATGGATGAAGAGATTCAGGGTCGGGTCAGATGTGCATCTCAAGCCTTTGGAAGACCCCCAAACCTGTGGGGAGTTGAAATTATCTACAAAGTTACATGTACTGTATATCAAGCAGTGGTCCTACCCACTCTGCTATATGGCAACGAGACATGGGTCACATACAGGAAGCACCTCAAGGTACTTGAAAACTTTCACCAACGTAGTCTACGTTCCATCCTCCGAGTTCGCTGGGAAGACAAGAGAACAAATGTCAGTATTCTTGCTGACACCAACTGTAGAAGCATCGAGACTACCATTTTCCATGAACAACTTCGCTCGACTGGCCATGTTACCCGCATGGACGACAATAGACTGCCAAAGCAGTTACTTTACAGTCACCTACCGAATAGTATACGTAATCTTGGCGGGCAACTGAAAAGCCAAATCGACACCCTCACCTGGGCGACAATTACTTCACATCGTAACGCTCGGAGGAACACCGCACGAGGTGTGAATGCTTTAGAGTTAGCCGGACTGTAAACCGAGGCAGACAAGCGCCAACACCGTAAAGATGCTGCCACAGCCCGTCTAGCACTCGATGTAGCTCTCCACATGTACAATATCTGTGAACGACTCTGCCGGTTTCCTTATCGGCCTATTTAGTCACTTCAAAACTCACCAATGAAGATGACATCCCTAATTACTCATATCATTGTATCATAGTTGAATGATCGTCATCCTCGATTCTGAGTGACAGCAAAGAAGTAGTAGTAGTAGTGTGTTTGTGTGTAGACAGTAGACTACCAAAGCAGCTACTTTACAGCCACCTAACGACTTTTAATCGTAATGCTGGCGGGCAACTGAAAAGATATAAGGATAGTCTTAAAACAAACCTTAAAACAAACAAGAACAGCCAACGGCAGAAAGACGCTGCCGCCGCCTCCCCCCTCCCCCCACACTACAATATACAGCATGTAACCCCCACTTGTGCAACATCTGTGATCGAATCTGCCCACTTGTGCAACATTTGTGATCGAACCTGCCGGTCCCGTATCGGCCTCTTTCATCACCTCAGAACTCATCCTTAATAACTCGTATCATTGTATCAAAGCTGAATGATCGTCATACTCGATTCCGAGTAATAGCTGAGTAGTAGTAGTAGTACTTGGCCAGCGCGGCGTGGGTGTGGTGGAGTGTCCTCCCTGATCTAAAGTGTTATTGGAGGGGACATATTCGTAGTGTGGGAGCGGGAATTTCACAGTGTGTAGCTGAATATCGGATGTCACCCTAAGCATTGTCACCAAAGGTTCTTCTCATCCGTTACAGCATTAATCGCAAATACACGAATTCCGTGTGTTCACCGGCGATCACCAAGCGAGTTGTGAGTATTTGGTGGGACGGCTAGTGCAGGTGCCAGTGCCAGTATCGATAGCCCTACTTTGGCATGGGTGGCATCGAGACTCTCGCCCATATGGGGCCAAGTGTTCTACGCTTGAGGTCGCCTCCCCAAGTAACGGTCACTTCATGTCGTGACAGCCGACCAAGTGAGTATATATAATTAATATTGCATCAGTGCGACCATAGAAATAGTGGTTATTTCTGCCAAGGATATATAAACAAGTGTTAGGTGTGACAATTCTTGCTCTCAGTGTATCATTCTGATGTGTGGTTTGTCGCCCACAGGGGGGGGCCTACACACCCACGCGTGTATGTATGCCCCTACTACCCGGACACAGCAATCCAGCCTGTCACCTCTCTGCCCTTTACTCATAAGAACTAGTTACTTCTTCTGTATGGGACCAAAGCAAATGTCGGAGGAGGACGTAACTGTCACCGAAGGTGCGGAACACTATTCCGGGTAACAGACATTGTTGTGTTTGTGCTAGCCAGAACCCAAATTGCACTAGCTTTGATTGTGCGAGAAACCATGTGTGGTTTGCAGAAAGGGAAACAATTGTCGGAACTAACATGGCCACAGTGGATATCGCCGGGACCCAACCGCCCGACGATATCCTAAATGATAGCAGTGAGTCTACTCAATCTGAAAATGTAGTACTAATAAACGCTGCTCCAATAGTAGCAGATGTTCACGAGGTGAATGAGAGACAGCCACCACAGTGGAATGGCATGTCAATGGAAAATGCCAACATATGGGTTAAAGAAATTTACTCAGAAATTGTCAGGTGGTCGCCAGCTAACCTATTTGAACCACCCACGTGTGCTGTCACCAAAGAAATGATTCGGGAGATGATTCGCCTCAAAACTGAGTACACTCAGGACTACTTCCTTGCCCCTTAGCTCTTCAAATGCTGGCAATAATACCACATCTATTCGGTCAGAGTACACAAAAAAAGACTGAGCACAAAGAAAATGCGGCAGCAATGAAGAGAAGATTGACAATGTGGCAGAATAGAGCCCTTAATGATCTCCTTTGTGGAGCAAGAACACTGCATGAGACTAAAATTTATAGGAGATGGAAAGCAAAACACCGATGATGTTGCAAGAAAGTTTGGAAACAAAATGCGTGTGGGAAAAGTGTCTTTGGCGGTTCTGCCAATAAACAGAGAAACATTAAAAAAATACAAAGAAAAACATCCCCCTGCAAGTGAAGGCTGTCCTGTTCGA
Source organism: Homarus americanus (assembly GCF_018991925.1). NCBI lineage: Eukaryota > Metazoa > Arthropoda > Malacostraca > Decapoda > Nephropidae > Homarus > Homarus americanus. The sequence continues at coordinate 27,764,035 of NW_024713129.1, read as the reverse complement.
GAAAATAACAGGAAGGATGGTGTGGAAAAAGGCACTGAAGACTCAGGGAGGAGCTGGCCCATCAGGTCTGGATGCAAACGGTTGGAGAGTCATCCTCAGCACCCACAAGTTTGACCCCGTAGCAAGTGATCTCTGCACTGCCATTGTCGTCCTTGCAAGAAAGCTGGCATCCTCGTGCTGCCAACACCTCCAGGCCCTGACGGCCTGCCGCCTCATTCCCCTGGATAAGAATCCAGGATGTAGGCCTATAGGGGTATGGGAAATGCTGAGGCGGATCATCGGAAAATGCATAATGGAGGTGGTAAAGGATGATGTCAGGGCAGCAGCAGGGAACCTGCAAGTTTGTGCTGGCCACCAGGCTGGAGGGGAAGCTGCCATTCACGCCATGAGAACGATATTTGAGCAGCGTGATTGTGAGGCCGTTCTCCTGGTGGACGCTTCAAACGCATTCAAAATACTTAACCGCAAGGCCGCACTGCACAACATCAATATCAAGTGTCCAAGCTTTGCAATGTATGTTGAAAATTCCTTTAGGAATCCATCAGACCTCTATATAGTAAACAACAAGGCTCTAAGAAGTGATACCATCGTACAGTCAACCGAGCGAACAACACAGGGGGACCCTGTTGCAATTGCAATGTACGCAATAGGCCTATGCGTGCTCCAACACACAATAAAATTTGAAACAACTGAGATCAAGCAAGTGGCATATGCTGACGACCTTACAGGAGCAGGAAAAGTGGAGGACTTCAAAAAGTGGTGGGACCTGGTAATATCACGTGGTCCACAAATAGGGTACCACCCAAATGCCAGCAAGTCCTTCCTCATTGTGAAGCCAGAACATTATGAACGGGCAATGGAGGTGTTCGGTAGAAGTGAGGTCAAAATAACAAAGGAAGGCCAAAGACATCTAGGTGCAGTAATAGGCACGACTGACTTCAAGACCGAGTACGTAACGGGAAAGGTGAATGAGTGGGTTAGGGAAATCCAAGCTATGTCTGAGATTGCTAACACAGAGCCACATGCGGCTTTTGCGGCATTCACCCATGGAGTCAAGCATCGCTGGAACGACCTGATGCGCACTATCCCTGATATTGGGCCCCTCCTCCACCCTCTGGAAGAAGCTATCAGCGTCAATTTCATTCCCAAATTAGTGAAACACCCTCACTTAACCCCAGCAGAAAGATCACTCCTTGCACTACCACCGAGACTGGGAGGTATGGGATTGACCAATCCAGAGGAGATTGCTGCCACCGAACATCAAAACTCAGTTAAGCTCACGGCAGCCCTCACGGACCACATAATAGCTCAGAACGCAACAGGGGAGGTGGATACCAGTGAAGTAAACAAGATTCGAAGGTCCATTACGACAGAACGACAGCACAGCCAAAGTAATAAGTTGCAGCAACTGTTGTTGCAAGTACCAGAGAATTTGAAAAAAAAAGTAGCTATAGCGCAGGAGGTGGGTGCCTCGAACTGGTTAACTACGTTACCGATAAGGGTAAATGGTTTCAGTCTCAATAAACAAGAATTTACAGATTTCAATGCTCTAAGGTACGGTAGGCCAGTGGAAGGTTTGCCCTCCCAATGCGTGTATGGCTCTTCCTATGACGCCGATCATGCCATAGTGTGCAAGAAAGGGGGCTTCATATGCATGAGGCATGACGAAGTAAGGGATCTCACAGCAAATATGTTCAAGGAAATCTGCCGTGATGTCAGGGTAGAACCGACCCTCCTTCTATTGGACGGTGAGAATTTCCAACATAGGACTTCAAACATCTCCAACAAAGCCTGTGTTGACGTCAGTGCTCGAGGATTCTGGACGCAGGGACAGCGAGCCTTCTTCAGGATTTTTTATCCCATGGCTGCATGTCACAATCACTTAGCTCTAGATGTTGCACACAGGAGGAACGAGAACGACAAGATAAGGGCATACTGGGAGAGAATTCAGAACGTTGATCAAGGCAGCTTCACTCCTCTAGTGTTCACAACCTCTGGTGGGATGGGACCAAGTGCAAGATTCTTCTACGCCAGACTCGCAGAGGTGCTATCCGACCAGAAGCAGCAGCCCAGAAGTTATGTTACAGCCTGGATGAGATGTCGACTGTCCTCTCTCCTTAGGTCAGCTTTGCTCTGCCTCAGGGGAACGAGAGCATCGGCGCCAAAGCCGACAACAGTTGCAGATATTGACTATGAGGTAACAGTCACTGAACGCCGCATAGATCTGCGGCTCAACTAACTCAACACAATTGGGATAGCTACTGATGTATTAGGATATTTAATTTTAATGTAATAAAATGGTGGCAAAGGTATGGCTATAAGGGGAGGATGGAGGTCATATAAAAAAAAACAGTATGCTGCACATAGGAGGAACGAGAACGACAAGATAAGGGCATATGGGGAGAGAATCCAAAACGTTGATCAAGGCAGCTTCACTCCTCTAGTGTTCACAACCTCTGGTGGGATGGGTCCAAGTGCAAGATGTTTCTACGCCAGGCTCGCGGAGGTGATCTCCGAACAGAAGCAGCAGCCCAGAAGTTTCGTTACAGCTTGGATGAGATGTCGACTGTCTTTCTCTCTCCTTCGGTCGGCTTTGCTCTGCCTCAGGGGAACGAGAGCTTCTGCCCCAATTCCGACAACTGCTGCAGATATCGACTGAATGCCGCATAGATCTGCGGCTCAACTAATTTAACACAGATAGGATAGCTACTATGTATTAGGATATTTAATATTAAGGTAATTAAATGGTGGCGAAGGTGTGGCTATTGGGGGAGGCTGGAGGCCACGAAAAAAAAAAAAAAGTAGTAGTAGTTGTAGTAGTAGTGTGTGTGTGTTTTACTTTGCATTGCCTAACTTGACTAAGGACAGTACAGTACTCGTATATTCATTATGTTTTGTGAATTTTGAAGAAGAAAAATGTTATAGAATCATGACTGTCTCTAACGGACAGTCATGCCTATGGCACCTACTTTTTTATGTAAAAATTATTTTTATACATATTAATCACCTCTTAGAGAATTACTAATTTTATTAAGAATTTTTTTAGTTTTTAAATTTTATTATTATTTGTTTAGTTATATTACTATAATCCGAGAACAATACAAAGTTACTCTGCAACTCAGACGCCTTACAAAAATGCAGAGAGAGAGAGAGAGAGAGAGAGAGAGAGAGACAGAGAGAGAGAGAGAGAGAGCCTACACAATTATTCACTTAACACCCACCACCTCTAGAACCTATCGCTGTCACTATCCGCACATGGAATAACACGTCATACACCCGCAATGTCTACAAAATGCAGAGCTGCAGAGAAGACGGGGAAGCCGGGATAAATCCTAGGCGCCTGAGCCTTCAGAGGATATAACTACTAATTATATCTGTAAAGAAGGCCCATATTTTTATCTTTCCCGGGGCCCTATCCTGCTCTCGACTGCCCTAAAAATGGTTATTCTCCGCGCTTTATAGTTAAGGTAGTAGGTATAAGGCAGCTACCAAACAGGGAGGTACTACCGCCTGGGAAGATATTGAAAGCATAATGTGTTGTCTAATGGTGGATCCTGCTGCCACATGGCATCACGAAAATTGTGACCAAGTCCCAGGTTGCTGATCTGACTTTCTGCCTCATTTACACACAATTGCAGGGTCTCAATTGTTTCTCTTAATATTGACAACACAACATACATATATTGTTTCTCACTTTTTATTTATTTTTTATTTTGTACACCATGTACACGCAGTTTGTGAGAACCCTTGGTCTTATTATCTCCACTGAGAAAACTAAGGTGTTCAACAAACGAGCTGGTAACCGCAAACGCGGTCCAGCCAAGTTCAAGATAGGTAACAACACTATTGACTATGTCTCTTCTTTTAAATATCTTGGAAGTGGAGGAGTAGCCAGGTCTCGAAGTAGGGAATAGCCAGGTCTGGAAGTGGTGGGAGTAGGCAGGACTAAGTAGGAGGAAGTAGGGAGGTTCGGAAGTGGGGGAGTAGCCAGGTCTGGAAGTAAGAGGGAGTAGCCAGGTCTGGAAGTAGGATGGAGTAGCCAGGCATGAAAGTGGGGGAGTAGCCAAATCTGTAAATGGGGAGTAGCCAGGCTTGGACGTAGGAGGGAGTAGCCAGGTCTGGAAGTAGGAGGAGTAGCCAGGTTTGGAAGTGGGGAAGCAGGCAGGACTGGAAGTGGGGGAGTAGCCAGATTTGGAAGTGGGGAGGGGGGAGTAGGCAGGACTGGAAGTGGGGGGGAGTAGGCAGGATTGGAAGTGGGGGGAGTAGCCAGGTCTGGAAGTGAGGGGAGTAGCCAGATCTGGAAGTGAGGGGAGTAGCCAGGTCTAGAAGTGGGGGAAGTAGGCAGGACTGGAAGTGGGGGAGTAGCCAGTTCTGGAAGTGAAGGGAGTAGCCAGGTCTGAAAGTGGAGAGAGTAGGCAGGGCTGGAAGTTGTGGAGGGGGTTTTATTTTTATAAAGTAAATATCCTTCCATTAAGGTATAATAAATTTTGTTTTCACATAATGTACAGTGTTACAAAAGCAGTTATATAATTACAGCCCATTATTACGCACTTAAGATTGATAAATAATTGAAATACATAGTTTATCAATCTCAAAAGAGTTGATCAGTTCATTTAGATTTTAAACAAATTGAGTATTTTTAATTTCTTTGGGTGACGATGGATAAAACTATCCCCCAGCTTGGTGTATTAAGTCATAGTGCATATATTATAAAGCGAAGTTCTTTCAGTTGTAGGTAACTATTGTCTTGACTAATCTAAGATACGCACTGTAAGACTTTAATGCTAGAACCGCTGTAATACGTCAAAAGTGTGTCCCGCACCATAGTACGCCTCATACATTCCTTCAGTCTTCTCAACTTAGCTAGTGACTTTTTTCATATTAATCTAACTAATGTTCAAAATATGGGTGAACTTAGCATAACTTAGTTACCCCTGAGTTTAATCTTAAAAGTTAATTGCCCCAAACATGATATGAGTGTAAATAAAACTGATTCTTTATCATAATATTCTTACCGAAGACTGATAGTAACAAAGATATATAAGTTTTGTTTTTTAGATATTAAAATAGGTAGATCATATGAAGATTAGACACCCGCAGCTTATTTTACCTGATGATTAAAAACTCTAACGCTACCTGGGAAGGACAGGATACGTTACGTTTGCGTTAAGGCGTTTAATCATCAGATGGAATAAGCTAGGGTGCCTAATCTTCACGTGATCCAAAAAGTACACAAGTAAATTTGTAGGGCTTATACTCTAGTGTAGTGATATTATTGCGTATAAGTTGGATATTTTATCTTCACTTACGTACACATATACTTAAAGGCGTAATGTTTCAGTCTTGTTCTTCTATTGAAAGGAATAAACTATATACATAACCATTAGCCACGAGATTCTCTTGCATCTAAATATGATACTGTTTAGTATTTGTGATGAAATAAAAGTCTGACATTTGTCAAGAAATGAAAAAAAACAAATCTGACAGTATTATATATAAATTTTGTTGTAAAATATGCCAGGATAAAGGGAAGTGAGGGAGGAAGAGAAGGGAGGGAGGGAGGGAGAGTATGAGGGAGGGAGGGAGGGAGGGAGGGATCCTATTGACAACCTCGCTCCTCTGCACACTGCCCAGGGCTGGAGGGTCACCGTTCTTTTCTTGGACTATTCAGAAAACGTCCACAGCCTGCAGGAGCAAAACTTAAATTTAGAAGCTCAAGTGTACCAAGAGGAACCTGCTTCACTGTCATATAATTGATTCATATTCAGATGTGGTAGTCAGTCTTTTCTTGAGGCTCCTGACAATTCACAATTCAAAATACATGGAATTCAAACAGTGTCTACAACTTTATGACCGAGTGACTGACTTGCTGAGAGAATTTTTCGTTGTGTAACAGCATACAGGTACACTACACACAAGGCAGTCCACGCCACTTATAAGCCAGAAAGACTGTCGGACTCGAAATTTCTAACCGGCAATTTCGCTGGGTGCATCCCTCCCCTCCCCTCACCCCCAGAAACACACAGACCAGACAATTAATTGGTGGTCAGCCAAGGTGTAAAGTCAACGCTTAACCCGGAACTATCACCTCGTCCTGTACTACCCAGTAAGACCCTGCCATAATTTACGGTCTCACAGTAATACAGAAATTAATCAATCGCGACTGTGACATGTTAGCAAGTGGATACGTAATCTATCACGGACGGACGGACGGACAGATGGACGGACGGTCGGAAGGATGGACGGTTGGATGGATGGACGGTTGGATAGACGGACGGACGGACGGACGGACGGACGGACGGACGGACAGATGGACAACATCACTGCTATATATCCTCAAACTTTCGGTCCGTGAGGAATACTGAGAGAAATTTAACGCCGGTCAACAATGAATGGTGCTCCCAATACAGTAAAAGGAATTATTTTCTATCTTCATAAAACTTAGAAAAATTGGTGTATATGCATGCTTAGGAAAACGTGAAACCCCTAAAAATTGCATCGAAAAATACTTTGATGGTGTTGAAACACGAGGAAATGGTATAATGCTCCAGAGGTATGAGGACGTCCCTGAGGCATGAGTGTGAGGACGCTCCCACACATCTAAAACGGGTAAAAACACGAAGCAGGTTCGCTATTAGCCTGTAAAACAGCATAATGAAACCATGGCAACATGATGAAGGTCATTTTATCTCAGTGTAGCAAGAACTTTCCAGGAGAAAAACGGATGCTTCTAAAACAGGTGAATGTGATCACTGTACTCACTTGAATGGAAGAAGTGAGGCTCTGACGGGAAGAAGGTGGGAGGGGGAGGACTCCAATACCCCCATAGACTGCGTGAGGGGAGGGGAGACTTTGATATAGACAGCGACGGGACCACAGGCGAAGACAAAGATGGTGAAGGATAAAGAGTGGATCCGACGTCCGCGTGAACGAGTAGACGGGGCATCACGTTGACTCATTGATAAGGGAGGGACACCGACGTCCTCAAAGATGAAGGGGAAAAGCATAACGTTCCTACTGTTGTGGGATGCGAAGGACTACAGACTTAGTTGATGAATAAAATGATAATCAATGACTATGATAACTTGGACGTACCTGAAGTATAGTGTGTTGATGTTCCTCGAAGAGCTGTTTTAACTCACACTTACCTGAAAAATTAAAAGGGAAAATCCAGTTGAGATTACCTGCCGTCTATCGTACATACACAAACCTATATAATTCACACTTAGCTTACAGGAACAACTAAGGCAGAACCAATGATCTTAAGCATTAGTTTATGCCAAATGGATGTCAAGAACACAACAGTAGTATTATTAGTAGTTACCTTGTGCAGCTGGTCGCGGAAACCCTGGCGCCATACAGGATCACCTCCTGGATCCGTCTTAACATTTACATGATATCTCATGACCCTTGACGACACATTGCTGTACTCAATGACAACCTTTACACCTTGCGATAGTTCAAGACACTTTACGACACTTTGTGGGACTTCACAGCACATTATGACAATTTTCGACACCGTATGACACTATTGTATGTTGCTTTGACACTTTATAAATATTCGAGACTTTATAACACTTTTTGCCACTTTATGACTCTAAGAAACTATATGGCCTTTTACGGCACTTTAGAATACTCACAATTTACGACACTTCGTGACACTTAAAAACAGTTTAACACTTTAGGACAATTCATGACATTTTAGGACTCTTTGGCAGCTTAGGACACCAAAACACTTTAGGACACTTCATAGTGGTTGAGAGGAGTGAGAATGGAGCAAGTTACCAAACATCATCAATAACTCGAACATGCTGGATAGCTTCAAATATAGGCTGGACGGATATATGAGCGATAGGTCCGCTGCAGTATCCTCCATGCTTATGTTCTCATGTTCTTATAACACTTTAGGACACTTCATAACACTTGCGGACTCATTGACACTTTAGGACACCCCATGACACTTTAGGACACTGTAATAGTACCATAATCTTAGAGTAAATTATATCTTGTTTTAAAAAAGTATGTATGAAAATTCAGTTAAGAAACAGAGAGCCTGTGAGACGTGACGTCATAAGCATGTGGCGTTCCATAGGCCGCCTTTGTTTAAGGGTCAGTCTAGGTTGGTGTTTCTGTCAGTGAACATGGCACGTGGGGTAACAAAAATTAGTAAGTGTATTGAAGATTTTATCCATTTTATGAAATGTATTGTGATTCATGTGATCCCGTTTAGGAGAATAGGTTTATTGTTTTGAAGTGTAATTGTCAATCTTAATAGAAAGTGTTCAATAAACGAAGAACCGTTAAAAGTGTCATACACTATTATTACAACACTTCAAGATGCTTTAGGACACTGACACTTCAGAACAATAAGACTTTACGACACTTCATGACGCACCTCTGACATTTCATAGCACCTTTTTATTGTGCAACACATCTTACAACATTAAACGCCTCTTATTACACTTAACGGCACTTGGTCAGACTTCTGGCATTTGAAAGCACTTTATAATACTTTTGGATATAATATGAATATTTGTGACATCACGTGGCACTTTATGATACTTTATACAACTCTTATGACGCACATGTGTGTTTTTGGCACCCACAATTATTACTTTGTGTCATGAGTCTTGACACAAACATTTCACAGCACTTATAAACACTTTACGTTACTTACAAACACGTCATGATACATGTGATCACTTTACAATAATTATACAAATTTTAAGGCACTTAAAATCACTCTTCGAAACTTAATACCACTTTGAGACAGACTGTTTGTTTGTCTAGATGCCTTCTCTTACTTACAGTATAACTACTTTACGACACTTATAAACACTTTGTGATATTTACAAACAATCCATGACACTTATAACATTTAACTTCACTGACGAACATTTTGCAGTCCTTGTCAATTTCAGTCTCTTCGCCGAGTACTTGTTTGTCTATAAGCCTTCGTGTACACCCTTACCGGCACTAAGAGAGAGACAGCACTGACAACGTACTGTATGTCTTGTCCTGAGTTTGGTAGTGTTTTGCTCGCTCGCTTCTCCATACACGTAGCTTTAGAGATCTTTGTCTTTATTTGTTGTAATTATAATGTTTAAGGTAAAGTATTACACAAGATTATATACCATTTAGTTTGTATAATGACTCGTTTTTGGATGATTAAGTGATGATAGAAAATGGATCACAGCTGTTCCTGAACCCTGGAAATACCTACGTCATAGATGTCTCAAAGTGGTGTCGTTCAACTGGTGATAAAAAGCATCCATAAATGTTTATATTGCTTATCCCGCTTTATTTGCTTAATAAAACAAACAAAAAAATTAGTAACAAACGAAAATAACACAAATCTCCATTGAACATAATACATAACGAAAGAACACATTTTAAATTATTTTCTTATTCCGAAAACTAACGCTTTCGAAGACGCCTGTGTTGTCTCAGGACGAACAACCCAGACCACGACTAAACCAGAGCCACCAACAGACTCCAGACATCTGTTTGGTACATTGTGTGGTTTCATATTTTAGACAGACTACAGACAACCCAAAGAAAGTCAACCCACCTTAAACTTAATTCATGAAAGGTGTTCAAAGACAAGTTATCGTACACAAGCTGTTTGTTTGGACACAAACTTGCATCCAGACACTGCAGCACGAAAAACGATCGAGGAGGTTTGTGCGTTTCTGAAGGTGGGGTCACGGGGTGGGAGAGGGATGGAACCAGCGAAGTTATTGTAGAAATTTCGAGGCCGCCAGTCTGTGTGGCTAAAAGCAGCGTGGCCTGTGCCTTAAGAAAACTGTGCTTTTGGGTGTATGATTATTGCGGAAGTTATTTCCCAAGCTTGTTAAAAATTAATAACTGGTTAATTCTGTAGTGAAAAATGTTTACTGTACAGGAATGAAGGGTGAAGTTTGGCTGGTTCGCAATACTTCAATAGTAGTAGTGGCAATCGTAGTAATACTGTAGTAGTAGTAGCAGTGGCAGTGCTAGTAGTAGTAGTAGCAATCGTAGTAATACTGTAGTAGTAGTAGCAGTGGCAGTGCTAGTAGTAGTAGTAGTAGTAGTAGTAGTAATAGTATTAGAATTCAGAATGTTGATCAAGGCAGCTTTACACCTCTGGTGTTCACAACCTCTGGCGGGATGGGACCAAGTGCAAGATGTTTCCTTGCAAGACTGGCCGAGGTGTTATCCGAACAGAAGCAGCAGCCCAGAAGTTACGTTGCAGCTTGGTTGAGATGTCGACTGTCCTTTTTCTTCTTAGGTCTGCATTGCTTTGCCACAGGGGATCGAGAGCATCGGCCCCAAAGCCGACAGCAGTTACAGATATTGACTATGAGGCAACAGTCACTGAATGCCGCATAGATCTGCGGCTTAACTAATTCACCACAGCTAGGATAGCTACTTTTATATTAGGATATTTAATTTTAAGGCAATAAAATCGCAGCGAAGGTGTGGCCATTGGGGGAGGCTGAAGGCCACGTTAAAAAAGTATTATTAGTAGTAGTAGTTTATAATGAACAGTTTGGGAACCATTCTTGTTCGAGGAACACTAATTTAGGAACCAGTAGATAACTCTTTGCACACCAGTACACCCATTAAAGCCGTTGTAAAATAGTAATATTAATAAATTAAGGCCTGAGTCATTACCATCTCTAAAATTAATTCTTACACAGATAAACAAAACTTAAATAGTGAAAATAAAATAGAACGTGACAAGGTTAAAGTAGAAAACAGTCCAAAACACACAATAGTGCCTCCATGTCAAGGTGATTTGGGTGAGTTTATTGTACCAGAGTACATAAAGCAGCTTTGTCATTTATCCACGCGAGTTGGCACTGTTTGAGGCATACACTACATGAGAGGGAATACCAGAGTAGTGAGCTCCATGACGGGGTACAGTAATATTTATTGTTATTACACCATACTGTACTACTGTATATGGGAGTTGGGCCTTGCTTGTGGAAATGTATATACAGTATTTTATAGACGTTCCCTTTTAGCCGATGTATACATATTCGTAGGCAATTATTATGTAAATAAATATATAGTCCATAAATATTGTCTGTCTATCTCACAGTCTATCTATATATCCTCCATATACCTGGATATTGAGACCAGAAGCAATGATTCATCTCTCAATTTTGATATTAGTCCCCCTAGGAATTAAACAAATCCTTTACTAACTTAGTTGACTTTCAATTCCATCCACCACCCTCCCCTAGATGGAGATTTTGGTAAAGCTCATCTCTAAAAGGGTTTGAATCCTTTATAATCGAGAAAACCATGAGATCTGTCACAAACAAACAGGGTTTATAATTCCATGCAGCCCACACATTTCTATCGGACGTGTAGTTGCACTTATTATTGCAAATTCTCTCGTCAGTCTCCGTATTTATTCTATGCTCATATATTCCAATGAGTTTTTTTTCTTCAGGAGGGCACCGAAATATCTGGGAGGATATAGGCAAAGACTGTAACTCCTAACCTAACCTAACCTAACCTAACATAACATAACATAACCTATCCTAACCTAACCTAAACTATCTTAACCGAACCTAATCACACATTGCAAGATATACTGATTAACTTTACTCAGTGTACATTCTTACATAGTACAACATTACATGACAAATATCCTGATAAATATTCCCTCAGTTTACACTATTATCTCCTCACTCTGATTCCTAATATCAAGCAGCCTGTGTCTCAGTACCACCTCAAATGTTAATTGCAGAGGAGTGCCATTTCTCGTAAATGGGCTAATGTTCGTCTGGCACTGTTAACAACTCGTATTGGTACTATTAATTACCCATACTGACATTGTTGATAAGTTATACTGACAATTGTTGATAACTCATACTAGCAATGTTGATAAACCTAAAGTATACTGACATTGTTGATAACTCATACCAGCAATGTTGATAAACCTACAGTATACTGACATTGTTGATAACTCATACCAGCAATGTTGATAAACCTACAGTATACTGACATTGTTGATAACTCATACCAGCAATGTTGATAAACCTACAGTATACTGACTATTGTTGATAACTCATACTAGCAATGTTGATAAACCTACAGTATACTGACATTGTTGATAACTCATACCAGCAATGTTGATAAACCTACAGTATACTGACATTGTTGATAACTCATACTAGCTCTGTTGATAACTCAAACTGATGAGAACTCATACTGGCAGTTGTTGATAACTCAAACTGTCATTGCTGACAACTCATAATGGCACTTTTGATAACTCATACTGGCACTAATATTACTCATACTGGCACTGTTGATAACTTATGCTGGCACTATTAATAACTCATACTGGCACTAATAATAACTCATACTGGCACTATTAATAACTCATACTGGCACTATTAATTACTCATACTGGCACTATTAATAACTCATACTGTTTCTGTTGATAACTTATACTGACGCTGTTGACTGACTGTTGATAATTCATACTGGCACTATTAATAACTCATACTGACACTGTTGGCAACTCATGCTGGCACTGTCGACAACTCATACTGGCACTTCAATAACTCATACTGGCACTACAGACAACTCATGCTGGCGCTATTAATAACTGATATTAGCACTATTAATAACTCACACTGGCACTAATAATAACTCACACTGGCACTATTAATAACTCATACTGACAATATTAATAACTCATACTGGCACTGTTGATAATTCATACTGGTATTATTTATAACTCACACTGACACTGTTGGCAACTCATGCTGGCACTGTTGACAACTCATACTGGCACTTCAATAATTCATACTGGCACTATAGACAATTCATACTGGCACTATAGACAACTCATACTGGCACTGTTGATAATTAATACTGGCACTGTTGATAACTCAATCTGTAGCTGTTCATAACACATAATGGAACTGTTGATAATCATATTGGTACAGTTAATAACTTATACTGGCATTTAATAACTCATGCTGGCACTGTTGATAACTTATAATGACGCTGTTAATAACTCATACTGGCACTATTAAAAACTCACACTGGCAATGTTGACAACTCATACTGGAACTTTTAATAACTTGTATTAGCACTATTATTAATACATACTGGCACTATTAATAACTCATAGTGGCACTATTATTAAATCACTGTTGATAAATCATACTGGCACCTTTAATAACTTGCTCAGGCGCTCAGGCTTGGTCAGGTCACGTAACCCACAAATCAAGGGTAAGTCAGGTCACCTGAGGAGGAGATGGGTCTGGGTGCTTCTTATTCTTCCCACTGGTCTTTGGGAGATAAAAGTTTTCTTGGGTAGACTCCCACGTGTTTATTAAAAGAAAGGTGACGTAGGAGGTGAAGATGTTGATTTGATGTGGACATGACTTGGGTATAATGTGGGTATGACTTGGGTATGTGGGTCTGACTTGGGGTATCTTATGGGTATGATGTGGGTATGACGTTATAATGAAGGTAATCTCAGGTAGAAAGTAAAGTAAGAGTTATAGTTGTAGGATTGTAAAGTGAGGCAAACTGGTAGCTTGCCGAATAGTTATTTAACTTGGTACATACTCTTGGGGGGAAATCTTCTAAACAACAATTCTAAGTACAGCTATTTATTACTTAACTGAATGGCATGGACACATTAATGGATCATTCTATTGACGTTACTAGGCAATGACTCCCGAACACAAACATAAAATGGATACTCTTCCCACCATAAGTAACCTACCATATGGATCGCTATGGCAGTTCAAAAGATATCGAAGTCTTTTAACTGCTAGGGGAACATGAGGACACGGGGGTGAGGAGACTGCAGTGGGAGTGGGTAAACAAAGTGAAAGATTACAGGGAAATAGTGTTAGGAATGACGACAAAATTAAAGCAGACAGGGAGTTTAAGCCTAAACGCGGTAAAGGGAGGACTCAGAACACGACTAACTTAAATGTCTACTATGCGAACAGTAGAAGTATGAGAAACAAAATGGGCCTTAGTATGTACCGAAAAAAATCGACATAAGAGCATTCACTGCAACATGGATCAACCTAGACTCACGTGAGTTACCGGTCGAATACCAAATTGCGGGTTACAAATTGTTCCATACCAATAGACAGACCAGGAAAGGAGGTGGAGTAGCAATCTATGTCAGGGATAATCTGAAGTGTGAAATAAATAAGGAAATAAAAACTGAGCGGAATACAGAAACAATTTGGATAGAATTAATCGACGGTAGGAAAAAATTAATCACAGGAATAATATATAGACCTCCCAATCTTGATAGAGTCAATGAGAGACTTATCTGGGATGAAATGTGCAGGGCTTCCATACTCAACAAAGTCTGTATAGTAGGCGACTTTAACCTTGGCCAAATAGATTGGACTGACCTTACGGGTAACTCAGAATCAGAGGATTTTCTCGAAACGATCCAGGACTGTTTCCTAAGTCAACATATAACCGAACCCACCCGGGGTAATAATATACTCGATTTAGTTCTGTCGAACAGAGAAAGCCTCATTAACAACGTCGAGGTAGGGAACGAACTTGCAAACAGCGATCACACAGAAATTAGATTCCAGTTAGATTATCAGGGCAGACGTAAGGAAAATTCCACTAAAGTACCAGATTTCAGAAGGGCAAACTTTGACAGTTTAAAGAGGCAGCTAAGAGAAGGGGTGTCGCGCTTGGGCGTGAACCTGACAGATGACACCGACCTGATAACGAGATCTGAGATAGCCAAGTTCCACGAATATTTAAATAATGAGTTACTTAATGCACAAAGACAGAACATACCTTACAAAAAACTCAGATCAGACAACAATGACCCTAAATGGATAAATAATTATTTAAAGAACATCATTGGCCAAATGAAGGCTATAGGTAGAAGGATAAATCATGGCGAATTTTACCTCCAGGGTTATTATAAGGTATTGGCGAGTAGGGTTAAAACCGAGATAAGGAAAGCCAAGAGGAATAATGAGGTAAGGATAGCAAGGTAGGCGAAGACAAACCCCAAAGGATTCTACCAAATGTATCAAACTAAAACACGAGAAAAGATTGGACCAATACGGTCAGATACCGGTGAGCTCACTGACAATGACGGAGAAATGAGCAATAATTTGAATAAATATTTTTCAACAGTTTTCACCACCGAAAATGTAAAGATGATTCCCGAGGCACCGATTCTATTCAGAGATAGTGTAGAAAACAAATTAAGCAAGATAGTAGTGACTAGTAGCGATGTTAGTAAGCAAATAGATAATTTAAAGTCTAATAAGTCACCTGGTCCCGATGAGATATTTGCCAGAGTATTAAAGGAATGTAAGGAAGAGCTTAGTATGCCCTTAGCAAAGTTATTTAACATGTCCTTAAAAACAGGTGTAGTACCAGAATCCTGGAGGATAGCGAATGTAATACCGATTTCAAGAAGGGGGATAGATCACTATCCTCTAACTACCGCCCAATCAGTCTAACATCAATAGTAGGCAAATTACTTGAATCAATCATTTCAAACTTTATTCGAAACCACCTGGAGAAGCACGAGTTGATCAATGATTCCCAACATGGCTTCACAAGCCGGCGTTCATATCTAACTAATCTATTAACATTCTTTTCATCAGTTTTCGAATCGGTGGACGAAGGGCACAATTATGATGTGGTATATTTCGACTTTAGCAAAGCCTTCGACAGAGTCCCCCACGATAGACTAATTAGAAAGGTAGAAGCACATGGCATCAAAGGTAATATCCTTAAATTGATTAGGGCGTCACTAGTGGAGTTCCCCAGGGCTCAGTACTTGGACCATTATTATATATTATATACATAAACGACATAGATATCGGCATAGACAGCAACATAAGTAAATTTGCTGATGATACTAAAATAGGACGTGTTATTAAATCTGACGAGGACTCCGCAAAACTACAGGAAGATCTAAACAAATTCTTCGAATGGTCTGAAAAATGGCAGATGAAATTCAACATGGACAAATGTAAAGTGCTCAGTATAGGAGATGTGAACAGGGAAACCAGATACCAGATGAACAACGATGCCATAGAGAAATCCGACTGCGAGAGAGATTTAGGAGTAATGATAAGTAGGAACCTTAAGCCAAGTAAACAATGTGTTTTTGCTCGTAACAAGGCTAATAAAGTACTTGGGTTCATACAAAGGAGTGTTAGTTACAAGACTAGCGAGGTCATCCTAAAACTGTATCTTGGGCTTGTGAGTCCACACCTGGATCACGCAGTTCAGTTCTGGTCACCGTATTACAGAATGGATATAGAATCTTTGGAAAGAATTCAGAGGAGAATGACAAGACTAATCCCGGGCATTAGGAACCTTGAGTATAGAGACAGGTTAAGGCATCTTAATTTGCACTCCCTCGAGAGACATAGAGCGAGGGGCGACCTGATAGAGGTGTATAAATGGAAGTGAGGGCTAAACAAAGGGGACATTACAAAGGTACTCAAACTATCCAACCAGGAGCGAACTCGTAACAATGGTTTTAAATTAAACAAATATAGATTTAGGCGTGAAATAGGTAAACACTGTTTGGAAACAGAGTAGTGGATGAATGGAACAAGTTACCAATTATCATCATTAACTCGAATACGCTGAATAGCTTCAAACATAGGTTGGATGCTTATATGAGCAATAGGGGTTGGGTGTAAATAGGACTGCCTATTATGAGCCAATAGGCCTGCTGCAGTTTCCTCCATTCTTATGTTCTTATGTGTGACCTGAGGGAGGCCCAGCATCTGGGGACTCTGACTGCAGGGCCTGGTAATGTTGGGGCGAGTGGTCCCGGCGGGTGCTGTACTCTGTCTACTGTGGGAGACTCTGCCAGCTGGGGACTCGGTGCTGGGAAGGGACGTCCCCCTCCCGACCTCGACTTGTGACGAGTGTGACTCTGTCTGGCTCTGGGTTCTGTCTCTCCCTGTCTGACTCCTGGAAAGAGCTGTAGGATCCTTTTATTGGAGGTCTCCGACCGGCTAGTGTCATCTCCTAATTATAACTAATCTGGGAGTGTCTAGACAGGTGTGTTTTGATCAGGCGTGGTGCTTGGTGGATCACAGGGTCATGTCGCTTATCGTGTTATGCTGGTCGGTAATGCTTCCTAATTATTACCACCCTGGGTTGTGTCTGGCCTGGTGTGTTTGGTCAGGTGTCGGTTGCTGACTGGGGGGCAGTTTCTTGAATTAAGAAGATCATGCCACCAGTTCTCTCACCACACAGTGGCGAGAACTCCTTTTCCCTTCGTGACCGTGACCTCTGTTGGGTCAGGTCTTAATCTTACTTTAATTACTGTAAGGTGGAACAATTTACGTGGGTTTACACCTGCTCATCTAGTTACTGCTATATGTGTTGCTCTTTTCTGGGCTGTCTGCTTTGGTCTGATAGAAAATCATTACATCATGATTATGACGAGTAAGACGTGAGTATGGCGTGGACATGACGTGGGTATGATGTGAGTATGATGTGGGCATGGTGGGGATATGGCGTGGGTGTGACGGGTATGACGTGAGTATGAACCAACCTTTATCACTCTTTTATTTCTTAAGCTTACTTTGTGTTTATTCAGTTAGTTTGTTTGTTAATTCACTTATTTACAATGTTTATCTGTATATTTTATAACACACAGGGGAAGGGAACAATGGGGAGAAAGGGGGAGGATGGGAGGGAGGGAGAAAGAAAGGGAGAGAGGGAGAGAAGAATGGAGGAAAGGAGAGAGAAAGAGGGAGGGCTCGTAATTTACCCCCCCCCACACACACACACACACACACACACACACATACACACACACATCTCGATTCTCTTGCACTTGGTGTACGTGTTTGAGGAAAGTAATGTTGAGAGGCACTTCAACAAATTTACCCGAAGAAACGCTCGGCCGCACGCCACTTGCATCGACAATTTTTCTTCCAGGATTAAAATCGTTTTATTTCTTCTTTAAACGAATATGTTGGCTGTTATTTTTCTGACCTGGCCAGAGGGTGTGTTAGGGGAATAGATTCTGATAAGTTGGTGATTTATGAGCGATATCTCCTCTGTGATTTATTTGTATATATTTAACTGTGTGTCTTTATATACAGTATATGTTTATATAGTTAAGTCGATGTATATTATGTAATTTTTGTGCGTATTTTTGGCTTAAATATATTTTTACGTATGTATAGTGTATGTTTTATTAATTTTGTTATATTTTCTCCATATATATATATATATATATATATATATATATATATATATATATATATATATATATATATATATATATATATATATATATATATATATATACTGTATATATATATATATATATATATATATATATATATATATATATATATATATATATATATATATATATATATATATATATATATATATATATATATATATATATATATATATATACATAGTGATATATATATATATATAATATATATATATAAGCAAGGCACGTGATCTATATGTTGATAACCACAAGGAAAGAAGAAAACACAGTTCCAGGCTTCGTGTAATTACATCCCAGGGTGAGTACAGTCTGTACTCACCCTGAAGATGAATACAGCCTGGAACTTGTTCTTCCTTGTGTTATCAGCATATATATACAATATATATATATATATATATATATATATATATATATATATATATATATATATATATATATATATATATATATATATATATATATATATATATATATATATATATATATATATTTTTTTTTTTAGAAGTTTAATTACTATCCGATGAGTTAGGACACAATGTATAAGGTGATGGCAACAGCGGAACACCGCTATTACAGCAGTATGGATGAGTATCACAGCAGAACACAACTATAACAGCAGTATGGATGAGTATCACAGCAGAACACAACTATTTCAGCAGTATGGATGAGTATCACAGCAGAACACAACTATTTCAGCAGTATGGATGAGTATCATAGCAGAACACAACTATAACAGCAGTAAGAATAAATGAATGAATGACAACAAATGAAAGGGGAAAAAAGTGTGTGTTTGATAGTGTTTCAAAGTAATTCAGTGTATTTTTTTTGGTCAAGATAATAAATCTGGTTTTATAACTATTGAAAGGAAGTAAATTGTTGAGTGTATTACAGTGGCAAATGTTTATTATTAATATATCGGTATTCATCATCATAAGTATCAACTTCATTGATTATCACCATTATCTTCATCGTCATAATTATTATTTTCATCATCATCACCACTACTATCATCACCGTCAATATTACCATCATTATCATCACGCTCATCATCGCTATCAATATCTTCACCACCACCATTACATCATCATCATCATCATCATCTTCATCATCCTCACCATCATCATCATCATCATCATTGTGAATATGATTAAAACAATCCATCTCCCTCCCTCCTATCACCCATTCCCCACAATCCCTCTCCCTCACTCCTATCACCCACCCTTCAAAATCCATTTCCTTCCCTCTCTGACTCCCACCACCCATTTTTCACAATCCCTCTCCCTCCATATCTCCCCCCCATTGCCACTCTACAAAAACCCACTCTTTCCCTCCCAACACCCATCCTGCTCAATCCCATTCCCGAAATCCGCATCATCGTCAGCCGCCGCCTCTTCTTCCTCCAAGCCTCTTACACACCTCAAAAAGCCGTTTTCTCCTTTAAAAAAAATGGGAAACCACTTGCTGTGTGCCCAGTAGTGTACAAATAGAAAACGAGAACCGGTAGCCGTACGCCCAGCAGCTATAAAGAGATTATATTTATGAACAGGAGATTTTGTCGATAAATGTAGTTTGTGTAAATGCAATATGTGATTTATACCTGCATGTGTTAGCTCTATGGATGCGTTGTTTTCTGATTCACCGACTGTTCTTTTGACTGAGAGATAATTTTCTTCCAGTCTTCGTCTTCTCCCTTTTCTTCTCCTTTACCTCTTTCTAGGCATAAATTAGTCTCTTTCTTACTTTGGTCATTATTAGATGTTTCTTTTCTCCTTCTTATTACTCCCCGGTTCCCTCATGAAACTCTTCCCCCATTGTCTTCCCCTTCCCGCTCCCCAACATTGACCACTCTTCACTAACCACTAACGCAGCTGATGGCCAATTCTTGGCCATTCTATTTGTTTTACACTAGAGTACATACTCTCAGAGGTGAGTGAGGGAGGTGGTTCCGATGGCCGAGAGGATACAGCGCTCGCCTTTTGTCCTATGGGACACAAGTTCGATCCTGGGTACTCCTAGTCCACCCAGCTGTAAATGGGTATCCGATTTTACAGTTAGGGAAGTGAAGACGGTTGAGTGCAGTGCCAGCTATGTTGCCTCCTTGCATAACTCGGCTGAATATACAGTATGTTGTATCCATACTGCCCCTAACAGACGGTAGGTCATGTCTTCGGGACCCACTTTCACTTTCAACTATCCCAGCACCGAGGAATCTTGTTTGGTGAAGCACTATTGAGGGAGATACATCACCCTCATCACCAATAAAGATCACTTACTATCATCACCAATCTCTCACCATCATAACCAATCTCTCGCCATCACCACTAATCTCTCACCAAAATCCACCAATCTCTTACCATCATCATCAATCTCTTGCGATCACCACTAAACTCCCACCATCATCACCAATCTCTCACCATATCACCAATCTCTCACCACATCACCATCATCACCAATCTCTCACCACCACCACCAATCTCTCACCATCATCACCAATCTCACTATCACCACCAAGAAAGATCTTTCACCAGCTTACAGTATTACAAAATCACGTTTCGCCTCGTTCAGGGCTTCAGGTTGACGCCAAGAGTTGACAAGAAATTAAAGGAGAGCTTTTGGTGGATTCACTTGTGTATAACTTTGAGTATTCTACAGCTGCTGTGCTTGGTTTTGGGAGGAGATGTTACTGTTGTGGTGTACAGCTTTGAGTATTTCATAGCTACAACGCCAATTATAATTTATGAATTCGCTAACACAGTTGTTACAGAGTCTTGCATTAACGAGACAAAAATACAGTGAGTGTGTGCTATTGAACTGTAATGAGTCTCTGCGGCGGTGCAGATATAGATTAAAAACTCTGCAGTATCTGTCTGGTTGTGATATGTCACTGTGGAAGTGTCTGAAAATCTTGGTGTCACTATTGGAAGTCAGTTATAAAATAGGTGTACCTAGAAGTAAATTTTCACTATTTAAGAATCTGTCACTGGTGAGTTGTTTCCTCCTTGCTTATCAATGCTGCAGTGCCGGACAGTGATGAGTCATCACTACATCGTTTAACACTGTTTTGACAGCTGTACTGTATCAGGGTTGAAGTAGTACCAGACAGTGATAAATGTCATTTAGGCAATTGATATCCATTGAGTAATTTACAGTGACTTCTTACGATATGGTGAATAAATGGCTCATACAATGCAGTGCTTATATAGTGAAGAACTAACCTCATAACATCAATGTAACAAATTCTAGCATTGACAAAATGACCATACCTCCCCCTCCCTTTTCATGTTCAGTGCTGAGATGACTGTTTACCTCGCGAGACAGACGACAACGAGCAATAAACGTCACTGTAGTTGTGATATCGACACAGGGGACAGGTGGAAAATTGATTTAGTTTCCCTTGGTTTCACTTCCCAGGAAGATCTTTCTTCCTCTTCTACCACCTCCTCCTCTCAGAACGATCTCCCATCCTCCTTAACCTCCTCCTCCTCCTCCAAGAAGATTTTTTCTCCTCCTCTACCTCTTCCGCATCCTCCTCCTCCTCTCTCCCCCTCATCAATATGTCGTTGGGTGGTGGACCTGATCAAACTTTAAGGAGGTCGGATTTTACTCTGGGAGTTTCCGCAGGTTTACCAAAAATGCTTCGGATGCCCTTTTCTCGCCAATTGTTTAATAGTAGGATTTCCTGCTCCTTCCTCCTTCTCTCACCTCCTCACCCTTACCCCTCCCCCGTTGATCCCCCTGAATCCACCCTCACCCCCTTACCTTCACTCATCCCCTTCCCCTCCACCTCCCTGCCACCCCTCTGAACCTCCCTCTTCCCCTAATTACCTGTCTTGGGGATAAAATAAGAATGGTCGAAATTGAGTGCAATTTACTGTATATTCGCACACTTTGCTGTCGCTCGGTCGAGTAGGACGATCATCCAGCTATGATACAATGATATGAGACATTAAGGATTTCATCTTCGTTGGCGAGTTCTGAGATGACTAAAGAGGCCGATATGGGACCGGCAGGGACGATCACAGATGTTGCACATGTGGAGGGGCTACATCTAGTGCGGGAGGGGCGGCGGCAGTATCTTTCCGACTCCATTAACACCTTCTTGTGTGGTGCTCCTCCAAGCGTTTCGGTGTGGAGTAATCGTCTCCCAGGTGAGGAGGTCGATTTGGCACTTTTTCTGGTTTATCTTAAGACTCTCCGTATACCTTTTCAGTTGCCGGCCAGCGTTTCGTTTACTATTCGTTAGGTGACTATAACGTTGCTGCTTTGGCAGTGTACTGTCTTTCATGAGCGTAACATGGCCAGTCCAGCGTAATTGTTCATGGATAATGGTAGCTTCGATACTTCTACAGTTGGTGTCAACGAGAATACTGGCATTTGTTCTCTTGCCTTCCCAGCGAACTCAGAGGATGGAGCGTAGACTACATTGGTGAAATTTTCAAATGCCTTGAGGTACCTCCTGTATGTGACCCATGTCTTGCGGCCATATAATAGGGTGGGGTCCTTTTCTTTTCCTACTTCAGATACAACAAATACATCTCACTCTATGCGTTGTCGGGCGTGTCAACATCCTCCGCACTAACGCAGCTATGAGCCAATATCGATTTATCTTGTAATCTGTATATCGCAATTTTTTAGGTAATAACTATAGTACTGATGGCTAAAAAATCCGATATACCAATGTAAGTATAAGATTTCTGGGACTATTGAAATACTCTCCTTTAAATCGGAATTATACAGGGTATTCCAGAAAAATGCCCCTAAAATACTTTGCTCGGAAAAGTACACAACACAAAATTTTTCTTTTGAGTTTGCTTTATTTTAATGCCAAAACCTGTAAGTTTATTTTCACACCACATGTTCAATGTAAGTCCGTTTCCCACCAACCACTGCTTGTATTCTAACAGAAAGATTGTTCATCCCTCTTGGGAAAGTTTCAAGTGGAATATTTCGAATTTCACGTCGGATGTTGTCCTTGAGTTGTTCAAGGTTCCTTGGTTCGGGTTGGCGTAAATCCCATCCTTCAAATGCCCCCAAAGAATAAAATCTGGGGGAGTTAGGTCAGGGGAGTAAGGACGCCATCCAACATCTTCATACAAGGAAATCAAACGGCCTGGGAAGTGCTGCAGTAGAAATACTCTAGTTTCCCTTGTGGTATGCGGATGAGCTTCATCTTGCTGGAACCATTAAGTTCTTATATGTGTTTGTACATTCTTACGACGAGCTTGTCTGTGCAGTTCCTGATTGACAGTCACTGTTCTTCCAGCACCATCCTCTAAACAGACAGAGGAGTTTCTTCAACCCGAAACCAATGAACCTTGAATAACTCAAGGACAACATCTGATGTGAAATTCGAAATATTCCACTTGAAACTTTCCCAAGAGGGATGAACAATCTTTCTGTTAGAATACAAACAGTGGTTGGTGGGAAAGGGACTTACATTGAACTTGTGGTGTGAAAATAAACTTACATGTTTTGGCATTAAAATAAAGCAAACTGAAAAGAAAAAATTTGTATAGTGTACTTTTCCGAGCAAATCATTTTAGGGACATTTTTCTGGGGCAACTATGAGACGGGCCTCCTCATAATTGAAGCCGTGTATCAATATAAAGTAAAGCCATCCATTTGTAATGTGGCTTCCTGTGAATTGTTGTTATTCACACTAAGGCTCGACTCAGTTAAGGTAATACCCCCGTATGTTTTAGATTTTTTTTTCTGATTTTAGCTTTGTACGTAGGTCTCCCGTCATTTTTATTGGTTTTAAATAATAATGCGCTTTAAACAAAATTGCGGAAGGTAAATTTTAGAATATTGTTTCGTTTTTATTGTATATTACCTGCAATTTTTACAACTTTTTGTCTGTTTTCCAGGTTCTGATGGTGGAAAATGATTTTCCGAAATGTTAGTAATAAAGAAACCCAACTTAGTCAAGATGTCTGTTATTTCCCTGGTTCACTTCTTCATATATATATATATATATATATATATATATATATATATATATATATATATATATATATATATATATATAAGACATCGGAAGAGATAGTCAATATAAATAAAGATAGAAAAAACATTTTTAGATAATCTGTAGCTTATATAATAATACATCGCAAGAGCTAACGAACGTTAGATGAAGAAGTGATTATATACAAAGATATAATGTGGAGTGTTCGAGATATTTGTAGGGAGATTTCTAAAATAAAACATCTTCAGAAATATTACAAAAAAAAAGTTTATAAATATAATTATGAATAATGATTAAAAATCTTAAACGAAATATTACAGTAAAAGAAAAACAGTAATACACACAAATAAGAGAAACACAAATTATCGTTAGGAAATGAAGCTAAGGAAAAATTTGATAAAGATTATACTCAAAACAATTCAATGATAATAACTTATATGAATAACTCGTAAGGTAAGATTTTAAATAATTTTTCCAATAATTGTTTTATCTTTAGTATCTAAGAAAAAGATCTGGCTTATAGAGATCGTTTGAGAGATATTACAAAATAAGACTGAGAAGGAGAGACCTTGAGAGATACTGTCTCAGAGACCAGCTGTGAGGAGGCGATCGATAGTGAGTTTACTGCTGTTGCAGGAAGCAGAAGGAGAGGGAGGGAGGGCAAGAGGGAGGGAAAAGTGGGAGAGAGATGGAAGGAGGGAGGTTGGATGGAGGGATGGAATGAGAAGAAAAGAGGAATCAAGAGAGGGAGGAGGTAAGGAAGGGAGGGAGAAGGTAAGAGAAGAGGAGAGGGAGACGATGAGGGAAGGGAAGGTAAGAGAGGTAAGTAAGAGGGAGAAAGGAAGGGATGAAAAGGTAACTGACGGAAAGAGAATAGGAAAAGGAGAGAAGGAAAAAGGTGTGGGAGGAAGGAAGGAAGGAAGGAGGAGAGTTGAGGGAGGCAGGTAGTAAAGGAAGGGAGGGAGGGAAGAAAAAAGAAAGGAGGGAGGGAGGAAGGTAAAAGATGATGTTGTAAATAAGAAACAAGAGAGTAAGAGGAAGTTAAACTAGAAACAGATGAAGGAGGAAGAACAAACAGTAGGAAGGGCAGGAAGAAGGGAGGGAGATCAGAAGAGAAGGAGGGAAGGAGGGCGTCTGGCAACCTTCCCTCCACGGCTCACTACACCAGATATATGGACAATGAGGACAATTTACCTTCACCTCTTACAGCATTATGCCGCGGTAACTCTGGCGTTTTCTCCACTATGATTGAGTTTTATCGTTGTGGGGGAAGTGTGTGGCGTAAATACCAAGAGTGCTTTAACTGGTGTACCGCGTGTGGTTTAACAAGTATACCGAGAGTGGTTTAACTGGTGTACCGAGTGTGGTTTAACTGGTGTATCGAGTGTGGCTTAAC
Organism: Homarus americanus; assembly: GCF_018991925.1. Classification (NCBI taxonomy): domain Eukaryota; kingdom Metazoa; phylum Arthropoda; class Malacostraca; order Decapoda; family Nephropidae; genus Homarus; species Homarus americanus. Next base: position 27,738,427 of record NW_024713129.1, on the reverse strand, counting down.
TGGTGTACCGACTGTGGGTTAACTGGTACACTGAGTGTGGTTTAACTGATGTACCAAGTGTGATTTAACTGGTGTACCGAGTGTGGTTTAATTGGTGTACCGAGTATGGTTTAACTTGTGTACCAAGTGTGATTGGACTGGTATAAGTACCGACTGTAGTATAATAATCTAACCTAAGTACCGAGTGTGGTTTAATAATTTGGCGTAAGTGCCGAGTGTGGTTTAATAGTTTGACGTAAGTACCCAGTGAGGTTTAATAGTTTGACGTAAGTACCTAGTGTGGTTTAATATATTGACGTAAGTACGGAGTGTGGTTTAATAGTTTGACGTACTGTAAGTACCGAATGTGGTTTAATAGTCTGACGTAAGTACCTAGTGTGGTTTAACTGCTTCGTACCAACACCGATAATAGGATCTGGCATTCAAACACCTTATACAAGTAACAATTATATCACTGACACACTTCACAGTCTTTTTTTCATTGCAAATTCCGCCTAAAAATAAAAGATTACAATAAGCTATTTTTTTTAATTTCCTTCAATGCTAATAAATCATAATGAGAATTTGTGATAATTATTTTTCTCTTTTCATATTTTGGATAATTCTCAAATATTCTCATAGCGGCCACGTTACATAATACCGTACCATATTATCTGCAGCTCCACACTAACTGCCTATAAACTGATGTTCTTGACCATCTCGTGTGACCCTACCTAAGGCTTCGTAACCTCATCTGACTTACAATAATTCTCATTTGTGATCCAGAAAACGATTTCATGATCTCTATGTGACCCAAGACGACTCATATCCTGATTTCACGACCCCATGTAACATTTAATGACCAGATTTCGATTTGATGACCCTATGTGACTTGTCGACCTTCGGGTGGCCGTCACGACCTAAAACACGCTTTTACGACTCCGTATGACACCAGATGACACCGAAAATTAATACACATATAATGACTCCTATAGGACCTCATCACCTCTTCTTCTCTTGTTAACTTCAACCGTTCAGGATATTCTCCTCCATGATCCCTGAGAACCCCTAGATGGCCGCCATGATCCCGTTTGGCCGTCTTATGAGCGAGGTAAGTGGTGGCTGGGGAGGTTATAGGCCAAGCATGCTACACCTCCTCCACCTGACCCCGGGGGGTAGGGGGGAGGGTTATGAAGGTGAGGTGGTTTATTGATTTCTTTTATTTGGTTTTAATTTTAGTTCTGGTTTTAATGTAATACCAGGAACTTTTGATATAATAGTAGGCACTGTTTAATATAATAGCAGGCACTGTTTTATATAATAGCAGGCACAGTTTAATATAATAGCAGGCACTGTTTAATATAATAGCAGGCACTGTTTAATATAATAGCAGGCACTGTTTAATATAATAGCAGGCACTGTTTAATATAATAGCAGGCACTGTTTAATATAATAGCAGGCACTGTTTGATATAATAGCAGGCACTGTTTTATATAATAGCAGGCACTATTTAATAAAATAGCAGGCACTGTTTAATATAATAGCAGGCCCTGTTTAATATATTAGCAGGGACTGTTTAATATAATAGCAGGCACTTTTTAATATAATAGCAGGCACTGTTTAATATAATAGCAGGCACTGTTTTATATAATAGCAGGCCCTGTTTAATATATTAGCAGGCACTGTTTAATATAATAGCAGGCACTATTTAATATAATATCAGGCACTGTTTAATATAATAGCAGGCACTGTTTTATATAATAGCAGGCACTATTTAATAAAATAGCAGGCACTGTTTAATATAATAGCAGGCCCTGTTTAATATAATATCAGGCACTGTTTAATATAATAGCAGGCACTGTTTAATATAATATCAGGCACTGTTTAATATAATAGCAGGCACTGTTTAATATAATATCAGGCACTGTTAATATAATAGCAAACTGTTTAATATATCAGGCACTGTTTAATATAATAACTTGACACATGGCACTGTTTAATATAATAGCAGGCACTGTTTAATATAATAGCAGGCACTGTTTAATATAATAGCAGGCACTGTTTAATATAATAGCAGGCACTTTTAATATAATAGCAGGCACTGTTTAATATAATAGCAGGCACTGTTTAATATAATAGCAGGCACTGTTTTATATAATAGCGACTGTTTAATATAATAGCAGGCACTGTTTAATATAATAGCAGGCACTTTTTAATATAATAGCAGGCACTGTTTTATATAATAGCAGGCACTGTTTAATATAATAGCAGGCCCTGTTTAATATAATAGCAGGCACTGCTTAACTCCCAGGACAGGAGATATTTGAATGAACGAGGGATATGTGTCTATTAAGGACTATTTACACTCTTTCCATTTCTTCTCTCTATTTCTATTTATCTTTCTGCTTATTTGTTATTATCGTTATTTTCGTTATGTTAATTATTCCGATTTTCTTCTCGTCTTAATTTTGTTGCCTCATATTCTTTAAGTGTATTTTTCTATTCTGTCTTTTTATTAACTTTTATAACTTTTTTCGTTTGTTTTCTTTTAATTTACTTCCTTTTCTGTTTATTATCGTTGTTTTCTATTATCTTCCTCTCCCTTCCGTCTCTTTTTTTTCTAATCCTTTTTCACATACTTTTTCTCTGTCTCCCGGTTACACACACACACACACACACATTCACTCTCTCTCTCTCTCTCTCTCTCTCTCTCTCTCTCTCTCTCTTTCTAATTCATTGCTCGTTATCGTTTTTCACTATTCCTAGCTAACCTCTCTCTATCTCTGATTCTCTCTTTAACCCACCTTTGTTTATCTATTCTTTTGAGTGTCCCCGGGTTTCTGTCTCTCTCTCTCTCTCTGTCACCGTGGACAACCTAGCAATTTAGGGAGTGACACCCAAACGTGATTCGGCGGGTTAGGTGTATAAGGGAATTATCCCCGCTTAATTGGCTTTTGTTTTGGGGGATTACCGTTCAATGACTCCCCCTCACCCCCCCCCCCGCCCCCTCTCTCCTCACATATAGAAAACGGGATGAGAAAAATTACTGATAGTCCTGATTGATTGTATTTTGACTTAAATAATAGGATTAGGTTTAGAATTACATTTGAAGATCTTTTCTGAGGATCTCTTTATTATTTAATCTTTGACGTCTTACTCTGACCGTTCACCTTCCATATTCTATTCTCATAAGTGACTTTTAATTAGTACGAATGTTGGATCTAAAGACATCTTACCTAATCTAACTTAACCTAACTTGACCTAAACTAACTTTAACCTAACCTTACCTGACGCAAACTAATGTAATCTAACCTAACCTGACCTAACATTACCTAATCTAACCTAAAGTAATCTAACCTAACATAAACTAACCTAATCTTCATGTGAATCAGGATGTTGTATCATAGTTCAGCTAACAAACGTCAAGCTAAATACTAAAAATAAGGGATCATCTAAAGATTAACCCACCAGCTTAGTTGAATTCACCTGACGTGTTTAGTTTAGGTTAGGTTAGGTTAGGTTAGGTTAGGTAAGAGCACTAGGTGACACAATTACATCAAACTCACACTTTATCATGAACATAATACTAAAATCAAGGTTAAAAACACAGGAACATTACCTCGACTAACTTAAATGTCTACTACGCGAACAGTAGAAGTATGAGAAACAAAATGGATGAAATTAGGGCCTTGGTATGTACCGAAAAAATCGATATAATAGCATTCACTGAAACATGGATCAACCTAGACTCACGTGAGTTGCCGGTCGAATACCAAATTGCGGGTTAAAAATTGTTCCATGCCGATAGGCAGACCAGGAAAGGAGGCGGAGTAGCAATCTGTGTTAGAGATAAACTGAAGTGTGAAATAAATAAGGAAATAAAAACTGAGCGGAATACAGAAAGAATTTGGATAGAATTAAGCGACGGTTGGGAAAAATTAATCACAGGAGTAATATATAGACCTCCCAATCTTGATAGAGTCAATGGGCGACTTATCTGGGATGAAATGTGCAGGGCTTCCATATACAACAAAGTCTGTACAGTAGGCGACTTTAACCTTGGCCAAATAGATTGGACTGACCTTACGGGTAACTCAGAATCAGAGGATTTTCTCGAGACGATCCAGGACTGTTTCCTAAGTCAACATATAACCGAACCCACACGGGGTAATAATATACTCGATTTAGTTCTGTCGAACAGAGAAAACCTCATTAGCAATGTCGAGGTACGGAACGAACTTGCAAACAGCGATAACAAAGAAATTAGATTCCAGTTAGATTTTCAGGGCAGACGTAAGGAAAATTCCACTGAAGTACCAGATTTCAGAAGGGAAACTTTGACAGTTTAAAGAGGCAGCTGAGAGAGGGGGTGTCGCTCTTGGCCGTGAACCTGACAGATGACTCGGACCTGATAACGAGATCCGAGATAGCCGAGTTCCACGACAATTTAAAAAATGAGTTACTTAATGCACAAAGGCAGAACATACCATACAAAAAACTCAGATCAGACAACAATGACCCGAAATGGATAAATAATTATTTAAAGAACATCATTGGCCAAAGGAAGGCTATAGGTCAGTGGTCCTCAACCTTGTTTGCCCCATGCACCCCTTTCACCATATGTCAGAATGTCATTCCCCCCTCCTTTCCAAGATTGTCTGCCTCAAAAAGTGCATTCCAAATAATACGCATATAATACTGAAAATCCTTTATTTTTTCCATATTAGTATCAGTTTCCCCCCCCCCCTGAAAACCTGAGGGGGGAAATTCCCCCCTGGTTGAGAACCCCTGCTATAGGTCGAAGGATAAATCATGGCGAATTTTACCTCCAGGGTTATTATAAGGTATTGGCGAGTAGGGTTAAAACCGAGATAAGGAAAGCCAAGAGGAATAATGAGGTAAGGATAGCAAGGGAGGCGAAGACAAACCCCAAAGGATTCTACCAAATGTATCAAATTAAAACACGAGAAAAGATTGGACCAATACGGTCAGATACCGGTGAGCTCACTGACAACGACGGAGAAATGAGCAATAATTTGAATAAATATTTTTCAACAGTTTTCACCACTGAAAATTTAAACATGATACCCGAGGCACCGACTCTATTCAGAGATAGTGAAGAAAACAAATTAAGCGAGATAGAAGTGACTAGTAACGATGTTAGTAAGCAAATAGACAAACTAAAGCCGAATAAGTCACCTGGTCCCGATGAGATATTTGCCAGAGTATTAAAGGAATGTAAGGAAGAGCTTAGTATGCCCTTAGCAAAGTTGTTTAACATATCCTTAAAAACAGGTGTAGTACCAGAATCCTGGAGGATAGCGAATGTAATACCGATTTTCAAGAAGGGGGATAGATCACTATCCTCTAACTACCGCCCAATCAGTCTAACATCAATAGTAGGCAAATTACTGGAAGCAATCATTTCAAACTCTAGACGAAATCACCTGGAGAAGCACCGATTGATCAATGATTCCTTTCAACAGTTTTCGAATCGGTGGACGAGGGGCACAATTATGATGTGGTATATCTCGACTTTAGCAAAGCCTTCGACAGAGTCCCCCACGAAAGACTAATTAGAGAGGTAGAAGCACATGGCATCAAAGGTAACATCCTTAAATGGATTAGGGCGTGGTTACAGGACAGGAAACAGCGAGTAAGCATTAACGGCACTAAGTCCCATTGGAGCAATGTCACAAGTGGAGTTCCCCAAGGCTCAGTACTTGGACCATTATTATTTATTATATACATAAACGACATAGACATCGGCATAGACAGCAACATAAGTAAATTTGCTGATGACACTAAAATAAGACGTGTTTTTAAATCTGACGAGGACTCAGCAAAACTACAGGAAGATCTAAAAAAAATTTTCGAATAGTTTGAATAATGGCAGATGAAATTCAACGTGGACAAATGTAAAGTACTCAGTATAGGAGATGTAAACAGGGAAACCAGATACCAGATGAACAAAGATGCCATAGAGAAATCCGACTGCAAGAGAGATTTAGGAGTAATGATAAGTAGGAACCTTAAGCCAAGTAAACAATGTGTTTTGCTCGTAACAAGGCTAATAAAGTACTTGGGTTCATACAAAGGAGTGTTAGTTACAAGACTAGCGAGGTCATCCTAAAACTGTATCTTGCGCTTGTGAGACCACACCTGGATTACGCAGTTCAGTTCTGGTCACCGTATTACAGGATGGATATAGAATCATTGGAAAGAATTCAGAGGAGAATGACAAGTCTAATCCCGGGCATTAGGAACCTTGAGTATAGAGACAGGTTAAAGCATCTTAATTTGCACTCCCTCGAGAGACGTAGAGCGAGGGGCGACCTGTTAGAGGTGTATAAGTGGAAGTCAGGGCTAAACAAAGGGGACATTGCAAAGGTACTCAAACTATCCAACCAGGAGCGAACTCGTAACAATGGTTTTAAATTAGACAAATTTAGATTTAGGCGTGAAATAGGTAGAGACTGGTTTGGAAACAGAGTAGTGGATGAATGGAACAAGTTACCAAATATCATCATTAACTCGAATACGTTGAATAGCTTCAAACATAGGTTGGAAGCGTATATGAGTAATAGGGTTGGGTGTAAATGGGACTGCCCAGATTGGGCCAATAGGCCCGCTGCAGTTTCTCCATTCTTATGTTCTTATGTTCTTAGGTCACGAGGCCTTATAACCACAAAATCATCAGCATATGAAAAAGCTTTTATGTTTTTGTTTAAGGAGTTGTAGGTCACGGCTGTGATGAAGGCCAACCAGGGAGTGTAGTACTGTGATTTTAGGTAAATCAGTTAATAGTGTCATCAGTGACCGCAGAGGAGACTGTAAATAACTTAAAGTGAATACATATTGGATATCAAGATGGTAAGGACCACTGCCAGCCTATTCGTGTCATAGGTGCCACAGAGACTTTAAATTTATTTTGTTTTTGTGCTTTCTCAAGGACTGAAACTGTGTCTATAATACACCATCACACGGAGATACA
>NW_024713129.1:27726002-27731354 GCF_018991925.1 Homarus americanus | reverse complement strand
AACGATACTGTATGAGGTAAATCAATTGTGGGATAAGCCCCTAACGTCGTAATGTTCAAGCATTGACAGGGGGATGGTATGGTCGACACTATCAAATGCTCTGAGAGTGGTCGAGGAATATTCCGACTGTGAAGTGACGGTCATCAAAGGAGTTTCAGATGTCACTAGTAAAGGATAGCAGAGCCCTCTCAGTTGACCTTCTAGCTCTAAATCCAAAATTGATTTTTTACATGCTGGGCGAAATTTATCAATTTTCAGTTTCTCCGGAAAGACACCACTAGTTAAGGAGGAGTTATAAATGTGTAGGAGAACAGGTAGTAATAAGTGGGCTACTTTCTTAATAATGCTCATTGGTGTATTGTCGTCGCCTGCTGCTGCATCTTTGGACATTTTTAAGATGGTCAATAATTCATCTGCTGTGACAGGAGATAAGAACAGCTCATTTTGCTGTCTATTTTGCTGGTAGGCTCTAAATTGCCCATGGTGATTAGGGATGCTCTCTGGTAATGAGGGAGGGTTCCGTTACAACTGAATCATTTATCATAAAAGCTGAGTGGGGAGCCGTAGGTTGAGTGTTCCTGTTCTGAATAGAATTGATGAAATTCCAGGTTTTCTTACTGTTGCCTGATGCTGACTGGAGCTTATTTGTATAATAGCTACGTCTGGCATTTCTAACTGCTTATGTTACTCTATTTCTGATACTTCGGTAAGCATCGGCGAAAGTTATGGGTCTTTTTGCAAATTTTCATCGAAGTTTGTGTTTTTCTTTCATCACTGCCTTGATTTCACTTGCAATATAGGGTTTAGAGATTGATGCAGTTTTTACTAACTTAGTCTTGAAGTCTAGAAGGGGAAGCATTTATCAAAGCTAGATTAAAGAAGCAAGAGAGGTTGCAGCAGATCCCACTTAGCATTCATTAAGTTGTTTTCAAATAGGAGCATGTTAACGGCACAGTAGTCTCTATTTTATTGAGACTCTACAAGACTTTTCAGAATTTGTGGCAGTCTTATACATGGCACAAGTTGGGAAGTGATCTGAGCTATTGTTATAAATAATTCCACTTGCAAGATTTTTAGGAGTGTTGTTAATCCAGATATGGTTTATCACAGTGGCAGAGGTGGCAGTTACTCTAGTGGGTTTGGTTATTGTGTTGAAGAGCTTAGGATGACAGTTAGCAAGGTCTATTAGTGAGGTGTCTGTCTCTAATTTTAATAGATCATGATATAAATCTCCTGTAGAAAAGTCTCCTCTCTGGACTTATGATTGAGATAAACTCCGAAAATTTATCAAGAAAGTTCCTTACAATAGTATGGGGTCTTCTTTTGATTAGTACTCCTACTAGGGTATATCATGTGTTGTTACGTAATTCACTGAAAACACTCTTCTTGAATTCCTGTACCTTTAAATCATCTCTTACAGAAGTGTGATACCTCCACTGAGTCGTGACGTATTGACGCAGTGTCTATTATAATTAGGAATGTTATACAAATGTTCAATATCGTTAGTGCGTTTGGTCTCACAGAACCCAAGTACATCCAATTTGCGGGGAATAGAAGATAAACACTGATCTTTAAAGGTATCTAAGTGAAGGGGAACACGGCTGATGTTATGGCTAATTAAGAAGGAATGAGATAGAAGAATAGAACTAAACTCGGGAGGGTCATGAAAGTAATAGTTACAATTGGTGTTGGTGTAACCCAGTGACATTTGTCGAAAGGCATCAGGGTCAATATGAAGGAGTATTGTGTTGACACCATGGGTGAAAGGGGTGTAACACATACGGTGCAGTTTGGAATGACTCTAGCATCATCAGTGTTGGAATATCGGTACTGATTAAGGAACAGCAAAAACTCAGGGTCACTGAGGTGTGATAAAGGAAGGTCAAAGAAAATTATGATACTGTGGGGTAAGGGTACTCACAACTTCACAAGTGCTTCGACCAACAAAATTAAGATGACTGTGCTGGTGAAGGTGGTTCACAGTTTGTGTGGGAGGTGCGCCTGTCTCTTGGTTATGTGGGTTGCTGATTCCCACCGAAGAGGGTGGACGTGTAGTACACTAGTTGGCCGGCAGGGGGGGAAATTTAATTTGTTATAGCCAGGATGTGGGCTGTGGCAGTGGCAGGGGGTTCTTGTGGGTCATTGGGATAATGGGGGTGGCTGATACTGAGGGTGGGTGAGTGTGTGGGTGTCCACTTGCCCGAGAGTCCCTCACAACAAGGGTTTTATAACTGAACGTCACGTGTTTCCCTTGTTTCCTAGCGTCTTTAAACTCGTTACCATCTCCGGTGTTACCCTCTCAGTTATTGCCATCTCAGATGTTGCTACTTCAGGTGTTGCTATATAAGTTGTTGCGGTCTCAGGTGTTACACTCTCATGTATTGCCATCTCATTTGTTGTCATCTCAGGTGTTACCATCTTAGGTTTTGCTATATCATGTGTTGCACTCTCAGGTATTGCAATATACGGTATTGCCATTTAAGTTGATGCAATCTTAGCTGCTGTTACCTCAGGTGTCGCCATCTTAGGTGATGCTATCACAAGTGTTGCCATCTCAGGTGTTGCCAACTCATATGCTTCTATCCCAGGTGTTGCCATGTTAGGTGTTGCTACGTCAGTTGTTGCCATATTAGGTGTTGCCATCTCCGGTGTTTTTCAGGTCATGCCCTTTCAGGTGTTGCAGTCTCTGCTGTTGCCGTCTCAGGTGCTTCCGTCTTAGGTGTAGCCAGGTTATGCCATCTTAGGTGTTGCCATCTCAGGTGTTGTCATCTTAGGTGTTGCAAACTCAGTCGTTGCCATCTCAGGTGTTGCTACCTCAGTTGTTGCCGTATTAAATGTTGCCATCTGAGGTGTTTTTCGGGTGTTTCCATCTCAGGTGTTGCTATATTAGATGTTGCCATCTCAGGTGTTGCCATATTAGATGTTTGCCATTTCAGGTGTTGCCATCAAAGGTGTTTTTTAGGTGTTGACATCTCAGGTGTTTCTATCTCAGGTGTTGCCATATCAGGTGTTGCCAATTCAGGTGTTGCCATCTTAGGCGTTGCCATCTTAGGTGCTACCATCTCAGGTGCTACCATCTCGGGTGTTGCTATCTCAGGTGTTGCCACCTTAGGTGTTACATCAGGTGTTGCTATCTCATGTGTTACCATATCAGGGTGTTGCATTGCCATTAGGTGTTACATCAGGTGTTGCTATCTCATGTGTTACCATATCAGGCATTGCCATCTCAGATGTTGCCATCTCAGGTGTTTCTATCTCAAGTGTTGCCATCTCAGGTGTTGCCATCGTAGGTGTTACCATCTCAGGTGTCACCATCTCAGGTGCTGCCATCTTAGGCGTTATCGTCTCAGGTGTTGCCATCTCAGGTGTTGCCATCTTAGGTGTTACCATCTCAGGTGTTGCCATCTCGGGTATTTCCTTCTTAGGTGTTACCATCTCAGGTGTTGCCATCTCAGAAATTGTTCCATCAGGTGTTGCTACCTTAGGTGTTGTTACGTCAGTTGTTGCCATATTAGGTGTTACCATTTCAGGTGTTACCAGCTCAGGTGTTGCTTTCTCAGGTGTTGCGATCTTAGGTGTTACCATCTCAGGTGTTGCTTAGGCGCATCTTGTTGTTGACATACGGAAATGCATCGTAGTATTGGTGGTGGAAGGGTGGCGACTCATACGTGTTCCAAGTCAATAAAACATTTTTGCAACATATTACTTGACAAGTGTATCACAGACACCAGTGGAGCTCTGTAGTACATTTTTACCACTACAAGTGTTGTAGTGGAATGTTATTTAACATATTTCCTTTGACTAATAAATTTATCATCTGTTTTACATATTTAGTCTTTATGGAGACGAGTATAGCGAATATTATTTACTTTAAGTGTTTTTAGTTACTGTATCAAATGTTAGTTGAGTGGATAGCGGTAATAGTTATTGGTAAGAGTAGTGCATGGTGGTGGTAGTGGTTGGCCATCCAACATGGATGCCGATGGTAAAATGTTGGTGAATTTGTCAGTAGACTTTAGGTATTGTGATTACTGTATTGTCTTTTATTTTCATATTCTATTTTATTCCCTTATTATATATTCATTATGTCCTGGCCTTTGGCATGATGAGGGACATGGGGAAAGTAGAGACGGGGAGACATGAGAGATAGTGAGTATGGAGATGGAGACACGAGATATAGAGAGAGTAGAGATGGGGGAACTTGAGAGATGGAGTGGAAATAAAGAGACACGAGAGAAAGAGAGAGAGAGGCAGAGAGGCGGACAGACTGATGAACAGGAAAGAAAAATGAAACGAGATAGAAAGAGAAAAGGAGTAAGTGAGCGGAACAGCAAAAAAATAAATAATGATAAAAAAAATATACAACAAACGAAAGGGAGAATAAGAGAGAAAAAAAACAATGAATTAATCCAGAATTCATCGCCTGAACCTGAAAACCAACGCGGTCGTAACCCTCATGCACCAATCACCACCTATGTCCTATACTGTAGTTGATAAAATAATATTCTTTAGTCATCTATAACTCTCTCTCGTTGCTTGATCCATGTCATTTATCACGGTAGAATTGTCGACTTTTTCTTTTATTTGCGAACCATATAAACGGGTGATGTTAAAGAGATTCAATGTTCTGTGGTATATTGACGGTGGTAGTAAGTCTAATGGTTTGAACTGGTGAAACGTAATTTGGTGAAGGATGTCAATAGGGATTATCTGAAGATTCAACTAAATATAAACTACCCCAATGCTAACTACCTAACCTAACCTCCCTGATGGCGTTATGGTGTTTAATCATCAAGTAATCAACCAGCAGATTACTGAATATTCTTACTTATTAAAATTAATAAGAAATTAAGAAACGGTTTTATTAAAAAAAAGCTAATGTTGTTCCGACCTAGAATTATGGCCAATGATCCTTGACCACCGTAGGTGTCAAGACCTATTCAGGCGCTGCTCCTGCGGCCCCCCCTTTGCCATGTTGGCCCATTCCTGAATTCCTTCTCTCCGACCAATCCTCACCACCGGGATATCTACATAATCAAAAGTGACAATTTCGTTTCGGAAAGAAGTGGGATCAGTGTTGAACAGTGATGGACAGTGTTAAAGCCAGTGAATTCAGTACTAGACAATACCAGTGAGAGCCGTGACCCACCAGTGAGATAAGCACCCCTGGGAACTGAGCACCATCTTCTGACTAGAAGTTGCTACTCCGTCCACCCTGGGAACAACAGAGGGCTGGCTATGCACCTGACTACGAGATAACACAACATCACCGAGCAGAGTCAGGTACTGAGGTACTGTGACACCACCCCACACCACAAGGTGTCCCCATGACCACGTGAGGTCCTTCATATC
>NW_024713129.1:27483502-27721002 GCF_018991925.1 Homarus americanus | reverse complement strand
ATCGTACCTGCAGTTTTAACGGGTACTCTACGTTTTCAGAATGAGGAAATCACCAGAGCCGCTGTTGTTTTACCTGACTTGTACACGGGGACGGATGTAGTTAGTCTTACGGAAACATACAAGGTTAAAGGCTTATCGTGCGAATCTACATTGAGCAAGAATATTGAAAGAAGGATGTTATTTGTGTGATTTTCTAGTTTATCATAACTATGTTGCCCAACAGCCTACGCAATTCCCAATTGGTAGTGTTTCACCTTCAGTTAAACAAATCAGACAGGAGAGGATAGATCAAATAACACCACATGTTAAGGTGATTGATCACCCTCAAGGCAAGACTTGGCTCCTAGAGTTGCTTGCCGACTACCGAATAATTGTAGCTTTACCAGGGGAACAGCTAGGTCACACAAATTTAACCTCACATCACATATCCCTAAAACAAGGCACAAACCTGATTTACATACCAGCTTACCGACTACCTCATAGCCAGCACGCTGTAGTCCAGGACATGGTTCAGGATATGTTAGATCAAGAGGTTATCACACATTCAAAATCCCCTTTCAATAGTCCACTATTTTTAGTCCCTAAGAAAGATGGAGGTTGGCGCATCAATGAAAATACTATCCAAGATAGGTACCCAATGCCTGTCTTGAGTGATATTTTGCAATCCTTAGGCAAGGATGATGCTGTATTTAGCAACCTTGATTTACTTAGCGGATATTGGCAAATACCTCTGGATGAAAAATCTCGAGAGATTACTGCTTTTAGTACTCCTTTGGGCCATTTTGAATTTCTGGGGATGCCTTTCGGTCTCAGAAATGCCCCACTGACTTTTCATAGGATGATCAACACCTTGTTTGCAGGGTTGATAGGGACCAGAGTATGTGCCTACTTAGATGATCTCATCGTAGTCAGTAAGGATGTAGATACGCATATAGCTAAACGCCGTGAAGTTTTCCAAAAACTTTCTACAGCAGGACTCAAAGTCAAACTTTCTAAATGTGAATTTTTAAAATGCAGAATCAAATTCCTTGGTCATGTAGTTGACGGTGACGGCATTCATACAGTTGATGACAAAGTTAAGGCTGTTGCCCAATTCCCACGTCCTACAACTGTTGATAAAGTTTGTAGTTTTCTTGGTTTATCTGGATATTATCGTTATTTTATTAAAGGTTATGCGACATTAGCTTCACCCTTGACTAAGCTACTGAGGAAGGATGCAACATTTGTATGGAATGCTGAACAAGAAGATAGTTTTAGTGCATTGAAGACAGCACTTACCAATGTCCCTGTTTTAGCATTTCCTGACTACTCTCAAGAATTTACTCTCTGTACCGACGCCTCAATACAGGGAATCGGCGCTGTACTTATGCAGCTGGACACACGAGGAAAATATAGAGTGATTGCTTTTGCAAGTCGTAAACTTAATGATGCCGAAACACGTTATTCAGTAATGCATCTAGAAACGTTAGCTTTTGTTTGGGCACTGAAGAAGTTTAAAGACATAATTTTTTGTTATAAAATAACCGTCTATACAGATCAGGTGGGAGTGACAGAGCTGTTTCACAGCAAAAATCTTTCAGGTAGACTAGCACTCTGGTATCTCACCATTCAAGAGTTTGAACCCGAGTCAAGTATTTACTGGGACGAGCGAATGTGGTCGCAGACGCTTTGTCCAGAAACATAGCACCAGTGATGCCTGTATCATCGTTCTCCCACTTGCAATTAAGGGATAAACAACCACTCTATCCATTGTGGTCTACAGTCATTTTCGCTCTAGAGTCGGGGGAGGAGGCTAATCTTCCAACGTTACCTCTTCCGTTCAATCAATTTTAACTACGACGAGACATACCCCTTCTCTCCAAGCAGACAACTGAGGGTATTGTTACACAAATTGTCGCACCTGATACACTTCGTGAAACGATTCTAATGTTGTATCACGATGCTCCCCAAGCAGGTCCCCCCGGACGTGACAAATGTCTGGCGGAGGTCAGAAAGAAGTATTTTTGGAATACTATGAAGAAAGACATAGAATTGCATATTGCTAAGTGTTTGTCATGTGCTCAGCATAAGGGTACTACAAGGACACCGGCTCCAATTCTACAATATCCTACACCAGAACGTCTGTTTGACGCAGTCGCGATAGACTTGTTACAACTTCCGAGGAGTCATCAAGGATCCTCGTACGTCCTAGTGTGTGTGGATCATTTTTCTAGATTTGTGATTTTAGTCCCACTGAAGGATAAAACAGCCGAATCTGTGGCTTATGCCTTAGTTATTCACCTCATATGTCCTTTTACTATGCCCAAGGTTCTTCTCTCCGACAACGGATTAGAGTTCAAGAACCAACTTGTAGAGCAAATATGTCGACAATACGACATCCAACAAAGTTTTATCGCAGCCTATCATCCACAGGCTATTGGCCTTGTTGAAAGAACCAATCGCAAAATCCTAAAGATTCTTCGTCCATTAGCTAGTCAAATGCACTATGCATGGGGAGATTGGTTACCGCAAGTCGCCGCATCTATTAATGGGTCGATCAACACCTCTACAGGCAAATCACCCTATTATATTGTTTACGGCATAGACAAACGTCTACCGTATGACGTACTTACAGACAAGCCATGCCCAGTCTATAATGTGGACGATTTCACTACCAGGCAAATCAACGTATTCACGGATATTCATGGGTACGTAAACATTTCGCAGTGTCACGCGCTGAAATGATATACAAGCAGCATAAACAAGCTAAGCCTGTCATGCTAGAAATAGGCGATGATGTTATGTTGCGAGAACCTGAACGAAAGTCCAAGCTTTCACCCAAGTTTGACAGACCATTCCGCATTATTGCTAAAGAAGCGTGCAACAAATTAAAAATTTTGATGCCAAACTCATAAACTTCAGATGCTGTGCATTCGCAAAGAATTTAAAAAGGTTCATTCAGATTCATTCCACAGGAATGATAATGAAGTCCCACACATCGATGTCCCAGACACAACTGTTCAAACAGCAAACACGTCAAATACACCCAGTGTATCTGATGATTATTGTTTAAAACTACGTGCTGCGAAACGTATATAATAATGTTCCTTACATTTCTACAATGATATTAACACAAAAAGATTTCTGAGTCTAATTTTTTATTTAAATTTTTATAATTTCATGAATTCAGTGCCTACACTGGAATGATTCATTTCTTTTTCCATGCATTTTGCATGCTACAAAAACTTCAACTCAAGCTGTATCAATTAACAAAAATGAACTAATTGCAAGTATGGTTCATGCAGGGTTAGGACGAGTGGATGCACAATTGCACAGCATGTGTATGTGAAAATTCTTCTTGAAGCCTTACAAATAGCCAAGACGAGTTATCTGTTAACTCCAATTTTCGCAGACGAAGAGGTAGAGTTGTATATCCTTCTGTTAGAGTCAACTCTCACGCACTATGCTTTCCTCATCCATGTAACTATGCTAGTGCAAAGCAAATTAATGCATGGCATGTAGAACCTTTCCCATTATAATCTGATGACACACTGTTTATTCTGGATATACCAACCGATCTTTTACTTATAGATGAAGACTACGCTTTGTTAGAAGTGGATGATTTTAGGGTATTATCGCGGTGTAAGTCGTCGTGTATACATTTACACATATGCCCAGCCTATGTGTGTGCGTTAATTCTGCTGCAGACGGATTATGTGAATTGGCGACCATATAAACTAACTTTTGCACAGCGCTGAAACAATGTAACTACACACCGATTTTCCAGGAAAACTGTGTTTCATGCGCATCTACATAATGTTCAGTATATATCTATATATGTTTTTTTTGTTTTCTTTCTCTTCCCTGAAGAAACTAACGTCACTTTACGATGCCAAGATGGTGGTAACCAGTTAGTTGTGAAAGGTTATAAGGTTCCGGATTACTGCGCGATAACATGTAGTTCGTTGAAGACCTTGCCTTCCCATCATCATTTTGCATTGAATTTAAATCTCACTTTAGATTTGATTCCATTGTACCAAATTTCTATTTTGACTCAGTGAACTCAATCTTATATTAGATGAATTAAAATTTATTTCTTATCTGAAAGAGTCACATTTTACTAATATAGATGATTAACTGCTATTTTATTTTGTTTTTCACGGGATTTGTTATACACAGTTTAACTAGTCCCACTATTGTGTAATATTGGCAGCAATATTTTTGTTTTGTTCCTAGAAATCAATATCATTTCAATTTACCATTGTACATAATATACTCTTCTGTAAGGCGCTTAAGACTAGGACCCTAGTAACTGCTGAACCCCAGGTTGCAGTTGCTTCAGTTTAGTTTTTTCACACATATGTATGTATCATGGATAGGTTTATGTACAGTTATTTTTTCCTCTGCGAGAAGTTAATTCCTCGTAGAAGCTTGGAAGGTGGTGACCGTCGATGTATTAGCCCCTGTCTCATGGCAATAACAATTATATAAATTTGGGTGAATTAATTTAGTTTATATAATCCAATCACCCCACTGTAATTTTCCATAAGCTGTGAGGTGCCATATGCTGTTCACGTGAGGGGGAATTTCTCTATCAGTAAGCCGACCTTGAGAATATAGGGTTAGCCCAACCTCTCCTTCAGAGCTCCTCTCACAGGCACCAGTCCTCACTTGAAGCTCACGAGAATCGGACGGGTGACTTAACTCAGTCAAGCTGAGCCCCTGTTCTTAACTAACAATCACAGTTTACAGTGTTAATTATGGTGCATCTACTAATAGGCTGTGACCAATATAGTTTTGCCAATAAATGGTTAAAATGATGATGTCAGGGTGCCTGGAGGGAGGGATGACGTCAAGGAAGCTGGAGAGATGACGTCAGGGTGGGTGGTGGTATGATGTCAGGGTAGGTGAAGATATGATCTCAGGTTAATGGAGGTATGACGATCAGGGCTGAAGGGGTGACGTCAGGGTGGGTGAAGATAAGACGTTATGGTAGGTAAAGGTGTGACTTCAAGGCAACTAGAGGTGTGACTTCAAGGCAACTAGAGGTATGACGTCAAGGGAATAATCAACAGGTAATCCCATCTGGTTTTTGGTACCAAGATGAAATAATAGTAATGGAGACTTGGGTGTTTGGATTACACACACACACACACACACACACACACACACACACACACACACACACGTGCGCGCGCGCTCGCTCGCACGTACACTTCCCCCACACATACTCACACGTGCACCCGCCATACTTGTGGAAAGACACTTGCACTTACACTCTTACACACACTCTCACGTACACTTCCCACACACTCAAACGAACACTCCTACACACGCACGTACCCCCGCTCACAGCTAAACGTACAAACACCCCACACACACATTCCCATAACCGCACACCAACACCACAAACTCACACATATATCCCCCACACACACATAACCCCTCCTATTCACACACACACACACACACACACACACACACACACATACACACACACACACATGCGTGCGCGTGCGCGTGCATGCAAGTACAAACTGTAGTTAACAGAGTTAGCCTTTCAAAGCGAGGCGCCGTGACTCTCATGCTTGTTTGACTCTTTTGAAAACTCGTCCAACAGAGAAAAAGACAGCGACAAGGGGAGAGAGAGAGAGAGAGAGCGAGAGAGAGAGAGAGAGAGAGAGAGAGAGAGAGAGAGACAAAATAATCAGAAAAAAAACATTGATAGACAGGGAGAGAAAGAGGTAGATAGCTTGTATAAGTGGGAGATAGAGAATAAAAATAATGGCTATAGGAGAGTGCAAAGGTGTGAAAGAGAGAAAAGGCAAACCTGAAAAAGCTTGTTTGTCTGAATATATGAGAGAGAGAAAGAGAGAGAGAGGATGAAAGGCGTTACATGAGGGATAAAGAAAGAAGGAAACACAAAAATGCAGATACAATATACACACGGAGGAATGAGAGACAATAAAGCAATATATTGATTTTTGTTGGTCCAGGCATTTGTTTCTCCTAGCATTTGTCTATTATAGCATTTGTTGATACTAGCAGTTGTTGATCCTAGTAGTTGTTGATCCTAGCATTTGTTGAGCCCAGCATTTGTTGATCCTGTTATTTGTTGAACTTAGCATTTTTTGATCCCAGTATTTTTTTATCCTAGGATTTGTTGAGCCCAGCATTTGTTTATCCTATCATTTATTGAACCTAGCATGTGTTGATACCGGTATTGGTTGATCCCAGCATTTTTTTACCCTAACATTTGTTGATACTGGCATTTGTTGATCCCAGCATTTGTTGATCCTAGGATTTGTTGATCCCAGTATTTGTTAACCCTAGCCTTGGAAGATCCTAGCATTTGTTGATATTGGCATTTGTTGATTCTAGCAGTTGTTGATTCTAGCATTTGTTAATCCCAGCATTTGTTAATCCCAGCACTTGTTGATCCCAGCATTTGTTAAACCTAGCATTTGTTAAACCTAGCATTTGTTGATACTGGCATGTGTTGATCCTAGATTTTGTTGATCATTGTTTTTGTTGATCTCAGCATTTTTTGATCCAAAGATTTGTTGATCCCAGCTTCTATTGATCCTAGTATTTATTGATCCTAGCATTTGTTGATCCCAGAATTTTTATTGCAGTATTTGTTGTCTGCAACATTTGTTGATGCAAGCATATTTTAACCCAACAGTTTTGGGCCCCATCATTTACTGAAACTCAATTTTTATACTTTAAATTCCGGACCACTTGCAATTAAAAAATATACTAATTATGTGAACTTTTAATCCTGACTAATAATTCTTATATTTCTAGATCAGTTATGACTGTTGTTCTCGACCGGTTTAACTTTAAAGTCACAAATTCTTATCAGTACACCGATAATAATTCTAACATAAACCTGCAATTTGATCTGAAACTCTGAGCTTTACTCGTAGAATTCTCAACCACATAAACTTATAAAAATTCTCTACCACATATACTTTATATTCCAACCATTCACGATTCCTTGGTATTACATTTGAAAAACACATAGTTTACCCTTTATGTTTAATTCCTCAGGAGTAAGATCCAACCATGACCCTCCTCGTAAATGGTTTGGGATTATTGTTATTATATTTTTGGCCAATCATATCGGGTTTTGAATCATCTACCCCGTCTCTGTCTTTCTCCTATTCTTTCTACCCTCATATTTACACATTACTGTCTTCATTTTCCAACATAACCTGACCTAACCTAACCTGACCTAACCTAATCTAACCCACAAATTTAACCTTTGACCACAGTGCCACCCAGAAAAGAGGGTTGTTGATTCCGGTGTTTGGGTGTGGTCACGACACCTTTAGGGTGAATAGGTCTCGGATCTTAAAGGTCCCGGTTCTTAAAGGTCCCGGTTTTAATAGGCCCCAACAAAACCTAATATAATATAAGGATTGAGGACCCATTATAATTGGCACCCATTAGGACTGGGGCTTATTAAGAATAAGAGACCGTTAGGAGAAGGGCCCATCAGTACAGGGGCATTGGGGAATTGGGAATCATTCTCTCTGGCTATGTTAGGCTAGGTTAGGTTAGGTTAGGTTAGGTTAGAACTGGAGCCATTTAACCCTTCAAGACTACCCTAGCTAATTTCTTGCAGGTAGTGAAACTCCCCTGTACCAAAATATTAACAGGAAAAGCTAACAATATTATCATCTAAGTAGTATGATGATTTGATAAGATCTGTCTGCTATGAATAGTGACTTATGGAAAAATAATCGGTTTTATGTATTCCAGGTTTGAGCTGACCTCGGTACAATAATTAAAGTTATTTCATATTCTACTGTATGACTGTAAAATGATTTACTCTCTCTCTCTCTCTCTCTCTCTCTCTATCCTCGCAACCACTACATGCAACAAAAAAACATACACACAAATTCTCCCTTCAGTTTGTTTTTGGGGATGCTGTACATGTTGGCCCTTCCCCTTCCTCCCTACCTCCCTCCATTCCCCAAAATAGAGAGAGAGAGAGAGAGAGAGAGAGAGTGTGTGTGTGTGTGTGTGTGTGTGTGTGGTGGAGACGGATGGTTCTGATGGTAGGTGGTATTTGTGGTGTTGGTGGGTGGTAGTGTTGATGATGGTAGTAGCTAATAGTAGTGGTGATGACGGCTGGTTGTGGCGGTGGTAGTGTTGGTGGTGGTAGTGGTGGTGGTGGTAGTGGTGGTGGTGTGGGTGGTCGTGGTGGTTGGTGGTGGCCCGCGGGAGAGCCCGCACAATTGGTAAACAAATTGTTCCCTCCGCGTCAGTATGTATTCAGAGGGGGAAAATCTTGACTCATCAGCATCCTGGACCAACATTCAGCTCCTGCGGTCTCTGTTGAATACTTTCAATTTTTCTCTTTTTACGACGGGGGACTCATATATTTTTAGGGACACTTTTTTTGGTTTATATTCAGAATGCGATATTTTTTTTTTTAATAATTGTAGTGACAAAAAATAAAGAAGGATATATGGGTTATTTATTGTGTTTAGTTTTATTTTGTAGTGGTTGTGTTTTATATTTATTATTTTTCAGTTTTATATCTGTTTTCACTCTGTGTTTCCTATTATCTAGCTCCTCTACTTAACTCTTCTAGTCTGTTGGAGGTCATATACAATATAGCCCACAGCCATTTTGCATTACCTTAATCGTGATATGTTACACGTGAGCTTTTCTTATGTTCTGCGACCCCAAAAATTTGATAATTTTTTACACCAATGAAAAAGTAACACGCATTTTTGACACTGTAGCCTACTGATCCAGAAACTCGCAAAATATGGCTTAAATTTGTACAAAAGACTGATAATTTTCTTTGACCATGTACTATTTTCAATATTGAGAGTTCCTTCAGTGCAAGTTAATAATGATAAGTCAAATCTGACCCGAAGAAATCGGATGTTTGTATATTTCAGCAGACTAGAAGGGTTAAGTACACACACGGGCATATATACTCTCACAGTACATGAGAGAGAGAGAGAGAGATAAAGAGTAAATCCCATAGCTTCACGAGGTTGTGTTCTTAACTACCTTGCAAAACTCCATTTGCTTAAACTAATGAAGACAATGGCTTATATTCCTTTCGCCAACATCTGATCTTATTCCTGCAGAAAAAAATAACATACCTCATTTCACCTCGGCTCACCTCACCTCACCTCAACTCACTCACTTCACCTCACCTCACCTAACCTAAGAGAAAACCAAATAGAACTCAATCAGTTGTTATCTTGCGTAAGGCGGTGTAGAAAGGCACTCCTGAGCCTGACTTTCGAGAAGCCATTTTTTTTCTTGTGTTTAGGTTAAGGTGAGGAATGGATGTAAGGCATGCTGGGGCTCAAGGCACAGCCAGACATGAGGGATAGAGAAGTGACAACATATAGTCGTGGTGGGAAAGGTTGGAAAATAAGTTTAATGAGTTAAAAAGAGGGGGACGACACCCCTTGTTTTAGATATTACAGAGCTTGTTGGCTAACTAAGGTAACCTAGGATTTAGGATGAGGTTGCACAATGGTTACTTTAGTAGACAATGACTAGATTTATTTTACAATTACAAGTTTATTAAAATCTTATAATGTATTACGTTATGTACTCACTAGATTGTGACTTGTTAAATGTGAATTTATATCATCTAAGGTGGATCACTGTGGCGGACATAGATGGGTCGAGGGTTGGGTTTTTGTGGTGCGGGCAGACTCCAGACTCCGGGGCCACCAGGCGTGGGGTCGCCCTCCGTTGATGTCTTCCCCGCGTAGGTGGTCTGGGCTGTGAGGGTTGTCCAGGAGCTTGTCCCAAACCTTCTTCCCTAGGCGATGGAACCTGACGTTGAGGGCCTCTGTTTTATATCTTGGGTGGATGGTTTCCACTGTGTCCTGGTAGGGTGGCGCTCACCAGCGCCTTGTACAGGTGGCCTTGTATCTTCTCAGGCATCAGTTTAAAGCGTTTTAATTTGGCTGCGACGACTTTGGCTTTATTTAGTCTGTCCTTCACGTGGGAAATGATGTCCGTCCGAGAGCTGGTGAGGCCGAGCAACCTGCCTTGTTTAGAGTACTCAATCTCTTCGTCGTCGATCATCAATGGCGCCGGCTTGAATTTGGCTATGGGTATGACCTCGAATTTCGTTTTGTTTGTTTTTATTTTCCATTTATTCTCATACTCCTCTATTGCCCGAGCAGTGAGTCGCGCCATCCTTGCCGTTGACCTTCCTGGGCAGGTGACGATCTGTGTTACATCGTCGGCATACATGACATACTCGCTGCCGACGATTGGGGGTGGCAGGCCAGCCGTGTAGAGCGTGTAAAGGGTTGGTGAGAGACAAGAGCCCTGAGGCACGCCGGCCGAGAGTGAGAATTCTTTTCCAAAATGTTCTTGCATCTTGATTTCGGCTCTGCGGTCCGTAATGAAGTTGCACAGCAGGCGCGTCAGGTTTTCGGGTAGCCCCAGTTGTATGATCTTATACTGTACTGCAGCCCCACGTGCCAAACTTTGTCAAACGCTTTGCTGACGTCCCTCAGTACTATGTTGCACTGCAGGCGGCCAGTCATGGCATTGGCGATCTGCTCGTAGGATGTGCCTCGGTACTGGCGGGGATTATGCACGTCTTCGTCCTCCTGATGCATCCGCTACCGCTTGATTACTATTTTTTCGAAGATTTTGGCAGGTACATCTAGCTGCGATATTGGTCGAAAGTTTTCGACTTTGTCTGGAGGCTTCCCTGCTTTTGTTATGAGGCGAATAACGGCGATTTTAATAATAATAATAATAATAATAATTGACGGTTTATTAAGAAAGCATGGCAGCCCGACGGCTGAAAATATACAGTGAATAGATATGATAAGTTACATATGGTGAAATCGGGGAGTGGGTCACTTGATTGACAAAAGCTTTCAATACAGAAACATAAGAAACATAGAATCAACATATAGATTAACTATAGATCTGGTACTGTGGAAGCTGGTCTGTAGACATTCTTGTGACCTGATGTCGGCGCCAACAGTCCTTCCTACTGCCTTGATGGCCGTTGTACCTGACTGCTAAGCCGCTGCCTCACTACAGCTGCAGATGCACCACGTGGTCCGGGTAGGTCCTCCAGCTCACACAGGGTGTTGGAGATGGTTCTTGTTCCTCATGTGATGTAGTTAGGAATTCATAGTTCCTCACCTGGGTGGCGTAGGGAGTCATCATTTCTCTCCTTGTGTAGTTTGGAGTCTTTCTTGGCTTCTCATCCAGTGTTGGGGGTGGCAAGTGTACCGCGGGCTGGGTGCGTCAAGTCAAGGCGTCGGGTCAACATTGGCCGCTAAGTATTAGTGATTGTCACTATAACAGTTGTTTCTTCCTTTCGAGTTGAAATTGTCACTAGTGTATATCAGTTGTGGGTTGATGGTCAATCTTTGCACTGTACTGTAGGTGGGAGGATGGGGAAGGGGAAGGGCCCGTCAAACCAGGCTGGCAGCTGTCTCCATGGTCAAGAGACCACGGGCAGCGCCGACTACACACGTCCTTACCCTATGAAGGCTGAAGGAAGTATCCAGAGGCAAGGCAGGCGTTGCATATATGGGCAAGCCTCTCTATCATGTTGTCGTTGAGTTGAGCCAGGATCTTCTTGTTAATATGGCTTTGCCCAGGTGATTTGTTTTTAAACCCTTTTATGACGGCTGACACATCTGCAGGAACTATGCGCTCCGTCAGGTAGCTTCCGTCCACCAGTCTAGCGAAGTCAGTCCGTGGGAGCGGCTGGAGCAGGTGCTGATGGTCCTGCAACTGACCTAAAATGTCCTCCTCAAACTCCCTGTTGAAGCCCTCGTTCTCCTGTTCACTAATGGTAAAGATCTTCCGTAAATATCGCCGATGTAATTACTCTTGGTTTTCCTCCTCGAATATGTTCACGTTGTTTTGGTCGAGCAGGTAAGGGAACGTGCTATAGGTGGAACCCATCAGTCGCTTGATCCCTTTCCAGAATGCAACAGAATCGCGGTAATTGTTGGCTGCCTCCCACACCAAGGCGGCTCACTTTTGTTCATGTAGACGTTTGCTCTCGTGCTGGATGTCCGTCTGTAGCTCTCGGTACAGGTCTCTCAGCTCCTGCGTCCACCCGCGGATACTGGCTAGCTGTCTCACGTGATCGTACTGGACACTGAGCTGCCTCAGCTGGTGACTAGTTTGAGGATGGGGAATGGTTCTGTGAGTGGTGGTAGGGCCCATAGGCATGACAGCGTGGATACAATATTAAGTATTTTAACCATTCGGTACACAAGGAGGTAGCGTGGCCGACACTGAACTCGACCGCCTTTACATCCTAAACAATAAATTAAGTACCCATTTACAGCTGGGTGGTAGGTGTGCCCCCGGGATCGAACGAGTAACTCATAAAACAGGAGGAGAGAGCTATATATCTACTCCGGCACCTCTGCTGTAGAAATTGTCTTCAAAACCTGTGTGGTAATATTAATTGTTACCTGATTCTACGTCACATGACACCAACTTATTGTTTGTCTAGTACAGTAGTGTGTGCATAAAATTAGTAGACGTTACTGTATGTTATGATCTACTAAATTCTTTTGAATCTGGTATATTATGACTTTATTATTCTATTTTTTAATCCTTTTGTGTTCATTGTAGTGAAGGGGTTAGTGTTTGTACGGGTCCTGGTAAGAGGTCCCGCAAGTAAAGAAAGTAAAGGTCTACTGTGATACCAAAACGTAATATAAAGTAATGGTTTCTAAGGCAAATGTCAATAGACTGACAGGACGGATTACTTCAGTGAAATACAAAACAAAACTGTGATGAATGTACAGTAGAATAAACACATAAAACTTTACGGTAAATTAACTGAATAAAATAGTGAATAAGATGATCCATGACACTTATCAACAACAATGTTGGATACATTGTCTTTACTAATAAATAACAATAAAAGGTAAACTCAGCAGAATCACCCGGGAAAAAATACATTAAAAAGAATAACTGAACTCGGCAGATTCATAAACAGCATTCATAAAAGCCAGAAAAATGTGTGGGTAGATTTAGGTAAATTGTATAAAGTACTGTGCATATGGGAACTCCGCTGTAAGCTAGATGAACAATAAGGCTTCCAGTATATCCTCAGAAGACCGAGTGTTGCTCCAAATTTTTGTATTCCAGGCGGAGGTAACAGGTCAGGCGGAGATCAAGGCCAGAGGTACACGACCAGCATACATCAGAGAGGCCTTACTTAGCCCCACGACAATATACGAGTCCCCCTTTAACTTGCAGTCTCCCACAAAACACCCGTTTTCTGTGGAGTTCCTCGTCAGCAAAGGGGTATTGTGAGATTTTCCTGCCTGTCTGTCTGTTTGTCTATCTTTCTGCTTAGCCAAGGCAATCCTGTTTCGTTCTGGGATACTCACAGTTCTCTGCAGGTTGATACACTTTGTTGATACATTTACCACTGTACGTCTGTCTGTCTGTCTGTCTGTCTTATGAGTGTACAGTATTTCAACTTCGCCCCTTTTTCTGAATTTTCTCCCCCTAGTTTATTAATATGTCGATAATTTTCGCCATTCTCTCCTTCTCTTTTCCAATGGACCGCGCTAATGTTGAATTGGAGGACGCCTGTAAAAGGAAGAGAGAGAGAGAGAGAGAGAGAGAGAGGTGAACAATTCCCTGAACGAGTATTAGAACATTTGCGAATTATTAAGCAATATCTGATACCACTTTGTGCCAGATAATAAAACAAAATTGTACTCGTTCTAGAAATCTGTACTCATTTACCCACTCGACAAACTTGTACTCATTCTGCACTCATTCATCCATTCAAAAATTTTTACTCGTTCACTCATTCAAAAATCTGAACTCGTTCACCCAAGTGCCTCCTCACTAAAGGACAAACCTGGTGTATAGTCCCTCCCCTCTCCTCCTTAACAACAGAGAACAGAAGCGTGGGTAGTAAGACCAAAAGAAGAAAATAGGGTTAAGGTGAGGTCAGGGAGAGGTCATGGAAGAGGGATTAGATTGAGTCAAGTGAGGCCAGAGAGACAATACAAAAATGAAGAAGGAGAAAGTAGGGAGGGTAAGCGTGGAAAGAGGAAGGTGGAGGAGGGAAATAGTGGAGTAGGAGGAGGGGAATGGAGGGAAAGAATGGAGGCCCTCTTGTCATATATATGTACTGTACATTATATGTGTGATATTCTGAAATTTTAGAACGAAAATTACTGATTTAACGAACTGGCAAACATAAGTAGGGCAGGTGTAAGCACTAGGACTGCATGGAGGCCTAAAACAAAGCTATTGTTCGCAGTGCAGCCAAGCTGGGGAGTCAGAAACAAGTGACCAGCTTGCGCCACAAAGGCCTAAGAAAATTAAATGTACTTTATCAAATTAATTCATGCACTGTTGACGAACTTAAAAGCCAGTAATAATATTAACAAAAGTTATTTTGGATAATTTTTCATTTCAAAATATGTTACATGTGTCCTCAGGAAATAATTAAAATACAAGAAGAATGGCGTCATGCGTTCACGAATTATTAACATAATTACCAGAATGCCGTGGAAGACATTCATGTCCAGAATCAAAAACGTAAATAAATATTAAAATACTGATAGCCTTTCAACCAAAAGAAATAAAGGACAATCGGGGGATATTTTAATATTTTAAAAGTAAGTACAGTAGTTCCTGAGCGTGGCAGACATGCTTGAAGGCGCGGCGCTTAAGTCACTCTTTGTTTTTCACCCGCAGTAAGCGGATGTGTCTCCACCCACTCCACAATAGAACGCCCCACATGGTCATATTACTTGTAGGCGTTTTCAACCATGTTCACAAGTAAGGGAAATCACAGTGTTTTAAAGGGTGAATCATTTCAGGTTTTTTTAACGGAACCACTCGGGATGGTGGTGGCTGCGGTTAGTAGGAGGCTGCGGGCTGTAGGCTGAATTACTCACGGGGTGCCACGCTGAAGCATGCAGACATACGGGCGACCTGGTTTTCACCCGGATCTCCCAGGATACAGACAGATGGCGTGTAGGAAAACCGCTGAGATTGGCACCAAGCCAACACTACACAACACCACAGCTAAAGACTGTATACAATGTATGGGGAACAGATGCATGAAATGAGAGAAGCTAGATATTTTTTTTAACTTGGGTAAAGTACACCTGGTTTTACGGTGACCTGACCTAACTTGGCAGAATTTCATCTGTCGCTCTTTTTCTCATACAGTAAAGGGAGAGAAGCTTGCCCCTGGGTGCAGCATGAGTGAGTTGAAAGGTTGATGGCTCTGGGAGGCAGAAATTCCCATGGTGCTAGTGAGTACTGTATGCCCATTGAGTATCGGTGCTGATTCTTCTACTAGGAACCTT
The DNA here is from genome assembly GCF_018991925.1 of Homarus americanus. Lineage (NCBI taxonomy): Eukaryota > Metazoa > Arthropoda > Malacostraca > Decapoda > Nephropidae > Homarus > Homarus americanus. Next base: position 27,705,685 of record NW_024713129.1, on the reverse strand, counting down.
CATCTCTCTTCAACTACGGGTGTTCAGTACAGTATGTGGTTTGTCTATCCAAGTTCTGGTGTCAGCTCGACGACCCTGATGGTTGATCTTACACTCTGGACGTGGGAGTGTTTTTTTAAGGATTGTTTTGGTGCTGCGTGTAGTATAATTTGACGGTAATGGTGGATTCTGGGCCAGTGGTGTTGAGCATTGTTACGGTTATGGTGGAGAAAGCACACATGACTCATGAACCCAGTAATAAGAAAAGTGGGTGAACCGCCCCTGACGAGTCATGAGTGGTTTCTCGGTTCTCACTTAACTTTGTGTCTTATGTATGTGCATGCTGATTGGGGTATGATGATATCGTGCCATTATGACTGATCCATGTTTTTGTGCAGGTTATTAGTTGCCATGCTGATAGTAGGGGTGTCAAGCGATGAAAGATGTGTTGAGGGATCAATCCAAATGAATTATTGTGCTATTAATAGTGGTGTTTAGCGATGTAAGTTGTGTTGAGGGATCAATCCAAATGAATTGTTGTCTCTTGTGCAATTAATATTTTTTTAAGTGCTGTAAGGGCGGTGCTGTTGATTAATACAAGTGTCATATCATTACCGTTGCGTCTCTTTAACCCCAGTCTCAGGAACACCAGTCCAATTGGAATTCCGTTCGGTTACATATATGTAATTGCCTATTCTTCTCCTCCACTTCCTCCCATCTCCCTCACCTCCTCTCTCGTTTCCCCCTTTCTTTCATCCCTTCCCTTAACTTACCCTCTCCCCTACTCCTTCTATCTATCTTCTTTTTTATGGTTAAGGTGGGGAAAGGATGGAAGGCTTGCTGGGGCTCAAGACACAGCCAGGCATGAGGGATAGAGAAGTCACGACAGATAGTCGTTGGGGGAAAGGTTGGAAAAGAAGTTTAATGAGTTAAACAGAGGGGGACGACACCCCTTGTTTTAGATATTACAGAGTTTGTTGGCTAACTAAGCTAACCTAGGATTTAGAATGAGGTTGCACAATGGTTACTTTGGTTGGTAATGACTAGTTTGATTTTATAAGTACATGTTTATTGAAATCTTATTACTGTATTACGTTATGGACTCACTAGATTGTGACTTGTTAAATGTGCTCTCCTTTACTCCTCTCATTCACTGTCTCTCCTCTCCTGTGTGTTCGTGGGGGATATTGTTTTTTTATGTGTGAGGAAAGAGAGGACACATCTCTCTCTCTCTCTCTCTCTCATTTCCCTAACACCTCTCCTCCTCTCTCCCTCTCTTCTGTTCCACTCAGCCCACCTCCCTTCCTCAATCCTTCCTCTACCCCCACCCCCCCATCTCTCTCTCTCTCTCTCTCTCTCTCTCTCTCTCTCTCTCTCTCCTCCCTCCCTGTGAGAGTGTCGTGGCTGGCTATGGTTATTGGTCCTGAGGAAAAATGGGTCTTCCTCTTTCTAGTGTAAAACTCCTAACAAAGGGGAGAGAGGAGGGGAAGGCAGTTAACGGAGGGCTGCAGAAGGGGGAAATATATGTCCCTTGTGGTAGTTAGCTCAGAACGGATGACCATCACCTGCTGACACGTGCTAATATCTACTAATACTTGCAAACAGCACGTACACTCACCTTATCCTTACTTCTGGGCACCTGTTAACACCTGTACAAATCTGATCTCACTAATGAACACCTTAAGCATCTGGCAACACCTATAAACATCTACCTTATTTATAAATATATCTAAACATCTGTCAAACCAGGTAAATGTACCCAATTAAACAAAATACTATGCTCAATTGGACAAAGGAATAGTCAACACCATCTTCAGTAAATATTTTTTCACCATTTCGGAACTTACGATGTAGCGCGAATCACTGTTGTGAACTCCCGTGAGCAGGAGAGTTTTGCCTGCAATATTAATTTACTGAGCTGAGGACGCCGTGGATGGTATAGTATTGCCAATTTCCACGGTTTAATTTGAGAAGTTTGCGGGGATATCGGCGATATATTTACACACTCGTTGGAGTGTTTGGGTGGTCTGGTAAATGTGTGTCCCGTCTCGAGGGAGGAAAAACGACTTCGGTTCCTCGTTGAGTTGGTTTACAACTGTGGTTATGAGGTATACCTGTGGTGTGGATGGACCTTTAGTTTAAATTTACTTAGGATATGAAGTGTAGATTGCGATAACAGGTTTGTAATGTCTCGTAAGACAAAATATACATTGGTTTAAATGTACACAAATCCAGTTACATACAATTACGCTAGTGACACAAACACACACAGTCACAAAGAAATATATGATCAACAGTTATTTGAATTATTTATTTTTCATAAACCCTTAAAAGACGGGTGAAGAAAACATAGAAGTTGTAATGCATAATTTAATCAAATCACAGCCATAACAATCATTCAAGGTATCATTTTTATATCTGAGGGATGGCAACCGCGGCCCTCCACTCTTAGCCATTAATAGGATTGTCTTTACCAATCCTCCCAGGTTTTGCATCTCTTTGGGGGACCACAATTTTTAATTCCAGTCATTGATCTCATTCTCTGCCTTCCCCCTGCCTTTCCGTGCATCTAAAATCACAATAAAAAATCCTCAAAACACAAAAAATACAATCACATCACTATAAAATTCCACAAAGCCACAGCCGCTCTTACCCTGGAATAAAATCCCTCACACACACACACAAATGCCAATCATAACTTCGGCCCTTTGAATACGACGAGCTCTCCCCTTGAATAAGATGAAGTCGTACTCAAGAGGTTAAATTCTTGTCCTCTCTGGCCTGGGTAAGTCATCATAATCAAGTGATTATTAGTTCATTGTGTATACTGTACTTACGGAATTAAGTCATCATAATCAAAGAGTTAATTCACCGTATTCAAGAGATAAGTCATCATCCTAATTGTGTAGTAATGATGTACCAAGCCTGACTCCTCATTACCATTGTCGAGTACCATCAACAATCCCACTAGTCTTAGATGCTCCTCATTTCATTGGCCAGCACAGCCAGTCACAAAGATTATGATTGGTCAACGTGAGGCTGCGACCTTCCTTCACTCCCTCCTATATAAACACGACGACACCTGCGACGAGAGAAACACAGCAAAAATATTTACTTTCCTTATAATTTGACTGTTGTTTATATATAGCAATTTGACCTAATTGGAGTATGTGCTTAAAAAGCTTACTTGTTGGAACACAGAAGTACATAGAGACAACAACCACATATACAGAGGTAAGAACTACATACATAGTGATCAAGGCGTAAAAAATGATGGCGTATATTTCTTAAGGGACTGTAAAAAAATCAAGGAACTTTGTAAACAAACTGAACCAACAAGATGTGAAAACTAATTCTTGCACAGTAACTGCCCACTGAATATGACACCCTTCCCCCCACTCGTCCTCTTCCACCTCCTGCTCCTCTACCTCCTCCCCCTCCTCCACGCCCCTTCCACCCCTTCCCTCTATTCCTCCCTCTTCCCCCTCCTCTTCTCCCTCCCCCTTCCCTTAATCTTCTCCTCTCCTCCCCTCCTCCTTCTTCTCTCCTTCCCTACCCCTTCTTCCCCACTTCTTCTCGCTCCTATTCTTCTTCACCCCTCGTCTCCTCTTCCTCTTTCGTACTCTCCTATCCACTCTACCTCCCCTTCCTACTTCCCCTTCTCCTCCTCCCCTACTTCTCCTCCCCTTCCATCCCCCATTCCCCCTTTCACTACACTTCCCCTTACCGCTCCCCTCTTCTTCTACAAATCATTAAAGCGATAATTTACGATTCCTCAAGGTGTACGAACATGACAAAATTATCGTAAAGCAAATACGTAAAATCAAAACAGAAAATGCGTCGTCACTCTATTAACCTGAACAGTGGTTCCCTTAACTTGTCTCCTGTAACCTCGTGCAATCAGTACTGTCAGATTTTTTTGTACAGTTTTCGACGTTCAAATTAAAAAAAAATGTTATTTTATTAAATATTAGGGGACTGACACTTTCGTGTTACTCTTTCTTGGATAAACTGACAGATCTTGATTGCTGCCGTGACAGATATTGCTAAAACACTGGAGACAGACAGACAGCCAGATAGATAGATAAATAGATAGATAGATAAAAATCTATGATTTACATCCATAATATTCAATGTTTTTGGGGGGTCAAACGTTCAGTACACACTGTTCCATAACGGTCATTTTCACACAGTATTTTCCCTCTTTTTTTTAATCTGAATTCAGGTCATTATATTCGATGGACTAATAAACCATAAACATTATGCTAAGCTTACGGCAAGAAGCTGACCCAAGTTATGTCACTATACTTGTGTATGACTTACTTTTATTCTGTGTCTCAGTCTTTTTGACCTTCTTCTTCTTCTTCTTCTTCTTCTTCTTCTTCTTCTTCTTCTTCTTCTTCTTCTTCTTCTTCTTCTTCTTCTTCTTCTTCTTCTTCTTCTTCTTCTTCTTCTTCTTCTTCTTCTTCTTCTTCTTCTTCTTCTTCTTCTTCTTCTTCTTCTTCTTCTTCTTCTTCTTCTTCTTCTTCTTCTTCTTCTTCTTCTTCTTCTTCTTCTTCTTCTTCTTCTTCTTCTTCTTCTTCTTCTTCTTCTTCTTCTTCTTCTTCTTCTTCTTCTTCTTCTTCTTCTTCTTCTTCTTCTTCTTCTTCCTTCTTCTTCTTCTTCTTCTTCTTCTTCTTCTTCCTTCTTCTTCTTCTTCTTCTTCTTCTTCTTCTTCTTCTTCTTCTTCTTCTTCTTCTTCTTCTTCTTCTTCTTCTTCTTCTTCTTCTTCTTCTTCTTCTTCTTCTTCTTCTTCTTCTTCTTCTTCTTCTTCTTCTTCTTCTTCTTCTTCTTCTTCTTCTTCTTCTTCTTCTTCTTCTTCTTCTTCTTCTTCTTCTTCTTCTTCTTCTTAACCACTTCTTCTTCTTCTTCTTCTTCTTCTTCTTCTTCTTCTTTGCTTCTTCTTCTTCTTCTTCTTCTTCTTCTTCTTCTTCTTCTTCTTCTTCTTCTTCTTCGCTTCTTCTTCTTCTTCTTCTTCTTCTTCTTCTTCTTCTTCTTCTTCTTCTTCTTCTTCTTCTTCTTCTTCTTCTTCTTCTTCTTCTTCTTCTTCTTCTTCTTCTTCTTCTTCTTCCTTCTTCTTCCTTCTTCTTCTTCTTCTTCTTCTTCTTCTTCTTCTTCTTCTTCTTCTTCTTCTTCTTCTTCTTCTTCTTCTTCTTCTTCTTCTTCTTCTTCTTCTTCTTCTTCTTCTTCTTCTTCTTCTTCTTCTTCTTCTTCTTCTTCTTCTTCTTCTTCTTCTTCAAATATATACTTTCTCAGGAAACATTGCGCAACTAGTCATTAGCAACAAAGGAATGAAGAGCATTGTTGATTACCCTGATGGACTAATATGATTTCATTTAGAAGTAATAAAGATTTTTGGGGGGAGAAGTATTTTGCTGATTTTTAGTTACTGATTTGCTGAGAGATTATTTTCATTATCTTTTTTAACCTAATTTTATTTCTTCATCGTTTGTTTTTGTTTTTTGTTTTCATATATATGTTTTTGTCGTTCTACAGTATGTTTGTCTATTTCTCCGTTTTCTCTTTCTCTCTCAGTGTATTTATCCTTATATGTCTTTTTTGTTTTATATTTTTTTAACCATATGTCTGGTATTTCTTCCCTTCACCACAACCCCCACACCCACCCCCCCCCCAAAAAAAAATAAAATAAAATAACTACGACCTTTCCCCAACATAATTTTCTTACATCTTATTTGTTTTTGGTTCTTCTTCGCTTTGTTGTTTTTTATTTATTTTTATTTGTCTAATTATTTTTCTTTGTTCTTATTCTTCTTTCACTTTATCCTTTTCCCTTCGCTTTTTCTTCTTCATTTTATATATTTTTTTATTTTGCTTATTTCTTCCTCTTCCTTCGCCTTTTCTTTTTTCTTGCATCTGGTTCATAAAAAAACACCTCTTCAAGACTCCTCAGATAACAGCTTGGGTTTGTGGTGTATAATTGTCAGTCCACAGTCGCCACCACCACCGCCTCCCGTCTGGCAAAAACTAGCACAATATGAGCGTTTGTTTGCGCTCTGAAAAACTCCAATAGCGTCGTTCATACTTAAATTGCGACTCTACACAATGGTCTGTTCGCTCTTCAAGGAATTTACAACGTCAATGTATTTCCAATATTCGTGGTGCTGCATTCGGTAACGACACTAAGACTGCCAACCCATGTTCTCTCACGTGTGTGTGTGTGTGTGTGAGTGTTTTTCCTAAGCATCATCTGAGGTGTCTCTGATAAATCCAAGACTCTGAGAGCCATCTAGCAGGTGAATTCGTAACTGATGGCTTGAAACCGTGCTCTCATCCCGTCCGAAAATGACTGAATTTATCAATTTTGCTCAAGGAAGCGAATATAATTTTTAGAGATGTGAAGATGTGAGAGAATATTTGTGTTCGGTACTGTACTGTGTTAGAATCTGCTCTTCTGTCACGTTTATTAGTCTGATATTCTTCCGATATTAAGCTATTAAAACCGCCTTCAATCGCTGGCCATTACTTGCTTCAGATAGCAGTGAAGTAATTGACCCGCCTCCATAAACGTCTAGATTGTCGAAGGAATGTTGTGAAGTCTCCCATTCCTCTTGGCAGTTCAATCAGACAATTACCACAGAGTTGAGCGGGCTCACCTGGCGGGTCGTCTCTTGTAATATTTCAGATCACTTCCTGTCTGTCGTAGTGTACAGTCTTCCAGGTGATCCGGTTATCGTCCATTTGAAGCTGTATCACAATAATTTTCTCTCTCTCTTTCAAGGCTTCGTTCCACACCCTTATGCTGGTTACAGAAGTTATTTTTTTATATTTTTTTTACTAAATTTTCGTTCCATAATTATAGATTCTTCCATAATAATTTGTAGTAAATTTATACCACTGTATACTCATAACAAAACACCCAGGATGCGTTAATGTGGTGAATTTTATGGTGAAATAAGATGTAATGGCTAATCTTTAGGAGATCCAAAAAAAATGTTCTACACAATATATTATACTGAACACATGTCAAACAAATCTTCAGGTGAGAGAAGACAGGTATAATTATAACTTATAATACTTATAAATTATAAGTAACAGTAAGGCAGGATTGATGGCTGCCAGCTGTTCCTCACACCCACCAGGTCACTTGAGGAATGCAACCAATGAGTACTGTCAGTGCGAGTAAGTAGCCAGAGATCCGCAGCTGATCTCTACTAGTCTACAGTGTTCATACAATACATATACAAACACGTATAAATATTTTCAAAGTATTTTTTTGTACACTGTCTTTCAAGATTCACATTTTCCACGTTATTAAATCATAATACTTACTAAATTTGGAGGGATGAAAACATCCGACTTCATAAATATCATGTGGACAGTAAGAGTATTTTATAGTAAGTCTATCTAACACACACGGGCGCGTTACACATTAGGAAAGGTCATATATATTTAGAATATGATTTTGAGGCACAAGTGGTCATACCAATATTGACGTTTACTGATCTAAATGGAGGAAATTTTCAGTTATCATGTGAAACAAATACCTGACTTGTGAAAATAATTTATTTGTTGCATTGCCGTTGTACAACTTTATTTTCGATGTTTTATGAGAAATACTGTTGGTAAAATTGCGTATGTTGCTTCAAGGATTAAGTTATAGAATTTCCTGCAGATTTTACACAAGAGTCGCCACAGTTCGCCGTAATATTTGATTCTTTTATCTTCTGGAGAATTATGTTGAACTGTGAATCTTTAGGTTAGCTTATCCTTACTCTTCTCTACAGATTTTATCACCTATATTCTTGTGTAAACGCATAATTGATGTCAAATATAGACACAGTAATAATCAAAGGGTGAATTAACCATATATGTTATATGAAACAAACACAACTTCCAAAATCACCCTCTTCCTCACCGCAGCTTCACAAATTAGTGCAACCGTATTTTTGTTAGGGCTCAGGTCGACGCTCTTCCGTACTGATCACCTTTTTTGTGTGTATGTGGTGTGTGTCGTCAAGAGAGCGGACACATGTTTTTTTTTAATTTTTCCACATACAGCGGCTAGTTTACTGTGTACCCCATACTTATTCTGTGAGATGTAGCGCACAATGTTTACAAAATACAGGTCACAAAGGGTTTCCAATACATTAATTGTTTAGTTCTAATAAACCATAAAAACACTTTGTAACCCTCAAGGCATCCACTCCTACAGCTTTTAGCTCAAACGTCAGCTTCGGCGACAATTAATAGTAGAACTCAACGTCTTTCTTGAAGGCCGCCACAACGTCGAGTTCACATCTATGTAGATCAGGTTTATTCTTGACCGCATAACTTGTGCCCTGTTCTTTCTAATGGTAGAGTGAAGTTAACCTTCACGCTGCTACACTATCAAGGAAGTTTTAGACGCAAGATTAAATCTGGTGGTGTGGTGTCATCCTTCCTTATTATGTCTATATAATGTCACCTAAAAGAAAAGATTTAGTATAATTTTTTTTAAATGGACTAATATATAAAAACTGCAAGATCTACTCGGGTGTGTATTTATATTTTATGTTTTAGTTTACACACAAGAGAGAAGTAGCGGAGATCTCTATAATTACTCATTGAATGTTGTATTATATTTTTATTGGAATATGATTCACAAAATTGTCACAAACCTTCACTATGTATATCGTATATTATAAGATAAGGACACTGGATTGTAAAATTGGAGTAGCAATTTTTATATTTCTCTAGGTGTTGGTTCTTTTATCATTATAGTTGTTTCTAATTTGTTATTGTACAAATAATTGTGGAATTGCTTAGTTATGGTAAAGGAATTCTTCAGTTGCATCGGGTTTTGTTGTACACCGATGCAGTTTTGTTTTGGTGGTCACTCGCTCATGGAAAAAGGATAGTCAGTCATCACACAGACGTCACACTCAGCACACTGTCGACACGACTTTCTCTGACAGAACCATCTCAACCTTCATTCTAGCTGCTCTAGCAGAACACCGGTGGAACGCTTTCAATATAACTCGATGAATATACTTCTCTTGCATCTATATACTGTAGATCTATCGTGGTTAATGTGTTGAATTTGTGTACTAAATTCAACGGAGCACGGAAGATATACGCATATTTATAACCGGTGACTACAATTATTCTGATCAATACGTTTATTACAATCCACTGGAGTTATTCTTCACCGAACAGGTATTATTAAAATTGGTCATAATATATTCAATTCAACATGTATCGCATGTCTTGTTTTTTCAGACAACTTCTCGCATACAGGATTATAGCACAAACCTGCATACCCAAGGCACACCATTTCCCCAAACCCTGCTCCGCTATACGCCTCTGCTCACGCCCACACCCACACTCCCTCTGCTCTAGAGGGGGCAGTTCAAAAGATATCGAAGTCTTTAAACTGCTAAGAGAACATAGGAGCACGGGGGTGGAGGAGACTGCAGTGGGAGCGGGTAAACAAGGCGAAAGATTACAGGGAAATAGTGTTAGGAATGATGACAAAACTAAATTAGACAGGGAGTTTAAAACTAAACGCGGCAAGGGAAGGACTCAGAACACGACTAACTTAAATGTATACTACGCGAACAGTAGAAGTATGAGAAACAAAATGGATGATATTAAGGCCTTGGTATGTACCGAAGAAATCGATATAATTGCATTCACTGAAACATGGATCAACCTAGACACACGTGAATTACCAGTCGAATACCAAATTGCGGGTTACAAACTGTTCCATACCGATAGGCAGACCAGGAAAGGAGGCGGAGTAGCAATCTATGTTAGGGATAATCTGAAGTGTGAAATAAATAAGGAAATAAAAACTGAGAGGAATACAGAAACAATTTGGATAGAATTAAGCGACGGTCGGGAAAAATTAATCACAGGGGTAATATATAGACCCCCCAATCTTGATAGCGTCAATGAGCGACTTATCTGGGATGAAATGCGCAGGGCTTCCATACACAACAAAGTCTGTATAGTAGGCGACTTTAACCTTGGCCAAATAGATTGGACTGTCCTTACGGGTAACTCAGAATCAGAGGATTTTCTCGAGACGATCCAGGACTGTTTCCTAAGTCAACATATAACCGAACCCACACGGGGTAATAATATACTGGATTTAGTTCTGACGAACAGAGAAAACCTCATTAGCAATGTCGAGGTAGGGAACGAACTTGCAAACAGCGATCACAAAGAAATTCGATTCCAGTTAGATTTTCAGGGCAGACGTAAGGAAAATTCCACTAAAGTACCAGATTTCAGAAGGGCAAACTTTGACAGTTTAAAGAGGCAGCTGAGAGAGGGGGTGTCGCGCTTGGCCGTGAACCTGACAGATGACACCGACCTGATAACGAGATCTGAGATTGCCGAGTTCCACGATAATTTAAATAGTGAGTTACTTAATGCACAAAGGCAGAACATACCATACAAAAAACTCAGATCAGACAACAATGACCCTAAATGGATAAATAATTATTTAAAGAACATCATTGGCCAAAGGAAGGCTATAGGTAGAAGGATAAATCGTGGCGAAATTCACCTCCGGGACTATTATAGGGTATTGGCGAGTAGAGTTAAAACCGAGATAAGGAAAGCAAAGAGGAATAATGAGGTAAGGATAGCAAGGGAGGCGAAGACAAACCCCAAAGGATTCTACCAAATGTATCAAACTAAAACACGAGAAAAGATTGGACCAATACGGTCAGACTCCGGCGAGCTCACTGATAACGACGGAGAAATGAGCAATAATTTGAATAAATATTTTTCAACAGTTTTCACCACCGAAAATCTAAACATGATACCCGAGGCACCGACTCTATTCAGAGATAGTGAAGAAAACAAATTAAGTGAGATAGTAGTGACTAGTAACGATGTTAGTAAGCAAATAGACAAACTAAAGCCTAATAAGTCACCTGGTCCCGATGAGATATTTGCCAGAGTATTAAAGGAATGTAAGGAAGAGCTTAGTATGCCCTTAGCAAAGTTGTTTAACATGTCCTTAAAAACAGGTGTAGTACCAGAATCCTGGAGGAAAGCGAATGTAATACTGATTTTCAAGAAGGGGGATAGATCACTATCCTCTAACTACCGCCCAATCAGTCTAACATCAATAGTAGGCAAATTACTGGAAGCAATCATTTCAAACTCTATTCGAAATCACCTGGAGAAGCACTGATTGATCAATGATTCCCAGCATGGCTTCACAAGCGGACGTTCTTGCCTAACTAATCTATTAACATTCTTTTCATCAGTTTTCGAATCGGTGGACGAGGGGCACAATTATGATGTGGTATATCTCGACTTTAGCAAAGCCTTCGACAGAGTCCCCCACGAAAGACTAATTAGAAAGGTAGAAGCTCATGGCATCAAAGGTGACATCCTTAAATGGATTAGGGCGTGGTTACAGGACAGGAAACAGCCAGTGAGCATTAACCGCACTAAGTCCCATTGGAGCAACGTCACAAGTGGAGTTCCCCAAGGCTCAGTACTTGGACCATTATTATTTATTATATACATAAACGACATAGATATCGGCATTGACAGCAACATAAGTAAATTTGTTGATGACACTAAAATAGGACGTGTAATTAAATCTGACGAGGACTCCGCAAAACTACAGGAAGATCTAAACAAATTTTTCGAATGGTCTGAAAAATGGCAGATGAAATTCAACGTGGACAAATGTAAAGTACTCAGTATAGGAGATGTAAACAGGGAAACCAGGTACCAGATGAACAACGATGCTATAGAGAAATCCGACTGCGAGAGAGATTTAGGAGTAATGATAAGTAGGAACCTTAAGCCAAGTAAACAATGTGTTTTTGTCGTAACAAGGCTAATAAAGTACTTGGGTTCATACAAAGGAGGCATATAAGACTAGCGAGGTCATCCTAAAACTGTATCTGTTTTAGAGACCACACCTGATTACGCAGTTCAGTTCTGGTCACCGTATTACAGAATTGGATATAGAACTTTGGAAAGAATTCAGAGGAGAATGACAAGACTAATCCCGGGCATTAGGAACCTTGAGACAGAGACAGGTTAAAAGTATTCAATTTGCACTCCTCGAGAGACGTAGAGCGAGGGCGACCTGATAGAGGTAGTATAAGTGGGAAGGCAGGCTAAACAAAGGGGACATTACAAAGGTACTCAAATTATCCAAACCAGGAATAAATCCTGTAACAATGGTTTTAAATTAGACAAATTTAGATTTAGGCGTGAAATAGGTAAACACTGGTTTGAACAGAGTAGTGGGATGAATGGTCAAGTTACCAAATATCATCATTAACTCGAATACGCTGAATTGCTTCAAACATAGGTTGGATGCTCATATGAGCAATAGGGGTTGGTTGTAAACGGGACTGCCCAGTATGGGCCAATAGGCCCGCTGTAGTTTCCTCCATTCTTATGTTCTTATGTTCTTATTCACTGACCTCCGCATACTTCCCCAATTTTGAAGTACATCCTCGTTGATGTTCCTGGGTTACATTTCAGTCGTTCTTCCAGGATTATCTAATTTTCTTCAGGCGAATAATTATTATTATGAATTCGACAGTCATGTTAGAAACGAATGAACTGTCTTAATTTCATCGCGGTAGAGAGTCAAGAAGGCAGGGCTGGCAATTACCCCCCCCCCCCCTTCCTCCAAAAAAAAGTCTAGGGCAAATTTGTTTTTAAATTTGCTAATTATTATAATGTACAAAACCATATTACAGGTAATTTTCTTTCTGCTAAATATTCCTCTTAGCACTCTTGTGTGTGTGTATGTGTGGTGGCAGAAGTTCAACCAATTTGACGAGTACTTTGTTTTCCACAGCATAATGGAATGTTGGCTCCAAAGAAAAAAAAACGAGCAATTTACAAATCAAAGTTTTTTTTCTTCTGATCAGCACTCGTTCGAATTGCAAAGCTGTCCATTAATTTCTGTCTTTTCACTTTTGTGGCTGAGTGCGAGGATAACTGGCTAGATGTTGACACATGTGCAGTTGCAGTTGAGGAGCAGCTGCTATGCCTAAGGTCACTTGCATCACTGGCCTTGGGGCACCTTGGTTTTGTCTCACAGTCACTGCCTACTGTCACAAGAGATTTGGCTGATTCAGGGAAATGCAAATCCTTGATTGTTCCTGCGGAAGGTAGTACTTCACTTTCTAGTATTTCTACATCTTTATCAGCCTTTTCTGTAGTTTTCCTTTCTCTTTGAGCATTTGTTGAGATGTGCCTTGATTCGTTAATTTTTTTAACTAATTAACAAATTGCAGTATATACAGGCCACTCTGTTTACATAATGTCCATAAAATACTTCATCTCACTCAGGAGACTTTTCTTCCACTTCCAGAAGGCATTTCTGAAAATTTATTCGCTGAAGTTCTTATTGCTTCCCTCTTCCAGTCCTCCTCCTTGTGCTCCCACGCTACCACTGAGTCAGTTACTCACTTACACCCAGCAGGCCAGCCATACATACGATCATGACTAGAACGCGTTTGATTCCTGTCCATTTCATGTCCATGTTCTCCAGAGAATGGTCCCAATCTATTGTATTTGCGTAATATTCTGGAGAACAACTGTTATAAGGTACACTCACCAAAAACTTATCTAACGTTATAAGCACTATGCACTCTGAAAAATGAACAAAGAATATGAAACCATTCCGAAATGCCAAGCCCCATTCTGCTCATTCTCACATCCAGGTGTTCGAAAAGTTTTTGTTGAGATAATTTTTGTAGGGACTGTTGGTTAAAAAAAAAAAATACCCAGATAGGCTTTTTTGTTTGATTAAACTCGGGTTTTTTCCAGCCTGCAGGAAGGCCATACCAAATTTTTAAATGTTTTTATTATTCATGTTTAGTGATGTGTCCGACAGATGGCGCCCTCCGTAACACTATGGAGTGTTAATAAAGTCCATAACCACTCCAAATATTCCCTCATATAAAGAATATCTTACCAATGTTCAATTAAAGTATACTTATGAAGTGACAGGTTTTACTCCCTTATTAAATGAATCGTTTTCTTCATATTTTGTTTAACCCAAATAAATATGGTCAGTATAACGCATGGCATCACAGGCGATGTCTAGTTACGTTATGTTATCACTTGGAACATAAGACTTTCAACTATGTTAAAACATGAACACTGATATTCAACAAAGTTCAACTGAGTTAAATTCATTTAATATGGCGGGTATCAGGTACTGTTTACAAACCTGAGATGCGATGAGAGAGTATCAGAAACATGATCTCCCGTGCACGCAGTTATATAGAAGACAAATGGCAACTCAAGCACGTCGAAGATGCCACTTTACGCATTTACATACGTTTCATTTAAATTAGTTGCTGTAGACTCAGTAAAAAAACTACCGTTACAATTCCTGCGCGAAACAAACTGACACTACAAACGAAGTGTTTCAAAAAGGCCCCTGAGGCATTCCTTGCATTGGTAGCCCTGCGCGTGTATGGGTTCGGCCACACGTGCTCGAAACAAGCGATCGGCACTCTGAAACGAAACCCAGTACTAAACTTTCTGGAATTATCGACCGTATGGTAAAACGTCGTTAGGCCGGGTTCCATTATGACGGCATGCGAAACTGTGGAGCTGTTCAAATGTTTCGGAACAGAATGGTATATTTTCCAATACTAATAAAGAATGACATAATGTGGCATTAGCCCTAAGTGAGGTAGCAATACAAATACAAATTCGAAATTCGGTTGCAGAATAATCTTATACCTTTACTATATCCACTAATTCTACAAAACATATAATGTATTCCTATATGGCAACTCATCCACTTCCATGGTTACTGTAATCCATGATGTGTGGAACAATTAATATAACATACAGTTTAACTTATCTAGATATACTGACATTCTTCAGTCATATTGTAACAAAGTAATTCAATATTGACAATGAAATAACTAGTTTCGGCCTACCAAATTAAGTACGAAAGGCCTCACATTCAGGCCTACCAACCCTCGCGAGACAATGGGAATCTTCAGTTGGAAAATCATCGGATCCCACCTGTACGGTAGTTATATTTTACACACAAGAACACAAGAATGGAGGAAACTGCAGCTGGTCTATTGGCCCATTTACACCCAACCCCTATTGCTCATATATCCACCCAACCTACGTTTGAAGCTATCCAGCGTATTCGACTCAATGATGATATTTGGTAACTTGTTCCACTCGTCCACTACTCTTTCCAAATCAATGTTTACCTATTCCACGCCTAAATCTAATTTGTCTAATGTAAAACCATTGTTACGAGTTCGCTCCTGGTTGGATAGTTTGAGTACCTTTGTAATGTCCCCTTTGTTTAGCCCTGCCTTCCATTTATACACATATATCATATCACCCTCACTCTACGTCTCTCGAGGGAGTGCAAATTAAGATGCTTTAACCTGTCTCAAGGTTCCTCCGAAATCTTTCCAAGGATTCTATATCCATTCTGTAATACGGTGACGAGAATAAAACTGCGTAATCCAAGTGAGGTCTCACAAGCGCAAGACATAGTTTTAGGATGACCTAACTAGTCTTGTAGCTAACACCATTTTGTATGAACCCAAGTATTTTATTAGCCTTGTTTCGAGCAAATACACATTGTTTACTTGGCTTAAGATTCATAACATCGATGTTCCTCTAATATCTGGTTTCGCTGTTTACATTTCCTAGACTGAGTACTTTTCATTTGTCCACATTGAATTTCATCTGCCATTTTTCAGACCATTCGAAAAATTTGCTAAGATCTTTCTATAGTTTTGCGGAATCCTCGTCAAATTTAATTACACGCCCTATTTTAGTGTCATCAGCAAATTTACTTATGTTGCTGTCTACGCCGATATCTATGTCGTTTATGTATATAATAAGTAATAATGGACTAAGTACTGAGCATTGGGGAACTCCACTAGTGACGTTGCTCCAATCGGATTTAGTGCCGTTAATGCTCACTCGCTGTTTCCTGTCCTGTAACCACGCCCTAATCCATTTTAAAATATCTCATTTTAATGCCATGAGCCTCCACGTCTCTTATTAGTCTTTCGTGGGGGACTCTGTCGAAGGCTTTGCTAAAGTCGAGATATACCACATCATAATTGTGCCCCTCGTCCACTGATTCGAAAATAGATGAAAAGAATGTTAATAGATTAGTTAGACATGAACGCCCGCTTGTGAAGCCATGTTGGGAATCATTGATCAACTTGTGCTTCTCCAGGTGATTTCGAATAGAGTTTGAAATGAATGCTTCCAGTAATTTGTCTACAATTGATGTTAGACTGATTGGAGGGTAGTTAGAGGATAGTGATCTATCCCTCTTCTTGAAAATCGGTATTACATTCGCTATCCTCCAGGATTCTGGTACTACACCCGTTTTTAAGGACATGTTAAACAACTTTGCTAAGGGCATACTAAGTTCTTCCCTACATTCCTTTAATACTCTGGCAAATATCTCATCGGGACCTGGTGACTTAGTAGGCTTTAGTTTGTCTACTTGCTTACTAATAACGGTACTAGTCATTACTATCTCGCTTAATTTATTTCTTCATTATCTCTATGTAGAGTCGGTGCCTCGGATATCATGTTTAAATTTTCGGTGGTGAAAACTGTTGACAAATATTTATTCAGATTATTGCTCATTTCTCCGTCGTTATCAGTTAACTCGCCGGTATCTTACTGTATAGGTCCAATCTTCTCTCGTGTTTTAGTTTGATACATTTGATGGAGTCCCTTGGGGTTTGACTTCGCCTCCCTTGCTACCTTCAGTTCATTATTCCTTTTTGCTTTTCTTATCTCGACAAATTAACCCTACCGGCCAATACCTTACAATAATCTCGGAGGTAAACTTCACCACTATTTATTTTCCTACCTATAGCCTTCCTTTGTCCAATAATACTGTTTAAATAATTATTTATCCATTTAGGGTCATTGTTGTTTGATCTGAGTTTTCTGTGTGGTATGTTCTGCCTTTGTGCATTAAGTAACTCATTATTTAAATTGTTGTGGAACTCGTCAACCTCAGATCTCGTGATCTGGTCATCCTCAAACGTCAGGTCTCCAGGTAAGGGAGGTCGCCCTCTGTGGGTACATTGTGTGAGGTCACCTCATGTGAGGTCATGTAATTCACCCCCAAGCGTAATACCCCTTCTTTCAGTTGCCTCTTCAAACTATCAAAGTTTGCCCTTCTGAAATCTGGGACTTAACTGCAATTCTCCTTGCGGCTGCCCTAAATTTTTAATTTAAATCTTATTTCTTTGTGATCGCTGTTGGCAAGTTCGTTCCCTACCTCGACATTATTAATGGGGTTTTCTCTGTTTGACAGAAATAAATCGAGTATATTATTGCCCCGGGTGGGTTCGGTTATATGTTGGCTTAGGAAACAGTCCTGGATTGTTTCAAGAAAGTCCTCTGATTCTGAGTTACCCCTAAGGTCAATCCAATCTATTTGGCCAAAGTTAAAGTCGCCTACTATACAGACTGCTATGTATGGAAGCCCTGCGTATTTCATCCCAAATAAATCGCTCATTAACTCTATCAAGATTAGGAGGTCTATATATTAGTCGTGTGATTAATTTTTCCCTACCATCGATTAATTCTATCCAAATTTTTTCTGTATTCCGCTCAGTATTTATTTCCTTATTTATTTCGCACTTCAGATTATCCCTGACATAGATTGCTACTCCGCCTCCTTTCCTAATCTGCCTATCGGTATGGAATAATTTGTAACCTGCAATTTGGTATTCGACAGGTAACTCTCGTGAGTCTAAGTTTATCCATCTTTCGGTGATTGCTATTTATCGATTTTTTTGGGTTCATACCAACGCCCTGATTTCATTCATTTTGTTTCTCAAACTTCTGCTGTTTGCATAGTAGACTTTTAAGTTAGTCGTGCTCTGAGTCCTCTCTGTGTCGCATTTAGGTTTTATCTCCCTGCCTAATTTAGTTTGTCATCATTCCTAGCACTATTTCCCTGTAACCTTTCACTTTGTTTACCCGCTCCCACTGCAGTCTCCTCCACCTCCTTGCTCATATGGTCTCCTAGCAGGTTAAACACTTCGACCTCCTTTGAACTGCCCTCTCGAGAGAGCCAGCCAGGGTTGCCACCCCATCCTTAGACAGATGCCGAGTGTACAGTCCCGTTCAAGATTCTTCGAACACTGCTGGAGACAGCTGGCAACTCAAGGCCGTTTGTTTACTATAGTACGTAGTATAATATAATACGAAACAACAAAGCCCACCCTTTAAATCAAGCAACGGGGATCTAAGTAATCAATCACCGATCACTTTTACATTTAATCATAATTTTTACTACGTACTATAGTAAACAAACGGCCTTGAGTTGCCAGCTGTCTCCAGCAGTGTTCGAAGAATCTTGAACGAGACTGTACATTTTGCTATGAAAATCAGTGTTCTGGGTCAGATCAATTTCTTAAGTCTATTGTTGACAATCTAGTCAGTGTTCGAGTTTGCAAGTGTACTGACCACGGTTGTACATATTAGTTAACGTAAAATCGGACGATTTATATTACGCTCAATAGCCCATAAAACATGTAGCTATAATTTCTTTACATAGTTCCCCAGTTAAGACGTCCGTTTCTCACCGCTTCAGTACGCCTGAGTAATCCGTTTTCTCTCATGTATGTCAAAGACTCAGATATATCTTACATCGTGTTCAGAGATTTGAAATTGAGAGTGAATGTGTATGTTCTACATTAAGATAGATATGTCTGGTTACAGATGAAACATTCAAGATTCCTTGTGAGTGATGTTGAAAGCTTCAACTGTATTTACTTTTAGTAAAAATCTAATAAGTTAGTGTAAAGTCTGCCAGTAGAAGTGCCGAATCACTTACATCATCCTTGGGGACGCCCTGAGTCTCCAAATTATAACTGAAATTAGATAATTTTGATTCCCAATCATCAGAGAATCTGATATTTATATTGAAATTATTGTCTGTTTTGGATTTTAGAAAATAATTAATCTCCTGTATGTATATGTCAGTCTTCTTATCTCCAGGATTTAACGGCGATCTCTTAGTACCTCTTTGAGAGAAATGTACTGCTATTCTGAGAACTTGACATCTGTTTGATTCTTGCCTTTGAAAGCTTGGGCACTGATTAGTTTGAAAAGTTAATCTTAGAAATTAATATGAGCTCAGAGCTTGATTTTCATAAGCCAATGGGTAGAGTAACTGATTTAAATGAATATTTATGTAAAGAAGTGCAATGGCCACTTTTTACGTGCCTGTATGCCAGTTAGCCTAGTATGAAACTGCATGCACGAGGGAGAGTCACTTTTTTTATGCTCCTTCATCGTATCTCAGGTATGTAACGAGCGCCTCACGCCCGCCATATTAAGTGAACTTAACTCAGTTGAACCTTGTTGAATATCAGTGTTCATGTTTTAACATAGTGAAATTCCCATGTGCCAAGTAAGAATTAACGTAACTTAAACATCATCTGTATCGATGTCATGCGCCTTCCTGGCCAGACGTATGTGATTATTTGTATATGAATTTAGTTTAAACTTGTTTGACACTCCTTCATCGTATCTTATTCACTGTTTGCGTTGTCGTCACTACCGAGGATCGGTAGCCGCCTTAAGTCAAGATGTCCACTGAAGGGTATTTTTAATATGGCGAGATTAGAATCTGAGTACAGGCGCGCCCAAGAAAAGCAGCGCTAAGTCACAGTGCACTGAGTACCCTTTTTTTTTACTTTTATCCTCTTCGCCACTGATCGGCTTGTTAGCCGCTTGGGCGATCGGTCACGTCTCTTTTCCTTTATATTCTTCACCAAAAGGTCGGCTCGCTAGCCGCCCGGGCGATCGGTCACGTCTCTGTCACGCACTGTTGGCAAATACTGGGCATGCACCGGCTCCTGAATGTACCTGAACCCGCTCCAGTGTTGGTCAAGTCTTCTCTTGAAAGAGCTCACACTCGGTGCCGTCACAACACTCTCTGGTAGATTGTTCCAAGAGTTTACAACCCTCACTCCGAAAAAGTTTGCCCTCACGGTTTTCTGGACTTGCGGCTTCTTCAATCTTGAGCTGTGACCCCTTGTGGGGCGAGCGTCCGCCAGCTCCAAGTAAGGACACTCAACTGAGTAGTGCCCCCTGAGATGCTTATAAACCTCAACTAGGTCCCCCCTTGCCCGTCTGTAGTATAAGCTAGGCAAGTTTAGGCGCTCCAATCTCTCAGGGTAGCTGAGGTGCCGAAGTGCAGGCACCAGTTTGGTGGCCCTCCTTTGAACATTTTCAACCAACTGACAGTCCCTAGCATATCTCGGGGACCAGATGGGGTGACAGTACTCCAGATGGGGAAGCACTTCACTCCTGAAGATCGTCACGAGGGACGGACCGTCTAGATATCTGAACGACCTTCTTATAAGACCCAATAATTTATTTGCCTGATTTACCTTCTTCTCACAATGGCCCGAGAACTTCAGCTCATTGTCAACATACACACCTAGGTCCTTCTCACACACAGTCTCAACTAGTACATTTTCTTCATCCCGTTGGGACATATGGTACGCCTCCTTACCGTTGGTACGCCCCAGGTGCATCCTCTTACACTTCGTGACATTGAATCTCAGCAGCCATTCCTTCGACCATTCCTGGAGCCCACAGAGGTCCTTCTGCAGCTCTTCACAGTCCGCTTGGTTCTTAATTTCCCGAAATAACTTGGCGTCATCGGCAAACATTTGTATGGAGGAGTGTACAACGTCAGGCATATCATTTATGAAACAAACAAACAACAGCGGGCCCAATACACTACCCTGCGGTACCCCACTTGTTACAGGTACAGATGACGATTTCGTGCCATTAATCACCACACATTGCTTGCGGTCATGTAGAAAGTCTTCTATCCATGCTAGGACATTTCCCCGAATTCCGTACCCTTCCAGTTTGATTTTCAGCCTTTCGTGGGGTACACTGTCGAAAGCCTTGGCAAAATCTAGGTAAATATTGTCGATATTACCACCCCGTTCTAGAATATGGGTCCAAATATCCAATACCTTGAGCAATTGTGTCAAGCAAGAGCGCCCCGGCATAAAACCGTGTTGGCAATCTTTTACAAGGTTGTTTCGTAGTAAATGTTCCATCGCTGCATCTCTGATAATACTCTCAAGTACTTTACATATTATGCTGGTCAGGCTCACCGGTCTATAGTTGTTCGTGGAGTGACTATCGCCCTTCTTGAAGATAGGACTCACATAAGCCACTTTCCATTCACTGGGGACCATTTGTTCATCCAGGCATTTACAAAACAGAATCTTCAGGGGCTCTGCAAGCTCGTTGCACAGCTCCCTTAGCACTCTAGGATGCACCATGTCAGGTCCAGGACTCTTATGGACCTTTAGCCTGGACAGTTTATTTCTAATACCCTCTTCTGTGAACACAATGTGGGTCAGTGCTGTGTCGAACCGTCTGTCCTCAAACGCAGGAAGGTTAGTTGCATCCTCTCTTGTGAACACTGAGGAAAAGAAGCTGTTCAATGCCTCAGCTTTATCCTGGTCAGAATCTGCGTAACTACCATCTTCAAGCCTCAGGTCTGATACTCCTACTCGCGTTTTCAATTTCGACTTTGCATAGCGGTAAAACGCCTTTGGGTTTGACTTGACCTCGCGTGCAACCAGCCTTTGGAACTCCTTTTCAGCCCTCCTACACTCTATCTTTGAGTACCCGACGCTACCAGCGAACGAGCTTCAGCTGTTTTTTGTAGTAAACACCAGCGGTGTCAGCCTGGTGTAACCTAGTCTTGCCTGATGTACTAATCTCGATTGCATGTGCAAAGTAATGTTCTTGTACATGATTGGGGATAATCAGCAGAAATTTAATTGTCCCAGTTGAGTGTTGAAACCATAAATATTGCTATTACCAATATTAGAGTTGTTTTCATATTGTGAGTAAACCCTCAATGTTTACTCACAACTGAGATGCTGGTACATGTTCCTGTGAGAGCAGGTTGTTCCAAATAGTATTACAGACAGACGAAGTTATTAATTCAGTGACAACATGATATTATAAGTAATGTATCGATATCACTGTGCTATTAGCAAGTGTGACCAACTTTATTGTCAAAGAAATAATATAACAGTGGTTTAATGTTGTAACAAATAATTGAAGATCTATTTTGTTACTTATAAAGTAAGGCCTAGTGGTTCATTCTAGTCTGAGTGTTGCAGTAAAGTAATCAGTGATTTAACCTTTTTATGTTGTTGTGGATAAAGGTTCAAATTGTCATGTTATTCAACTTTGATCTAAATAAATATTGATTTAGTATATTGTGAATATCACTGCTCCTTTCCTTCTAACAACTGGTTCTCAGAAAATAAACACTGTAATCCACGTGCCTAAGCTCTGCTACCACGCTACCTAACACTTTAATGATACTAGATATATTCTAATAAAAGCCTGGGTGGTGGCAGTCTACCACGTAAGTATAATAATTATACTCATAGGTGTTATTAAAGAATTATATGGTTTCTCATGTTACTCCATTGAATAGAATATAACTAAGCACTGATAAATACTGTAAGAAGTAAGAGGGAAATATAAGAAACAAATAATGACATTGAAAGAAATATATAAGATAGAGCAAAGAAAGATAAATAATATTGAAATCCATAAATAAATAAACACTTAGAAAGAAATACCTAGGAAATAACTTAGAAAAGAATTAGCTAGTACATAAGAAAAGAAAATAAGATAAAAGGAAATTAAAGAAAGTGTTATAAGTTATATAATAACTATTATATAACTTATAACACTTTCTGTTATAATAGAAAAATAAATAGGAAACAAAATTATAAAAGAAAAAATCTCTCCTCTTACACATGCATTAATCAGTAAGTGAAATAAAAAAAAATGTTCCCCCCTTATACAAGGCAATAATGAAATTAATGACAAACACACAGGTTAATAATGTCATTCTCATAACGTCATCAAAAAACTGAACAAGGCCCTACTGATAGTTCGCCGTTAGATTTTAGTGCGATAAGAGACTGACTTGTTCTTTCAGGAGATTAATTACTTTCTAAAATATAAAACTGTCAATAATATCAATACAAACATCAGATTCACTGATGATTGGGAATCAAAATGATCTAACTTCAGTAGCAATTGGAAATTCAGGGCGTCCCCCAGGATAATGTCAGGATGCGTCACTTCGACTGGCAAATTCTACACTGAACTTATTTGACAATTTTACTAAAAGTTATACAGTTGAAGCTTTCAACATCACTCACAGGAGATCTTGAAGGTTTCATCTGTAAGTAGACCTATTTAACTTAATGTAATATATATATGCATTCAGTTGCAAGTTCAAATCTCCAACATAATATCAGATATGAAGAAATATTAAAGATTCGGTACTACTTGAGAGAAAACCGGAGACTCAGGCTTACTGAAGTGGTGAGAAAACGAACGTCTCAATGGGGGACTCAGTAATGAAGTTAAAGCTACATTTTTTTCTGTGCTATTGAGCGTAATATGAAGGGTTTGATCTTACGTGAACTAACGTGTACGACCGTGGTCTGTACACCGGGCTTTCACTTATGTTTCATAACATATCTAACCATAGAACATTATAACAATATAAATTGATGGTAAAGTCTAACGTGTGGCTGAATGTGTCAAAAGTAATACAGTACTACCGGTGGTGTGTGGCTGTGACCTTCCTGCTGGGTGTGTTGAGGTTGAGTAGTCTGGTGCCACCACCTCCCACTTATTATATCTCCCATTAGTGCCACCCACCTTGCTTTTTCTGACAATAATTACACACACACACACACACACACACACACACACACACACACACACACATAGTATGCGTGCTTGTGTGTTTCCGTTTTCCCATTATAATTCAGGGTGGTTGGAATCAAGAGTAAACATCAAGACTTTCTCTTCATTTAACTTTTTTTTTATTTAAATCTTAAAAGATGGTTGGACCTTCCTCACTGCCTCTTTGGGGAAAGTATTGAACAGCCATGACGACACCATACGTCCCTGATGCAGTCCTCCTACTGGTTTCTCCCTGCAGACAACTCCCCACCCACCAAGGTTATAGCACAAACCTGCACACTCTTCCATTATAAATTATATTCCATAGACCTGCTCGCATCTCCCTTGGCTCACCACTTTCCAAAACCTCTATACCCTTTCTCACTCCCACACACCCTCTGACTCCCATGTACTTTCTGACCTCCAGACACAGATATAACAGAATATGAATGTATACTGCCATAATATCAATAAACACTTTAAAATGCTATGAAATGGCACGTTCACTAGTAAAGTTCACAAATCACGTGAATCAGTGATGCACATTAATCACCCAACATCCCACACTGCATACAAATATTTCTTCCCCGCCATGATTGTCAAAGGTATGTAATGTAATTACTGTTCGTTTTTCCGTCCTTCTGTTCGTCTGTTCGTACGCATGACATGACTTCTCATACAGTCGTGCAACATCACATCAAAAGTAAGTAATTGGAACGTATTTTTCCTTATATTATGTTTTGGTTAACATTTGCGTTTAGTTCAACCTAGAATTATCCTTCATGGTCAATGTGCAAAATGGGACACTTACATTCCATGAATGGTTTTTCTTAAGTATTTCAGGTTTGTAAATAAAAATAAAATATCACATGATGTGAACTAATGAATGATGTGAACTATTACATTTGGTTGAAACTTAAAAAGAACAGCTCCAAAAGCTTTGGTGTAGTTAGAAATATTTTGAACATTAACACAAAGGTTAACTATCTGTACTAACCAATGGATAACTACATTACATACAACGTAGGAAATCCTCTGAACGCTATCGTTATGTGAAAACATAACTTTGACGCTCGTAACAACAGTAGCCAGGTTGTCTCCTTTCTCAGTGAAATCTTCAATGGCCCATGACGTAAGAAGAATATCATTACCCTTATCTGCTTTCAGCACCGCCTTCACATGAGCCTCCGTCACCAAACTGTGTGCTGACGTGTGTTTGCCGTTCACTGAAAAAATATAGCAGTCACAAGTTATTATATTCACTTGATCTTTATCTCTCCTTAAGACTCCGATAAACATTCGTGACAGTTCCCTACTTATTTAAAGGCACCAGAGAGTTCATTTCCTCTTCTGCCAATGAAATGTAGTGAGTCGAGGAGAGTCATTCATCTAAAATGTATTAACAGGCAATTAAGTAAAAAAACATCAAGTCAAGAATCGATAAATCGGACTAATTAGACGAAAGAGGTCCCGAAATGTGACTTTACGAGAAATTTGAGAATGTCCTTCTAGCTACAAACTGTATACCTTTTTTATATTATATGAGCAGTCATCGTGCTGTTATGAGCACTAACCCTTATTTAAAAACTAACAGAAACGCGGCTCTTTCGCTAGGCCACGGTGTGAAATATCGTACGTTTGGCATACCTCGTTAGAATGGATTACCTACCTACCTACCTACCTTGTTAGAATGGACAGCCTAGAAAAGTTAGAGATCAAAGAAAAGTAAGCTGTAATGAGAGAGAGCATAATGATAAAATTAGCTATTATACGTGGGATGGGATACGACTTTTCAACCTCTGTGTGGTGTAACGGATGGAGGTTAGATGCAGAGAAAAGTAAGCCATAATGAAAGAAAACCTAAGGATCAAAATAGCTGTAAATCATAGGAGGGAATACGACTTTTCTACGTGTGTGTGTGTACGGGCTGTGTCGGATCGGGTTGGTTGGAGTTTTTTTGAGATCACTACATATAACGCCATCCATCATCACTACATATAACACCATCCATCATCACTACATATAACACCATCCATCATCACTACATATAACACCATCCATCATCACTACATATAACACCATCCATCATCATTACATATAACACCATCCATCATCACTAAATATAACACCATCCATCATCACTAAATATAACACCATCCAGCATCACTACATATAACACCATCCATCATCACTACATATAACACCATCCATCATCATTACATATAACACCATCCATCATCACTACATATAACACCATCCATCATCACTACATATAACACCATCCATCATCACTACATATAACACATCCATCATCACTACATATAACACCATCCATCATCATGCATATAACATCATCCATCATCATTACATATAACACCATCCATCATCACTACATATAACACCATCCATCATCACTACATATAACACATCCATCATCACTACATATAACACCATCCATCATCACTGCATATAACATCATCCATCATCATTACATATAACACCATCCATCATCACTACATATAACACCATCCATCATCACTACATATAACACCACCCATCATCACTACATATAACACATCCATCATCATATAACATCATCCATCATCATACATACACCATCATCATCACTACATATAACACCATCCATCATCACTACATATAACACCATCCATCATCACTACATATAACACCATCCATCATCACTACATATAACACCACCCATCATCACTACATATAACACCATCCATCATCATTACATATAACACCATCCATCATCACTACATATAACACCATCCATCATCACTACATATAACACCATCCATCATCACTACATATAACACCATCCATCATCACTACATATAACACCATCCATCATCACTACATATAACACCATCCATCATCACTACATATAACACCATCCATCATCATTACATATAACACCATCCATCATCACTAAATATAACACCATCCATCATCACTATATATAACACCATCCATCATCACTACATATAACACCATCCATCATCACTACAGATCCGTAAAGTAGTTTCCGAGATTCTCGTGCGGACACACAGACTTCTTTGTTTTATATATATATATAGATAGATGATATATCTAATAAGAAGGTAAACAACAAAAGTACAGGGCCTCGAACTATCACTACTTCTGGTGCTTTAAAACAAAAGAGTTCTATCTCTCATAATTTTTAATATTATTGGACTAGTATACTCTATTACTAATCATGTTACACGCTTAAAGACCTTCGTTGTTTAAGCACAGTGATAGCATTACAACAACACTCGTGCCTGATATTATAGCGTGATAAGGATAAAACATTAAAGATAATAACAGACTAACATTCCCAGTCACAGTCGGATATATGATGAATAGGCAGTACAGTTCAGTAAATCAAACAAGGTTCTCGAATATGTACTTCCTATGTGTTTTAGTGAACATTTTTGTAAGCTCCTTATTGTTGTATGTTACTTGAATTGTTAGTGTGTACATATTCTAAACATTCTGAAAATAATGGTAATAGGTACCAGTTGAGCTTCCTCATTAAATATTCCTTGAGAAAAATGGAGAGAATATAGTTTAAAATAAAAGGCGGCTTAATTTCTCTGATAAGATTTTAGTCAACAACAACAACAACAACAACAACAACAATAATAATAATAATAATAATAATATACTTATTATTATTATTATTTTGGAGCAAATGCACTTTATAATTCTTGACAGTTGTCTTAAGCTAGTAACGTCATCAACTACACTCTGGAAACTACCACTTGTAAAGAACCTCAAAGCTATTAACATAAACGTAACTAGCCAGAGTACGAATCAATCCATACGTAGCAGTAGGTGGTCATCAATTTGTATAGGGACCAAAGGATCCTTAATCACCCCTTTTTCTCCGGAGTGCACGGCCATGAGTTAATGCAATAATTAGTTACAGCTTCACAGCTTCACTCTCACTAGTAAAACTTGAAGTTTTATGTCTGTTAGTTCTGTGTCTTGGTACGGTATGTATAGTAGAGAAAACGGGAGTTATTCCTGCCTTGTGGAAGCTTACGGGTGTTCGGTGGCCACCTTAATTTTTGCTGTACGATAAATTGGGTTACGGTCAGCCGTTCAGCCTTAGGTTTGATTGTAAGGACTTAAGGTGAAAAAAGTCATAAGTGAATCTGGCTCCTTGTCAAGAAGTAAAAGATTACCACAGTAAATTGCTAACACCTGAGGCGATATTAATGTCTCACCGAGTTGAAATTACCAAAACGGAATATCTCAGCACTAGAGAAACAGGCTGTCTACACAGGATTATAAGATGTATTTAGCATTATAATATAGGAGACAAATTGTGAACTAACTGGTTAGGATGTAAAGCTGCTGTTCCAAGCGATCAGTACACCACGACCTATCACTGACAGAGTTCACAGCTTACTGACGTCATTTATAAACAGTAATGTAATGGTGACGGTGGTGGCAGTGCTGATATGGGTGGTGTACAGTCATTCACACACACAGCCATTGTTTCATTATTGAAACTTAATATGACGTGACAGTATAGTGAACTGGCAAGAAAGAGGGAGAGAGACACCAAATGAGAAGGATATAGTCACTACTAAATTACGACGAACGAGAGTTAATGAAAAAAATAATATTAACGACATAGCAGAGAAATGGCAACAAGAAAGCTGTGATACCATGGCTGACTATATTGTTTTTGTTTCCAATACTATGACTGAAATGTGAAAGGGGGTTACATATCTGAACGGTCCATTAAGGACAGTGAAAATTCAGCATACTATCTATATACTACTAAGTTTCCGGTACACAAGAAGGCAGTGTGGTTAGTACTGTACTAGAATGTCTTCACGTCCCCAACCAGAAAGTTATGTACCCAGTTACAGTTGGGTGGACTGGAGAAGTCCTAGTGGCGACGGAGCACCCCTTAGGATGAATTGGTCGCTGTATGCACTAAGCCACCGCACCATATACCATATACTGTATGTTGATTATAGTGACCAAAATGTTTTTTTTTTTTCAGAAAAATGAACTACAATATATTTTTTTCAATTTTCTCAATTTTTGACAATCATTTTTTTTTTTTTTTTTTATGTGTATGTGCTTCGATGGTTGATTTCGAAGGACAAACCGAGACAGATAGGCCGAATGTAATATAAAGGGGTTTTACTTATCTCTATATATATTTATGTTTATTTTGTGTTATTCTCTATTTCTTTTTTCTATATATTTTTTTCTTTATCTTAATTATTTGCATTATTTCTCTTACTATATTTTCTTAGTTAATTAATTTACATGTCTAGTTTTTAATTTTGCTACTTACAACGGCTAATTTATTATGTACTCCATGCTCATCCTGTGAGCGGTAGCGGAAAAGGATTACAGAGTAGATGTCACAAAGGGTGTGTATAACTAACCCCAGTGGTCAAGATATTATGGCAATGAATGTTATAGAGTATTCCAAATACATTCTTTGTTTAGTTCTGCACATAGACTCAAAGAGGGTGACTTATTCGCAACTGCAAGAGTCCAGCAGTGTGAGACAATATGTCTGGCCGCACACTTTGTTATTCACATTTGCTTGAGAGATATTGAGAACATAAGAATGGGGGAAACTGCAGTGGGCCTTTTGGCCTATACTAGGCAGTCCCATTTACACCCAACCCCTATCGCTCATATATCCGTCCAAACTATATTTGAAGCTATCCAGCGTGTTCGAAATTAATGATATTGTTTGGTGACTTGTTCTACTCATCCACTACTCTATTTCCAAACCAATGTTTATCTATTTCGCTGAGGGTGTCAAGGGCAAGTAGTGAGGATAGAGAATCAATGATGATGAGACTGTCAGTGACAGGGGTTTCAATAAATTTAATGGCTGTGAGTATGGCAACTAATTCAGTTTGTATAGTGGATATCCAGTTGTTAATTCTAACTCCTTTCTCAATTGTATTACCGATAGGTTGAGTCACAACGAAAGTACTTCTAGCCTTCCCATAGGCGTTGTTAAGAGATCCATCAGTGTATATGATCTGTGTGATATTATCATCAGTCTGTACGGTGTGTATGTGTTCAAGAGCTCTCACTTTGGCAGTGTGCTGAAGATAAATACTTTGCATAATTAATCGTTTAGGCGGGTATGTCGGTATTGTGATATTGAAGGGAACTGTCTGGAAGGGTGGCAGGAAGCGCTGTTGTGTCTCAACTTTGTACAGATGATTTAGTCCAAACATCTTCATTTGTGTAGCTGTAGTTTGGATCCATTTAGACTCACCAGTCCCATGGTTCATACATTCTAGTAATTTTAAGAAAACAATGTTACCAGGATCACCACGCAAATGCTATTCATTTAAGCAAATAAAACGTACAGTGCATATTATACACTCATAAAAGTAAGACAATATTGAGTGGTTACACCTTCTCAGGACAGGGATATGGAAATTAAAACTTATTATTTGTGTTGAACTTATTGAAAACTAGACTCTGGAATGTTTTATCAATAAGCTGGCACCTATCCGGCCTGAAGATTCGGCCAGCAACACTGAATACTCTCTCAACAGGTAATGAAGTTGTTGGTACTACAAGGTAATTCATTGCGAGCTTGGAGAGGACAGGCATGGATGCTTTGTTTCGTTCCCAGAATTTAAAAGGATCTGTGTTTTCTGGAAGGCAGGATCTGTGTTTCTGATATATTACGAATTCAGTTTACAAAAAAAAAAATATCATAAGGATGGTGTATGGCATCCTCTTCGTTTGTGTGGATCACCGTCAGACGGTTGACACGTCCAATTTGTGTGTAGTTTAAACTTTTACAGTCTGGTTTAATCTCATAAGACTAAACAAATTCACACTGCAACGTTGCTGAACCATCACTTAATTAATAAAATGATTTACCTAAGTCTGCATGCTAGTACGGTCTGTGTTTGCTTAGACGTTAATCAGTGGTTACCAGCACGATTGTTTAAATCTTACTGACTCGATATTTTGTTACTAGCCGCGAGAATATTACAGGCATAATATAGATGGTAAATGTTTGAGCTCAGTTTTGTAAGAAAAGGATATGAAGTACTGTTATGTACTTACTATTGCAATCGTTAAAGTAATCGTGATTATGATTACATTTTGAATGTAATCGACTACGATTACGATTACTTTGCCAAAAATAAAAATATAATCGATTACGATTTCTTCAAAAACTGTAATTGATTGTAATCGATTACAATTACAGTTTACGATTACCCCATGTCTGGCGGTGATGCCACATCCCTGGATGTAAACAGTCAATCATAGTGACATACAGTATTTTCAAGACACTCCGAGTTCTCTCTGCCACGCTCCAATCGACGCCAGTGTACATAGAAGAGCCGCTCTTTCCGGCTGGCTGCTCTCACATCCACAAAACCCCCGTAAAATTACACCATATCACAGTAAGTTCTTTCCATTTAATATGCTGGGGAGTCCGGGGGACGGAACCCCATGGCTGCTTGTTTTTCTTATCAACTAGGGTTAGGTTAGGTTTAATTTAGAAATAACCTTTTTTAACACAATTGCCCAAACTACGACGGTGTTCACTATAAAAAACAGTGAAATTGTTTTTGTTTTTTTAAATCGTTTTCAATGAAAAATCGGCGGCGGGTCAATCATCGATTATTACCCTACTCGTTAATTCATTACATTGCACAGATCGCAGGAATAGACGGGAAGTGTTTGAAGAGATTTAAGTCATCTTTCTCTACACATCATGAAGGCACCTCACAAAGCAAATCAAAGTGAGTAGTTTAAATCAGACGCATTTTTGCTTTGCATAGAACACTAAGGTCTCAACCAATCAACACAAAGTGCCCATGGGGTCATGTCAGAGGCCTACTGCGACTTGTAACAGCGTAGGCCTACCCATGACTCTAACTGACTGTGGACAGTTTTGACACGTACTGCTTTCTCTAACTGAATTTTATACATTTTTAGTTAACAAAAAACATGGCATTATTACAAAACAGACAGACCCCTGAGCAACTATACACCTCATATCCCTGCGGGATATTTTCATGCGTCTTGGCTCTCAGATTAACACAAACAACATACTGTACAAGCTACTAACACAAAACCTAATTCAAGGAACACACGATATTTACAGACGCAGGCTACACATAACATACATTACATACCACACACACACACACACACAAAGTATTGGCAGACACAGGCTACATTCGGAATCGAGTGTGCTGATCATCCAGCTATGATGCAATGATACGAGTTATTAGGGATGTAACCTTCATTGGTGAGTTTTGAGGTGACTAAAGAGGCCGATACGGGACCGGCAAAGTCGTTCAGAGATGTTGCACATGTGGCGGGCTGCATCGAGTGCGGGAGAGGCGGTGGCAGCGTCTTTCCGGCGTTGGCGCTTCTCTGCCTCGGTTTGTAGTTGAGCTAACTTTAAAGTATTGGCACCTTCCTGTGTGGTGCTCCTCCTAGCGTTACGATCTGGAGTAATCGTCTCCCAGGTGAGGGGGGGTAGATTTGCCACTTTTTCAGGTTTGTCTTAAGACTATCCTTATACCTTTTCATTGCCCGCCGGCGATACATTTACTATTCGTTAGGTGACTGTAAAGTAGCAGCTTTGGCAGTCTACTGTCGTCCATGCGGGTAACATGACCAGTCCAGCATAGTTGTTCATGGATAATGGAAGCCTGGATGCTCCTACAGTTGGTGTCAGCAAGAATATTGGCATTTGTTCTCTTGTGTTCCCAGCGAACTCGGGGGATGGAGCGTAGACTACGTTGTTGAAAGTTTTCAAGTGCCTTGATGTGCCTCTTGTATGTAACCCATGTCTCATTTCCATATAACAAGCAGGGTGGGGAGGACCACTGCTCGATATACATGTAACTTTGTAAATAATCAGCTCCTTACAGCTGAAAACAAGGTTTTGGAGTCTGCCAAAGGCTTGGGATGCACATTTGATCAGATGCTGATTCTATTCATCGATGTCCGCAGTGGTGGACAGGTGGGAGCCGAGATACCGAAAGTTGGTAACATTAGAGAGGGTAGTACCGAAGTGTGCCTACGCATCTGCATAAGTGTTCAGGATCTCCTCTAGGTCGCTTTCAGTGTGAGCAATAAGGGTGAGATCGTCTGCTTACTGAAGTTCAGTAATGGAAGCTGCCGACATGTTTGATGGCAATAGCTACCTCATCCAGGGATGGAGATAGCTGAGGTGGGTCAGCTCTGGATGCTAAGGGACCTGCTGGGTAGTCAGGACATCCACATCAATGTTTCGGTTGAGCAGTGATTGGTAGTGCTCTTTCCAGCACTGAAGGAGGCCTTCATCATCTTTAATTATGGATTTACCATCGGATAAGAAGAGGGGGGCTCTGCTACGAGTGATTGGCCCATAAAAAGTTTGAGTGGAATTGAAAAATTTGCGCATCTTGTGGTGATCTTCAAATGTGTTTTACATGCTTTATTTTTAAACCAGTCGTTCTTTAGATTGCAAAGTTCACACTGGACCACATCTTTCTTCTTGCGGAAGGTATCAGCCTTGGTCCGAGACTGAGGGTTGTTCTGTCAGTCAGTTGAAGCAGCACGTTTGTCATTGACGAGTACATTGATTGCTGGGTCATTTTCATCAAACCAATCCTGGTGTACTCTTTCGATCTGGCCAAGGGTCTCTCTGCAGGTTTTGGTCATAACAGTGTTGAGAATATACCATTCGGTACTGGGATTTGGATTGTTTATTGTCGGGTTGTTTATCAGTCCACGTTCGAGCTGCTCTCTGAAAGCATGTGCTACCTCTTGATCCTCCTGACGCTTAGTGTTAAAACCTCTTCTAGAGAATTGCTGCCTTCACCGTTTTGGGGCGACGTGAAGTAAGAGCTTGGGTCTGACGAGCCGAAGATCAGTGTGCAGTGGTCTGAGTTATGCATGGCACGGGTGATGAGGACATCTCGGCAATCTCTTTCTCTGACAATGATGTAGTTAATGAGATGCCAGTATTTGGATCGAGGGTGTTGCCACGAACCCTTGAACTTGTCAGGCTGCCTCATGAAGGTATTGGTGATAGTGAGGTTTTGTGCAGCACACTTGCTGAGGAGGAGTAGGCCGTTGGGATTACACTTGCCAAGTCCATTTCTCACTATGGTTTCCTGCCAAATGTCAGCATCTCTGCCAACTCTGGCATTGAAGTAACCAAGGAGCACAACCTTATCTTCTCTCGGGGTAGAGGTTAGCACTCTGTCGAGGTCGGCATAGAAGGACTCCTTGATGTCATCCTCTGCATCCTGTGTTGGGGCGTATGCACTGATGAAAAAGGCATGACATGAGTGATTTAGTAGGACTCGGAGCGCCATGAGGCGCTCGTTAATCCCAATAGGCATTTCTGTTAGCCTGTGTAGGATGCGTTGGCGGATGGCAAAGCCAACTCCATAAATGCAGTTTCTCTCTGCAGCAGGCTTACCTTTCAAGAAGGTATAGCCTCGTCTTGGAGCCGGGACTCACTAATGGCTGCTATGTCATGTTATACCTAACCAACCTTTTGCTATGTATAGTTTGTTTTTGTTTGGATCTGCTATTATTATTGTGTTTTCGACCACATAAGGATGACCTTACTGGGTGTGGTTGCCTAGGCAAGTTTTTTTGGGGGGGGCAGGCTATGTTTAGGGCACCTTTTCTTGCTGTGTCCCCATGTGGGGTGAGCAGAGTGGCTCCACGAAAGGGATGCTCACTGCTCAGTTGCACAGACAGGACTGGATTGCACTGCTGCCTAGATCCCATTCCATAAACAAAAATCTTATCGGTGCCACCGATGTGAGATTTGTGCCTAGAGACTCACGGCAGTCATCTCTGCCTGTCCCCATCGCCATTGGACTTTTGAGGATACAGGGGATTTTCATGATGATGAGACATAGGATGAGCTGGATGATGGCTGCGAGTGAGTTGATTTATGTGGATGAGGCAGGAGCGAAGGCTGCAATCACGCATCTTGGCTTTCCCTTTTCCTGATTCAGTGGTGCAAGTGTTGCAACGATTGGGAAGAGGGGAGAGTTGCAATGGACTGCCGATAGCCCAGTTTGTTGGGTTTCGCCGCCGGTGTAGTCATTGGGTTCCCATGGTGGTCACCTCTTCCGTCTATATCGCCGTTGGGTCATGCTGGAGCTCTGTAAGCATGTCTGCCTGATGCGGGGCTCCATCGTAGATTTTCTGTTCGAGGTTTACTCCCGTAGCCTTATACCTCTGAAGGTTAATCTGCAAGGCAGCGGGGCAAATGGATGGTAGGCGCCAGGACGTTTCCACATTCCAGTGGGTCTATGCGCCGTCCTGGACGCACTGCTACTCCGAGATCTCCTGCTGATCTAGCCTGGGCCCACGAGGCACCCAGTTACCGTTTGTTGCCACGAGGAGGCACAGCAGTATTCTTGATGGTGAAGAGACTGTGTACTGACAGGGGAAGACTTATGCAAGTTGCTTTCCTGTTCGCCACGAGGGCTAGCCTGCGGCGGTAGCTGAAAGCGAGAGAGAGTAAGCAGTGCTTGCACATTAACACTAACATAATGCTGCCACACTAGACGCATTGCACCACCCTGTGCGTTATGAACACACACACACACAAGGTATTGACAGACACAGGCTACACATAACATACGTTGCTTACTATACACACACACATAAGTTATTGACAGTCACAGGCTACTCACAACACACACACACACACACACACACTACACTTATCAAAATCACAAACTACACCCACTATTCATAATGCACAACACGCACACTACCACAATGCATATACTATATACAACACATATACTGCACACACTACATACATAAAACTAGCGATCCATATCATGTTTTTGAGGCACAGTTCACGTCCTTGTTCCAGTATCTGCACATTACCTGCATGTGTTAAAATGTTTCAAGTTCTTGCAACATTTATCTAAGTCAAAGATATTTGATTTGATATTTATCAACAGTCACATTTAATCTCTTTATATATGTTTTTTTTCTCTCTGTGACAAGGACTTGTATCCCACCCACTCTCCATCAATGGGGTAACTCACTTTTAAATAAAACAATTGTTGTAATAGAGTTACTCCAAAAGCCATGGGGTTGCGTGCAATGGTCCTGATACTATATATCATGATGACTGTCATAAGGAAGCAGTCACACAAATGAAAGCATATTGTTGAGATACTAAGTTATGCTGCACGCCTACATTTTTCTTTTTTTAGATTCCATCTGAAGTTGTTATTTTCTTTGGGCCCATGTGCACATAATAATAATAATTAACGGTTTATTGAAACAACATGGCAGCCCAAAGGATGAATTATACACTAAACAGAGATGGTAATCATAAAGTACATGGTGACATCAGAGAGTGGGTCACCTAAGTAGCAAATACTCTCAGTATAAAAAATAAAAATAAAAAAATTAAGAAACATAGAGTGAACATATAAGTTAGTTAACTTTGGATCTGGTATATGGGGGTCGGTCTTATAAACTTCTTTGTCAGTTGTCTCCCACAGTTTCTCGCGTAGGTACAAAGGACAACTTTGGCTACTGACCCAGCTTACACATGATAATGGAGAGAGTTTTTTGCACTGTATTGTTGTTGGGAAGGTGATGATATATTCTGGTGGGGAGGAGGAGTTGACCGAAGGTTGAGAGGCTGACCCGTAAAGCTACAATAAGAGATGCACAATTCATGGGCGAAACATCGCTGCTTCACCTGTGTCTTTGGAGATGTGTGTTCTAGCCTTGCTAGCTCCTATCCGTCAAATAGAGAAATTATGTTTTATATATTTATGAAAATTGGCATTTTGAGTTGAAAATTAAGTTAATAATACAATCCACTTTCCAAATGTTTCCGCTTAAACCAAAACGTTAAGTAAAATAATTTTCTTATAGTGTGTGTGTGTGTGTGTGTGTGTGTGTGTGTGTGTGAATATTTTGTTTTCCATTCGTATCTATTCACTTAGATGTGAGTGAGGGGGGGGGTGTCATTTGAACCCCAGTGTTGTTCCCAAGCTGCCACACCACTACAACCTCCGTTTAACAAGAAGTTCAGGCTATATAATACCATCCATGGGTATTTTCTTGCCTAATGATCAGTCGACAGCTATTATGTCGTTTTAGTTTGCTCCTTGTCTTCAAACATTGTGCTTGTCCCTTTATCAATACAAAAAATAACGCCTTGGCAACATTTACAGGAGCTACATACCTTCGTGTCACCGTGACATGAACTTTTTATTCGTCATGTTTTCAAATTTTGTCAAATAACTGTTTTCAGACTGGATTTAGTCAGCTAAGATATCATCATCCTCCGTGATGCTATCGCCCAAATAAAGGGAAATATCTTAACGAAATACAAAGAAAGAGCTGTAAGGTGGTTAGTGGCACTTGGACCATAGATAATGACATGGCACCCGGACAGAGGGCCGAGCCAGACACATAACTCAGTAACTCATATCAAAGCTGACGACGTGAAGGAGTACAGCATAAAAGCTTTCATTATTCGTCAACGCAATTTATGACAGACATCCCTCATCAACACCAGTAAGCTTTTTAACGAAATGTTCTTTTAGTTTGATGTCATTGATACCAAAACATCAGGGAAGTGCGATTTTTGGAATCCTTTGAGAAGATGGAAATAAATATTTATTTAGATCATGCAATAAGAGATTATTAATACAAATAATATAGTTTTGTTGTCGACATAAACTTGGACTATTATGGTGTTATATGTGGATTAATTACTTAGATTCAAATAGTATGTATAAATAAAGGCAATTTAACTTGGTGTTTAGGAGAAATGAAGTTCATTTACTATTTGCTAACATAAAAGCTGTAAACTAGATATCTCTGTTTTGCTCTCTGAGTATTTTTTTTTTCAGTCGGTAATCGTGTAATTTTTGTAGATTAGTATTATTGAGTGATCAATGGCTTAGATTTTTAAAATGTATAGATACCTTTGAGCGCGTACTCTTAATTACTGTACATCGTACAGTATATTAGACATCAAGTATTGACATTATAAAGATTGAGAGAGTAACTCGTCTCTAAATATATATAAATATAGTCTTGGTATACCTTGCTCGTGTTGCCTGAGGGTCTCAATGATATGACGAGATTATCACTCCGTGATATCATGAGAGTAGTGTTGGTACCAACTAGACTAGAGACTATAGTATTTCAACGCTAACCCGGCCCGTAGGCCACGCCCTACTTCTATAAAAAATAGTTGATTGCTTCATTGAAAATGTTCGTGTAGCTGTCCATAGCTGTTCACAATTGGAAAACTGACCTGTTATTTTCTAAAATAATGTTAAATATCTGGACTTTTAAAATGCAAATAATTTCAAAGCATTGGCACTTCAGAGAGGATGTTTAACAATTTTAAATATCAATCACAAAAGGTCGAAGTCAATGTTGAAATTCGCTTTGGAATGAAGTCCTTTCATTATTTCTTTGTTTTGTACCAAACATAAACCAAACAGAAATAAATATCAAACATATGGTACAATGGGTAGTGAACTACAGTTTGTATGGCTGAATCATTTATATAACTGATAAAACTCGGTATAAATATGCGCAGTTCGGGGAGGTAAAACGCTCAGGGGAACAGCCCCTGGCCTTGGTGAGCAGACTCAACTCACAACTGCGTCAGCAGATGTCAGTGCTGTGTTACTAACCAATAAAAATATTTCTCACACCCAGAGCAAATTATTTAATCTTTATCCACTAACTTGGCACTCCCTATCTTAAACGCTGCATTGTGACAAGCTTTAAGTAATACGAAGTATCTAGAAGCTATGTAGAGGTTTAACATTTTCATCCTCTGTCAACAAGTATCAAGAAATTTGATGCAATTAAACGAAAATCTCGGCCAATGATGGACGAGGTATAGATAATTTGTGTGTCATAGAATTTTTATGCGAGCTCTACCGTACTGACAGTCCGAGTCAAGTGTCCAGCTGAACTGCCACTGTCAGCTGATCACCCGTTGATGTGGCAGCAAAGTCCAGTGGCTGTTCCCCAGAGCGTCTTGCCTCCCTCCAGAATGTGCTTAATTAATTCAAGTTTTATCAGTTATATATATGATTTGGGATATATCCAGCCATACAAACTGTAGTTCATTACCTATTGTGCTATATGTTTTTTGTTTTTGTTTTAACGGGGAACAGCCCACCCTGGCACAGGTCTTCCTCTCACAACGGGGCTGGGGGGGGGGTGAAAAAATAAGAGTAAAAATAAAATAAAATTTGAAAATAAACAGATTATATTAACCAGCTTTTTGAGGTGAGACAGATTGTATATGAGTATGGAAATACAGAAGGAAGAGCATTCCACAGTTTGGCTATTTGAGGAAAGAAGGATGTACTATAACGGGTTATTCTATAATGAGACCGACATCCACAGAAAAAAGATGGGCACCGTGGGCAAGACGAGTGTTAAGGCCAGTCCACACGCTCGAGCAGTGCCCGGCGGGCATGCGCTAAATGCCCGTTATCGGGCAAAATTGGCGGGCAAACCATTGGAGAGCCCGTTCCCGTCGTTGAGCGAAATCATGGTCCGCCAGCCTGGTGGTTTGCTGCCCGATATGGAGAGACGACTCTGTATTATGTAATGAGGACATTCGTGTGTGTTCTTCGTTCCTGCCGCTCTCCTCACTCTAGTCCCATAGCTTCCTGTCTATGCATATCATAATTCTAACATTATTCAATGAATTTTTATGTACTACAAATCTCACCTGCAAGTAATGTTCCTTGAGTACTTCATACATGGCTTAACAAGTTGCAGGTATTATGCGAGACAAACTTTGTTTTCATATCCTCTTTCTATACTGAAGTGATGTGTAGGTGCACCCAGTTGAAAGTTATATGAGCGTTGCCTGTAGATGAGCCTCTGCAGATATACTCTCCCTCATATTGGTATCCTGTTTTTTTTATATATGGTTCCACTTTCGCTAGAAGTTTGTAAAAGGTGTTGGGGTCCATTCTCATGTAATTGGTAAAGTCTTGCTCATGTCCATCTTGCAGTTTACGTGGCATGACTTCCCAATACTTTTCTTCGACCTAACCACTCTTTGCACCATTCCCTTTTCTGCATTTGGTTCTTCTTTTTGCACATAGCAGCAATTATTATAGTACACAACACTATGATCTTCGCTTTAACTGTCTGGCTATTATTCCTGCGACACACCATGGTGATCGTACCGCACCCGCCACTGCCGACCACCTACAAGCTACCGGCGCCCGACTATGACTGCCGCCAACCACCCCGTGTGTACTACAACACACAGGCTTTGCCCAGTAAACGGGCAAAGCCCGCCGGGCACTGCTCGATCGTGTGGACGGGGCTTTATGAGCACACGGCCTTGCCGGCGGTAAACAGGATGCCAAATCCACCGAACATTGCCCATTAAGTACCTGCAAAAGAGAGAGTAAAGCAACATTCTGGCGAAGAGAAAGGGAAGAAAGATTTTCAACTAAAGGAGGAGAGTTAATAAGACGAAAAGCCTTTGATTCCTTTGATTCATATTTTTATGTTTGGTTTATGTTTGGTACAAAACAAAGAAATAATGAAAAGACTTCACTTCGAAAGGGAATTTCATATTTGACTTCGACCATTTATCATAAATATTTTACATTTTCTGACATCCTCTCTGAAGTGCTAATATCTTGAAATCATTTGCATTTTGATAGTCCATATATTTAACATTACTTTAGAGAATAGCAGGTCGGCTTACCGTTTGTTAACATATTTAGTTTAAATAAATGGACAGCTACACGAACATTTTCTTTGAACCAATCAGCTATTTGTAGATATATGCAAGGGTCGTGGCTTACGAGCCAGGTTAGCTTGAAAATAATATCCAAGTAGATCAAAGTATCTAGCGTTTCATAGCATAAAGTCAACACATGACAGCGAGAAAATAGGGCATTACAGGGGAATGTTGATATATATGTTAGCGTAATATGAAGATGTTATCAATGCACAGCTGATAGGTTTATTTTGTAGATCTATGTGTATTAGGCAAATCTTCGGTGTTTATGTGCGCTGTAAGACTGGTGTACAGTATATACTTTACTTTACCCTCTTCGCTACTGATCGGCCTGTTAGTCGTTTAGACATTCGGTCAAGCCTTTGTTATGTATGGTTGGAAAGAATTGAGTATGCACTGGCTCCAGAATGTATCTGAATCTGCGCCAGTGTTGGTCAAGTCTGGCCTTGAATGAGCTTGCACTTAGTGTCATCAGACAGTGAAGGGCAATCAGCGACTCCGTCAGACTGCTCTGCTGCCTGTTTCTAGAGTAGTTTTAAATTATCCCCATGTTCATGCTTTATGTCCCTTGTATGTATGTGTCTCAACTGATACATGTTTCCTGACACATTTTGTACAACTCGATAAGGGCCACAAAAAATATATCAGTTTAGCTCTCACTTAATTCCTAAGGACCTACCAAGTCACCAGCTGGTCGGGGGGAATTTCCCCCCTCAGTTTTTCAGGGGGGGGGGGGAACTGATACTAATATGGAAAAAATAAAGGATTTTCAGTATTATATGCATATTATTTGGAATGCACTTTTTGAGGCAGACAATCTTGGAAAGGAGGGGGGAATGACATTCTGACATATGGTGAAAGGGGTGCATGGGGCAAACAAGGTTGAGAACCACTGTTCTAGGCCTTTTAACTGCTGATTGCGTCTGGTTAATGAGGCCGGAATATGTATATTATATAGGGTTGCGAAACCCAATTGTCTGTTATCCATTTATTCAGGGACTACCTTGGATACAGTTCCAAGTGTATATCACCGTAACTTATCACTGTAGCTATGAGTGTTAAGAGGAGCACGTAGGCTATGTTAAATAGTCCTGCTAAATACGTCCGGTCGGTGTGAAGGTTGAGTAACAATGCTGGAGGGAGCAGGCCTTTTTATGCTGACCTTAACAGCCACTGAGCCATCACGTGATATGATCATGTCACCTCATAGCCAGTGCAAAGTTACAGGGGGTGATATGAATATATAAACACAATGTACTGCAGTGACATTTATATAAAGACTAAAGGGCTGATACATCGCTCAGTCACCACCTTCCGAGCTTCCACGAGGAATGAACTAATCTCGCAGTAAACATCCTATACATAAACCTAACCATGTTACAATCATATGTGTAGACACTAAGTTGGGGACTCTGGAACCGTAGGTTCATCATCTACTGGGGTCCTAGTCTTAAGTGTCTTATGGGCAACTATCTTATATGCAATGTTCAACTTGGAAGACACTGACAAATAGCAAAACAGAAATATCACTGCCAGAATCAACACTATAGAGGGAATAGTTAAACTCGGTATTGCAAATCCCCGTGCAA
Organism: Homarus americanus; assembly: GCF_018991925.1. Taxonomy (NCBI): domain Eukaryota; kingdom Metazoa; phylum Arthropoda; class Malacostraca; order Decapoda; family Nephropidae; genus Homarus; species Homarus americanus. The sequence goes on along the minus strand of NW_024713129.1, from coordinate 27,663,532 downwards.
AATAAAATGGCAGATGATCATTTAAATCAGCAAATTGTGACCTCTTTCAAGTAAGAAATAGCTGTCAACTTCTCTGAGACAATATTAAGTTTACCATTGGTGAAGTAAAGGACTTGAAACATAGGAATTAAATCTAAGTAAGATTCAAATTCAACGCAAAATGCTGATGAGAAGGCAAGGTTTTCAACGAACTACAAGTTATCTCACAATAATCCGGAGCTTTATAATAAACTTTCACAACTAACTGCTTACCACCATCGTGGCATTTTAAAATGACATTAGTTTCATCAGGAAAGAAAAAATACTGCACATTATGTAGATGCGCATGAAACACAGTTTTCCTAGTAATTGGCCTATGACTACATTGTGTCAGCGTTGTGTGTACGTTAGTTTGTATGACTGCCAATTCACATATCCCTTCTGCAGCAGGAATAAATGTGAAGACATAGGCTGAACATACGTGTAAACGTAAATATGACGATTTACACCTTGATAATACCCTAGGATCCTCCAATGCTAGCAAGGTATATTCTTCGTCTATTAGCAAAAGTTCTTTTGTTCTATCCAGAGTATACAGTGTCATTAACATACCAAGGGAAGGGTTCCAGATGGCATGCATTAAATTTATGCTGCCCTAGCATAGGTATGTGAATAAGAATAGCATTGTGCGTGAGAGTTAAATGATACGTCAACTTGGCTATTTGTAATGCTTAAAGAAGTGTCTTCTCAGGCACAAGCTTTGCATCCACTCGTCCTAACCCTGCATCGACAATGCTTGCGATTAGTTCATTTTTATTAGTAATTATATCTTGAACAAAATCTTCCGCAGCATGCAAATACTCAGAAAAATAAAGGAGCCACTCCAATGTAGGGACAGAATTCATCAACTTATACACAACCCTAGATAAATTGTTAGACTCCGAAATGATCGCATTAACTTTCGATTCCAAGGCACAAATTGCATGAAAAGTTTGAGTAATAAGACGATTTTGTTTAGAAACAGCTTGATCGACAATGTTCATGCGGTCTCCTAATTTTGCTACATCCTCGGCAGTCGCTGTGCCAAATAGAGTGCTTTGTATAAGACCCACAAAATTAAACAATCCTCGATTTCTTCATGTTTGAGAACGCACTTTTTTTGCAAGATCATCCTGAGACGCTGGAATCGTGTTTACGACAGCGACGAGAAGCTTGTGAAGGGTTCTGAGACGAAGCAACTGAAGCTCAACAGTTTGTGAAACCATTGTCGAAATGTTTGGAGTTGTACAGAGATCATTAAGGATTGTCAAAGCTGTCTGTAATTGAGCGTCAATGGTTTCCATCTGGGGGGGAAGCTTGAGCAGTCCGTGCAATGCATATTTTATGTTCACCACGTCCTTAACAATGAGAACGCGTCCAAGGGGTGCAACAAGCGCACCTGGCTTAAGGACATCTGTGGACATGTCGGTCAACACAACGGTGCCACAAAGCAGTAGGAGCAGCACCCTCATGATCCAAGCCATTCTATTTACGGAGTTGTTGGTCGTCTTCATAGAAAATAGATGTCTCCAGCCACAGTCCTCCCTCTCAGTCGTACTGCTGATCCCAGGTGGGGAGGGGGGGTGTATAGGTGCTTCAGTCGCCGCCGCGCAGTCTGTTGCCTAACTTTGTTGCGTAACAACCGAATGATGCTTCAAGATGTCACGGGCGAGTCCACTTCACGCCGGGGAGTCCACTGTCCACCAAAATTGCTGACTGCTGGTCTTGAGGTCGCTGGATATATCCAACACTGACGAGATGCTGCTCCTTCTGTGTGTCAAACCTTCGGAAGCCCTATATATATAGGGCTCGCTGGGGACACCGGGAGAATGTACAATCTTCAGTCACGACAGCCAAAACAGTCTGTTTAAAAAATGGTGAAAGGTCCACGTGTTGCAAAACCTTGAAGCTCGTAGGTATGTGGCACACTGTAAGCTCCGGGCACAGGATGCTGATTGCTGACCACGGGAATTCTTCGCCGCCACGCCTTGTTGCCAGACAGGGGTGTTGCCAACTTTCCATAAGATAGAAAGTCATCGATAACTCAGAATCGGTTATTGGAAAAAAAAATTGCACACCTCTTTGGATGACAAAATAAAGGTCATTCAACGTATAATGCCTCACTACGGGATATCCAAATACACTTGAATGCAGATAACACGTCACTGTTTTTTGCTTTTCTGTTTTAGTAAAACACTTATGACTTGTTATGGAATGTGTCTATACCGATTTAGTCGTTATTCGTAACCACTCGCTGCCACCTAATGTTCTAGGCCTTTTAACTTCTGATTCCGTCTTGGTTAATAAGGCCGGAACATGTATATTATATAGGGTTTTAGTAGCGAAACCCAATTGTCTGTTATCCGTTTATTCAGGAACTATCTAGGATACAGTTCCAAGTGTATATCACAATGACTTATCACTGTAGCTATGAGTGTTAAGAGGAGGACGGAGGCTATGTTAAATAGTCCTGCTAAATGCGTCTGGTCGGTGTGAGGGGTTGAGTAACAATGCCAGAGGGAGCCGACCTTTTTATGCTGACCTTAACAGCCACTGAGCCGCGTCTCAAGGAACCTGCCAATCATGTGATATGATCATGTCACCTCATAGCCAGTGCAAAGTTACAGGGGGTGATATGATTATATAAACACAATGTACTGCCCTGACAGTTATATAAAGACTAAGGAGTTGATACAGTTTGGCAGTGAAAGCATCGGTTGCCCTCTTTAATTCATTAACTATTCTCTGGTGAATTAGTTTGGATTTGCTTACGAAATCTTCAAAATGCGGATCTCTTCCTACATTTGCTACTAATGGAAGACGCTTGTCATAACCGTAGAAAGGAAAATGTGGGGTGTAACCTGATGATAGGCAGAATTTATGGATCTCTGTACATCAGACAATCACTCATCCCAATTATGGTTTGTAAAATCTATATTACTACAAAGTTGGTTAACAATCTTTCTAATAGTCTTTCGACCAACCCATTACTGGCCTGGTGATGTGCCGAAATATTACACTTGTTAATGTGATAAAAATCACACAACTTCGCAAACAATTCGTTATCAAATTGAAGTCCATTGTCTGTGAAAAGAATGTTAGGTGTGCCATGCCTGTCGAAAATGTGCTTCTTAAAGGCTCTGGCGATTGTCTCTGCACTCTTGTCATGGATAGGTGCAATATTGCAGTAGCAGGTAAAGGCATCAATCATGACGAAAATGCACTTATTATGGTACTATGATATGTCAGTTAACCCACCTAAAATATCCATACTAACCTTCTGCCATGGTCAGGTCAGTGTAGGATACTTGAGAACAGGAACTGGAGCCAAAGTGGCACGTTATTCTCATTACAAATCTGAAAATTATTTGCATATTGTTAAATCTCCTTTGCCATTTTTGGCCAGAAATATTTCAGTCGCATCTGCTTAATGCACCTATTCTTGCCAGGGTGAACTACTTGCGATGAGTCATGCGGGAGAGTCAGCAAATCTGGGACAAGGGATGTAGGGATAACCAACTGAATGACAATACGAGCAGTAGCTCCAAGTGTCGATTGACGGTACTAGACGTCATCATGAACTACAAATTTTCTGATAGATACAGGAGACTTAACCTCTATAGAATGAAACTCATGTGTCAAGGCTTCGTGTCTTGACAAGGCATTGGCAACGAAATTTCTTTTTCCCTCTAAATCTAAAGGTTTAAACTCTTTTACGGTAAGGAACAACAAGACATATTTGCTGGAGAGATCTTTGGTATTATAAAGGTGAACAAGAGGCTTGTGGTAGGTAGTTACAATCAATGGATATCTGTAGATGTTCTCCTGAACGTCTTTATTGCCCATAATACAGCTAAAGCCTCGAGCTCTGTCACACAATAATTTATTTTTGCCTTTGAAAGCGTACGACTTGCAAATGCTATGGGGAGCTATTTGTTCTTACACTCTTGTGGCAAAACTGCACGTAACCCACCATAAATGTAAGGTCTACCGAAATCCGGGAACCGGAGGATGAGTGCTCTGGTAAAGCATTCTGTCATGGGTTGCGTTAGGCCTACTCCGGCAACCCATTCCAGTGTTTGTTTACGGGAGATAAGACACCAAGTGAGCCATGACTCCATCATCAATATTCCATTAGTGGGCATATGAGCCAGACTATGGAGGCGAGTAGAACAGTGTTATATTCTTCATCGTGTCTCACGCCCGCCACAACCACATTTTATCCAGTAGGCCCCAGACCGTGGATTAGTTAAGACCTCCTGCTCTATAGACCTAAAACACAAGGACCATACAGTTACTATCTCGACACCGTCCAGAGACTGTCAGTGATACGAGAATTTGTGTGCAAAACCACAAGACTTTAGTTAAGTGTAGCGATTACTTTAACAAATCCCGTGAATAAAAGGGATCACTGGTGAAGGCCTGTTTGCTACAAGAGACACTCCAGGCCGATCTATTAAATCTAAGCTGTTAATTCCCAGGGTTAGCAAACTCCCCCTTATAAAATTATTGTAAATCGGGGTTATGGAACCTTGTCAAATAAATGTAAGTACGCAACATTTTCAGACTGGGAAACGATCTATAATTATTTTCAATTTAATAACTGATATTTCATTTCATAATTCGCCTCCAGATAAAGTCGCCAGAGTATACTTAATATTATATGGGTGCAGTTCGCGGCTCTCTCACTGATGTTGATAAGCGCTGTCCCCCTCAGACGTCCTTGAAACTCAGTATCGCCAATGGTGCGGCGTTTGAAATTACACTGAAATTTCTGAATATCACTTGACTTGGGATTTATTAAATATTATTAGATGGTAATTGCAGTGGAAGCGCCCCTTGGAGAAAAACCCGAACCAGCCCAAAAACTCTTATCACTACTAAAGGTAATGACTGATTGGTTATGACAATATAATCAATAACTTAGATGAATGTTGGAAATTAATAAAATTCATGAAAGCATCATCTAGCAAGCATATAACAAACACATTGAATGACGGAAGTGGAGTGAAATTCGACGTAGTGATACACCATAATCTCCTTGGTGAGTAACCATTGTTAAGTTACCTGAAACCCTATGGTAAGAAAAACTTATCCATGCATTCTTTCGTGATACGATCTTTCAACTCAGCAAATGCATTTTGCTGAACTTCTTCCCACTTAAAAGCTACATTTTTCTTAAGTAAATTTATCAAAGCAAGAGCAATTTTAGAAAATATCTTGAATAGAAGATATATAAAAACCCGCCATACCAATAATTGAGCGTACTTCATCCGCTGATTTCGGAATCAGATACGAACAGATGGCTTTCACCGTGGTGGTGGCAATGCTAACGCCGTTTTGGTTAACCACATGTCCTAAATACCGTATTCTAGGCTGTAGGAAGGTAAATTTTGACAACACATGGTCTATTCTTAATAAATGTGAAGACACGTCAGGAGACATGACTATTATATCATCAAGGTAGACTAAGATCTCTGTTCTCGAGATAGAACGAAAAAGTGCCGCCATAAGCCTACAAAACGTTTTAGGACTAGGATGGAGACCAAAGGGCATTATTCGAAATTTCTAATGACCTGAAGGTGTGCTGAAGGCTGTCAAGGGACGACGTTCTTCCTCTAAAGCTACAGTACCTGCCAGAAACCTGAAGTCATGTCTAAGCTCGAGAACACTTTACTCTTTCCCTAAACACTTTAACAGGTCTCTTAGCACAGGCAACGGGAGTCGGTAGGATACTGTCATCTTGTTTAATTGCCTATAGTTGACGTAGGGTCTCCAAGTACCATCCGTTTTAGGAACGAGAAGCAGTGAGGAATTCCAGGGACAGTTAGACTCTTGAATTACGCCCTGTACAAGCATGTCATTTATACACTGGTCCACCGTGGCTCTCTGTGAATGAGGGAGACGGTATGCAGTTAAATAGTGCCTGACTGTAGGTTGAACTAGATGTGTCGGTCCCAAGGTTTCTCCGTTCAATGCAACTGTCGACCTATACTGATTAAGCAATTCAATTAGTGTGGGTAAAGCTTTAGTAAATCCTATTAAATATATATGACTGGTGTCTATCACTGATGCTCGCCTGGGTGCTTTGGAGACGGAATCTTGTTCATTGTCAGAATTAGTGGTTAGAACATTGGGGACTGTGTTACTTATGTTAACTTAAAATTTATTGATATTCTCGTCTTTAATTGTATACTTAAGGACGGAGAATTAAAACAAATTCGTATTGTGTCGGAGGCATTGATGAAAAGGGAGTTTAATGGCCAGGTAAATTTCCACTGTTCCATCATGACTCGTGTGCAGCAAACAGTATACTGTATGTTATTCCCTCTCGTCTTGACGGCGAAACAGAACATCTTAAATCTAGGGTTATTGGGGTTTAATCCATGTTGCTCTAACCAATTGTCATCATGCTTAGGTGTGGCTTTGGTTTATTGATTAGGCAGGATATGGACATCATGCAGGAGTATACCAAGACAGAACTCGGAAAAAATGCGGGTTGTTATTAGTAGAGTCACACATGTTGACGCTGGAGACTGAGATTGAGATCGCTCTATTATGCTGGGCCTGTCTGGCTATATTACTTGGGACAGTAACTCCTGTCGTTACAAGTCACGTGATTCAGTCTGCCATTATAATTTCCAACATACGTGGCTAAATCTACAGTTTCCGGGTTAAAAGTATTCAATTTCTCACGTAGAACAACTGCAATTTTACATTATTTCATCGTCGGGAATCCTAGCAACAAGTGACCAGGAATATTAGTACCGTCGGCTACGTAAGCTACACAATTAAAATAATTATTCCATGAATCTACTCTAAAGTGTACTGCACCAATTACTCATACACCTGGGCCATTAATACCGGTAATACGTAGTAATGCACACCCATATGTAAGTGTTAGTAGAAAGAGCTGACAAGGAAGTTGCTTCAATAACATTAACTTCAGCTCGGTGTCTATAGAGATGGAAATGTTAATCTGACCTACTTGACCCCAAACAATGGGCCTTTGTTCTCTCATACTGGAAAATAAAGGTATTAAGAATTTAAGTCAGTGAAACAACGCAATTACCGGAAGCTGAGACAGAACTATCATTTACATAGGTATCAGTTGAGGCTATCGGGCTGTTTCCCGTTGGAACGAAGGTGGAAGTGCACTTAGATTAATAATAATGATAATGATAATAATTAACGGTTTATTGAAAGAGCTTGGCAGCCAGAAGGCTGAAAATATACAGTTACATATTTGGGGAATGGGTTTCGAATTACAAATAATATACAAGTGACATAAGTGACACAAATAAGATATATAATAACTGAGTATTGTGTGATAGCAGCGTGAAAGGGTGAATGATTATTACGCTTGTTCGCTGGAATGGTTGTTGTGTGTGAGTGCTGTCCCCTTTCATATGAGTGGGAATGTCTGAGCTCGCCACCAGAGGGAATGTTTTAGTCGACGTGGCGCGAATGAGAGGTTAACTCAGAGCGAATGGAGCACCCCTACAAGGCATTAGCAGTGAGTCAGTCAGAACACGGAGCTAAGAGAGCCGTGGCTCTGAGGAGAACAAGGAGATTTAGGGCAAGGTATAGTTAAGAAGTGCGAAGTACAGAAGGAGAATGATAGCAGGTGGGCTTTCCACCTTGCAGAGGCTGGTTTGTGGTTTAACAAGTGACAGACGTCCCTCAGTCCTCCAGGGGCAAGGGAGGTTAGATAAGCTAAGATAAGCTGGTTTAAAGTGCGAGGCTAGGGAATGTGCTGTTTTAGGATTTGTTGGAGGGTCCCTTCAGGTCCTTGTGTTGCTGAAGGGATGTTCCTCATCTTTTGTGATTGGGGGGTCCCGCCAGGTCCTTGTGTAACTGGCAGGATAATCCCCATCTTTAAGGTTATGCATGCGGTGTTGGTCTTTGTTGTTGGTTGTTTCTTGGAGGGTCCCTTCAGGTCCTTGTGTAACTGAAGGGATGTTCCTCATCTTTAGTGATTGGGGGGTCCCACCAGGTCCTTGTGTGAACTGGCAGGATATTCCCCATCTTTTCGGTTATATGAGTGGTGTTATAATCTCGCGTATAATGGTTCCGGGCTGATTGTGTTAATGTTGATGTTTCTTGGCCACCAGGTGTGTGATATATTGCTGTTTGTCTGTAATAGTTCCTGTAAAATAGGGTCTTTTGTTCGGTGTAGTTTGCCCATACCGCTTTTGCTTGTTTGTGTGTTCTTATGTTGATTGTGTCTAGTTATGTTCGATGTGTATGTCTCGTATTTTTGTACTGTATAGCTGCCTTTGTTTTGCTGCTCTTCTTAGTGCTGCATTTTGGACTGCTTGCAGCTTGAGTTTGTTTGTTTTAGTTATTGTTGTAAAGGCCTGGACTTTGGGATATAAATCCCTTGCCAGCCTAATCAGGATCTTATAAAAGGAAAAGCAAGAACCATGGGTTTCCAAAGGGTAATAAACAACCGTTAGAGATTGACATCTCGTTACTATGAAAATAATCACAATAATTTAAACATGATACCACTCACAAATACTAAATAAACAATTACGGGAGTCAAACAAAGTACAGATATTTCCTACGGCAGCAAATGAATACACCTAACCAGCCCGGTGGAATGTTCTTTTAACGCGGTGGTCCCCTCTCAGGGGAAAGGTCCAGGGCAGCTTCCTAACTTGTCGTTGGTGGGCGATGTCTTGCCACAAAGGAGAGACGCCAGGGCACGGACGGTGGATAGGGCGTGGAGGAAGTGGCGATGACGTGGCAGCCGCAGTAGTAGCTGGAGTAGGTGTCCGGAGTTGACAGCTGAATAGTGAAGGACTGGGGAATCAGCCTACGAGCCCCAGGAACATCAAATTCGTACACCACCAGAGTTGGAATCGAACAGCCGGGGAATTGCAGCCGAAGTCAAGGCTGGATAGTGTCTGGTGTGCAACGAGGAAGCAGCGACCTTCTCACTTCCGTCTACACCCCTAGTGGGGCCGCAAATGAGCGGCGAACAACCATCCTGCTCGTTACAGCCCTTACAATTGTGTTAAGTGGAATTGGTGGATATTCAAGGTGTGGTCTGACGAGTGATTCATATAGATGTAGCTGTGTTTTGGCGTTTAGTTGTCTAAAGCGACGGGGTTGGGTTAGTTGTAATTTGGCTTTCATCAATCTTTCTCTAATGTGTTAGTGTATACCGTTTCTGGTGATTTTGAGTCCCAGTGTTTTTCCATTTTCTGCATATGGTAACTGTTGATTATTGATTATGATTGGCATAACTGCCCAATGAGCGACTATGGGATAAGGAGACCCTTGCACGTAGGACTCGATTTTGTTTTATTCTGTCAAAACCTGCAGAGTACAAATTACGTATGTTACGTATGAGATAATTAATCCAATCGTATGTTCTATCACTATTAACGACTACATATAATATATTTGAGTAGAGTAGGGTGTTAAACCATATAAAACTTACGTGTTTCGGGTCTAATGTAGGATTTATTAACTCCTTGACTTGATAGTTCACTGGACGGCTAGAGACTGCTCGAGCTAGTCAGCCGGAGGCGAGGGCCAGCTGTTTCACATCTCAGCAAAGCTCGCTGTCAACACTCCCTCTGTCTCTCTCCTGTCCCCACTTCTCTCTCTCTCCATTCCTCTCTCTCTCTCTCTCTATCTCTCTCCCCCTCCCTTCTAGTTCATTCTACTGTGGCGGTAACAATTGGGTATGGATTTATTTTTGCAATGTATATGATCTTTAGTTTTTGGATGTTGGTTTGGAATTTCCATTTTCTCTCATAGTTGTTAATTGCTTCGATTTCTCTTCCTGTTCTTCTGGCCATAATTTGTTTGGATCTCCCTGGATGTTGTATTATTTGTGTGATATCGTCAGCGTATGCTATGTAGTCCTACTGTCTTAGGTCTGGTATGTCTGCTGTGTATATTGTGTACAGTGTGGGCGAAATGTTGCTGCCCTGTGGGACTCCACTGTGTATTTTGAAGGTTTGTCCAGTGTAGTTGTCTATAATGAGTTTGGCTTGTGTGTTGTCTAAGAAGTTGCAGAGAAGGGTTGTCATGTTTTTGGGCATGTCAAGTTGAATTATTTTATATTTGAGGCCTTCGTGCCACACTTTATCGAAAGCTTTTGATGCATCTCTGAGAACGACATTGCACTGGTTTTTATTGCTGAGGGCGTTAGCTATTGTTTCGTAAATTAGTGCAATAGCCGTGTTTGTGCCTCGGTTCTTCCGGAATCCATGTTGTCTGGGGTTATATTTGTTTTCCTGTTCTAGATAGTTTCTAAGTCTGTTGTTGACTATTTTTTCTAGTATTTTGCCTGGTGTTTCTAATATGGATATAGGTCGGTAAATTTTCTGGCCTTGTTGGGTCTTTTCCAGATTTGGGTATGAGTCTGATTTTGGCTGTTTTGAATCTCGTGGGGAAGTGTCCTGTTGCTCGTGAGGCGTTAAAGATCTGTGTAAGATGTTTTATCAGTGTTGTGGGTATGTTTTGGAGGACGGTTTTGTTTATCTGACTTAGTCCATGTGCTTTATTTTTAGAACTGGCTATTATGTTTGTAATGTCTTTTGTGGTGATTGGCGTGGTTAATGTGTCTGCACTGTTTAGTATGTTCAGGTCTATTGTTCTTGGTGGTTGCCATTTCTCTGTGTTTAGTGTAAGGTGTGTTGTTACCATCTGTTGTTACTCTATAGCAGTTTCTATTTTCTTCTTCTGTGATTTTATATATGTTACTCCAGAAATTTCTGAAAATTAATACTTTTTCTACAGATTCTGTAGCTTTTACCCCGTTGTCATCTGTAAGATATGGCTGTTATCTATGGAGTTAGTGCCCATAAGGATTTTTATTTTACTCCAGAAGAGTTTTGGATTGTGATAATCGGCCTCTGTGTTTGTGATTAGCTGGTTCCATTTGTCGTTGTGTGATTGTTTATATATTTCTTTCAGCTCTTCCTTTAGGTTTTTGAAAAGAGTTAACATAAGAACATAAGAACATAAGAATGGAGGAAACTGCAGCGGGCCTATTGGCCCATATTGGGCAGTCCCGTTTACACCCAACCCCTATTGCTCATATAAGCATCCAACCTATGTTTGAAGCTATTCAGCCTATTCGAGTTAATGATGATATTTGGTAACTTGTTCCATTCATCCACTACTCTGTTTCCAAACCAGTGTTTACCGATTTCACGCCTAAATCTAAATTTATCTAATTTAAAACCATTGTTACGAGTTCGCTCCTGGTTGGATAGTTTGAGTACCTTTGTAATGTCCCCTTTGTTTAGCCCTGCCTTCCACTTATACACCTCTATCAGGTCGCCCCTCGCTCTACGTCTTTCGAGGGAGTGCAAATTAAGATGCTTTAGCCTGTCTCTATACTCAAGGTTCCTAATGCCCGGGATTAGTCTTGTCATTCTCCTCTGAATTCTTTCCAAGGATTCTATATCCATTCTGTAATACGGTGACCAGAACTGAACTGCGTAGTCCAGGTGTGGTCTCACAAGAGCAAGATACAGTTTTAGGATGACCTCGCTAGTCTTGTAACTAACACTCCTTTGTATGAACCCAAGTACTTTATTAGCCTTGTTACGAGCAAAAACACATTGTTTACTTGGTTTAAGGTTCCTACTTATCATTACTCCTAAATCTCTCTCGCAGTCGGATTTTTCTATGGCATCGTTGTTCATCTGGTATCTGGTTTCCCTGTTTACATCTCCTATACTGAGTACTTTACATTTGTCGACGTTGAATTTCATCTGCCATTTTTCAGACCATTCGAAAAATTTGTTTAGATCTTCCTGTAGTTTTGCCGAGTCCTCGTCAGATTTATAACACGTCCTATTTTAGTGTCATCAGCAAATTTACTTATGTTGCTGTCTATGCCGATATCTATGTCGTTTATGTATATAATAAATAATAATGGTCCAAGTACTGAGCCTTGGGGAACACCACTTGTGACGTTGCTCCAATGGGACTTAGTGCAGTCACTCTCTGTTTCCTGTCCTGCAACCACGCCCTAATCCATTTAAGGATGTCACCTTTGATGCCATGTGCTTCTACCTTTCTAATTAGTCTTTCGTGGGGGACTCTGTCGAAGGCTTTGCTAAAGTCGAGATATACCACATCATAATTGTGCCCCTCGTCCACCGATTCGAAAACTGATGAAAAGAATGTTAATAGATTAGTTAGGCAAGAACGTCCGCTTGTGAAGCCATGCTGGGAATCATTGATCAATCCGTGCTTCTCCAGATGATTTCGAATAGAGTTTGAGATGATTGCTTCCAGTAATTTGCCTACTATTGATGTTAGACTGATTGGGCGGTAGTTAGAGGATAGTGAACTATCCCTCTTCTTGAAAATCGGTATTACATTCGCTATCCTCCAGGATTCTGGTACTACACCTGATTTTAAGGACATGTTAAACAACTTTGCTAAGGGCATACTAAGCTCTTCCTTACATTCCTTTAATACTCTGGCAAATATCTCATCGGGACCAGGTGACTTATTCGGTTTTAGTTTGTCTATTTGCTTACTAACATCGTTACTAGTCACTACTATCTCACTTAATTTGTTTTCTTCACTATCTCTGAATAGAGTCTGTGCCTCGGGTATCATGTTTAAATTTTCAGTGGTGAAAACTGTTGAAAAATATTTATTCAAATTATTGCTCATTTCTCTGTCGTTATCAGTGAGCTCGCCGGTGTCTGACCGTATTAGTCCAATCTTTTCTCGTGTTTTAGTATGATACATTTGGTAGAATCCTTTGGGGTTTGTCTTCGCCCCCCTTGCTATCCTTGCCTCATTATTCCTCTTTGCTTTCCTTATCTCGGTTTTAACCCTACTCGCCAATACCCTATAATAGTCCCGGAGGTGAATTTCGCCATGATTTATCCTTCTACCTATAGCCTTCCTTTGGCCAATGATGTTCTTTAAATAATTATTAATCCATTTATGGTCATTGTTGTCTGATCTGAGTTTTTTGTATGGTATGTTCTGCCTTTGTGCATTAAGTAACTCACTATTTAAATTGTCGTGGAACTCGGCAATCTCAGATCTCATTATGAGGTTGGTGTCATCTGACAGGTTCACGGCCAAGCGCGACACCTCCTCTCTCAGCTGCCTCTTTAAACTGGTTCCAGCCGTGTGTATTTGTATGTTCTAGTAAGTTATTCAGTCTTGTCTGGATTATCTTCTGTTCGTATGTTAATTGTACTTGGAGTAGTGTACGGTAAGATGTTTTGGGGGTGTTGTTTTCCATGGCTGTGGTGACATTAGTGTACCATGTTTCCACGGCTATGTGAATGCCAGCTGTGTTTTTGTTGTGTTGATGTCATGTTTAAGTTTTTTGGTCATCCACCTTGGCTCATTCTTATTTAACCATTTTTTTCTGTATGGTATAGTTTGTTCCTGTGCTTTACGTAGTATACTAGTGAATATATTATTGTCATGATCAATTGTTTTGTCGCCGGTGACTTCACCCGTTCCTACCGGGGACTGACCTGACTGTTCCCAGGCGATCTCACCTAGGTACCTTCTTAACCCCTCATAATCCGCCGATCGAAAGTCTGGGACTCTGACCATCTTGTCATTGCTTTTCGTTTCCCAATGTAGGGTGAACCTGATTTCTCTGTGATCACTGTTTCCTAGTTTTTACCCGATTGTGATATCTCTGATAATATTTTCTAAATTTGATAATACTAGGTCTAATATATTGTCACCTCTAGTAGGTTTTGTAATTAATTGTTTTAAAATATTGTCCTGTACTGCGACTAGGAAGTCTTCATATTCATAGTCACCTACAATGTTGTCCCAGTCAATATTTCTGAAGTTGAAATCCCCCATAATGCACAGGTTGTTGTATCTTGCTGCCCTACTTATTTCCTGCCATATGGGCATAGCTGCTTCTTTCCCAAGACTTTGTTTTCTCTTCCTTGTGCAATTCCTACCCATACAGACTCGGTTCCTATTTCACCCTTTATTGAATTATTAATACAAAATTTTAATGTTTCTTTGACGAAGAGTGCGACCCCTCCCCCCTTCTTACCTTCCCTGTCTTTGTGAAAAAGGTTGTACCCTTCTATGTGGTACTCTGATAAAAGTTCTTGCTCGCCAAATTCATCCAAGTTTCGGTGATTGCTATGACGTCTACATTCTATAGAATGGATATAAATGGATATAAATTCACTAGAGTCGGTGCAGCGAAGAATGACAAAAATGATTCCGGGACTTAGAAACCTTCCATATCAGGATAGGCTAAAGAAACTTAACTTGCATTCCCTAGAAAGACGAAGAGTGCAGGACGATATGATAGAAGTATTTAAGTGGGTGAAAGGAATCAATAAAGGGGATATAGATAAAGTTCTTATAATATCCGAGCAGGATAGGACTCGGAGCAACGGATTCAAGTTGGATAAGTTTAGGTTTAGGAGGGAGATAGGAAGAAACTGGTTCACAAAGAGGGTGGTGGACGAGTGGAACAAGCTTAGCAACTTTGTAGAAAGTGCGGGAACTCTGGAAAGTTTCAAAAGGAGGCTAGATAGATTCATGGATGATAGAGAGTGGTAATAACTCTCGACAGGAGCTGCCATGCACAGGCCAATCGGCCTATTGCAGACTCCTTATTTTCTTATGTTCTTATGCATTCTCGGTACATACAACCGCTCTCAGCGAGACTATTTTATTTCTAACGCTCTACTGTTTGTATAGTATGCATTTAAACCTACCCTTCCCTGGTCCTGTTTTAACTCCTTGTCCTGAGTAACCAATTTTACTCCCCAGGACCTGCTTGTTTTTTGACTCCCTCTTACCCCGACCTCTCTCTTCTGGCGAAACCCCCCTTTGTAGTGACAACTTCACGCTCCAGGGATGCAGACAACGTCTTTACCCCCGCGCGTGACAAGTGTACTCCGTCACGACTGTTGCCATAGAATGGTTGCCAGTTATCAATGAACGCCCAACCATTGCTTGCATAATGTTTATCCAGTCGGCAATTTATAGCAATTGCCCTGGACATTTGTTGTTTGATAACTTCGACCTTCAGAAAGAGACATTGTCTGAAAAAATATTAACTCACACCACTCATGGTACTGTCGCCACCATCATTGACCATGATGATGTTGAACAACAGCCTCCTGAAAAGCTATGTGAAGAAAGATCAGGCTGCTCCCATAAGATCATAAGACAATAAGAATGGAGGAAACTGCAGAGGCCTATTGGCCCATACTGGGCAGTCACATTTACACCCAACCCCATTTGCTCATATATCCATCCAACCTATGTTTGAAGCCATCCAGCTTATTCGAGTTAATGATGATATTTGGTAACTTGTTCCACTCATCTACTACTCTGTTTCCAAACCAATGTTTACCAATTTCGCGCCTAAATCTAAATTTGTCAAACTTAAGCTCTTGTCACTAGTTCGCTCCTGGTTGGATAGTTTGAGTACCTTTGTAATGTCACCTTTGGTTGGTTGGTTGTACGGAGAGAAGAGAGCAGTAGCTCTGAGAGTGGGAGAAGGGTATAGTACAAGGTAAAGTTCAGAAGTGGGAAGTAGAGGAGAAGGTTAACAGCAGGTGGGCTATCCACCTTGCGGAGACGGGTTTTTTTGTCTTCCGTAACTGTGCTGCCTTAGTGGTTCATGAGGTTAGGGAAGGCCGGTCTCAGCCAAGCTAAGCTAAGTTATTCTGAGTTGTCCTTGGGGCTTATTATCTTAGGGTGGGGGGTCCACCAGGTCCTTGGCACTGGAGGATGGTCCCCATCTTTTTTTTTTTTTTTTGAACTATTTAGGTCTTTGTTTATTTGTGGGGTCCCTCCAGGTCCTTGTGTGACTGGAGAGTTGTGCCCATCTTTTGGTTCATATTTGTTGTTATTTTTATTGTTGTTTTGTTGTTATTGTGTATATAGAGGCTCTGGTTCTTCATTATCATTTTTCCTGCTTCTAGGCCACCATCTGTGTGATGTATTGTTGTTTCCATTTATACTCCTCGATCATATCTCCCTTCACTCTACGTCTCTCGATGGAATGCAAATTAAGATGCTTTAACCTGTCTCTGTACTCAAGGTTCCTAATTCCCGGGATTAGTCTTGTCATTCTCCCCTGAATTCTTTCTAGGGATTCTATATCCATTCTGTAATACGGTGACCAAAACCGAACTGCGTAATCCAAGTGAGGTCTCACAAGCGCAAGATATAGTTTTAGGATGACCTTGCTAGTTTTGTAACTAACACTCCTTTGTATGAACCTAAGTGCTTTATTAGCTTTGTTTTGAGCAAACATGCATTGTTTACTTGACTTAAGATTCCTACTTATTATTACTCCTAAGTCTTTCTTACAGTCAGATTTCTCTATAATATCGTTGTTCTTCGGGTATTTGGTGTCTCTATTAACATCGCCTAGACTAAGTACTTTACATTTGTCCACATTGAATTTCATCTGCCATTTTTGAGACCAGTCGAAATTTTTTTTTAGTTCTTTCTCTAGATTTGTGGAGTCCTCGTCGGATTTAATTACACGCCCTATTTTAGTGTCTTCGGGAAATTTACTTATGTTGCTGTCTACGCCTACAGTATATATATGTCGTTTATGTATATAATAAATAATAATGGTAAGAGTACTGATCCTTGGGGTACTCCACTAGTGATGCTACTTCAATGGGATTTAGTGCCGTCAATGCTCACTCGCTGTTTCCTGTCCTGTAACCACGCCCTAATCCATAATAGAATATATCCTCCAATGCCATGAGCCTCCACTTTTCTTATTAGTCTTTCGTGGGGGACTCTGTCGACTGTGCTAAAGTCGAGATATGCCACTGATTCGAAAACAGCTGAAAAGAATGTAATAGATTAGTTAGACATGAACGCCTGCTTGTGAAACCATGTTGGAAATCAATATTGATCAAGTTGTGCCATTCCAGGTGATTTTGAATAGAGTTTGAAATAATTGCTTCCAATAATTTGCCTACAATTGATGTTAAACTGATTGGACGGTAGTTAGGGGATAGTGATGTATCTCCCTTCTTGAAAATCGGTATTACATACGCTATCCTCCAAGATTCTTGTACTACACCCGTTTTTAAGGACATGTTAAACAACTTTCCTAATGACATACTAAGCTCTTTCTTACATTCCTTTAATTCTCTGGCAAAAATCTCATCGGGACCTGGGCCGGTATACACAAAACTTTTAAGTGCTAGCAAACAGTTGTTAAGGCTGACATTTTCCTGTTAAGCATTAATAGAACATACCCAAAACTTTTAAGGGCCTTAATAGTACTGTTAAGTTAAAAGACCTCGGGAGCACTTTTAAGTCCCGTAATAGTCGTCTGTTAGTTGATACTAAGGCAAACCAACAGCCACATCAGCGGAGGCGACGCATTTATTGGGAAATGAGAGATATATTTAATGAATATAGTGTATATATATATATTAAATGTAGTTTGAATATATTGTGTGTAATCCCTCTATATAGCGGAGATCTTCTTTCTTGACTTGGACAATACTGAGAATCAGCGTGTCTCACACTTTGCCACTGATCTCACCACACCAGGAAACGCAGCTTCGACTCTCTTCGTGATTTCCAGCCATGCCCTCTTTGGTTATTTTTTGTTAACCACCCATCAACTTTTTTTCACATGAAAAATAAAAAATTTCGCTAGATTTCTAGCTGTTTTAGATAATTCTGACATTTATCTTTGCGGCAAATCACTTTTGGAGGGGGGGTGGGGGTTAAGTTAGGAGGTTAGGACGTGGCCTGTTAGGTCAGGTAACCTAATCTAACTAAAGAAAGTGATTTGCCCCAAAGCAAGAAAACTAGCGAAAAAATAAAATTTTCATGTGAAAAAAGGTGATGGGTGGATAAGGAAACGAGAGCGACGCTGCGTGTCACCATAACACCAAATTGGGACTTAGAAAAGTTCGTGATTTTTACAACTAATAAATCGCGAATATCGCGTTTATTTTCGGAATGCGCCGCTTACTTCAAGTATATTCTTTCGTTACTCGGTGAGATCTACTAAATGGTAAGAAAAAAATCTTAAAAAGGGTGATGGGGTGAAAGCCTTCAAACGGTCATTCAATATTAACTTTTTCTCTTCAATGGCATCCACCAATAATAAAGTCTGGTCTGCTGTCCAGCTGGGCTTCCTTTTCTTTAGTGAGGTTAAGACTTCCATTTCCTGAATAACATGTTTGTTTACAAACAGCACGGCAAGGGAAAGCCACCGATCACTATCCTTGGTTAATAAATCCTCCTTCAAACCGCATAGATAAGATATTTTTTTTTATTGATCAAAATGTATATAAATGTAAATATTGACATTAATCTTCATAATTTTATTGAGGTTATTCAGCCATAACACCATTTTATATGATGAACTCCTGCTATCCTTAGCGCTGTTTAGCGGTACTTAACAAACAACTATTTGTGAGGTTAAAGTTTGCTAGTTAAGCTTTGTGTAAACCTTTTAAATTTTACTGCTAGCTAACAGTACAATTATGTCATTAGCATAAAAGATTTGTATATACGGTATCTGGCGACTTACTAGACTTTAGTTTGTCTATTTGTTTACTAACATCGTTACTAGTCACTACTGTCTCCCTTAATCCATTTTCTTCACTACCTCTGTATATAGTCGGTGCCTCGGGTATCATGTTTAAATTTTCGGTGGTGAATACTGTTGAAAATTATTTATTTGGATTATTGCTCATTTCTCCGTCGTTATCAGTTAGCTCGCCGGTATCTGACTGTATTGGTCGAATCTTCTCTCTGATTTAGTTTGGTACATTTGAAAGAATCTCTTGGGGGTTTGACTTCGCCTCCCTTGCTACTTTCAGTTCATTATGCCTCTTTGCTCTTCTTATCTCAGTCTTATCCCTATTGGCCAATACCTTATAATAATCTCGGCCATGTTTGATATCTCTCTAGAGTACAACAAGGACATATCAGTGACGGTCAAAGCTCACGATTTAAACCTTATGTGGGTTCTGACGAGGAGGATTTTGTCTCGGCCCGACCAATCCATAGCCCAGATTGTTCCGAGGTGGAAAGGCTAAACGTCTTGCATCGGGTATCGAGGTGATGAGCCCCTCACCACACTTGAATACCTTCCTCCCATACCAGCCCGTCACTAAAAACGCACGGTGCAGGAGTGTCTAGTTCATGCGCAAGCTATGACTGTTGCAGTAGGCCAGTCTTAGACCATCACTTGGTTTGACTTAGCAGCAGCTAAGAAGACCTACGGTATTTTGTGGCAATACTCCCGAGAAATTCCTTAAAATGTTCATTAGACTTGGCGTCTTTCACACGAGTAGTGAATATTGGAGTGCTATCTGGAAATCCATGGAAGGAAGTGGTGCTGAGCAGATCGCTTTCCCATCTGACTTATGCGCCAGTGGCTCCATCAACAAGGTGCTAAATGGCAAGCACCATTGCCGCTATGTGCTCAAGACCTTACTGATCGATCACCGACTTCCTACATGGGTGGAGAGGTGATCCACGGCTACTTTTACAACTTATTCATAAGCCAAGGTGCACTTGTCTCATGCTGTCAAGCTTAACATATCGTTCACTTCTTACTCCCAACTGTGTCATTGAGGTGAGGTCATTCAACTACCTTGACATTACTGGTCGCGGTAATCATAAACATCACATAAAATAAGCCATAGTTTGTTGGGCTTAAGAGTGTTTTAGACAAGACTGTTATGACGATATAGCGCCACATTAGCGGCTGTCAGGTTTACAGTTGTAGCTGTGAGGCATCTGCATATATTAATAGAGATTAGAGGCATGTTTTTACAATTGATTTAATCGTTGTTGAAAATGGTTTCAGAGAGATTTTGAATTTGGCGCAGTACTAAGTATATAGAACGTATTAGTGTTAAACAGATCAGATATTATGCAATCTTTGTCTACGTTTCTAAGTGTCATGTGTAGTAAATATAAGATTGAGCAACATGAATTTGGTGAATGGTTGAATAAGGTTGTTCAAATTCTTGATAATAAGATGATTAGATTGAATCATAGAAGGGGCTTCAAAGAATCGTTATTCGTTAGACAAGATATTGAAGAATATCTCTTAAGTTTGCTTGACAGATTTGCAGTAGTACCTGCTGATAAAGCTGTGGGTAATTTTGTGGTCATATGTAAAAAGTTGTATGTTAAAATTTTGCTGAATGAACTCGGAATGGGTATTGAGAGTACTGAAGCGGTTGGAAATTCTACTTATGCTCCTTCTGTTAGTTCGATTGATAATGTTATTGATAAAAATGTTAATCATGCTAAAGATACTTTTAATATTAAAATTAGTAATGGATATGGGTTGGTTCCAAATTTATTTTGGATACTTAAGTTGCACAAGACATCCTTAATGTAGGTTCATTGCAGGAGTCGGTAGATGTTCTACTACGCAACTTTCCTATTTTGATTAATAGTGCACTTGAAATCATGCGTGATAATTAAAAAAAAATGATACTGTGATGCCATACACAGAAATTCGGGAGTTCTAGATATTAAATCTAGTGGGAAGTTTTTTGAGAAGATTAAATTGCCGCAAGGATAACTGCTTACGAGTTTTTTTTACCACATTATACAGGAGTTTAGAACTTGATCTAATTGAAATTTGGATTAGTATTATAATATATAAAGTTTATAGTATTAAATAGAAGTCTATATGTCTTAAGGAGAATAATGGGTTCTTTTCTAATAAGGTCTACTCAGGCTATTATTGTTTTTCAGCGGATAAGCTTAAGAAGGCAGTCAGTTTTATCTTGTTCAATACATATGTTTCAGTTTGCAATATTTTATTCAAGCAGGTTAAGAGAATTCCTA
Organism: Homarus americanus; assembly: GCF_018991925.1. Taxonomy (NCBI): domain Eukaryota; kingdom Metazoa; phylum Arthropoda; class Malacostraca; order Decapoda; family Nephropidae; genus Homarus; species Homarus americanus. Next base: position 27,642,703 of record NW_024713129.1, on the reverse strand, counting down.
TGGGAGTGAATTGCAGTCCTCTTTTATCAAATTTGTTTTTATGTTTCAGTGAGTATATGTTTATGCTAAGATTTTAAGTGAAAAGATGTTTGGACGAGCCAAAAAGCTTTCATATAACTGTAAATAACTTATATTGATGATATTATTATGATCCAATTCCCATTTTTTGATAGATGGATTCCTATCATTTACCCTGATAGTCTCATGGCTAGTCGTAGTGGTGATTCAAATTATAACGTTTATTATTCGTATGTTGATGTTAATATTTCTATAAATGAAAGTTATATTACAACATAATCCACAAGGTTGGGAAGTTTGATTTTGAAGTTGTTTTAGACACGAATAGACCTTATAGTTTGGGTTAAAATTAATGTATAATGTAATGATAACAAATAGCTAGGTTAGTTATGGATATTGTCAAAAATACTCATCATTTTCCTCTCAGCAGAATTGTCCCCTCCAAGTTACTGTAGTAAAAACAACTTTGGGAGAATAATATTCCGCAACTCCTGAATGCAACGTCTTAGAGTATTCCGAATGTGTGTTGGGCCGAGGTTGTAGGAGGAACATACTGTAGTGTTGGATGTCGGTTGTTGCTGGAAATTAAGCCGATTATGACAGCCACTAAAATTCTGTGAACGAAATAATTTTTAAGTCAAGAACCGTGTTGGCATATTTTGCATAGTGTAAGTTTTGCATTACCTTCCCATAACTTTATCTATGATCGCTTCAAGACCAAAGTAAGCTGTCTCTTTATTTCGTTTAGTCAGTCTGCGGATTCCTCTGTGTGTATAGGATGATGGTTTTCTACATTTTATGTTTGTATCACTACACATTAGTCAAAGAAAGAGGATAGAAAAAGGGGGAACCTATCCCACAGACGAATTATATCTTCATTACTGAGAGAGCTGCTGTGGAATATAAGTAAAGCTACAGAATTCTACTTCATGTAAAGTAGATCCCACTACATGACAGGGAGTTACCAGAGTATCCTTAACGCAAAACAATAGTAGAAATCAAGACGAACATTAAACTAATGTATTTATGGAAGCTTTAAAGTAAACCTTTGAGTTACAATAAGAATCTTTAAAAAATACTGAACGTTCCTCTAATGTTTGTGTTTTTTTCAGTGGCCACTACGGAAAGTACTGCACTAGCAGGACCACAGAGTAATATCACTGAGGCGCACGTGAAGAGGGTGCTGAAAGCTGATAAGGGCAGTAACGCTCAACTTAACTCATGGAGTGTCAAGGACTTCACTCAGAAGGGTGACAACTATGCCAATGTCGTCACCAGCGTCAGCGTTAGCTACTCTATCCATGGCAAGGATCAAAGTGTGTCCTACGTGGTCAAGATAAACACGAAACACAATGTGGATAACGAGATGGATTTTTTTATTGCGATATTATTTAAAAAAGAAGCAGAATTCTATGAGGAAATTATGCCTTTATTGAACTCTGAGCTGACATCTGTGGGTCTTCGTGAATTGAGGATGCCGACATGGTTTCATACACATTGTGAAGACGGTCAGGATATGATCTTCTTAGAGAATCTTCGCCCCCAAGGATATCAAATGTTTGACCGCAGGAAGGTAATGGACGTGCCCCACGCCACCCTTGTTCTACAGGAGCTGGCCAGAATGCACGCCGCTTCCCGCCTACTACAGGCAAGGACACCCGACGAAGAGTTTTGTGACCAATTTAAGTATATAAAAACTACGTGGACAAATTTTTGCGATACTGCTAAAGAAATGGTGAACAATTTTTTTGCAAGCACTATTTGTAATGCCGAAGAAATGTTACACAAAGTGAAAGGGTACGAGTTAGCAGAGCAATGGATGGCAAAGAACAAGACCGATACTGCTGGTGTCATCGAGAGACATCTAATCAGAGATCCAAAATTTGATGTTATCTGCCATGGAGACTGCTGGAACAACAACGTGCTCTTCAGGTTTTTGAAAGTTGTTTGTTGATCTAGTCTTTTGTCATATGTTGATGACCTGCCTTTGCCCGGGTGGGCTATTCCCCATTATATATATATATATATATATATATATATATATATATATATATATATATATATATATATATATATATATATATATATATATATATATATATATATATATATATATATGTGCAAGTAAATCACTGTAGGTGCAGGTGATCTCGGTATATGCTGATAACCACAAGGAAAGAAGAAAACACGAAGTTCCCAAGCGCTTTCGTGTAATTCACATCTTCAGGGTTGAGTACAAACTAAGGAGAAGTACAAAACAAGGTGTTTCTATACAGAGGAGGGTGAGATCAGGTCCACAATGGTCAGGTATTAGGTTATGACCCTGCTAATCTTTAAATAGCACCGCAACGATCGGTAGTCAGGTAAGAGGGTAAGGTGACCCAACCTTCTCACCTGGTTACAAATCTTCATAATTACAAAATTGTCCAGTTTGTACATGCCATTACTCAAATTCATGTTGAATGCTTCCGTATGTTTAATGAGACTAGATTCTATGATGTTCCTACTGTCAATTGAATTACAAGATAATATTGAGGAGGCATTATCCCAGTCAATGCAATGGTTGTTATCCCTCAAATGAACAAACAGAGCATTGGATTCCTGGCCTGAATTGCTTTACTCAAAAGAGGATTGTAGGGGACCACCCATTTGTTGTCTACTGTTATTTCACTGTCTGTTACAGGTCGCAACACTGCTGTAAAACCTCCAGCGCCTGGCGCTCTTCTCCTGTACTAAGGATAGCCATCTTCTCCACTCTGAGTATCCTTCATCAGGTCTTTTGGGGAGTTTTTGGTGCAACGTCCATCTTTCATGCATGGAGAGCGTCTGTTAAATGGTTCACATGGCCCATGAATCATTTGCTTCTTGATAATCTCATAGAGAACTGGATCTTCTTATGGATCAGGAAACTCTGCTCGTTTGCAGTTGTCAATCATGTTCAGTCGAAGTTTCTCTTTCGGTCAGATCAAGACATGGGCATGTGGTAGACCATGAGTTTGATCACTTTCTGACGAAATACTCTCGCTATAATGTCATGCCGATCTTGTCCTTTCTGGCCTTCCATTAGGGCTTTTGTTATGTCAGTCCATACAGGGTTGCATGTAAAAGTAATGAAGAGATCTGGTCGTCCATAGTTTCAGATGTAGGTCATGGCATCCTGAGTCTTTTCATGCATGTATTGCGGAGTTCCAGTGAAGGGAGAGGGGAGAATCACCAGCTATCCAACATTGCCCACATGTCCATCCCTTGCTACTGCATCTCTCAGATGAATGCAGTCATCAACCCTGAGCTTCTTTTGGTTGAGTCGTATGAAGGTTAGTCTTTCTGTTTCAATTTTGGCATACATGTCCACGACAAACTGGAGGAAGAGGTTCCTTGATCTTAGTATCTGGTTCAGTCCTAAAAACTTCTTCCATCAATATTTTATTAACGGTGTATGTAAGTTCCACTACAACGGTACGGCAAAGTATATTTTTTTAGCATTAAACTGTTATTATTTTATTGTCTAATGATCACTACATATAACATCATCCATCATCACTACATATAACACTACCCATCATCACTACATATAACAACATCCATCATCACTACAGATAACACCACCCATCATCACTACATATAACACCACCCATCATCACTATATATAACATCATCCATCATTACTACATATACCACCATCCATCATCACTACATATAACACCATCCATCATCACTACATATAACACCATCCATCATCACTACAGATAACACCACCCATCATCACTACATATAACACCACCCATCATCACTACATATAACATCATCCATCATCACTACATATACACCATCCATCATCACTACATATAACACCATCCATCATCACTACATATAACACCACCCATCATCACTACATATAACATCATCCATCATCACTACATATAACACCATCCATCATCACTACATATAACACCATCCATCATCACTATCATATAACACACATCCATCATCACTACAGATCAGGTAAAGTGGTTTCGAGATTCTCGTGCGGACACACATACACACAAACACACACACACATAGACATACTTCTTGATTAACATTTGTTTAACAGTGCATGAGTTTTTAAATGCCACATTGACGTTCCAGGTTTTTAGTTGTAAAGGAATGTGTGAGAAATTTTTGTGAAATGGTAATATTAAGATATTCTTATGGTCATGGGTGGGCTTGGGATCAGTTCTATAAAAAGTTTTCTTAGTAATGTTTAGGCATTTGTCTATGAAAGATCTAGGGTATTTAAGGTTTGAGCCAATATTATAGATATATTTATATTCCTCATCAATGAATTCCGGACTGCAAATTCTCAAAGCACGTAAAAACATTGTTGAAAATACTGACTGTTTGACTATTATGGTGGGCAGAATAATAATGAATGTATGAACACACATTAGTAGGTTTTCTATAAATACTGAACTTAAAGGTGTTACCTATTCTGTGTATCAGACAGTCTAGGAATGGCAATTTACAGTCTTGCTCTAATTCCACAGTGAATTTGATCGAGGGGGCTAAGTTGTTAAGTTGTGGCAGGAAAGCTTTTAGGTCCTCATTACATGGCCAGAGACATAATACATCATCAACATATCTAAACCAGACTGCTGAGGGTGGTAAAATATTACTTAATAGTTTCTTTTCAAAGAATTCCATATATATTTTACCACCCTCAGCAGTCTGGTTTAGATATGTTGATGATGTATTATGTCTCTGGCCATGTAATGAGGACCTAAAAGCTTTCCTGCCACAACTTAACAACTTAGCCCCCTCGATCAAATTCACTGTGGAATTAGAGCAAGACTGCAAATTGCCATTCCTAGACTGTCTGATACACAGAATAGGTAACACTTTTAAGTTCAGTATTTATAGAAAACCAACTAATGTGTGTTCATACATTCATTATTATTCTGCCCACCATAATAAAGTCAAACAGTCAGTATTTACAACAATGTTTTTACGTGCTTTGAGAATTTGCAGTCCGGAATTCATTGATGAGGAATACAAATATATATATAATATTGGCTCAAACCTTAAATACCCTAGATCTTTCATAGACAAATGCCTAAACATTACTAAGAAAACTTTTTATAGAACTGATCCCAAGCCCACCCATGACCATAAGAATATCTTAATATTACCATTTCACAAAAATTTCTCACACATTCCTTTACAACTAAAAACCTGGAACGTCAATGTGGCATTTAAAAACTCATGCACTGTTAAACAAATGTTAATCAAGAAGTATGTCTATGTGTGTGTGTGTTTGTGTGTATGTGTGTCCGCACGAGAATCTCGGAAACTACTTTACCGATCTGTAGTGATGATGGATGGTGTTATATGTAGTGATGATGGATGGTGTTATATGTAGTGATGATGGATGGTGTTATATGTAGTGATGATGGATGGTGTTATATGTAGTGATGATGGATGATGTTATATGTAGTGATGATGGGTGGTGTTATATGTAGTGATGATGGGTGGTGTTATATGTAGTGATGATGGATGTTGTTATATGTAGTGATGATGGGTGGTGTTATTATGTAGTGATGATGGATGATGTTATATGTAGTGATGATTAGACAATAAAATAATAACAGTTAAATGCTAAAAAATATACTTTGCTGTACCGTTGTAGTTGAACTTACATACACTGTTAATGAAGTATTGATGGAATAAGAAGTTTTGGGGACTGAACCAGATACTAAGATCAAGGAACCTCTTCTGCCAGTTTGTAGTGGACATGTATGCCAAAAGTAAAAGAGAAAGACTCACCTTCATACGATTCAACCAAAAGAAACTCAGGGTTGATGACTACTTTCATCTGAGAGATGCAGTAGCAAGGGATGGACATGTGGGCAATGTTGAATAGCTGGTGATTCTCCCCTCTTCCTTCACTGGAGGTCCGCGATACATGCATGAACAGACTCAGGATGCCATGACCTATGTCTGAAACTATGGACGACCAGATCTCTTTATTACTTTTACATGCAACCCTAAATGGACTGACATAACAGAAGCTCTAATGGAAGGCCAGAAAGGACAAGATCGGCATGACATTATAGCTAGAGTATTTCGTCAGAAAGTGATCAAACTCATGGTCTACCACACATGCCCATGTCTTGATCTGGCTGAAAGAGAAACTTCGACTGAACATGATTGACAACTGCATACGAACAGTTTCCTGATCCAGAAGAAGATCCAGTTCTCTTTGAGATTATCAAGAAGCAAATGATTCATGGGCCATGTGGACCATTCAGCAGACACTCTCCATGCATGAAAGATGGACGTTGCACCAAAAACTTCCCAAAAGACATAATAAAGGATACTCAGAGTGGAGAAGATGGGTATCCTCAGTACAGGAGAAGAGCGCCAGGCGCTGGAGGTTTTACAACGGTGTTGCGACCTGGAACAGACAGTGAAATAACAGTAGACAACAAATGGGTGGTCCCCTACAATCCTCTTCTGAGTAAAACATTCAATGCGCACATCAATGTGGAGTTCTGCAATTCAGTCAAGTCCATCAAGTATGTCTGCAAATACATCAACAAAGGCTCGGACCAAGCGATCTTTGCATTGAAAAAGCATGGAAATCATGATGAGGTGACACAGTTTCAGCAAGGCCGTTATATGTGCAGCTTGAGTTTGTTTGTTTTTAGTTGGTGTAAAGGCTTGGACTTAGGGATATAAATCCCTTGCCAGCCTAATCAGGATCTTATAAAAGGAAAGTCAAGAACCATGGGTTTCCAAGGGGTAACAAACAACCGTTAGAGATTGACATCTCTTTACTACGAAAATAATCACAATAATTGACACCACTCATACAAATATCAAATAAACAATTATGGGAGTCAAACAATTACGGGAGTCAAACAATTACGGGAGTCAAACAATTACGGGAGTCAAACAATTACGGGAGTCAAACAATTACAGGAGTCAAACAATTATGGGAGTCAAACAAAGTACAGATATTTCCTACGGCTGCAGCCCGTTAGAATGTTCTGTTAACGCGGTGGTCTGCTCTCAGGGAGAAGGTCCAGGGCAGCTTCCTCACTTGGCGTTGGTGGACGATGTCTTGCCACACAAGAGAGACGCCAGGGCATGGAGGAAGTGGCGATGACGTGGCAGCCGCGGTAGTAGCTGGAGTAGGTGTCCGGAGATTGACAGCCAAATAGTGAAGGACTAGGGAATCAGCCCACGAGCCCCAGGAGCCTCAGATGAGCACACAGAATTGTAACGAACAGTGAGGGAAGTGCAGCTGTGGTGCTGGCTGGGTAGTGTCTGATGTGAGGAAGCAGCAGCGACCTCTACCTCCTCGTCTACTTCCCTCCCCCCCAGTGGGGCCGCAAACGAGCAGCAGAGACAACCATCCCTCCGTTACCGCCCTACATACCGTATTTCCTTGACTGTCACTGCTCTGCTGTCCCTGAGCTACCGTGGGACCCACCCTGTATATATATATATATATATATATATATATATATATATATATATATATATATATATATATATATATATATATATATATATATATATATATATATATATATATATATATATATATATATATATATATATATATATATATATATATATATATATATATATATATATATATATATATATGTGTGTGTGTGTGTGTGTGTGTGTGTGTGTTGATGTAATAATAATAATGTAATAATTAACAGATTATTGAGCATGGCAGCCGGAAAGCGGAAAATATGCAGTTACATAATTAGGGAAGGCATCACTTGATTGACAAATAATATACAAGTAACACAAATAATACAAATATGATATATAAAAACAAGGTGGGAAGGTCATAATACAAGGCACTTCAACATAATACCAGTGCAAAAAGGTAAGATTGACTGGGAGTGAACACACTGATTGACTATGAGTTGTTGATAATTTTTACAATGGTTAGGACTGGGCTGTTTTTATAGGAATCAGTATGTGCTTATATGGGCTTGATGCAGTTGTATTGTCCAACAGCAATTTATAGACAAGAGATCTCGGGTGGAAGCAGGAGCCTCGAGGATGGAGCAGAATCTTTTCAGTAAATTTGCAGATGAGGTCGTGGTGATGATTAGAGAGAGCTGGGAGGGTCAGTGTGTTGAGCACTTCTTGATATGTGGAGTAGGAAGGGGAGAGAATAATCTTGCATGCGCTCTTCTGCACTTCTTCTAGGTGTTTACGTTGTGTGGCATTTAGGGAGGAAGACCAGGCAGGGGAGGCATAGGTGAGCTTGGAAAGTATGAATATTGAGTAAGCACTGAGGAGCTCGGGCCCAGGAACTCTGAGGGACTTCAGTCGGCGGAGGAGGTGGAGACGAAATCTGGAGGACTTGACAATTGTGCTGACGTGTGTTTTCCAATTTAGTTTGTTATCTATAGTGACGCCGAGGACCTTGGTGCAGTCCACAACCTGGATTGTGTTGGTGTTCAAAGTAATGGAGGGAGGTGGGGCAGGGGAGGTTGATGTACAGTTGCCAGCAAATATTCTCCCACAGCCATGATACACAGGGCTTTGGGAGGGTTTTTGCTGGCAACTGTACATAACCATAGTCTTGGTATTGTTGATTGTGACTTGGCTGTTGGCAGGCATGGGGCAATTAATTAAGTAGTTAACTTTTGAAATAACAGTTTAACTTAATCGAAATTTGGAAAAATTAATTGATTAACTTCGATTAATTACCAATTAACTACAATATATTTTGCATTATAAAGTGTAATAAGTATTTGATGAAAAAGTTTGAGTTTAAACTTTCAGTGATTATTATTTACTTGAAATGCAGAATTCTTATCTGATCATGATATAATTTTTCAAGTGAGAAATTCTAACTTGGTTTTGCATGCTGTAAAAGAAATAAAAAATTTGACATGTGGAAAACTGTTGAGTAAAAAAGAAAAAGGTCAAGAATAAATAATTATTTTATCTCAAGATTTGTTCATGCCTGACTCAGTTTGGCTATTCAGGTATTCAAACTACAGTATTCATTGACTCTTTTGGAAAACATTTACAGACTGGTTAACTTAACTTAATTTAATCGAAAAATCTTAACTTAATTAGTTGATGTTCAAAAAATCAGGTTAACTTAACTTAACTGGAAACAAAATAAAATTAACTAAACTAGTTAAATTTGAAACTTAATCTGCCCATGCCTGGTTGTTGGTGGCCCAATTTTGGAGGCTGTTCAATATATTCTGGAGGGTGGTGTAGTCGGGAGGCGAGTTGTTCACATTGATCCCAATGGTGGAGTAGTCGACATATTTCTAGTGAGCAGAGATTTCTCTTAGGGCATCATTGATTAGCTTGAAGAAGCAGAGTGGTCCCATCTTGGTGACTGGGGGGACGCCACAGGTGAGTGACTGAAAAGTGGAGACAGCCCCTCGGAAGCGTAAGGCTTGGCGTCGGTCACTAAGTAAGTCCGTAAGTTATGGTATAAGACTTCTTCGAAACCCGAGGTCGATAGCTTTGTTGATGATTAAATTGTGGTCACGCAGGTCAAATGCCTTGGTAAAGTTAATGAAGACGACAACCACAGAGGTCTTTCGTTTTTCCAGATGGCGGTATTTGTAGTAGAGAAAGCTGATAAGACAGTGAGTGGTGGAGGAAGTTTTCATATTGCCAAATTCTCCAGGATCTATGGTGCCTGCAATATCAGCATAAGCCCAGTCAAAAACGGAACTTTCTCAGCTTAAGCTGGGTATTGGGGTGATGGCAATGGGTCGTAGCTCATTTAAGGATTGTGGGCTCGCTGACTTGGGCACTGGTGACACACATGAGCTCTTCCAGTCAGCTGTGCATCTTGCTTGACTGAGAGAATCATTGATGATGAAGCAAAGGGGTTTAGATAGTTGATCCAGACGTTTTGCTACTTCAAATTCCTCCATTAAGTCAGTGGGAAAGGGGGCTGGTAGGTAAACAGGAAGACTGGTTGTGTCAAACTGGGGGAGCTTCCGGCATATAGTTGCGAAATGGTTGTTTAGTCCACAGAGTTCTTTAAGTTTGCCATATCACTGCTGATGGTGCTCTGTTTGAGGTGTTACAGCTTGGTTGGATAATAAGACTTCTTTGCAGTGCGGATTTCACGCATGACTTGGTTGCTAAGGGACCTGTAGCAGTTGTGGTCATTGAGATAAAAGGTGCTTTCTTTCTGCTGCATAAGTATTTTGATCCGGACTTCTCGGGGAAGAAGTGGTGGTGTTGGTGTAATTTATGCATTTGGTGTCCACGTCATCCACACTTAGTACTTCAGTCCAGGGATGGTGACCTATCCACTGCTTGAAGAGACGCAATGCAGAGTAAGCAATCGGCCTGTAGGTCTTGCTGTAGGGTCTCTGCACTTGGCTGGTTCTGAGGGCTGGAGACCAGAACACTGATACAGTAGGTGTGTACTACACCCGATAGGAAGCATTGGTTGAGGTGGTTGGAACCGGTCCGCTAAGCAGTTAAGATAATTCAAAGGTGTTTTGACCGTTCGCAGGGAATTTCGCAGCTTGTGATAGTAGCAGCTGGTCCTCAATATCAGTGGTGTCAATTTCGTTATAATCCCCGCATAATACTAGCTTGGCACATGGGTACCTAACTCTGAGGTGGTCTGAGGTGGTAATGAGGTGATTGATAAAAATGTCTATGGTGGGTGAGTGAGGCAGATGGTATGCCACAAAGTATATGATAAAGGCAGTGTGGCGAGGGTAGGCATGTGGCACAATACGTACCCATAATGTCTCCACATCAGCTGGGACTAAAACATCCAGGCATGAAGGACGTAGTTCATCTTGACAGAAGAGGACAACGCCCCCTCCACGTCCATGTGAACGAATGTGATGAAAGAGTTGATATCCCTCAATGTGGCAAGTTTCAATAAGAACAATTTGCCACATCTCTCAGATGGCAACGACGTTGACAACAACTGACCAGACTGTGGCAGCCAGCTCGTCAAATTTGTTGTTTAGTGAAGTGACGTTGGAGAGCAGTAAGGAGGGAAGACTGTACAATATTCAGGGAACTTCAGTGTATTGGTACGGTCTGTAAGGAGTAGGTTTCTCTGGTTTTCTTCGAGAGGTGATAGTCTTAATGGGCTTCTTTTTATGACGCCCTTGTCTACGACTACGAGCATGGAATATGTTTAGTGATTTTATTAGTGCAATAACACTGCCATCAGGATATCCGTTCCCTTGCTATAAACTGTACAGGGTGCGCCTGGAGTACTTCACTGGTCGACATTTGTTGATATCTTTTGTTTGTGGACGTACGGATGTGTTTGTCCACTGTAGCCTTTAATTTAATGGCGGCACTTTGAGGGCCACTGACAGAATTTCCATGGCGAAGTACACTGGAAGACAACTTTCAATATTTGTCTTGTAAACACTGCGGTAGTCCTTGTCTTTGGTATTATGAGGGTCACTGACAAAGTGCCCGCGGTCTGGTTCTACACTGCTCACTGGTGATTTTCTGTGAATCACGTTTGTTTTTGTGTTTTTTCCTTCGAATACACTATTGGATCACTGTTTGATAACCAATCATTACACTGATCACTTGAATGTTTTGCTGCTAAATCCCGGTGTAGTGAGGTTAGTAAGGAATTAAGATGGAGCGGGGGGGAAGGCCAAACAGTCTTGGCCTGGCTGCCAATCAGGAACACCTAGAGGACACGCCTTGTCTCACGAAAAGGTGTCAATACTTTCGAGTTAGCCTGACTGCATACCGAAACAGACTAGCGCCAACGCCGGAAAAATGCTGCCGCCGCCCCTCCCGCACTAAATGTAGCCTTCCATATGTGCAACATCTGTGAACGACACTGCCGGTCCCTTATCGGCCTCTTTTGTCACCTCAGAACTCACTAACGAAGGTGACTCCTTAATAACTCATATCACTGTATCATAGTTGGATGATCGTCATACTCGATTCCGAGTGACAGCAAAGTAGTGTGTGTGTGTGTGTGTGTGTGTGTGTGTGTGTGTGTGTGTTGTTGTGTGTGTGTGTGTGTGTGTGTGTGTGTGTGTGTGTGTGTGAAATCATATTGTGATGAGTTGGTGTGTTGTGCTGGTTTGTTTTGTTGAAGTGGTGTGTTGGTGTGTTGTGTTGTGTTGGTGTGTTGGTGTGTTGTGTTGGTGTATTGTGTTGGTGTGTTGTGATGGAGTGGTGTAATGGTGTGATGTGTTGATGTGGTGTGCTGGTGTAGTAGTAGTACACTGTAAAAAGGAAAAAAAATATGAAAAGGCTATGAAGAGAATTTTTGGGTGTCCCGAATGGTTAACCCTTTCTAGGATATATTATTATCAATATACTATTGCAGATAGAAAGGGAGTACACTTGTCTCGTGAGGGGGTAAAGACGTTGTCTGCATCCCTGGAGCGTGAAATTGTCACTCCAAAGGGGGGGTTTCGCCAGTAGAGAGAGGTCGGGGAAAGTGGGAGTCAAAAAACAAGCAGGTCCTGGGAAGTAAAATGAGTTACTCAGGACAAGGGGTAAAACAGGACCAGGGAAGGGTAGGTTTAAATGTATACTATACAAACAGTAGGAGCGTTAGAAATAAAATAGACTTGCTGAGAGCGGTTGTATGTACCGAGAATGTAGACGTCATAGCAATCAACGAAACTTGGATGAATCTGGAGAGCAAAATTTTTTTATCAGAGTACCACATAGAAGGGTACAACCTTTTTCACAAGGACAGGGAAGGTAGGAAGGGGGAAGGAGTCGCACTCTTCGTCAAGGATACATTAAAATGTTGTACTAATAATTCAATAAAGGGTGAAATAGGAACCGAGTCTGTATGGGTAGAAATCACGGAGGGAAGAGAAAAACTAATTATGGGAGTGATTTACAGGCCCCCCAAGTCTTGGCAAAGAAGCAGCTCAGCCCATATGGCAGGAAATGAGTAGGGCAGCAAAATACAACAACCTATGCATTATGGGGGATTTCAACTTCAGAAATATTGACTGGGACAACATTGTAGGTGACTATGAATCTGAAGACTTCCTAGACGCAGTACAGGACAATTTTTTGAAACAACTAATTACAGAACCTACTAGAAGTGACAATATATTAGACCTAGTATTGACAAATAAAGAAAATATTATCAGAGATATCACAGTAGGGGAAGAACTAGGTAACAGTGATCACAGAGAAATCAGGTTCCCCCTAAATTGGGAAACGAAAAACAATGACAATATGGTCAGGGTCCCAAACTTTCGGTTGGCGGATTATCAGGGGTTGAGAAGGTACCTAGGTGAGGTCACCTGGGAACAGTCACGTCAGTCCCCAGTAGGAAGGGGTGAGGTCATAGATGACACAACAATTACATAAGAACATAAGAAAGTGGCATACTGCAGGAGGCCGACTGGCCCATGCAGGGCAGATCCCTTTCACACCCATCCCAGCACTTCCATGTGCCTATCCAACTTCGTCTTGAAGCGTCCCCGATCCTACTATAGCACTCGGTAGCCTATTCCACATATCCACAACTCTATTACCAAACCATTGCTTGCCTATATCCTTTCTGAATCGGAATTTATCTAATTTAAAGCCATTTGTTCTAGTTATTTCGTTATTACTGAGCTTCAAAACATCTTCCATTTTACCCGCTAATTTAATCCCACCCACACTTGTACCTCTTTCTCATATCTCCCCTACGCCTCTCTAATGAATGTAAGCTGGCTTTTCAGTCACTTTCTTCATATGGAAGGTTTTATATTATGGATCATTTTTGTCAGAAATTATCTTTTGCTCTCTCCAGAATCATATTACATTCTATAATAAAGAGTTACCAGAACTGAACACTGCATCCGTATTATTGCTTTTCGCCTATGCTAGGTAAAGTTTCAAAGATAACGTCAGCAGTTCTGTTACTTCTGAACCTGAATAGAACCCAAAGTCCTGTTTGCCTTGTTGCGAACGCTAATACATGTTTTCTGAATTTCAGAATGAATTTGCTAACAAATACACACCTAGATCTTTTACAAACTGAGTTTTCATTTCCGTGTTTACCTGGATTTATATACTTAACGTTTACATATTTCAAATGTACACTATCTTGTGCCTTGCATTTATCAGTAGTAAAATTGTTGCCAATCCTACCTGACCCACTCCATGTAATTAATCTGAATCTCTTTGAAGGTGTTCAAAAGTCACTATCTGTGAATTTATCCTCCCATTTGGTATCATCACTACCAATTTTACTAATCCTACTAGTTATACTACAATCTGGTCATTAATGAATAACAAACAGCAGGGCCTATACAGATCCTAGAGAACTCCGCTTTGACCGCACCCAAGTCTGACTTTAATCATTATGCTGACTCACATTTCTACCAGTTAACCACTGACCTAATCCAATTTAATACTGATCTTACCTATTCCGTAACCTTTCTCCCATGCATATCCAATCTCTCTACTTGAGGACTCTATCAAGAATGCTTTACTGAAATCTAAATAAATTATATCATATGACTTATCATTATCTCACCGCTAACATACTTCTGAAAAAGCTAAGCTTAGAAATTGGCAGAACCAAGAATGTCCCTGGGTGAACCGTGCTGGGAAAAATAGAATTAGGTTGAATGTTTCAAATTAGCTTCTGATTTTTTGTAGCAATAATTGACTCTAGCAACTTGCCTGCTAGATTGACGTGAGACTAATGGGACGACGAATTTGTTCACTGTTGATTCTCACCCTTTTAATCGGAACTACATTTTGCAGGATTTCCAAAAGCTTCTGGCACTTCAGGCCAAATTCTGTGACTTACATTAATAAAACTGCTAATGGATTACTCAACTCATCTTATTTCTTGCCCCAATATTCTAGCATAACTCCCCTCGTCCTATGGACCCAGGCGATTTATAGAGAACTTCAGTTTGTTAATTACTTTAGCACATCGTTACTAGTAATATTGATGTTCATCAACATATTTTCCTAAACTGTCGTTATATACCTTATGAGAACTACTGGAAACTGTGCTAGGTTTTGTTTTAACTGAATCTGGGCAAAATGACTGTTAACGTACTACATTTCTAACTCATCATCAGTCATTTCTCCACCGCCTCTATCAATTTTGAGGACCTATTGTTATCTCTCTAACCTTTGGTTTATACAGTTGATAAAAAAGCAGATTTATTTTTCGATTCGTTTGCTACCTTGATTTCACCAATTTCTCTTTGCTTTCCTAATTTCTGTTTTACCTGTCTTCCATTGGGTTCTGATAATGCCGGGCCAAAGTGCCGCGCTGTACTTTTCTATATATATTTCTTTTTCCTAGAAAGATCTAAGGGTCTATTATTCATCCATTTTAAATTTGATTCCGTATCGATCTGAATTTTCTTTTTAAGGGATATTATTTAATACTGAGCATTAATGATTGTCACTGTCAAAATTATTCATAATATTTGCTGATAAATTAAAGGTTATCCGTCCTAGATTGACAGTTCGAGGAGGTGTCAAGAGATTAATCTTTGACCATGGTCTATCCTGAGTCTCTTTCATAAGCTACCGTAATTAGCCTTCCTAAAATCCAGGATCAGGCAGCCGAATTTTTCCTTCTTTCCTATCCATATTATGTTAAAATATGTAAGCTTTATGATCCTATGTTTCTAGTTCGTCTCCAGTAACATCTTTTTCTTTTGAATTTTCTAAAAATTATTACTGCAAGAACTAATCGAGGGGATATTATTTCCTTCTCTGGTAAGGCGATTTTATGAATTGATATAAAAAGCTATCTTGCATGCTACTTCTAGAAAATCAGCACAGATTCATTATCGCTAAATTGATTTTCCAATCTATGCCTGAAAAGTTAGTCGCCTAGAATACATACATTGTTTTCTATCAGATGCACTTCTTTATTTCCTCCCATAAAAAATTGCCATCGTTCTACTCAAATTAAGTGGTGTATAGAAACTCTCTGATTTACTTCCTCACCAATCTCACCCATCTTTTTGCGCCATTGTGCTTCCATTTGTTTTAATGTTTGATTTATTGCAGCTTTTTAATGACACCCTGATATACACTGCTACACCGCCACCTCTCCTTCCTACTCTGTCAAATTTAAATAGGTTATATCCTGGAATATGAAATTCTGCTAAAAAATGCTTGCTGTTTGAATTTATCCATGTTTCCGTTATTGCAATTATATCTATGTTCTCTTTACTAACAATGGCCCTGAGCTGGTCCATTTTGTTACACAGGCTTCTACTATTAGTATAATAAACACTCAATATATTTCTTCCGTTTCTATCTGTTTTACATTTATTACTTTGATGTTTGTTATTATGACTAACTATATTTTCAGCATTATCTACTTCTGTTTCACTACTTCCCAGGACCTGCTTGTTTTTTGACTCCCATTTTCCCCGACCCCTCTCTACTGGCGAAACCCCCCCTTCGGAGTGACAATTTCACGCTCCAGGGATGCAGACAACGTCTTTACCCCCTCACGAGACAAGTGTACTCCGTCGCGACAGTACAGGTAGTCGTTGCCATAAAATCGTTGCCAGTCATCAATGAATGCCCAACCATTGTTTGCACAATGTTTTTCCAGTCGGCAATTAATAGCAATTGCCCTGGACAGCCATTCACGACCAACCCCTCTTCTAGGCAAGACACCACATACTATCGGGATCCCTCCCCTATCTCTAATCTTCCCCAGCGCCTCCCTATACCTCTTGAAAAGTTCCTCACTCCTAACCTTACCTATGTCGTTTCCTCCCACACTAAGACACACTACTGGATTGGTACCCTCCCCTGACAAAACTCTGTCTAACCTCTCGGCTACA
This sequence comes from Homarus americanus, assembly GCF_018991925.1. Taxonomy (NCBI): domain Eukaryota; kingdom Metazoa; phylum Arthropoda; class Malacostraca; order Decapoda; family Nephropidae; genus Homarus; species Homarus americanus. Next base: position 27,625,886 of record NW_024713129.1, on the reverse strand, counting down.
TGCCCTATCCCAGCCCCAGGAAAACATACCCTAGTCCTACGTTTCCTATCTCTCGCACAAAAAGCCCTATCCATAAACCTCACCTGGCTGTCACCAACTACCACGACCTTACCTGTGGGCAGGGTTTGTACAACTGCCCTTTCCTCTCCTTGATCCATACCGTCCTGCCTCTTCTCTTCCTCTCCAGCTTCCTGCAGCACCTGGTAAGGGTTACTGCACTCCACACCCTGGTCAGCTTTCCTAAGCCTGACCCTAGTCCCCTTGGAGACAACCACTCTCCACGCCTGCTCCTCCTTCGCAGGTGTCCTGCTAGGCAGGACACCTACCTGAAGGAGTTCCGTCCTGAGGGCTTCATTTTCCCCCTTTAGAGTGTCAACCTCACTCCTCAACTGCCCCAGCTGCCTTAACAGCGTGGCAAGGAGGTCGTCCTTCCCCACACTCCCCTCCTCTTCCCCCACGGCACAACGATCCAAAGCGGCCATTTTCCTTGGTCTCTAGCGGGAGCACGATCGCACGACCTTCTCCAAGACCCAAACACCTGGTATATATATATATATATATATATATATATATATATATATTTCATGTAAATCCACAATGAAAACGTGGATAAGATAAATCTTGATAAAATCACACGGGAAAATGGAAACAACGGAGTACCTTAGCTTTCGTCTTTATTCAAGACTATAATATATTCACTCGTAAACTACATAAAGCACGAGAACAAAATATACCATACAGAAAAATTAGGTCACATAAGAATGAGCCAAGGTGGATGACCAGAAAACTTAAACATGACATAGGAATAAAGAAAGGAATATATAAGAAATTAAAGGGAGGGGAGGAGCAGCTCAGAAATAGGTATAAAGAACTATCTAGGAATGTTAAGAAAAATGTAAGGAAAGCAAAGAGAAACTATGAAAACAAAATAGCAGGAGAATCCAAGGCGAATCCCAAGGGATTTTTCCAGGTATATAGGACTAAGGTCAAGGACAAAGTTGGGCCTTTAAAGTCAGGGAGGGGAGAAGTGATAAATGGCAGTGCAGAAATAAGCAAAGTATTGAACAGCTACTTCTTATCAGTTTTCACAGAAGAAATTTGTGATGAAATTCCAGAGGTGGAACTGATATTTAAGGGAAAGGAAGAAGAGAAATTAAAGAATATCACTATCAGAAAAGAGGATGTTTTTAAGAAGATAAATAAGCTAAAGAAAACAAAATCCCCAGGGCCGGATGAAATTTTCCCTCGAGTCTTAAAAGAGTGTAGGGAACAGATTAGCGGACCCCTCGTAAACTTATTTACAAAATCATTAGACACCGGAGTTGTGCCAGACTTGTGGAAACAGGCAAATGTAGTACCCATATTGAAAAAGGGAGACAGAGCATCAGCATTAAATTACCGGCCGATCAGTTTGACGACAGTAGTGGGGAAAAATCTTGAATCAATTATAGCAGATAGCATCCGATCGCATCTAGAGAAAAGCAAATTAATCTACGACTCTCAACATGGGTCTACAAAGGGAAAATCTTGTCTAACAAATCTGCTGACGTTTCTTAGGAAAGTCTTCGAGGTAGTAGATAATGACGAAAATTACGATGCTATTTATTTAGACTTTAGCAAAGCATTTGACAGAGTACCGCATCAGAAGCTTCTGAGAAAAATTAAGGCTCACGGTATCGAGGGGAAAGTTTTAAATTGGATAAATTCATGGCTCACCGATATAACGCAGAGGTTCAGCGTATATGGTGTTAAATCTGAGTGGGGCCGTTTAACCAGTGGGGTTCCCCAGGGGTCAGTACTAGGCCCACTCTTGTTTATAATCTACATAAACGATCTAGATACTGGGATCAGCAGTGACATAACCAAGTTTGCGGATGACACCAAAATAGGGCGGCAGATTAATTCAGGGCAGGATGCAAATGCATTACAGGAGGATCTAAATATACTGCAGGGGTGGTCTGAAAAATGGCAAATGGAATTCAACACCAGCAAGTGCAGCGTACTTAATATTGGAAGAACAAATACTGATAATGGATACAGCCTTAACAACATCAACCTAGAAAAGTCGACTTGTGAAAGAGACCTAGGGGTACTTGTAAGCCGGACCTACGGCCTAGAAAACAGTGTGTTAATGTTCGAAATAAGGCTAACAGAGTATTGGGTTTTATATCTCGAAGTGTAAGTAACAAGAGTGCAGAGGTCTTATTACAACTATATCTTGCGCTAGTCAGGCTGCACCTCGATTATGCGGTTCAGTTCAAGTGCCCCTATTATAGAATGGATATAAATTCACTAGAGTCGGTGCAGCGAAGAATGACAAAAATGATTCCGGGACTTAGAAACCTTCCATAACAGGATAGGCTAAAGAAACTTAACTTGCATTCCCTAGAAAGACGAAGAGTGCGGGGAGATATGATAGAAGTATTTAAGTGGGTGAAAGGAATAAATAAAGGGGATATAGATAAAGTTCTTATAATATACGAGCAGGATAGGACTCGGATCAACGGATTCAAGTTGGATAAGTTTAGGTTTAGGAGGGAGATAGGAAGAAACTGGTTCACAAATAGGATGGTGGACGAGTGGAACAAGCTTAGCAACTTTGTAGTAAGTGCGGGAACTCTGGAAAGTTTCAAAAGGAGGCTAGATAGATTCATGGATGATAGAGAGTGGTAGTAACTCTCGACAGGAGCTGCTGTGCACAGGCCAAGCGGCCTATTGCAGACTCCTTATTTTATTATGTTCTTATCATTCTGTAAACAGTTTCTACAGAGGGTATACGTGATTGTGTCTTCCTATCACCACAAATTATAATAGTTAAATTCTGGAACTCTTAAGTGGCAGGTACTTGATTTAAACAATTCTTGGCTTTTTCTGTATTTATTGTTTATACACATATATATATATATATATATATATATATATATATATATATATATATATATATATATATATATATATATATATATATATATATATATATATATTTTTTTTTTTTTTTTTTTTTTTGCAAGTAAATCACTGTAGGTGCGTGATCTGTATATGCTGATAACTCACCCTGAAATGTGAATTACAGAAAGCGCTTAGGAACCGTGTTTTGTTCTTTCCTTGTGATTTATATATATATATATATATATATATATATATATATATATATATATATATATATATATATATATATATATATATATATATATATATATATATATATATATATATATATATATATATATATATATATATATATATATATATATATATGCGTACGGAGAGACCTAATCAGACAAGAATAAATAGATAGAACAGACAGCGAGGCATGAAGGATGAGGCACTATGGAAAGAGACAGTCTGTCAACAGAGACCTTTACCTTTGACCGGTGTGACCACCGCTCGTGACCCTACTTAGACTTTCCCATCCTTAGTTGATTCCCAAGTGACCCACTGCAACGTAGCAGTTAATCTATAAAAAGAAACGCTCCGAACTTGGCCCGTAAACTCAATTAAGTTAAAATGTTTACATTGTTGGTGAAACAGTAACGACTTGTGTGTGAAGATTATTCTTTCAATAAATATTGCTTTACTCACCTTAAACTGGCTGCATCTATCTGAACCGCGGGCCACATTAAATAGAATTTCTCAATCAATTCGCTGGCCCCACAAGACACAGTTCTTAAACATAAGAACATAAGAAAATAAGGAGTCTGCAATAGGCCGGTTGGCCTGTGCATGGCAGCTCCTGTCGAGAGTTACTACCACTCTCTATCATCCATGAATATATCTAGCCTCCTTTAAAACTTTCCAGCGTTCCAGCACTTACTACAAAGTTGCTAAACTTTTTCCACTCGTCCACCACCCTATCTGTGAACCAGTTCCTTCCTATCTCCCTCCTAAACCTAAACTTTTCCAACTTAAATCCGTTGCTACGAGTCCTATCCCGCTCGGCTATTATAAGAACTTTATCTATATCCCCTTTATTGATTCCTTTCACCCACTTAAATACTTCTATCATGTCTCCCTGCACTCTTCGTCTTTCTAGGGAATGCAAGTTTAGTTTCTTTAACCTATCTTGATATGGAAGGTTTCTAAGTCCCGGAATCATTTTCGTCATTCTCCGCTGCACCGACTCCAGTGAATTGATATCTATTCTATAATAAGGGCACCAGAACTGAACCGCATAATCGAGGTGCGGCCTGACTAGCGCAAGATATAGTAGCAATAAGACCTCTGCACTCTTATTTCTTACACTTCTAGATATAAAACCTAATACTCTGTTTGCCTTATTTCAAACATTAAAGCACTGTTTTCTAGGCCGTAGGTCAGGGCTTACAAGTACCCCTAAGTCTCTTTCACAAGTCGACTTCTCTAGGTTGATGTTGTTAAGGCTGTATACATTGACATTATTTGTTCTTCCAATATAAAGTACGCTGCACTTGCTGGTGTTGAATTTCATTTGCCATTGTTCTGACCATTCCTGCAGTTTATTTAAATCCTTCTGTAGTGCATTTGCATTCTGCCCTGAATTAATCTGCCGCCCAATTTTGGTGTCATCCGCAAACTTGCTTATGTCACTGCTGGTCCAAGTATCTAGATCGTTTAATGTAGATTATGAACAAGAGTGAGCCTGGTACTGACCCCAGGGGAACCCCACTGGTTATACAGCCCCACTCAGATTTAACACCATCAACACTGACCCTCTGTGTTCTATCGGTGAGCCGTGAGTTTGTCCTATTTGAAACTTTCCCCTCGATATCATGAGCCTGACCTTTTCACAGAAGCCTCTGATGCGGTACTCTGTCAAATGCTTTGCTAAAGTCTAAGTAAATAACATCGTAATTTTCGTCATTATCTACTACCTCGAAGACTTTCCTAAAAAACGTCAGCATATTTGATAGACAAGATTTTCCCTTTGTAAACCCATGTTGAGAGTCGTAGATTAATTTGCTTTTCTCTAAATGCGATCGGATGCTATTTGCTATAATTGATTCATGAAATTTTTCCACTACTGACGTCAAACTGATCGGCCGGTAATTTAATGCTGATGCTCTGTTTCCCTTTTTGAATATGGGTTCTACATTTGCCTGTTTCTAAACGTCTGGCACAACTCCCGTGTCTAATGATTTTGTAAATAAATTTTCGAGGGGTCCGCTAATCTGTTCCCCACACTCTTTCTTGCCAGGGTTGCCCGTGCCTGATCTTCACCTTGCTACTAAGGATACCTAGATTTATTACGATACAAGAAGTCCATTAAGATGGGATAAGATAAAAGTGTATATAAGTACAAAAATTATTGATGGCATACAAGCATAATAATATTAAAAAAAAAAAGGTTTGTTTTCTACCGGAAATAATTAATTGAGACAAACTTGGTGCCCCCAAAAATAGATTATAGAAATTAAGAAGCAAGATAACTGTATCTATTTGCACTGCCTTTTTAGTGAGGATGGTGAATCTGTTTCATGTGTTTCTGTGTTAATATTCGAAATAAGATAAACAGAGTATTAGGTTTTATATCTAAAAGTGTAAAAAATAAGAGTGCAGAGGTGTTATTGCAACTATATCTTGCGCTAGTCAGGCCGCACATCGATTATGCGGTTCAGTTCTGGTGCCCTTATTATAGAATGGATATCAATTCACTGGAATCGGTGTAGCGAAGAATGACGAAACGATAGGTTAAAGAAACTAAACTTGCATTCCCTAGAAAGACGAAGAGTGCGGGGAGATATGATAGAATATTTAAGTGGGTGAAAGGAATCAATAAAGGCGATATAGATAAAGTTCTTATAATATCCGAGCAGGATAGGACTCGTAGCAACGGATTTAAGTTGGATAAGTTTAGGTTTAGGAGGGAGATAGGAAGGAACTGGTTCGCAAATAGGGTGGTGGACGAGGGGAACTAGCTTAGCAACTTTGCAGTAAGTGCTGGAACGCTGGAAAGTTTTAAAAGGAGGCTAGATAGATTCATGGATGATACAGTGTGGTAGTAACTCTCGACAGGAGCTCCCATGCACAGGCCCACCGGCCTATTGCAGACTCCTTATTTTCTTAAGTTCTTATGTTCGCTAAGAAACTCATCCACTAATAAATCATCCACAACTTCATCATCATCCAAGGCTCGGTAATTGCAGCCATGTTCGACACAGTATCCAAACATGGACGTGCAGGGAAGTCCACTACTGCGACATTCACAGTTGTGTTCACACCGTGCCCTGCAATTGCAGGCTATGAGATGAAGTAGAGATGGGGGTACGGGTTCTTGAAGATATAGAACTGGGTTTAAGCGTCCATCTTCATGCCTCCATCCCCAAGCAGTTGGTTCTAGAACCACCCCTCGCCATTGCTGTACTTGTTGGAATACACGAAACGAATACTGGCGTGCTCCTGTTGCTGACGTTGGGGATAATGTAACCAAATCGAATTTGGCAGAACTGCTTGTTTAACTATTGTTCGTAGATACATGTGGTACCTATTTTCACTGAAACTGTTATCTGTTATTGCTCCATACATGACAAGAAGAAATGCTTCACCGGCCGCACCTATGTCTTGTGCAGAAGACTGGGGGTTGTTGAAGACTTGCATCTAAATGTTGGAGTACGGAATCTTCTTGAAGTGTTTTAACTGGAACCTTTCCTCCTTTGCGATATAGAGCAGATGTCGTATCACAGCCCGTAACCTCATGCAGAAACAACAACCTGTTATCAATTTCACCCATGGCATTCTGTAAACTTTTGCATCTGTAAACCTTATCTGGATTAGCTTTGTTTGCAGGCATCAGCATCTTAGTGTCTGTATCAGTATTTGCGAGAGCAATCAACAGGACGAGAAGATCAGTGTCTTCTACTACTAGTATGATTCAACTCCTGAATCCCCTATCTCTGTTGCTGTAGTTACTACTAGTCTGTCAGCACCTGCTTGTATCTGGTGAACCTTGCCTTTTTTTTGTGTTTCCCAAGAACTCCAGCTGTGACATGAAAACTTGTATGTAATTTTCTAGTACAATATCTCGGGATGACACTTTTCCTATAAGACGAAAGTGTTCCTCATCCTTTATGCGAGGAATCCCATTCTCATCGAACACAACGTAAGCATTTCCAAACCTTTCTTTGATATACAATGTGTACTGGGTACATATCTGACTATATGTTGCTGGACGTTGCTACATGACACGGTGAAGAAGGTATCCACCATCACTGGTGTGCATTGCTCCAGGGGGAAGAACAACATCACAAGGCGTCAAAACTTCGAGCACTGGAAGAAGGGGAGTTTTGTTTTCTTTCCACAAAGAGCAGTCATCAAAGAGAGCTGGGGGCGAGCGGCCAGCTCATATGTTAAAGAAGCTGCAAACTCATAATCGTGCTTGACAACGCATACCATCCGGTGGAACAGGTGGTTAGGATTGATGTTAACTTCTTTGTCACGTACTTTTATGGATTTTGTCACACTTGCCAAGGACTTGATGTTATTTCTTCGCTGCAGATGGATGTTACTAAACACTTTGACCTCCATTGTCTCCATAGATGCTTCTCCAACTGACCGGGCGTCGTCACAATTCACACCTTCATTGGCCACGACGCTACTCGCCAAGGAAGTTAAGAGAGGTGTAGCTTGATCGGGTGGATTGTGGTGGAACTAGTCCAGTGAAATATTCACGTTTTCCAGGTCGTAACTTTGGAGAGACTTACGCAGGTCAATAAGCTGTTCAGAAGTGGTACTAGTCACCCCACTGAAGTGTTCCATAGCATCAACTGCTCTGGCTGCTGTAGGCACTGAATGGACTCATTTTGCTATAGTTAACGGTAAAATACCACGCCTTGGAGTGAGACTTCCGGTTGTATTTAGGGACCGCATAAGGACCTGCTCTATCGCCATGTCATTCTAGAATCTAGATTCATGACCATTTTTGTCAGATCTTTGCACCGTGAAATATCCTTGCATGATGAACTTGTCGCATTCTTCTGGTTTCATGATGGCCTCCAGTCTAAACAACTGCTGTAGGTAGTTTTCCGTTGACTTTGCGTAATGACAGGTATTGCTAATCGGCAATATATATATATATATATATATATATATATATATATATATATATATATATATATATATATATATATATATAATATATACACAATATCTCATTAGTCGGGAATAGAACCCAGGACCACTGCGTGTGAACAGGGATCGCTACCACCACGCCACAAGGACAACAGAAGCATTCCTAGGGTTTGTTATATTCCAGAGAGAGAGAGAGAGAGAGAGAGAGAGAGAGAGAGAGAGAGAGAGAGAGAGAGAGAGACCATATCTAACAGGAAAGCATATACTGTTAAACACTCCACTTCTCATGGGACTCTTCTCCTATAACTTCAGGTACAATGAAGACGGTGATCCCGTGGAAGTGATGTTGGTGGATCTTCAGCTGAACGGAGTGGCTTCTCTGGCAAATGACCTCAACTACTTCCTGCATTCCAGCCTCCACGGCAACGACAGGAAGATTAATTTGCAAAACCTCCTGACCTCATACTATTACACCTTCACAAAGGTGTTGGAAGCCGGTGGTGAAGCCACACCCTTCACCCTGCAGGAGCTGCATCAGGAGTACATGAATAAGTTAGAATATGGTGTTCTCTTTTCCACTATGCAAACTACAGTACTGTTTAGTGAGGGCAGCGACATTCTAGATATAGATGCGATGAAAAACAACGATGATATAAAAAGGGTGATGGATGAGTGGCAGGTGACGACAATCAAGATGATGGACACTAATCCGGCCTTTCGGTCTCGTTTCCTCGCCACGTTTGACGAATTGATTGAGCAAGGACTTACCTCCTAGGTGTTGATGTCTCACATGCACAGATTTAGGGCATTTTTTCCGGATTAGTATCTTTTTCAGGTGGGAATTCTCTCAGTGGAGTTTGCATTATAATCTATAACTTGATCCACTTCTTTGGATCCGTATTATATTTCTTATTCTGTAAGCATATGAAGCCATACAGCACTGTATGATATCAGTATGTTACGTTTGTTTAAATAAATTGGTAAAAACAATTTTAGAAATTCCTTTGTTTTAATCAATAACATATATTCTATTCTTTCATATTTTTTGGTTCCTGACACTAGTGATGCTCAGTGGTTCACTGTTGTTCACTTTTATGTTTGTTTTTTATAATTTTTAGTATGTGTTTTGACAAGGGAGTGGTGGGCGTACCATCACCTATGAGGTTCCATAAATAAAGACCAAAAGCACATAATTATCGATAGTACCTGATAGCTCTTATTTATGATATTCGAACGAGAATACACTTTCAATAAATAAGACTACAATATGTCTTACAGGTCGCTCTGAGAGCCTTAATCACTATATATTTTGTATTCAATATAATTTCGAAAAAATACATTAACTGTGGTCTCTTTTTAAGTCGTGATTAACCATCACCATGTATTTAGCAGCTTATAATGACATAAGCTGAAATCGGGTTAGAACGGTTGGGCAAATTATTTCAATCGGTCGAACATATCTCGAGGTAAGATAAAATTACCGAATAACCATTTTTGGTGCTAAAGTCCATAACAAGCTGGAGAAGGGTTGGTTAATAGAGCAGATACACACTCACCGATATTTTGGTTATTTATTAAATAACTTTGTGTAGGGGGAGTCTGTTAACACACAGACGTTAAGTAACTCACAGGCTATAGACAACTAACAAATTTAAGCAATTCACAGGCTACAAGAAAGTAACAGACTACAAACAATTCTCGTGGTACAATTAACTCAGGCAACGAGCAGCAAAGACAACAAGCTACAGTATATGATCAAGTCAGCCGTGACACAAGCTATAAATATATGTATGCTTGTGTGTTTGTGTTTGCTTATGAATAAGTGAGTTAGCTTACTCGTTAATGAGTGTCTTCGATTATTTTGTTTTGTGTGTGTGTTTGTGTATCAAATGTCATGGGCAACCGTACCCAGTACGAATTGGACGTTAGCATAGTCACGGACAAGGCTGACAAGGAAGGTAAGAAAACCTAAATTGTTGGCGATTCCCACGTATGGTACCTGGATAGAGCTTTTTGTTGTAAAAATAAAAATAGGATGAGGGTGTGTTTGCCAGGAGCTGGGGTGGGAGATATAGTTGAGAGGATGGACAATATCTTGTCTGGAAATGGGAACAGCCCTATTATCTGCCTCAGTGCAGGAAGCAATGATATTGGCCGGTATTAGGAGTGAGGATCTCCTTGATAAGTTCAAGAAAGTTATAAAGCGTATTAGGGTGAAGGGAGGGATCGCTATCATATGTGGTGCCTTGCCTAGAAGGAGAGTTGGCAATGAATGGTTGTCAAGGACAGTTGCAAGTTAATATCAGTCCCATTCGTTGATAACTGGGACAACTTTTACGGCAGAAGAGACCTTTATGCTTGGGATGGGGCACATCTGTCTAAGGCTGGGGTGGCAACCGTGGCTGGTTCTCTCGAAAGGGCAGTTCGAAAGATGTCAAAGCCTGTAAACTGCTAGGGGAACATATGAGCACGGGGGAGGAGGAGACGGCAGTGGGAGCGGGTAAACAAAGTGAAAGGTTACAGAGAATAGAGCTAGGAATAATGACAAAACTAAATTAGGCAGGGGGTTAAAACCTAAACACGTCAAAGAGGGGACTCAGATCACGACTAACTTAAATGTCTACTACGCAAACAGTAGGAGTATGAGAAACAAAATGGGCGAAATCAGGAAATGGTATGTACCGAAAAAAATCGATATAATAACATTCAATAAAACATGGATAAACTTCGACTCACGTGATTTACCTGCCTAATACAGAAACAATTTGGATATAATTAACAGATGGTAGGCAAAAATTAATCACAGGAGTAATATATAGACCATCTAATCTTGATAGAGTTAATGAGCGACTTATTTGGGATGAAATGCGCAATGCTTCCAGACATAGCAAAGTCTTTACAGTCGGCGACTTTAACTTTAGCCTAATAGGTGGACCGATCTTACGGGTAACTTAGAATCAGAGGATTTTCTTGAAACAAACCAGGACTGTTTCCTAAGTCAACATTTAACCGAGCCCACCCGGGACAATAATATACTGGATTTAGTTCTGTCAAACAGAGAAAACCTCATTAATAATATCGAGGTAGGGAACGAACCTGCTAACAGCGATCACAGAGAAATAAGATTCTAATTAGAATTTAAGGGCAGTCGTAAGGAAAATTCCATGAAAGTTCCAGATTTCAGAAGGGCAAATTTTGATAGTTTGAATAGACAGGTGAGAGAAGGGGTTTCACGTTTGGGGTTGAATTACATGACCTCACACAATGTACCCACAGAGGGCGACCTCATTTTACCAGGAGACCTGACAACACTAACCTCACAAACTACGACGGTTGAGGATGACCTGATCTCGAGATCTGAGGTTGACGAGTTCCACAACAATTTAAATAATGAGTTACTTAATGCACAAAGGCAGAACATACCATACAGAAAGCTCAGATCAAACAACAATGACCCTAAATGGATAAATAATATTTAAAAAATATTATTGGATAAAGGAAGGCTCTTGGTAGTACAATAAATCGTGGTGAAGTTTACCTCCGAGATTATTATAAGGTATTGGCCAGTAGGGTTAAGACCGAGATAAGAAAAGCAAAGAGGAATTATGTAATGAAGGTAGCAAGGGAGGCGAAGTCAAACCCCAAAGGATTCTTTCAAATGTATCAAATTAAAACGTTAATAAAAGATTGGACCAATACAGTCAGATACCGGCGAGCTAACTGATAATGACGATGTATCCGCTGCTACCTTATAATATATCCTTGGGTAGGTAGCTGAACTTGGATTTATAAATAGTTTGTGGGTTAACTTGACAAAACCCAAATGGTCTTTTCTATTTTTATACAAAAAAATATGGTGTGTACACTTCAATAAGGAGAATACTGTAATTAACACAGTAAGCTGTGAGTGTTAGTTGAAGATGGAGCTTAATTGGGCTAAGCTTTGGTTGGACGTCCCATTATCGTGAGGGTTGAGTAGATACTGGGTAGTGAGCCGGCTCCAAGAGAGCTGACCTAGGATCATCTTGAGACGCGACTTGAGAATGGAAAATACCCATCACGTGATATGAACACGATACCTCACAGCTCATGGAAAATTACAAGGGTGATATAATTATATAACACAAATGTATTAACCCGTATTTATATAAGTGCTACTGTCTAATAGACAGGGCTAATACTATGTAGAAACGAGCAATAATCTGAATAAATATTTTTCAACAGCTTTCACCACCGATAATATAAACATGATACACCGAGGCACCAACTATATGCAGAGATAGTGAAGAAATAGATTAAGCGAGATAGTTGTGACTAGTAAAGATGTTAGTAAGCAAATAGACAAACTAAAACCTAATAAGTCACCAGGTCCCGATGAGATACTTGCCAGAGAATTAAAGGAATGTTAGGAAGAGATTAATATGCCCTTAGCAAGTTGTTTAACATGTCCTTAAATACGTGTGTAGTACCAAATTCCTGGAGAATAGCGAATGTGATACCGATTTTCAAGAAGGGGATAGATCACTAATTACCTTCCAATCAGTTTAACATCAATTGTAGGCAAATTACTGGAATCAATAATTTCAAACTATATTCGAAATCACCTGGAGAAGCACAAATTGATCAGTGATTCCCAACATGGCTTCACAAGCAGGCGTTCATGCCGAACTAATATTTTATCGTTCTTTTCAGCTGTTTGGACGACGGGCTCGATGGGCAAAGCCTTCGACAGAGTCCCCCATGAAAGACTAATAAGAAATGTGAAGGCTAGTGGTATTGGAGGAGATATTCTAAAATGGATTAGGGCGTGGTTACAGGACAGGAAACAGCGATTGAGCATTAACGGCACTAAATCCGATTGGAGTAACGTCACTAGTGGAGTACCCCAAGGCTCAGTACTTGGACCATTATTATTTATTATATACATAAACGACATAGATATCAGCGTAGACAGCATTATAAGTAAATTTGCTGATGACACTAAAATAGGGCATGTAATTAAATCTGACGAGGACTACAGAACTACAGGAAGATCTAAAAAATAAATTCGAATGGTCTGAAAAAATGGCAGATGAAATTCAAAATGGACTAATGTAAAATACTTATTTTAGGAGATGTAAACAGAGAAACAAGATACCAGATGAATATCGATGTTATAGAGAAATCCGACTGTGAGAAAGATTTAGGAGTAATGATAATTAAGGATCTTAAACCAAGTAAACCATGTGTATTTGCTGGAAACAAGGCTAATAAAGTACTTGGGTTCATACAAAGGAGTGTTAGTTACAAGACTAACGAGGTCATCCTAAAACTTTATCTTGCGATTGTGAGACCTCACTTGGATTACGCAGTTCAATTTTGGTCACCGTTTTACAGAATGGATATAGAAGCTCTAGAAAGAATTCAGAGGATAATGGCAAGACTAATCACGGGCATTAGGAACCTTGAGTACAGATACAGGTTAAAGCATCTTAATTTGCACTCCCCCGAGAGACGTAGAGTGGGGGGCGATATGTTAGAGGTGTATAAATGGAGGTCCGGGCTAAACAAAGGGGACATTACAAAGGTACTCAAACTATCTAACCAGGCGCAAAATAGGTAAACATTGGTTTGCAAACAGAGTAGTGGATGGATGGAACTAGTTATCAAACATCATCATTAACTTGACTATGCTGGATAGCTTCAAACATAGGTTGGATGGATATATGAGCAATAGGGGTTGGGTGTAAATGGGACTGTCTCGTATTAGCCAATAGGTCTGCTGCAGTTTCCTCCCTTCTTATGTTCTTATGTTTTTTATGAATTCAAGGCGCACAGAAAGCCTACACACATAGACAGTTTCATACATTTTTTATCGAGTCACCATGAGTCTACCAAAATGTTATTTTTTTATGTTAGGTTTTTGAGATGCGTGTGTATTTGTGGCCCTCAATTTATGGAAAACGAACAGCAGCACATTCAGTTCATTACACAAAAACTTGGGTACCCTTCACTGTTTGTTGATCGTTGGATTAAAATGGCTAAAAAATCCTTTTATAATTCTCAAACTAGAAAAGTTTCTACATTTAAGAATATTTTTACTCTACCTTATAACAATGTATTTGTCCCGTTAGTTCAATTCCGTAAATTATTAAACATTAATGTTGTTTTTAAGTATGACTCAACTATAACCAATATTGTATGTTCATTAAGAACCGCCCAACCTTGAATGTAATGGAAAATATGAAGGTCAGACTGGGAAAGCATTACAACTTAGAATAAAACAGCACAAGTATGATTAGAACAGCATCTGAAAACAGTCCACTTCTCGTTCAAATAAGGAACAATAATCTTTCCATGGATTGGAAAAACAGTATATAGAAGTGTTTAAATCAACATGTGTCCAGAAAGGCTTCTTATTGAAGCAAGTTTGATTAGGGAAATGAATTCTATAAACCTTAGTGATGATGAGTACAAAACTGATAATATGTTACATAAATTTATTTGTCAGTGGCCCAAGGTTGAAAATGCTTTTAAAGCAAAGGAGTTAGATGTAGGATAGATGATTAGTGGTTCTCATATTTTTTACATGACTTGACATGACTTGTTACGTCTCTTATTTTTATAAGCACTTGTTTCGTGTGCGGTGGAGGTGGTGTGTGGATTAGTGGATCCTATGTTATTGACCTGACCTGACGTTTTGTAAGGTCACCCTTTGCATATAAGCCTCTCTCAGTCAGTACAATCTCTACTCATCCCTGAAGATGTGAATTATACGAAAGCGCTTGGGAACTTCGTTATTTCATGTTTCCTATGTGTTTATCAGCATATACATGGATCACACGCACATACTGTGATTTGTTTGGGTTACCACACATAGTCTCGCTTCACTGACAGTCACTGTAGACGGTTTTCGCGGCAAGGAGAACTGGTAAGCGTGACTTGAATTAACCATTTAGACCAGCCTGGATTGCTTTTGTCGCAACCAGACTTCCACACGTTATATTTCCACGGGGATGACAAACCTAGGTTAATATACTTAGTCTCGTGTCGATCACGGTCACTGTAGACGGGTGTCGTGCAGGCGAACTCTAAGCGTGAATTGATTAACCTTTTACTGTAGGTTTGATAGGCCAGCCTGGATTGCTCTGCTTGCAACCAGGCATCCACACGTGATATTTCCACGGGGATAACAACCTAGGTTAACACGCTTAGTCTCGTGTCGACGACGGTCCACAGGACAGGGTGGCGGTGGAGGACTCTTGTGTGGTGTCCCGTTCCCTTCAGGAGGGAGGAGGTGGGCGTCTTGACTAACCCATGGCCACGGGGATACTGCTTAAAATGAGGTTTTTGGGTGTGAATCGATGAACAGTACAACACTGTTTCACTGCTCCCCTAAAGGCTGGCGAACATGCCACTAATGGAAAATACATGTCCCAGTTAAGCCTCGCCGGGTACCTTATCTCTAGTAAAACAAACTTTGGAATTGGTTGTGTGGGTAAGCCTAACGCAACCCATGACAATATTTATATATATATATATTTATATTGATAAAATCACACAGGGAAAAGGGAAACAATGGAGCACCTTAGCTTTCGTCTTTATTCAAGACGTGTAAATAAATCACTGTAGGTGCACGTGATCCAGGTATTTGCTGATAACCACAAGGAAACAAGAAAACACGAAGTTCCCAAGTGCTTTCGTGTAATTCACATCTTCAGGGGTGAGTACAGACTAAGGAGAAATACTTTTTTTTTTATAGATTTGTGGGAATATTACCTACGCGGACCTTAAGCTAAAATGCTGGTCCACCCACTGCTGGGATAAAACACCAGCATCTTTTTAGTTAACTGTACATCTCCACCACTAGCGTGGGGGTGGATGCTCCGTAAGAAACTGAAGGGTTAGCATTCTGGCAACCTTCTCTGCTGTGATAGGGGGTTGTATGTTTCTCCTAGCTAATTGTGTTCCAGGGCACTCTATGAGGTAGTGCTGCAGTGTGTTTCCTGCTTCGCTGTCGCAGGTCTTGCATATGCGCTGCTCCGCTGTTACTTGTTCAATGATTTCCCAAATGCATGGGTATCCCAGTCTTCGTCGGTGGAAGTTGACTTCTTTCCTTCTTGTTATATCCTTCATGAGTGGTGGTATCTCATAATTCGTGACCAGATAGTACCACCTGACCGATCGTGATACTGGCGTTAATCTTCTATGTTTTTCTATTTTCCACTGAACAGTTCGTGTTATTGTGGTCTTCTTTATCTGCTCCTGACCGGGCGGGATGTTCATCTCAATGTTTCACTGTCCTAACGCAGCCTTGGCAGCAGCATCAGCTCGTTCATTCCCTGGGATTCCGATATGACTTGGCACCCAGTTAATGATAACTTGCCGATCTTGTAGTTTTAACCCTTGCAGTAGGCCAACAACAGGTGTTATGAGATGAATGTTGTCTCTAGGCTCTCTGCATTGCAGTGCTTCAATAGCACATCGTGAGTCAGTGTGTATTACAATGCCTTGTTGACTGTTTATGGAAGCATATCTTAGGGCTCCAAGTATGGCAGCTAACTCAACTTGCAAAGTAGAGCATCCATCTGAGGTTCTCCGAAGGGACGTGTTACCTCCTTCTATAGTGAAGGCTGCTCCCGCCTTCATAAGAACAACATAAGCATAAGAAAATAAAGAGTCTGCAATAGGCCGGTTGGCCTGTGCATGGCAGCTCCTGTCGAGAGTTACTACCACTCTCTATCATCCATGAATCTATCTACCTTCCTTTTAAATCTTTCCAGCGTTCCAGCACTTACTACAAAGTTGCTAAGCTTGTTCCACCCTATCTCCCTCCTAAACCAAAACTTATCCAACTTAAATCCGTTGCTACGAGTCCTATCCTGCTCGGATATTATAAGAACCTTATCTATATCCCCTTTATTGATTCCTTTCACCCACTTAAATACTTCTATCATATCTCCCCGCACTCTTCGTCTTTCTAAGGAATGCAAGTTTAGTTTCTTTAACCTATCTTGATAAGGTAGATTTCTAAGTCCCGGAATCATTTTCGTCATTCTTCGCTGCACCGACTCCAGTGAATTGATATCCATTCTATAATAAGGCCACCAGAACTGAACCGCATAATCGAGGTGCGGCCAGACTAGCGCAAGAGATAGTTGCAATAAGACCTCTGCACTCTTATTACTTACATTTCTAGATATAAAACCTAATGCTCTATTTGCCTTATTTCGAACAATAACGCAGTGTTTTCTAGGCCGTAGGTCCGGGCTTACAAGTATTTGTTCTTCCAATATTAAGTACGTTGCACTTGCTGGTGTTGAATTTCATTTGGCATTTTTCTGACCACCCCCGCAGTTTTATTTAAATCCTCCTGTAGTGCATTTGCATCCTGCCCTGAATTAAACTGCCGCCCTATTTTGGTGTCATCCGCAAACTTGCTTATGTCACTGCTGATCCCAGTATCTAGATCGTTTATGTAGATTATGAACAAGAGTGGGCCTAGTACTGACCCTTGGGGAACCCCACTGGTTACACAGCCCCACTCAGATTTAACACCATCTACGCTGACCCTCTGCGTTCTATCGGTGAGCCATGATTTTATCCAATTTAATTCTTTCCCCTCGATACCATGAGCCTTATGTTTTCTCAGAACCCTCTGATGCCGTACTCTGTCAAATGCTTTGCTAAAGTCTAAATAAATAACATCATAATTTTCGTCATTATCTACTACCTCGAAGACTTTCCTAAAAAACGTCAGCAGATTTGTTTGACAAGATTTTCCCTTTGTAAACCCATGATGAGAGTCGTAGATTAATTTGCTTTTCTCTAAATGCGATCGGATGCTATTTGCTATAATTGATTCAAGAAATTTCCCCACTACTGACGTCAAACTGATCGGCCGGTAATTTGACGCTGATGCTCTATCTCCCTTTTTGAATATGGGTACTATATTTGCCTGTTTCCACAAGTCTGGCACAACTCCCGTGTCTAATGATTTTGTAAATAAATTTACGAGGGGTCCGCTAATCTGTTCCCTACACTCTTTTAAGACTCGAGGGAAAATTTCATGCGGCCCTTCGTACTGGTGGTCTCTACGGAACCGTCTGTGTAATACACTGTGCTATTGTGAGGTGTTAGAGCCTTCATGTTTCTCTCTGCAATCTGTCGGAGCTCATGTGGGTTACAGTCAGCCTTTCTTGTTCCAGTTTGTAGAATGTTGAAGACTGCTGGCGGGGACTCCCACGGTGCTGGGGTGCTGTAGTCTGGACTCTTTGTATCAGGTCCTTTGCTGAGGATTGTGTCTTTCAATTTCAGTTGATTTACAGCGTCAGCTGCGCACATTAGCCATGTTTTATGGTTGAAGACATCTCTGTTAAGGTTCAGTGCTAGTAAGAGTCCATTCATGTTGTCACTTTCTCGAGCCCTGGTAATCAGTTTTGTTGCAAAGCACGCTATTAATCGTTCCGCTCTGGTTTGGAGAGATGTGAGACCTATCTCCATGTGTAAGTTTTCAATTTTTGTCCACATAGGTGCCTTGACAATGGCTCTCATAGCGTTATTCTGGGCAACCTAGAGGGGGCAGTTCAAAAGATATCGAAGCCTTTAAACTACTAGGGGAATATATGGGCACGTGGGTGGCGGAGACTGCAGTGGGAGCAGGTAAACAAAGTAAAAGGTTACAGGGAAATAGTGTTAGGAATGATGTCAAAGCTAAATTAGACAGCGAGTTAAGACCTAAACTCGGTAAAGGGAGGACTCTGAACACGACTAACCTAAATGACTACTACACGAACAGTAGAAGTATGAGAAACAAAATGGATGACATTAGGGCCTTGGTATGTACCGAAAAAATCGATATAATAGCATTCACTGAAACATGGATCAACCTATACTCACGTGAGTTACCTGTCGAATACCAAAGTGCGGATTACAAATTGTACCATACCGATAGGCCGTCCAGGAAAGGAGGCGGAGTAGCAATCTATGTTAGGGATAATCTGAAGTGTGAAATAAATAAGGAAATAAAAACTGAGCGGAATACAGAAAAAATGTGGATAAAATCAGTCGATGGTAGGGAAAAATTAATCATAGGAGTAATATAGAGACCTCCCAATCTTGATAGAGTTAATGAGCGACTTATCTGGGATGAAATGCGCAGGGCTTCCATATACAACAAAGTCTGTATAGTAGGCGATTTTAACCTTGGCCAAATGGATTGGACTGACCTTACGGGTAACTCAGTATCAGAGGATTTCCTCGAAACGATCCAGGACTGTTCCATAAGTCAACATATAACTGAACCCACACCGGGTAATAATATACTCGTTTTAGTTCTGTCGAACAGAGAAAACCTCATTAGCAATGTCGAGGTAGGGAACGAACTTGCAAATAGCGATCACAAAGAAATTAGATTCCAGTTAGATTTTCAGGGAGACGTAAGGAAAATTCCATTAAGTCCCAGATTTCAGAAGGGCAAACTTTGATAGTTTAAAGAGGCAGCTGAGAGAAGGGGTGTCGCGCTTGGGCGTGAACCTGAAAGATGACACCGACCTGATAACAAGATTTGAGATTGCCGAGTCCCACGACAATTTAAATAACGAGTTACTTAATGCACAAAGGTAGAACATACCATACAAAAAACTCAGATCAGACAACAATGACCCTAAATGGATAAATATTTATTTAAAGAACATTATTGGCCAAAGGAAGGCTATAGGTAGAAGGATAAATCGTGGCGAAATTTACCTCCGGGAGTATTATAAGGTATTGGCCGGTAGGGTTAAGACCGAGATAAGAAAAGCAAAGAGAAATAATGAACTGAAGATAGCAAGGGAGACGAAGACAAACCCCAAAGGATTCTACCAAATGTATCAAACTAAAACACGAGATAAGATTGGACGAATACGTTCAGATACCGGCGAGCTAACTGATAACGACGGAGAAATGAGCAATAATCTGAATAAATATTTTTCAACAGTTTTCACCACCTAAAATTTAAACATGATACCCGAGGCACCGACTCTATTCAGAGATAGTGAAGAAAACAAATTAAGCGCGATAGATGTGACTAGTAACGATGTTAATAAGCAAATACACAAACTGAAGCCTAATAAGTCACCTGGTCCCGATGAGATATTTGCCAGAGTATTAAAGGAATGTAAGGAAGAGCTCAGTATGCCCTTAGCAAAGTTGTTTAACACGTCATTAAAAACAGGTGTAGTACCTGAATCCTGGAGGATAGCGAATGTAATACCGATTTTCAAGAAGGGGGATAGATCGCAATCCTCTAACTACCGCCCAATCAGTCTAACATCAATAGTAGGCAAATTACTAGAATCAATCATTTCGAGCTCTATTCGAAAACACCTGGAGAAGCACAAGTTGATCAATGATTCCCAACATGGCTTCACAAGTGGGCGTTCATGTCTAACTAATCTATTAACATTCTTTTCATCGGTTTTCGAATCAGTGGACGAGGGGCACAGTTATGATGTGTTATATCTCCACTTTAGGAAACCCTTCGACATAGTCCCCCACAAAAGACTAATTAGAAAGGTAGAAGCGCATGGCATCAAAGGTAATATCCTTAAATGGATTAGGGCGTGGTTACGGGACAGGAAACAGCGAGTGAGCATAAACGGCACTAAATCGCATTGGAGCAACGTCACTAGTGGAGTTCCCCAAGGCTCAGTACTTGGACCATTATTATTTATTATATACATAAACGACATAGATATCGGCATAGACAGCAACATAAGTAAACTTGCTGATGACACTAAAATAGCACGTGTAATTAAATCTGACGAGGACTGCAAAACTACAGGAAGATCTAAAAAAAAATTTCGAATGGTCGGAAAAATTGCAGATGAACTTCAATTTGGACAAATGTAAAGTACTCAGTATAGGAGATGTAAACAGGGAAACCAGTTATCAGATGAACAACGATGCCATTGTGGAATCCTACTGCGAGAGAGATTTAGGAGTAATGATAATTAGGAATCTTAAGCCAAGTAAACAATGTGTTTTTGCTCGTAACAAGGCTAATAAAGTACTTGGGTTCATACAAAGGAGTGTTAGTTACAAGAATAGCGAGGTCATCTTAAAATTATATCTAGCGCTTGTGAGACCTCACCTGGATTACGCAGTTCAGTTCTAGTCACCGTATTACAGAATGGATATAGAATCCTTGTAAAGAATCCAGAGGAGAATGACAAGACTAATCCCGGGCATCAGGAACCTTGAGTACAGAGACAGGTTAAAGCATCTTAATTTGCACTCCATCGAGAGACGTAGAGTGAGGGGCGATATGATAGAGGTGTATAAATGGAAGTCAGGGTTAAACAAAGGGGATATTACAAAGGTACTCAAACTATCCAATCAGGAGCGAACTCATAACAATGGTCTTAAATTAGACAAATTTAGATTTCGGCGTGAAATAGGTAAACACTGGTTTGGAAACAGAGTACTGGATGACTGGAACAAGTTACCGAATATCATCATTAACTCGAATACGCTGGATAGTTTCAAACATAGGTTGGATGCTTATATGAGCAATAGGGGTTGGGTATAAACGGGACTGCCCAGTTTGGGTCAATAGGCCCGCTGCAGTTTCCTCCATTCTTATGTTCTTATGTTCTTAACCTCTAATTTCGCCCACTGCCCCTCAAATAGTGTGTTAAGAGCCGGTGTCGCATATAAAAAATACATAACAAGGCATATATATATAGTAGAGAAGAGTGAGATCAAGTCCCTAGGGGACAGTGAGTGTCCACAATGGTCCGGTCACTAGGCGGTGACCCTACTAATAATCTTCATAGGCACAGCAGCAGTCCGTAGTCAAGTCAGAGGGTAAGATGACCCAACCTTCTCACCTGGTTACAAATCTTCTTAATTACGAAATTATCTAGTTTGTACATACCATTGCTCAAATTCATGTTGACGGATTCGGTATGTTTATTGAGACTGGATTCTATAATGTTCCTACTGTCAATTGAATTACAAGGTAATATTGAGGAGGCATTATTCCAGTCAATGCAATGCTTATTATCCATCAAATGTACAAACAGAGCATTGGATTCCTGGCTTGTGCTAACACTATATTTATGTTGTTTAAGTCTAGTTACATGATCTTTACCTGTCTAGCCTAAGTAAAACATATTACATTTCTTGCAAGGAACCTTGTAAATGCACCCGCCTGCATTGTTGGGGGAGTTCTTGATTAACATTTGTTTTACAGTCCATGAGTTTTTAAAGGCCATATTGACGTTCCACGTTTTTAGTTGTATATATATATATATATATATATATATATATATATATATATATATATATATATATATATATATATATATATATATATATATATATATATATATATATATATATATATATATATATATATACACAGACTTGTACACACTCAGAGGCAACTTCAGTTGCCTCTGAAGATGGGGTTAATAAAAGACGAAAGCAAAGGTGCCCGTTGTTTCCTTTTCCGTGTGATTTATCAAGATTTATCTTATCCACGTTTTCATTGTGGATCTACATGATATATATATATATATATATATATATATATATATATATATATATATATATATATATATATATATATATATATATATATATATAACCTGAGCTTTCGTCTTTATTCAAGACCTGTAATCACTATTTTGTTGATCGTTGTTTTAAAAGGGCTAAAATATCCTTTATTATACTCAGGCAAGTTCCTACATATAAGAATATTTTGACTATCTTATCGCAATTAATTTTTCCCGTTAGTTCAGTCCCTTATACTATTAAAAATTAATGTTGTTTTTAAGTACGACTCAACTATTACTAATATATTAATTAAGAATAGCTCAACCTTGAATGTAAATGGAAGTGTTTACTGTATTCCATGTAGCAATTGTAATGGAAATTATGTAGGACAGATTGGGAAAGCTTTGCAACTCAGAATTAAACAGCACAAGTATAATATTAGAGCGGCACCTGAAAGCAGTGCACTTCTCGTTCATATAAGAAACAATAATCATTCCATAGATTAGGAAAACAGTTTAGAAGTGTATAAATCATCTTGTGTCACAGAAAGACTTCTAGTTGAAAAAAGTTTGATTAGAGAAATGTATTCTTTAAACCTTAGTGATGGTCAGTACAAAACTGATAATATGTTTAACAAATTTATTTGTCAGTGGCCCAAGGTTAAAAATGCTTTGAAAGCATGTAAGGTAGATGTACAGTATGATAGATGATTAGTGGGTCTCTATATTTTTACCTGACGTGACATGACTAGTTATGTCGCCCGTTCTTATAATCTCTTTTTATGTTTGCTGTGTGGTTGGTGTGTGGATTAGTAAATGTCATGTTTTTTTGACCTGACCTCATGTTTTGTAAGGTCACCTTGTGTACATAAGCCTCTTTTTTTTTTTTTTTTTTTTTTTTAGGTTAAGGTGGGGAAAGGATGGAAGGCATGGGCCTCAAGGCTCAGCCAGACATGAGGATGGAGAAGTCACAACATATAGTGTGAAGGTTAAAAGAAGTTTAATGAGTTAAACAGAGGGGACGACACCCTTGTTTTACATATTACAGAGTTTGTTGGCTAACTAAGCTAACCTAGGATTTAGAATGAGGTTGCACAATGGTTATTTTAGTAGACAATGACTAGATTGATTTTACAATTACAAGTGTATTAACATCTTGTACTGTATTACGTTATGGACTCACTTGATTGTGACTTGTTAAATGTGAATTTATATCATATAAGTTTTAATAAGAACATAAGAACATAAGAAAATAAGGAGGCTGCAATAGGCCTATTGGCCTGTGCATGGCAGCTCCAGAAGTTCATAAGGTATATAACGACAGTATAGAAAATATGTTGATGAATATCAATATTACTAGTAACTATGTGCTTAAAGTAATTAACAAACTGAAGCCTCATAAATCGCCTGGTCCAGACGAGGTATATGCTAGAATATTAAAAGAATGTAGAGATGTGATTTATTTAATAAGTCATTAGAATCGGGCCTAGTGCCAGAAGCTTGGAAACTTGCAAATGTAGTTCCGATTTTCAAAAGGGTGATAAATCAATAGCATCAAATTACCGTCCCATTAGTCTCACGTCAATCATAGGCAAGTTGCTAGAGTCAATTATTGCTACAAAAAATCGAAGCGACCTTGAAACATTCAACTTAATTCATTCTTCTCAGCACGGGTTCACCCAGGGACGTTCTTGTCTCCACAAATTTGCTTAGCTTTTTCAGAAGTATATGAAGCGGTAGATAAGATAAGTCATATGATATAATTTATTAGATTTCAGTAAAGCATTCGATAGAGTCCCTCGAGAGATTGATAAGGAAGGTAGAAGCACATGGAATAGGTGGATCAGTATTAAATGGATTAGGTCATGGTTAACTGGTAGGAAACAAAGAGTCAGCATAAATGGATTAAAGTCAGACTGGGGTGCGGTCAAAAGCGGAGTTCCCAGGGATCTGTATTAGGCCCTCTGCCGTTTGTTATATTCATTAATGATCTTGATTTAGGCATAACTAGTAGGATTAGTAAATTTGCAGATGATACCAAAATGGGAGAGTGATAAATTCAGACAGTGACTTTGAACACCTTCAAAGAGATCTAGATACCTTACATGAGTGGTCAGTAGACTGGCAAATGAATTTTAATACTGATAAATGCAAGGTACTACAGATAGGAAGGAATACAAACGTTAAGTATAAACTAGGTAACACGGAAATAGAAAACTCAGTTTGTGAAAAAGATCTAGGTGTATTTGTTAGCAACGACTTGAAACCCAGAAAACAATGTATTAGCGTTCGCAAACAAGGCAAACAGGATTCTTGGGTTCATATCTAGGAGTGTGAGTAACAGAACTGCTGACGTTATCTTGAAACTTTACCTAGCATTAGTGAGGCCACACATGGATTATACGGTTCAATTCTGGTGTCCTTATTATAGAATGGGCATAGATTCATTGGAGAGAGTACAAAGAAGAATGACAAAAATGATCCATAATATTAGAAACCTTCCATATGAAGAAAGACTGAAAAGCTTAGGCTTGCATTCATTAGAGAGGCGTAGAGATAGGGGAGATATGATAGAGGTGTTCAAGTGGGTAAGGGGATTAATAAGTGGGTAAAATGGGAAGATGTTCTGAAGCTCAGTAATAACGAAATAACTAGAACAAATTTTTAAATTAGATAAATCTGATTCAGAAAGGATATAGGCAAGCACCGCTCAGTAATAGAGTTGTGGATATGTGGAATAGGCTACCGAGTGCTATAGAGGATCGGGGGACGCTTAGGGAGCTTCTTGGAAAGACGAAGTTGGATAGGCACATGGAAGTGCTAGATAGTGTGAAAAGGGATTCTGTTCTGTATGGGCCATAGTCGGCCTCCTGCAGTGTCCCACTTTCATGTTCTTATGTTCTTATGTTCTACTAATTTATCATCCATGAATCTATCCAGCCTCCTTTTGAAACTTTCCAGAGTTCCCGCACTTACTACAAAGTTGCTAAGCTTGTTCCACCCGTCCACCACCCTATTTGTGAACCAGTTTCTTCCTATCTCCCTCCTAAACCTAAACTTATCTAACTTGAATCCGTTGCTCCGAGTCCTATCCTGCTCGGATATTATAAGAACTTTATCTACATCCCCTTTATTGATTCCTTTCACCCACTTAAATACTTTAACATATCTCCCCGCACTCTTCGTCTTTCTAGGGAATGCAAGTTAAGTTTCTTTAACCTATCCTGATATGGAAGGTTTCTAAGTCCTGGAATCATTTTTTATTCTTCGCTGCGCCGACTCTAGTGAATTTATATCCATTCTATAATAGGGGCACCAGAACCAACCGCATAATCGAGGTGCGGCCTGACTAGCGCAAGATATAGTAATCTAAGGTGGATCACTGTGGCGGACATAGATGGGTCGCGGGTTGGGTTGTTGTAGTGCGGGCAGACTCCGGGGCCACCAGGCGTGGGGTCTCCCTCCGTTGATGTCTTCCCCGCGTAGGTGATCTGGGCTGTGAGGGTCGTCCAGGAGCTTGTCCCAAACCTTCTTCCCTAGGCGATGGAACCTGAAGTTGAGGGCCTCTCTTTTATTTCTTAGGTGGATGGTTTCCACTGTCTCCTGGTAGGGTGGCGCTTGGCCACTGGCTGACCTCAAAAACTTGTTTTGGAAGCTCTGTAGTTGTTGTAGTCTAGTCTTCCCGAGTGTGACGAGTGGTATAGATGGGTACTCCAACACAGGCCTCACCAGCGCCTTGTACAGGTGAACTTGTATCTTCTCAGGCATCAATTTAAAACGTTTTAATTTGGCTGCGGCGACTTTGGCTTTATTTAGTCTTTATTTAGCTCTCTCTCAGTCTTTGTAATTCAGTTGCCTCTGAAGATGTCTTGAATAAAGACGAAAGCTAAGGTTCTCCATTGTTTCCCTTTTCCCTGAGTTATTTTATAAAGATTTATCTTACCCACGTTTCCATTGTGGATCTACATGAAATATATATATATATATATATATATATATATATATATATATATATATATATATATATATATATATATATATATATTCTTCAGGGTGAGTACAGCCTGTACTACCCCTGAAGATGTGGAATTACACGAAAGCGCTTTGGGAACTGTGTTTTCTTTCTTTCCTTTGTGGTTATCAGCATATACCTAGATCACGCTCACCTACAGTGATTTATTTGTATATATATATATATATATATATATATATATATATATATATATACATATATATATATATATATATATATATATATATATATATATATATATATATATATATATATATATATATATATATATATATATATATATATATATATATATATATATATATATATATATATATATATTTATATAAAACAATAATAATAATATTAAGTACCTAGTCTCCTAACGCTTCTTACAGTGTGTTGGTGCAGGGCATCAGACACCATGAGACTCACGCTCAGAGAAAACTTTCTCCATTATTTAAAAGTTTACCCTTTAGATAAAAACCTTCTCAAGATGATCCAATTTCAGTAATATTCCCTCCTCAATAGGCCAGCTCTTCCATCACTTAAGAAGACCCACTGGGCAATTCTGATGTGGAAATATTGTCATTGGAATCTAATATTTAATAGCGCTAGGCGTGTGTGTGTGTGTGTGTGTGTGTGTGTATGTATGTGTCTGCTCTGGGCAGCCGAAACTGCGCAATCGTTTTTCATCAAACTTGGTGGAAAAATCTCAAAAAATTCGTACAGTGGAACAAACCTGGTCCCATATCGATGGTTTCTTTAGGAAGCCATTACATAACCATTTTTTTTACGCTGGAAAACGATGCAAGTCTACCGACTTGGCGCGCCCAGCCCACGATTGCAGTTTGCAGTTATCGTACGGCACCCTCCTCCTCCCCCACTTTGTTTTTAGCCTACTTTTTTTAATGTTGTTTGGATTAGTAAAGTTAAGAAGATGAGTAAATAGAAGAATCAAGAAGGGAAATAGAAAATAGTTAGAGATAACAGGTGGGGGGAGCTGAGTTTCATCATGTGTCTGGATGTGCAGTTTCAACGTTACCAGGCGACCTTACAGCTACAGTGTATACTTATTCCTGTGGGTGGAAAAGGAGAAGAGATAAAAAGATAATAACAGGAATGCATGGAGAAGATGACTATAATAGACACAGCGTGAATATAGACAGTGAAACAGACAGGAGGTTGACAAAAATAGACAGATTCATACATGCACAAATAGACGATATGGCAACTAACAGGACAGACAGACAGCTGACTGACTGGTTCACATTAGTACAGACGGGCTTACATTCAAACACAACGCAGACGAATAGACAGTTGGGATGACAATAGACAGGACGAATAGACTTGAGACAGATTAGAAGGCATTTATAAACAAGAATAACACCAAATTGACCATAGCTGCGTCAGTGAGGGTAGGAGGTCTTACATCAACCAGCGTAAATAATAAGATGCATTGAAAACTAACACCCACGCGCGGAAAGAACATCCATGGTCGGTCAGTCATGTGAGATGGGCCTAAAACTGACTAACGTAGATGATGAGTATGATGACTTAACACAGATGATGACTTAAGCAGATGGTGATTAATCTAACCAGAATCAAGGTCACTTCTCTTCATAATATAATTTATCTCGGAATGATCATGGGTGATTCATAATAATTTAATTTTTATGATTTTAACCTCTCCTTATGGCGAATATTTCTCAAACTAATTATTATAACATTTATTCTATTCCTTCTTATAGTATATCAGATGCTGTAAGTCTCACGACCACGACCATGATTATAACAACTACGACCATGATTATAACAACGAGGACCATGATTATAACAACCACGACCATGTTTATAACAACCACGACCATGATTATAACAACCACGACTATCATTATAACAACTACGACCATGATTATAACCACCAGAACCATGATTATAACAACGACGACCATGATTCTAATAACCATGACCATGATTATGTAATGAGACAAATCTCACATGAAGAAGATTACATATAGGTAGAATATTGATAGTATAAGAGTATAAAGAGAGGAAGATTTTGGTAGCGTGGCCGTGATAGATATTTACACTTATCGTATCTTATACGTCAATACACATCTATTGCGTCTTAAGGGCGACTTCTCAAACACCGCTTCGTTACAACTCTTTATTAATTACGAACATGACATGGACACATTAATAACACCTTCTATTGAAGTTACTAGGACATTATATTTACGTTACTAGGACATCATATTACGTTACTAGACACTCTGATTCTCGGACACGAACATGAAATGAATACACTTCCCACGTAAGTAACTCATCCCATGGAAAGCTCTGACAAAAACTCACGTGACCTAGGGGAGGCCTAGCAGGTGGTCCTGGGTTGTCTCTATGGGAGACTGCTTAGCTGGGCGCCGGAGGGAAGTCTCGGTCCTGACCGGAGGCGACCGGAGGCGGCTTGCCTCCGGCCCCTGACTTCTCTCGAGCAGGACTCGGGACGTGGTAGCTGGCCCTTCTTGGTTACAAGACACACTCTCTCTCTGTCTCTCTCTCTCTCTCTCGCCCGAGGGAGGACTAGGACGTCCTATATATTGGGAGGCGAGCCGTCAGGTTGAGCTGATGGGGGGGGGGGGCGGCGAAGGGTCTCCTTACATTTGCCCTCGCTAATGTAGGGTCAGGTCTGGACTTCTTCTGCGTTGTGTATATTGGGAGAGAGTCGGCCGGTGCCTTCTTACATGTGTGACATGGGAGGGGAGCCTGGCTGATTTATAACCCTTGGTCAGCCGTGAGAGTTACCCTACACTTGACCCCCCTAATGTCGGGTCAAGTCTGGACTGTTTCTGAGATGTAAGCTGTGGTCTGACAACCCATCACTACACCTCCCGCCAAGACCAAAGCTTTCATGCTCAGAGAACTGATGACACATTTAAAGTAGACAGTAACATCATGTGCAGTATCTAATATAGTCCCTGAGGCGATAATGCATCCTTACATTTTACAAATTATAACCCTAGAGATGTATGTTTTTCTACTGGCATAGTTTGATCTGACAAAGCTTACTATACCTCCCGCCAAGATTAAAGCTTCTATGACAGGAGAAAAAAATAAAATACATACACAGTAAGTGAACATAGAGTGATCTAAAGATCCTTCATATCTAGCATAGTGTCCGAGGTAAACTTGCAAATCACATTCTACAAACAAAAACAGGTGTTACATTGCCTAACCAGGCCGTGTCAAAATAATAATTCGTCCTCAGTCAGTAGTATGTCTACAACATTGCATTTGGTAATACAAAACATTGATCAAATGAACTCATAGAAAAAGTGACTAATCTTTTTAAAAAAACATTCTTTGTAGTACATGTTAACAAAAATCAGAGAATGAAATACTTCAAAATACAAAATGCTCCTACTTCACATGTTAGGGTGTTATATCTTTTTATTACACATCAGCAACATCAACAACATCAGTACATTTGTTGGGTCCAGCATGGCTCAAGTCCTCCATCCAGCTGGTATCTGAAAATAAGGAATGCCGGCAGCACAACAGCGGTAGTCGATTGGTCCTTCTGATGATCCACCTTTTCATCGTCGACTTTCTTCTGATGTCAGCACAGGACGTCTTCTGCCTTCTTTCGTCACATAGCACGTCTTTCTTTCTTCAATACCACACTTTGTAGGTCGTGTCACCACATCTGACTTCTTCACACTTCCTCCTGGTTTCTATAATATTCCAGATGATTTTTCTGTTCACCTGCGCTTCCTCTACGTTTAGAGCATTTTCATATTCCAGATGAATTTTCTGTTCATCTGCGTTTCTTTATACATCTTCATTTTCATATTCCAGACGATTTTTCTGTTCATCTGCGTTTCTTTATACATCTTCGTTTTCCGTCATATTCCAGATGAATTTTTCTGCTCCATCTGTATTTCTTCTCTGCAACATCATCATTTTCAACATATTCCAGACGATTTTCTGTTCATCTGCCGTCGGCCCCCTCCGGCCGGGATGAAAGCCGGTCCACTGCTTGGGCTGTCGTCTCCTTAGATGACTGTAAGGCAGGTTCCGCGGACCAGGGCTCGCCCTCCGTACGTGAGTGTCGGCGAGACCAAAGACCGTCCTGTCTTACACCTTCCACAGTGGTGAATCCCTCCCTGGCTGGGCTCACCAGGGTTCGTTGTGTGGCGCTGCATTCCACACTCCTTAACTTCCTAAAGTAGAAAAATAAAAAATCTTCTTAATCCTAGACCAGGGAGGACTTGAAAGAAGTGGGGTGGTGTGTGACGGGTGTGGTGCTGCATTCATCACGCTGCATTCCTCACGCTGCTTCTTCTCTTCTTATATGTGCTGTGGTCGGATTCCGGCTAGCCATGGGGCGGTACTGTGTGTGACATTTGACAGAAACAATCCGAAAGGGATGATGGATTAGTTGGAAGTGTATCCGTAAAGAAAAACAAATATTTACTTTATATGTTACGTCAATGTTTGGCAACTATAGTTTCCGTCACGACAATATTCTCATTAGGCTGGGTCGGGGAGTGAAGCTCTGCTCACTACATTGAATACTATTTATCACTACGCGTCAGAGAGTACATCACAAATCATAACAGCATAAAATCACACTGAGTGAAGCTCTGTAATCATCGCAATATTACTTTATATTAACCATCATCATCAACATATGGCTTACGGGACAAAAGACTGGGGATTAGTGAGGTCTTACGCGGCGAGGCGGGTGAGGTAAGGACGGAAGCAATGCGGGACGCGGAACGGCGGGGCGGGGCAGGGTAAGGAACGGCGGGGCGGGGCGGGGCACGGAACGGCGGGGCGGGGCAGGGCGGGGCAGGGATGGGAGGAAGGGTAAGGAGGGTGAGGTGAGGATTAGGACAGGGAGGAGGATGTAGGTTAAAAGACATGTTAAGTTATAACAGTTAGTATAGACACAGCTTCTATCACTAAAACACAATGGGTACATTTAACACTGAAAGACAATTAAAATGCACTTGGGATACTGAGAACTTCACAGAACGTGGGGGACACTGAGAAATTATATTAAGCACTGAGCATAGTCTGGGAGTGTTTTGCAAGTAACAATGCGCGTATACCACAACGAGAGACATTGACTTGAGCTGTAAAGATGACACACTAGGACACTTTCACGCTACGACGCTACGACACAGGAATTACTTATTACACAATTGTAGACAATACTTAGACTGAATCAAATGAAGGATGAGACGAGCCAGGTGTTATGGCTAACCGAGGGAAGGCGTGAGTTTACGTTAAGTTCGCTGCCACCATTGTAATGAGACAAATCTCACATGAAGAAGATTACATATAGGTAGAATATTGATAGTATAAGAGTATAAAGAGAGGAAGATTTTGGTAGCGTGGCCGTGATAGATATTTACACTTATCGTATCTTATACGTCAATACACATCTATTACGTCTTAAGGGCGACTTCTCAAACACCGCTTCGTTACAACTCTTTATTAATTACGAACATGACATGGACACATTAATAACACCTTCTATTGAAGTTACTAGGACATTATATTTACGTTACTAGGACATCATATTACGTTACTAGACACTCTGATTCTCGGACACGAACATGAAATGAATACACTTCCCACGTAAGTAACTCATCCAATGGAAAGCTCTGACAAAAACTCACGTGACCTGGGGAAGGCCTAGCAGGTGGTCCTGGGTTGTCTCTATGGGAGACTGCTTAGCTGGGCGCCGGAGGGAAGTCTCGGTCCTGACCGGAGGCGACCGGAGGGAAGTCTCGGTCCTGACCGGAGGCGACCAGAGGGAAGTCTCGGTCCTGACCGGAGGCGACCGGAGGCGGCTTGCCTCCGGCCCCTGACTTCTCTCGAGCAGGACTTGGGACGTGGTAGCTGGCCCTTCTTGGTTACAAGACACACTCTCTCTCTGGCTCTCTCTCTATCTCTCTCCGAGGGAGGACTAGCACATCCTATATATTGGGAGGCGAGCCGTCCGGTTGAGCTGATCTGGGGGGCGGCGAAGGGTCTCCTTACATTTGACCTGGCTAATGTGAGGTCAGGTCTGGACTTCTTCTGCGGTGTAGGTTATTGTGTATATTGGGAGAGAGTCGGCCGGTGCCTTCTTACATGTTTGTTGAGGCCGTGTTACATGGGAGGGGAGCCAGTTGATTTGTAACTCCTTGAGTGGTTACCCTTACACTTGACCCCCCTAATGTCGGGTCAAGTCTGGACTGTTTCTGAGATGTAAGCTGTGGTCTGACAACCCATCACTACAATTATGACACTGACGACCATGATTATAACAACCACGAATATGATTATTACAACCATGACTATGATTATAACAAGCACAACCATGAATATAACAAACACGACTATGATTATAACAACCACGACTATGATTATAACAAGCACGACCATGAATATAACAACCACGACTATGATTATAACAACCACGACCATGATTATAACAACCACGACTATCATTATAACAACCACGACCATTAGTAAAACAACCACGACTGTGATTATAACAACGACGACCATGATTATATCAACCGCAACCATGATTATAATAACCATGACCATGATTATAACACTGACGACCATAATTATAACAACCACGAATATGATTATAACAACCACGACTATGATTATAACAAGCACGATCATGAATATAACAAACACGACTATGATTATAACAACCACGACTATGATTATAACAAGCACGACCATGAATATAACAACCACGACTATGATTATAACAACCACGACCATGATTATAACAACTATGACCGTGATTATAATAACCACGACCATTAATAAAACACCCACGACCATGATTATAACAGCTACGGCCATGATTATAACAACGAGGACCATGATTATAACATCCAGGAACATGATTATAACAACCATGACCATGATTGTAACAACCACGACCATGATTATAACAACCACGACCATGATTATAACAACCACGAATATGATTATAACAACCACGACCATGATTATAATACCACGACTATGATTATAACAAACACGACCATGAATATAACAAACACGACCATGATTATAACAATCACGACTATGATTATAACAACCACGACCATGATTATAACAACCACGATCATGATTATAACAACCACGATCATGATTATAACAACCACGACTATGATTATAACAACCAAGACCATGATTATAACAACCACGACCATGATTATAACAACCACGACCATGATTATAACCACGAATATGATTATAACAACCATGACCAAGATTATAACACTGACGACCATGATTATAACAACCACGCCTATGATTATAACATCCACGACCATGAGTAAAACAACCACGACTGTGATTATAACAACGACGACCATGCTTATAACAACCACGTATATGATTTTAACACCATGACCATGATTATAACACTGACGACCATGATTATAACAACCACGACTATGATTATAACAACCACGACTATGATTATAACAAGCACGACCATGAATATAACAAACACGACCATGATTATAACAACCACGACTATGATTATAACAAGCACGACCCCTGAATATAACAACCACGACTATGATTATAACAACCACGACTATGATTATAACAACCACATCCATGATTATAACAACCACGACCATGATTATAACAACCACGATCGTGATTATAACAACCACGACCATGATTATAACAACCACGACCATGATTATAACTACGAATATGATTATAACAACCACGACCAAGATTATAACACTCACGACCATGAATATAACAAGAACGACCATGAATATAACAACCACGACTATGATTATAACAACCACGACCATGATTATAACAACCACGACCATGATTATAACACCCAGGTCCAGTTTTCAAGTGCCTTGATGTGCCTCCCATATGTGACCCATGTCTCACTGCCATATAGCAGGGTGGGGAGGACCACTGCTCGATATACATGTAACTTTGTAGATAATCCGCTCCCTACAGCTGAAAACACGGTTTTGGAATCTGCCAAAGGCTTGAGATGCACATTTGATCAGATGCTGACTCTCTTCATCGATGTCCGCACTGGTGGACAGGTGGGAACTGAGATACCGAAAGTGGGTAACATTAGAGAGGGTAGTACGGAAGTGTGCCTACGCATCTGCGTAAGTGTTCATGATCTCCTCTAGGTTGCGTTCAGTGTAAGCAATAAGGGTGAGGTCGTCTGTACTGAAGTTCAGTAATGGAAGCTGCCGACACCTTTGTTTCTGCCTGGAATCGTCTTGTGTTGAAAATACCTTTATCCAGTACTCGATGTCCACCCTGCCGGCTAAATTGGCAGCCAAGAAAGTGTAAAAGAGAGCTGGTGCCAGTACACACCCTTGTTTAATCCCAGTTTGGATGAGGAAGAACTCAGACTGGGTGCCATTGTGCAGGACACTGCCGTTCATGCCATCGTGGAGTTATCTCACAATGGCGATGAATTTTGAGGGTCCACCAGAGGGCTTCCCTGTTGATTGTGTCAAAGGCCTTGGTTAGGTGGATGAAAGCCGTGTACAGATCATGACACTGTTCTCTGCACTTTTCCTGTATTTGGCGGGCAGCGAAGATCATATCATATGGGCCACGTGATGGTTTAAAGGTGCATTGAGATTCTGGGAGGAATTTTTCCGCCTCAGAATGAAATATGTTGAGGAGGAATCGAGCGATAATCTTGCCAGCTACTGACCACACCGAGATCCCGCGGTAGTTTCCACAGTCTTATCGGTTCCCCTTGTTCTTATAAATATTGACGATGGAGGTGTCTTTAAGAGCGTGGGGGAATTTCCTCCTTTTCCCATATATTCTCCACAGAGAGTGGAGACGGTTGGTAAGTATAGGTCCTCCTGCTCTATACACCACCTCCACTGGGATTCCATCAGGCCCTGAGGCTTTGATATTTTTCATGTTTGATAGCAATAGCTACCTCATCCAGGGATCGAGGATAGTTGAGGTGGGTTAGCTCTGGATGCTGAGAGACTTGCTGGGTAGTCAGGACATCCACATCACTGTTTCGGTTGAGAAGTGATTGGTCGTGCTCTTTCCAGCACTGAAGGAGGCCTTCATCATCTTTAATTATGGATTTACCATCAGATGAGAAGAGGGGGGCTCTGCTACGAGTGATTGGCCCATAAAATGTTTGAGTGGAATTGAAAAATTCGAACATCTTGTGGTGATCTACAATTTTTTGTGTTTCACATGGTTTATTTTTATACCAGTCGTTCTTTAGATTGCAAAGTTCACACTGTACCACAGCTTTCTTCTTGCAGAAGGTATCAGCCTTGGTCCGAGACTGAGGGTTGTTCTGCCAGTCAGTTAAAGCAGCACGTTTGTCATCGATGAGTACATTGATTGCTGGGTCATTTTCATCAAACCAATCTTGGTGTATTCTTTCGATCTGGCCAAGGGTCTCTCTGCAGGTTTTTGTTATAACAGTGTTGAGAATATCCCATTCGGTACTGGGATTTGGATTGTTTGTTGTCGGGTTGTTTATCAGTCCACGTTCGAGCTGCTCTCTGAAAGCATGTGCTACCTCTTGATCCTCCTGACGCTTAGTGTTAAAACCTCTTCTAGAAACTTGCTGCCTTCGCCGATTTGGGGCGACGTGAAGTAAGAGCTTGGGTCTGACGAGCCGAAGATCAGTGTGCAGTGGTCTGAGCTACGCATGGCACGGGTGATGAGGACATCTCGGCAATCTCTTTCTCTGACAATGATGTAGTCAATGAGATGCCAGTGTTTGGATCGAAGGTGTTGCCACGAACCCTTAAACTTGTCAGGCTGCCTAAAGAAGGCATTGGTGATAGTGAGGTTTTGTGCAGCACACTTGCTGTGGAGGAGTAGGCCGTTGGGATTACACTTGCCAAGTCCATTTCTCCCTATGGTTCCTTGCCAAATGTCAGCACCTCTGCCAACTCTGGCATTGAAATCACCAAGGAGAACAACCTTATCTTCTCTCGGGATAGAGGTTAGCACTCTATCGAGGTCGGCATAGAAAGACTCTTTCATGTCATTCTCTGCATCCAGTGTTGGGACGTATGCAGTGATGAAAAAGGCATGACGTGAGTGATTCAGTAGGACTCGGAGCGTCATGAGGCGCTCGTTGATCCCAATAGGCATTTCAGTTAGCCTGTGTAGGATGCGTTGGTGGATGGCAAAGCCAACTCCATAAATGCAGTTTCTCTCTGCTGCAGGCTTACCCTTCAAGAAGAAGGTATAGCCAGACCCCCTGTTCTGTGAGTTGACCCTCGTCTTGGAGCCGGGACTCACTAATGGCTGCTTTGTCATGTTATACCTAACCAACCTTTTACCACGAGGCCAGTTCTTCTTTCAGGATGCTGACATGTGCCAGTATCCAGAAGGGTCCTGACATTCCATTCAGTGACCAGAAAAGGTTGTATAGTTTGTTTTTGTTTGGATCTGCGATTTTTATTGTGTTTTCGACCGCATAAGGATGACCTTACTGGGTGTGGTTGCCCAGTCAAGTTTTTTTGGGAGGGGCAGGCTATGTTTAGGGCACCTTTTCTTGCCCCGTCCCCATGTGGGTTGAGCAGAGTGGCTCCACGAATGGGATGCTCAGTTGCATAGACAGGATTGGATTCCACTGCTGCCTAGATTCCATTCCATAAACAAAAATCTTATCGGCGCCGCCCATGTGCAGAGTTGTGACTAATGACTCCCAGCAGTCATCTCTGCTTGTCCCCATCGCCATTGGACTTTTGGGGATATAGGGGGTTTTCAAGATGATGAGACATAGGATGAGCTGGATGATGGCTGCGAGTGAGTTGATTTATGTGGTGAGGCAGGAGCGAAGGCCGCAACCACGCATCTTGGCTCTCCCTTTTCCTGATTCAGTGGTGCAAGTGTTGCAACGATTGGGGAGAGGGTAGAGTTGCAATGGACTGCCGATAGCCCAGTTTGTTGGGTTTCGCCGCCGGTGTAGTCATTGGGTTCCCATGGTGGTCACCTCTTCCGCCTATATCGCCGTTGGGTCATGCTGGAGCTCTGTAAGCATGTCTGCCTGATGCGGGGCTCCATCGCAGATTTTCCGTTCGAGGTTTACTCCCGTAGCAAGGCAGCGGGGAAATGGATGGTAGGCGACAGGACGTTTCCACATGCCAGTGGGTCTATGCGCCGTCCCTCTGGTACCCACTGCTACTCCGAGATCTCCTGCTGATCTAGCCTGGGCCCACGAGGCACCCAGTTACCGTGTGTTGCCACGAGGAGGCACAGCAGTATTCTTGATGGTGAAGAGACTGTGTACTGATAGGGGAAGACTTATGCAAGTTTCTTTCCTGTTCGCCACGAGGGCTAGCCTGCGACGGTAGCTGAAAGCGAGAGAGAGTAAGCAATGCTTGCACCTTAACACTAACATAATGCTGCCACACTAGACGCATTGCACCACCCTCTACGTTATGAACACACACACACACAAGGTATTGACAGACACAGGCTACACATAACATACATTGCTTACTATACACACACACACACATAAGTTATTGACAGTCACAGGCTACTCACAACACACACACACACACACTACACTTATCAAAATCACAAACTACACCCACTATTCATAATGCACAACACGCACACTACCACAATGCATATACTATATACAACACATATACTGCACACACTACATACATACAACTCGCGACCCATATCATGTTTATGAGGCACAGTTCACGTCCTTGTTCCAGTATCTGCACATTACCTGCATGTGTTAAAATGTTTCAAGTACTTGTAACATTTATCTATGTCAAAGATATTTGATTTGATATTTATCAAGAGTCACATTTAATCTCTTTATATATGTTTGTTTTATCTCTGTGACAAGGACTTGTATCCCATCCACTCTCCATCAATGGGGTAACTCACTTTTAAATAAAACAGTTGTTGTAATAGAGTTACTCCAAAAGCCATGGGGTTGCGTGCAATGGTCCTGATACTATATATCATGATGACTGTCATAAGGAAGCAGTCACACAAATGAAAGCATATTGTTGAGATACTAAGTTATGCTGCACGCCTACATTTTTCGTTTTTTAGATTCCATCTCAAGTTGTTATTTTCTTTGGGCTCATGTGCACATAATAATAATATATTATTGTAATTAACGGTTTATTGAAAGAACATGGCAGCCCAAAGGATGAATTATACACTAAACAAAAATGATAATCATAAAGTACATGGTGACATCAGAGAGTGGGTCACCGCAGTAGCAAATACTCTCAGTATATAAAATAAAACTAAAAAATTAAGAAACATAGAGCGAACATGTAAGTTAGTTAACTTTGGATCTGGTATATGGGGGTCGGTCTTATACTTAAGTATAAACTTCTTTGTCAGTTGTCTCCCACAGTTTCTCGCATAGGAACAAAGGACAACTTTGGCTACTGACCCAACTTACAGATGATAATGGAGAGAGTTTTTTGCACTGTATTGTTGTTGGGAAGGTGATGATATATTCTGGTGTGGAGGAGGAGTTGACCGAAGGTTGAGAGGCTGACCCTGAAAGGTACAATAAAGGATGCACAATTCATGGGCGAAACATCGCTGCTTCACCTGTGTCTTTGGAGATGTGTGTTCTAGCCTTGCTAGCTCCTATCCGTCAAAGAGAGAAATTATGTTTTATGTATTTATGAAAATTGGCACTTTGAGTTGAAAATTAAGTTAATAATACAATCCACTTTCCAAATGTTTTCGCTTAAACCAAAACGTTAAGTAAAATAGTTTTCTTATATGTGTGTGTGTGTGTGTGTGTGTGTGTGTGTGTGTGTGTGTGTGTGTGTGTGTGTGTGTGTGTGTGTGTGTGTGTGTGTGTGTGTTTGTTTGTTTGTGTGTGTGTGAATATTTTGTTTTCCTTTCGTATCTATTCACTTAAATGTGAGTGAGGGGGGGGGGGGTTGAGCCTGTAAGGTACTCTGGTACTACAGTGGATATTGTAGTAACGTTGGCACAGCCCCCAGCAGGTAGCAAAGACCTTGACTGTATACTATCAGAACATCACCCCAGTGAATTAGTGCTCATCACTAGCCCAAGGCTCGTCGTGTCCTTGAACCCCAGTGTTGTTCCCAAGCTGCCACACCACTACAACCTCCGTTTAACAAGAAGTTCAGGCTATATAATACCATCCACGGGTATTTTCTTGCCTAATGATCAGTCGACAGCTATTATGTCGTTTTATTTTGCTCCTTGTCTTCAAACATTGTGCTTGTCCTTTTATCAATACAAAAAATAACGCCTTGGCAACATTTACAGGAGCTACATACCTTCGTGTCACCGTGACATGAACTTTTTATTCGTCATGTTTTCAAATTTTGTCAAATAACTGTTTTCAGACTGGATTTAGTCAGCTAAGATATCATCATCCTCCGTGATGCTATCGCCCAAATAAAGGGAAATATCTTAACGAAATACAAAGAAAGAGCTGTAAGGTGGTTAGTGGCACTTGGACCATAGATAATGACATGGCACCCGGACAGAGGGCCGAGCCAGACACATACTCAGTAACTCATATCAAAGCTGACGACGTGAAGGAGTACAGCATAAAAGCTTTCATTATTCGTCAACGCAATTTATGACAGACATCCCTCATCAACACCAGTAAGCTTTTTAACGAAATGTTCTTTTAGTTTGATGTCATTGATACCAAAACATCAGGGAAGTGCGATTTTTGGAATCCTTTGAGAAGATGGAAATAAATATTTATTTAGATCATGCAATAAGAGATTATTAATACAAATAATATAGTTTTGTTGTCACATAAACTTGGACTATTATGGTGTTATGTGTGAAGTAATTATTTAGATTCAACTAGTATGTATAAATAAAGGCAATTTAGCTTGGTGTTTAGGACAAATGAAGTTCATTTACTATTTGCTAACATAAAAGCTGTAAACTAGATATCTCTGTTTTGCTCTCTGAGTATTTTTTTTTTCAGTCGGTAATCGTGTAATTTTTGTAGATTAGTATTATTGAGTGATCAATTGCTTAGATTTTTAAAATGTATAGATACCTTTGAGCGCGTACTCTTAATTACTGTACATCGTACAGTATATTAGACATCAAGTATTGACATTATAAAGATTGAGAGAGTAACTCGTCTCTAAATATATATAAATATAGTCTTGGTATACCTTGCTCGTGTTGCCTGAGGGTCTCAATGATATGACGAGATTATCACTCCGTGATATCATGAGAGTAGTGTTGGTACCAACTAGACTAGAGACTATAGTATTTCCACGCTAACCCGGCCCGTAGGCCACGCCCTACTTCTATAAAAAATAGTTGATTGCTTCATTGAAAATGTTCGTGTAGCTGTCCATAGCTGTTCACAATTGGAAAACTGACCTGTTATTTTCTAAAATAATGTTAAATATCTGGACTTTTAAAATGCAAATAATTTCAAAGCATTGGCACTTCAGAGAGGATGTTTAACAATTTTAAATATCAATCACAAAAGGTCGAAGTCAATGTTGAAATTCGCTTTGGAATGAAGTCTTTTCATTATTTCTTTGTTTTGTACCAAACATAAACCAAACAGAAACAAATATCAAACATATGGTACAATAGATAATGAACTACAGTTTGTATGGCTGAATATATCTCAAATCATTTATATAACTGATAAAACTCGGTATAAATATGCGCAGTTCGGGGAGGTAAAACGCTCAGGGGAACAGCCCCTGGCCTTGGTGAGCAGACTCAACTCACAACTGTGTCAACAGATGTCAGTGCTGTGTTACTAACCAACAAAAACATTTCTCACACCCAAAGCAAATTATTAGATCTTCATCCACTAACTTGGCACTTCCTATCTTAAACGCTGCATTGTGACAAGCTTTAAGTAATAATATATGATACAAAGTATCTAGAAGCTATGTAGAGGTTTAACATTTTCATCCTCTGTCAACAAGTATCAAGACATTTGATGCAAATAAACGAAAATCTCGGCCAATGATGGACGAGGTATAGTTAATTTGTGTGTCATAGTATTCTAATGCGAGCTCTACCGTACTGACAGTCTGAGTCAAGTGTCTAGCTGATCTGCCACTGTCAGCTGATCACCTGTCGATCTGGCAGCAAAGTCCAGTGGCTGTTCCCCCGAGCGTCTTGCCTCCCTCCAGAATGCTCTTAATTAAATCAAGTTTTTTCAGGTATATATATGATTTGGGATATATCCAGCCATACAAACTGTAGTTCATTACCTATTGTGCTATATGTTTTTTGTTTTTGTTTTAATAGGGAACAGCCTACCCTGGCACAGGTCTTCCTCTCACAACGGGGCTGGGGGGTGAAAAAAATAAGAGTAAAAATAAATTAAAATTTGAAAATAAACAGATTATATTAACCAGCTTTTTGAGATGAGACAGATTGTATATGAGTATGGAAATACAGACGAAGGAAGAGCATTCCACAGTTTGGCTGTGTGAGGAAAGAAGGATGTACTATAACCGGTTATTCTATAGTGAGACCGACATCCACAAAAAAAACGGTGGGCACCGTGGGCAAGACGAGTGTTAGGGCCTGCCCACATGATCGAGCAGTGCCCGGCGTGCACGCGCTAAATGCCCGTTATCGGACAAAATTGGCTTGCAAACCATTGGAATGCCCGCACCCGTCGTTGAGCGAAATCATGGTCCGCCTGCCTGGTGGTTTGCTGCCCGATATGGAGCGACGACTCTGTATTACGTAATGAGGACATTGTTGGGTGTGATGTAGTCTGGTGGGGCATGAGTGGGCCGGCAAGAACAGTACTGGGCGGTAAGATGGATGGATGTTTTCTGTAGTCAAACTGGTGTATACTGAATTCCTTCCCCACGGTATATCTAGTTAGAGTAGGGATAAGACATATACAGTGATGTCATATCACGCCTTTTGTTGAATAAATTTAATTATCCAGGTATCTCTTTATATTTCCTCTAACTAATATAGTAACAATAATGAATCTTGAGTAACAGATGGATGAGTACAAGTAAGTAAATGATATTAAGGTGAAGAAAAAACAAGTGAACCCTATTTAATAAAACTAAAGTGCCTGCACACGAAAAAATAAAGTAAGTAAACAGACACTTATGTTATACTATAGAGTCTATAGTATAGACTGTCTTAGTATAGACTGTTTTAGATATGCTCTACGTATTACCTCGATTATGAAAATTTTGAAATTTGCTAATTATGAAGAAAACTTGACTGGGAAATAGTGTATGTTCACCTTTTTTTGCTTTCCTCTGCTGGCGAATATCAGTTATACAATATAGATTATTATGCATTTCTTTTATTTTTACGAATGTATGTTGTTTACGCCGTGAAGCACGCATACAATAGTATGTT
Organism: Homarus americanus; assembly: GCF_018991925.1. Lineage (NCBI taxonomy): Eukaryota > Metazoa > Arthropoda > Malacostraca > Decapoda > Nephropidae > Homarus > Homarus americanus. Next base: position 27,582,914 of record NW_024713129.1, on the reverse strand, counting down.
TATTATGATATCTATGTCTTATCAATTTTCTTATGCAATAGGATCAGTGCCGGATTTAGACCTGTGGAGGCCCGTGGGCAGCCTCTTTGTGGAGGCCCCCCTCATTAAAACTACCCAAGAGGGTGGGGTGGGGAGTGAAGTGAGCCTAAACATCTAGGAGTTCCCTGGGGCATTGTAAGCCCCCCGGGAAAATTTTGAAATTTGAACACTTCTTTGGAGAATTTTGAAGCCATATGCAGTTATATTGAGGAAATTAGAACACAGCGCCCTGATGGCATTCGTAATGGAAGTGATAATGAAAAAAATATTATTATTTTTTTTAATCTTAATTTTGTTATTCCATGTAGTTTATTTTTAATCAATATATGTCTGTGGAATTCTAAATATATTATTAACAACACAAACAATAGCATTCATTAAAATATACTGTTCATAGGAAAACTAGGTATTCATGAATTTCAAGGAGTAGCTAGCCTAATTTCTATCACACTTCTTGCTGAACATAGTTTTACGTGATGGAATAGATAAACATGAATTTTAAAGAATAAAAATAAAAATAATCCAAATAAATAAATAAATAAAATATTGTAATATGTGGAGGCCCCCAGATAGTGGAGGCCCCTGGGCAGCTGCCCAATTTGCCCACTCCTGAATCCGGCCCTGAATAGGATAAGGAATGAGGTATGTTTAGTATATACTGTAGTATGTGTGTGTTAAATTAATTATGTGATTAAGAATCTGACTTAAATGGCCATTATCGAAGAGATGAAGTATATAATACGGGATTGTATTTAGATTTGTCAGTGATTTGACGAGTGGGCATTCCGCTCGATTTTCGTCCTGGACCTGACTAACGACGCTATCCCCTAGTGCGTGGAATGCTTGTCTAGATCAGAGGGCCAGCCAGAGGCAGTGAGACAGGAGAGAGATGAGACTAGACACGTATAGAGAGGAAAGCTATTTTGGGTTTTGTTTGAGGGAGGAGAATGATTACGCGTACGTGTTGGGAAGACTAGATCCAAAGACTATAATAAGAAAGACAGGAAAGCAAAGCGAAAACCGCGTAAGCCACATAATGTAGCGTTGACCGCGGGATCAACAGATGGCGTTAGTGTGCAATGCGTGGTTTGTCTGTACGTCGTCTGTTTACACGGACGGTTAACCATGAGTGGGCGTCACCATCACCAGTTACGTACAAAAACAGATCACCCTGAGTTTGTGTTTCACGTTTTCCCCAAAGACAGAAAAAGGTAATAGCACCACTATTTTTAATGTACGTATGTTTGGGAAAATATATAAGGTATTTCCTACTACAGCATGTTTTTTTTTGCTTTTGTGTCTGTATATTGCCCTTATACATTTACTGTACAAGGTTAGTAAGGATGTGTGATTTGTATACAGATATGTGTTCTTGTGTGTTATAAGTTGATTAAGAACAAGCAGTAGTGTGAAGTATAGCATTAGAGTGCAGCAAGACTTATATTTTATTGCTTTTGGTTTTGGTGATTGCATTGCGTGAAGGATTGCTATATGGGGATTTTAACTGTTTTCTTATATTTACACTATGTACTGCGATATAATGTTGTTAACAATTATCTTATATAACAGTACAAATAACTTTGATATGTCACACTATGCTCTCAAAATATACAGTTTTTCTGTTTTTTAAACACTGGTGAATCCAGTCTCCTTTTTTTTATGTTTCTTCCTCATCCAAAAGAAGTGCAATAACTGCAAGTTTCTTCTTGCTAAATGAATATGGCGCCATTTTTACTCCGAAGCTACACATCGACTGACCGATCGCTGATGGAACACGTGACGGAACGGTGACGGAAGATGTGAATGCTCGCAGTTTTGACGGACCGTTGCCGATCCATGATGTTATCGATACGTGATGGATAGTGTGAATCAGCCTTAAGGTGGCGGCACACTGGGCACTTTTCCTCCCAACCGTGCTGGGTGAACACGGTCCGGCCAGCAAAACAAAGTGAAGTTTTCGTCTCACTTGGATGTTTTGTTAGCGCGTCTACCCAACGCAACAAAAACAACAACAAAGCGTCTAGATAAGTTTCACCATGGATCCCGTTATAACAGTTGAGGCCTTGTAGGATTGCGCTAGAGTTCTTGAATTGTCGAAGAAAGTGAGGCATCTGCAAAAGTTTGTTTACAAGCTGGCTGATCAAGGAAGACCCTAAATAATGATTTATTAATACTAAAGAAATTTTAAAGTGACGAATCAATAGAATCATGTCACCATTTTATGTGTTACATTTTAAATATTTACATAAGAACATAAGAAAATAAGGAGTCTGCAATAGGCCGGTTGGCCTGTGCATGGCAGCTCCTGTCGAGAGTTACTACCACTCTCTATCATCCATGAATCTATCTAGCCTCCTTTTGAAACTTTCCAGAGTTCCCGCATTTACTACAAAGTTGCTAAGCTTGTTCCACTCGTCCACCACCCTATTTGTGAACCAGTTTCTTCCTATCTCCCTCCTAAACCTAAACTTATCCAACTTGAATCCGTTGCTCCGAGTCCTATCCTGCTCGGATATTATAAGAACTTTATCTATATCCCCTTTATTGATTCATTTCACCCACTTAAATACTTCTATCATATCTCCCCGCACTCTTCGTCTTTCTAGGGAATGCAAGTTAAGTTTCTTTAACCTATCCTGATATGGAAGGTTTCTAAGTCCCGGAATCATTTTTGTCATTCTTCGCTGCACCGACTCTAGTGAATTTATATCCATTCTATAATAAGGGCACCAGAACTGAACCGCATAATCGAGGTGCGGCCTGACTAGCGCAAGATATAGTTGCAATAAGACCTCTGCACTCTTTTTTACTTACACTTCTAGATATAAAACCCAATACTCTGTTTGCCTTATTTCGAACATTAACGCACTGTTTTCTAGGCCGTAGGTCCGGGCTTACAAGTACCCCTAGGTCTCTTTCACAAGTCGACTTCTCTAGGTCGATGTTGTTAAGGCTGTATACATTATAAGTATTTGTTCTTCCAATATTAAGTACGCTGCACTTGCTGGTGTTGAATTTCATTTGCCATTTTTCAGACCACCCCTGCAGTTTATTTAGATCCTCCTGTAATGCATTTGCATCCTGCCCTGAATTAATTAGAGTTTTACTAAAATATTCAACACTTAATATGAAGCTTATTATTTTTAGCACTAACCCGGCCAGCAAAGCTCGCCGCCAAACCGTTGTCCATTTTTCGTAACAGACGAAATCCTGCTGCTTGCTTTCAGCCCAGCAGCCAGCAAATACGGCCAACATGTGCTCAGTGTGCTTACGCCTTAAATTAGTCATAAATTACCCTTGTATCATCTTCGTAAGCTGGTCTTGATTAAAACAAAGCGAAGTTCACAATACTCATGTTTTTACATCATAGCAAGAACATCCCAGTGTAGAGAACAAGTCAGCATGACACTTATACGAATGCTACTCACGAAGGAGAAACTTCTGCAGTCTCTGATGTTAGAAAGTTTTGACAGAAATGAATGCCATGATGCCCCAACAGGCATTTTCTGGTTGCCTGCAGGAAAGGTGTTTGGAACAAAACAGTGTGCCTGAGCGGCGTTGCTATTCCTGAAATTGTGGACTGTTACTCGTAGATGTCGTTAATGAAGTGATATGTTACTGCTTGTGGATGACGATTAGCTATGTAGTTGAACAGACAACTGGCATATTCAGACCAAGCTTGACTTGGTGGTACTTTGTTCCATGTCAGTACCTTCGAAGCTCAGTACTGTCATAAACTTTGAGTTGACAGGCTTGTGGAAGAAACCATTTGCTGTGAACACGGACAGGTTCACAGAAGTGATTCTGTACTGCATGAGCTCCTCTAGTTTCACGGTGGCAGTTCTGTGAACGAAATAATTTTTAAGTCAGGAACCGTGTAATGTAAGTTCTTCATTACCTTCCCATTGTTTTATCTATGATCGCTTCAAGACCAAGGTAAACTGTCTCTTTATTTCTTTTAATCAGTCTGCGGATTCCTCTGTGTGTATAGGATGATGGTTTTCTACATTTTGAATTTGTATCACTACACATTAGTCAAAGAAAGAGAATAGAAAAAGGGGGGAACCCATTCCACAGACGTATTATATCTTCATTACTGAGAGAGCTGCTGTGGAATATAAGTAAAACTACAGAATTCTACTTCATGTAAAGTAGATCCCACTACGTGGCAGGGAGTTGCCAGAGTATCCTTAACGCAAAACAATAATAGAAATCAAGACGAACATTAAACTCATGTATTTATGCAAGCTTTAAAGTAAACCTTTGAGTTACAATAAAAATCTAAACAAAATTCTGAACGTTCCTCTCGTGTTTTTTTTTTTCAGTGGCCACTACGGAGAGCACTGCACTAGGAGGACCACAGAGTAACATCACTGAGGCGCACGTGAAGAGGGTGCTGAAAGCTGATAAGGGCAGTAACGCTCAACTTAACTCATGGAATGTCAAGGACTTCACTCAGAAGGGTGACAACTATGCCAATGTCGTCACCAGCGTCAGCGTTAGCTACTCTCTCCATGGCCAGGATCAAAGTGTGTCCTATGTGGTCAAGATAAACACGAAATACAATGTGGATAATGACATGGAATTATTTACTGCGATAATATTTAAAAAAGAAGCAGAATTTTATGAGGAAATCATTCCTTTATTGAACTCTGAGCTGACATCTGTGGGTCTTCGTGAATTGAGGATGCCGAAATGGTTTTATACACATTGTGAAGACGGTCAGGATATGATCTTCTTAGAGAATCTTCGCCCCCAAGGATATCAAATGTTTGACCGCAGGAAGGTAATGGACGTGCCCCACGCCACCCTCGTTCTACAGGAGCTGGCCAGAATGCATGCCGCTTCCCGCTTACTGCAGGCAAGGACACCAGACGAAGACTTTTGTGACCAATTTAAGTATATAAAAACTAACTGGATAAATTTTTCCGACACTGCAAAAGAAATGATGAATAACTTTTTTGCAAGCAGTATTTGTAATGCCGAAGAAATGTTACACAAAGTGAAAGGGTACGAGTTAGCAGAGCAATGGATGGCAAAGAACAAGACCGATGGTGCTGGTGTCCTCGAGAGACATCTAATCAGAAATCCAAAATTTGATGTTATCTGCCATGGAGACTGCTGGAACAACAACGTGCTCTTCAGGTTTTTGAAAGTTGTTTTGTTGATCTAGTCTTTTGTCATAAGTTGATGACCTGCCTTTGCCCGGGTGGGCTATTCCCCATTTATATATATATATATATATATATATATATATATATATATATATATATATATATATATATATATATATATGCAAGTAAATCACTGTAGGTGCGCGTGATCCAGGTATATGCTGATAACCACAAGGAAAAAGAAAACACGAAGTTCCCAAGCGCTTTCGTGTAATTCACATCTTCAGGGGTGAGTACAGACTAAGGAGAAGTACAAAACAAGGTGTATATATACAGAGGAGGGTGAGATCAGGTCCACAATGGTCAGGTATTAGGTAATGACCCTACTAATCTTTAAAAGCACCGCAACGGTCGGTAGTCAGGTCAGAGGGTAAGGTGACCCAACCTTCTCACCTGGTTACAAATCTTCTTAATTACAAAATTGTCCAGTTTGTACATGCCATTACTCAAATTCATGTTGACTGCTTCGGTTTGTTTAATGAGACTAGATTCTATAATGTTCCTACTGTCAATTGAATTACAAGTTAATATTGAGGAGGCATTATCCCAGTCAATGCAATACTTGTTATCCCTCAAATGAACAAACAGAGCATTGGATTCCTGGCCTGTCCTAACACTATATTTATGTTGTTTAAGTCTAGCTACAAGATCTTTACCTGTCTGGCCTAAGTAAAACATATTACATTCCTTGCAAGGAACTTTATAAATGTAACCAATTGTGTTGTTGGGGGAGTTCTTGATTAACATTTGTTTAACAGTGTATGAGTTTTTAAATGCCACATTGACGTTCCAGGTTTTTAGTTGTAAAGGAATTTGAGAGAATTTTTTGTGAAATGGTAATACTAAGAGATTCTTATGGTCATGGGTGGGCTTGGGATCAGTTCTATAAAAAGATTTCTTAGTAATGTTAAGGCATTTGTCTATAAAAGATCTAGGGTATTTAAGGTTTGAGCCAATATTATAGATATATTTATATTCCTCATCAATGAATTCCGGGCTGCAAATTCTCAAAGCACGTAAAAACATTGTTGAAAATACTGACTGTTTGACTCTATTATGGTGGGCAGAATAATAATGAATGTATGAACACACATTAGTAGGTTTTCTATAAATACTGAACTTAAAGGTGTTACCTATTCTGTGTATCAGACAGTCTAGGAATGGCAATTTACAGTCATGCTCTAATTCCACAGTGAATTTGATCGAGGGGGCTAAGTTATTAAGTTGTGGCAGGAAAGCTTTTAGGTCCTCATTACTTGGCCAGAGACATAATACATCATCTACATATCTAAACCAGACTGCTGAAGGTGGTAAAATATTACTTAATAGTTTCTTTTCAAAGAATTCCATATATAGGTTGCTTAATACAGGTGAGAGTGGATTACCCATTGCCATACCAAATTTTTGAGCATAATATTCTCCATTGAATTCAAATTTACAATCCTTAATACATAGTTTGATGAGTTCGATGAAGTCGTCTTTCGAGACGGGCAATGAAATATTATCCAGGGAATCTATGAGGAACTCCAGTAAATCATCAACTGGGACCTTTGTAAAGAGTGATGTTACATCAAAACTGACCAGTTTAAAATCATAATTAATGTGTAAGTTATTGAGTTTATCAACCAGATCCATATTATTCTTATATTAGAGTTAGAAATGTTGCCAACTAGGGGATTTAGTAAAGAAACTAACCATTTAGATAATTTATAAGAGATTGACCCAACTGAGCTAATGATGGGTCTTGCTGGGTTATTAGGCTTGTGGGTCTTGATTAAACCGTACATGTATGGCAGTGGAGGGGACGTTGAAGTAAGATGTTTAATGAGAGTAGCTTTGCCTCTCAATAGAGACTTAAGTTTTTTGTTGAACTGGGTGTTAACAGTGTTGAGAGGATTATTTATGAGCTTAGAATATGTTGCAGCATCACATAAAAGGTCATTCATTTTAGAAATATAATCATCTTTGTTTAAAATCACTACTGTGTTGGCTTTATCTGCTTTAGTGACATGTAGATCCTTATTTTTCTTAAGGGCTTGGATTGCTTTGGTGAATCTTTCTGGACAGTTTGGAACACAAGGCTTAGACATAGATGCATACACAACACCTTTACACATGTTCACTTCTTCACTTGTCAAATTGCTGAATTTCTCCAAATTGCAAAATGCTCTGGCTATGTCCACACTGTCGACTCCCTTGCTAGAGCCATCAAAACTTAAACCATAACCGAGGGCACACAAGGTATCATTGTCTAGTTGTTTAGAGGAGAGATTCACTACACAGTTGCGATTGGCATCCTTATTTCAATCACTATTCCTAATGAGGAGTGGCAATTTGTGGTCTATCTTAGCTTGAAGATCAGAACGCGCACGTCTCAGGTTATCAAAACAGTAATCCAACATGAACTTTTTCCAATCACTCGGTATGGTCACATTAAAAACATGCTTTTTTTGTCTTACAATACGAAAAGCTTCACCCACTTCAATTTTCTTTATTTCAAAATGTTTCTATAGGATGATTTCTTGGAAATCATCAAAGGGGCGGTCTGACATCTTCAGGACACGTTGTGGGAGAATTGATCTAGGCATAACTTTATCACTAAGGCATGTTTTGTACTTTTCCTTAGTCTGTACTCACTCCTGAAGATGTGAATTACACGAAAGCGCTTGGGAACTGCGTGTTTTCTTTTTCCTTGTGGTTATCAGCAACAGGCTTTGTGTGAAATATAACAGAGTCTAGGACTGATTTTAGTATCCTGGTGGTCCAGCGGTTAGCGTTCCCCGGTCACAGTCATAGGCTTGTGGACCATGGGTTCGAATCCTGGCTACATGCGCAAGTACGTACCTTTCTGAGGTTCGGCACTGTGGTCCCCTTCAAAGTATTTCCCTTGCGATGCTATATACGAACGCCAGCGTTTCTTCAGAGTTTCTTCCACCGCAGGAACATTTTTGGAGCTCACTTTCTGGAATAACTCTTATAGCTGCCATCGTGCTACTCCGAATGATATCCACGTCTTGAAAATGCGTCTCCTTGATGTGTTTCTTCTGTGAAGAAATAGAAAAAAGTCACACGGGGCTAGGTCAGGTGAATAAGGAGGGTGTTCCAGTAAGGTAAGTTGTTTCTCGGTTAAAAAACTCACGCACAATCAGTGTCATGTGCGCTGGGGCATTGTCATGCTGCAAGATCCACTTGCTTCCAGCGAAAAGTTCTGGGCGTTTTTCGTCTAACTTCTTCTGTAAGTCTTTTAAGCACGTCAAGATAGAAAAACTGGTTCACACCCTGCCCTGGGGGAACAAATTCTCTTTGAACTACACCCTTAGAACCGAAAAAAGTGATGAGCATTGTCTTCACTTTCCACTGTAACATGCAACAATTCTAGGGGCACGGCGAGTTTGCAGTTTTCCACTGAGTGCTTTGGTGTTTCGTTTCAGGGTCGTATCACCAGTAATGACTCAGTGAAGCGGGTCATCTCCAGCCGTTTATCTTTCCAAAGGGTCTGAGCAAATTTCAACTCTTTGTTTTTGTTCGTCACTGAGATTTTCCTGCACCATTTTCGCACAAACTTTCCTCGTCTTCAAATCATCAGTCAAACCCTTTCTGTTTCTCTGTCAATCTACTCCTCATCTGCATAACTTCTCATTGCCAATCTCTTGTTAGCTCACACAACTTTCCTAATTTTTTCAATGTTTCCCTCAGTCCTGCTCTGCTCGTTGTTCGTCGTCCTTCTCTGTCATCGTCTGTCACGTCTTCTCTTCTTTCAGAAAATCTCTTAATCCACTTGTAAACTGATGCTTTCTTTAGTGCATTATCCCCATAACTTGGGTTAACATGTCCCGAATTTCAGGCCCAGTTTTCCCCAGTTTCAAGAGAAACTTGATGTTCGTTCTTTGTTCTAAAACAATGTCATTATCGCGACAAAACCAGAAAACATTCTAATACAATAGCTGCCACTGCACACTTCCGGCTCGCTTGAGATCGACGATGCAACTGGGTAGTAAGAGGAGGGATCAAGGTCACACGCACGCCATTCACACTCGTTACACTGTTGCCTGTTGAGCCCTGTGGCGAGTTCGCTAACTTGATTGTCAGACCATATACATACTAACAAAATTACCCAACATCACTCGGATTAGCTATATACTGTATTACCTTGAGTGTCACTTTTTGCTCTCCGTGAGCTACCGTGGGACCCACCCATGTATATATATATATATATATATATATATATATATATATATATATATATATATATATATATATATATATATATATATATATATATATATATATATATATATATATATATATATATATATATATATATATATATATATATATGTTTGTGTGTGTGTTTGTGTCATAATAATAATAATAATAATAATTAACGGAATATTGAGAACATGGCAGCCAGAAGACGGAATATATGCAGTTACATAATTAGGGAAGAGATCACTTGATTGACAAATAATATACTAGTAACACAAATGATACAAATATGATATACAAAAACAAGGTAGGGAGAAGGTCATAATACAAGGCACTTCAACATAGTAATACCAGTGCAAAAAGGTAAGATTGACTGGGAGTGAACACACTGGTTGACTATGAGTTGTTGATAATTTTTACAATGGTTAGGACTGGGCTGTTCTTATAGCAATCAGTATGTGCTTATATGGGCTTGATGCAGTTGTATTGTCCAACAGCAATTTACGGACGAAGGATCTCGGGTGGAAGCAGGAGCCTCGAGGATGGGGCAGAATCTTTTCAGTAAATTTGCAGATGAGGTCGTGTGTTGAGCACTTCTTGATATGTGGAGTAGGAAGGGGAGAGAATAATCTTGCATATTCCTTTCTGCACTTCTTCTAGGTGTTTACGTTGTGTGGCATTTAGGGAGGAAGACCAGGCAGGGGAGGCATAGATGAGCTTGGAAAGTATGAATATTGAGTATGCACTGAGGAGCTCGGGCCCAGGAACTCTGAGGGACTTGAGTCGGCGGAGGAGGTGGAGACGAAAACTGGAGGACTTGACAATTGTACTGACGTGTGTTTTCCAATTTAGTTTGTTATCTATAGTGACGCCGAGGAGCTTGGTGCAGTCCACAACCTGGATTGTGTTGGTGTTCAAAGTAATGGAGGGAGGTGGGGCAAGGTCGCAGAGGAGGTTGATGTACAGTTGCCAGCAAATATTCTCCCACAGCCATGATACACAGGGTTTTGGTAGGATTTTTGCTGGCAACTGTACATAATCATAGTTGTTACCGCCGCAGTAAGATAAGCTAGAAGAGAGAGAAAGAGAGGGATAACCATAATAAGATAAACTAGGCGAGAGAGAGAGAGGGGATGAGATAAGAGATATAGTGTTGACAACGAATTTGCTGACCAATCTGCTGAGGTGTTTCAATACGAAAACATATGGCCCTCGCCTCCGGGCTGAGATTGCCCTCAAGGGTAGTCTACTGATTTCTACAGGACAGACAACACGTTGGTTCAGACCACTAGACCCTAAAACGTGAGTGATCGTGAAGTATTAGAATCTGCTAAGAAACTCTAAATAACTTTAATAAGTATATTTGTGTACTGCAATTTGATCATATTATACCAATTGTCTCCTGTATCAATAGTTATAACATGCGAGTTATATTTAAGATGTTAACAGGCTATGTACTGTATATTGATTGTATTTCATAATATGTGTCCTGAGATAACAGCATTTGTTATATGAGAAATGTTCTTTAACAGGTTTTGACCGAATTATATGGTACGCGTCAACGTTGAGGGTTTATTTCTCCAGCAACAAACCAATAACGCTCCTATGAGCGTTAACAGTCAAAACCTATACGGGAGGACTGAGGACTGTCGAAGGACCAACGCCGGAGTTCAGCGTGGGAGAGCATAGGCTCGTCGATCGCCCACCCACCCATAGTGGGTGGATCACCCACCCACCCACAGTGGGTGGATCACGTGCGTCGTCAGCAGCGAGGCAGTGATAGCGAGTGCTCTGTGTTTGAGTGAAGTGTCTTAAATACCTGGACAGTGTCGTAAAGCTTCGGTCTGCGCGTACGGGGCTGTGAGCGTTCATTTCCGAACAGGGAGGCCGCGCACCTAGTGAGCTAAGGTTTCAGAACACCCGGACAGTGTCGTAATGTTTGGTCTGGGCGGACGGGTAGTTAGCGTTCGCTCGGACACGCACGCAAGTGATTATAGAACCCAGGACCACTATGTGTGAACAGGGATCGCTACCACCACGCCACAAGGACAACAGGAGCAATCCTTGGCTTTGTTATATTCCAGAGAGAGAGAGAGAAAGAGAGAGAAACTATATCTAACAGGAAAGCATATACTGTTAAACACTGCAATTCTCATGGGACTCTTCTCCTATAACTTCAGGTACAATGAAGACGGTGATCCCGTGGAAGTGATGTTGGTGGATCTTCAGCTGAACGGAGTGGCTTCTCTGGCAAATGACCTCAACTTCTTCCTGCATTCCAGCCTCCACGGCAACGACAGGAAGATTAATTTGCAAAACTTCCTGACCTCATACTATTACACCTTCACAAAGGTGTTGGAAGCCGGTGGTGAAGCCACACCCTTCACCCTGCAGGAGCTGCATCAGGAGTACATGAATAAGTTAGAATATGGTGTTCTCTTTTCTACTATGGGAGTGACAATGATGTTTAGTGAGGGCAGCGACACATTAGATCTAGATGCTATGAAAACCAACGAGGATGTAAAAAGGGTGATGGAGGAGTGGCAGGTGACGACAATCAAGATGATGGACACCAATCCGGCCTTTCGGTCTCGTTTCCTCGCCTCGTTTGACGAATTGGTTGAGCAAGGACTTACCTCCTAGGTGTTAATGTCTCACACGCACAGATTTAGGGCATTTTTCCGGCATTTTATATTTTTCAGGTGGGAATTCTCTCAGTGGATTTGCATTATAATCTATAACTTGATTCACTTCTTTGGATCCGTATTATATTTCTTATTCTGTAAGCATATAAAGCCATACAGCACTATATGATATCAGTATGTTACGTTTGTTTAAATAAATTGGTAAAAACATATTTTAAAAATTCCTTTGTTTTAATCAATAACATATATTCTATTCTTTCATATTTTTTGGTTCCTGAACCTATGAGGTTCCATAAATAAAGACCAAAAGCACGTAATTATCAATAGTACCTGATAGCTCATATTTATGATATTCGAATGAGAATACACTTTCAACAAATAAGACTACAATATGTCTTACAGGTCGCTATGAGAGTCTGAATCACTATATATTTTATATTCAATATAATTACGAAAAAAAAAGACATTAACATTGGCCTCTTTTTAAGTCGTGATTAACCATTGCCATGTATTTAGCAGCTTATTATGACATAAGCTGAAATCGGGTTAGAACGGTTGGGCAAATTATTTCAATCGGTCGAACATATCTCGAGGTAAGATAAAATTACCGAATAACCATTTTTGGTGCTAAAGTCCATAACAAGCTGGAGAAGGGTTGGTTAATAGAGCATATACACACTCACCGATATTTTCGTTATTTATTAAATAACTTTGTGTAGGGGGAGTCTGTTAACACACAGACGTTAAGTAACTCACGGGCTATAGACAACTTACAAATTACAAGGAATTCACAGGCTACAAGTAAGTAACAGACTACAAACAATTCTCGGGCTACAAGTAACTCAGGCAACGAGCAGCAAAGACTGCAAGCTATATGATCAAGTGAACCGTGACACAAGCTATAAATATATGTATGCTTGTGTGTTTGTATTTGCTTATGAATAAGTGAGTTAGTTTACTCGTTAATGAGTGTCTTCGATCATTTTATTGTGTGTGTGTGTGTTTGTGTATCAAATGTCATGGGCAACCGTACCCAGTACGAATTGGACGTTAGCATAGTCACGGACAAGGCTGACAAGGAAGATAAGAAAACCTTAATTGTTGGCGATTCCCACGTATGGTACCTGGATAGAGCTTTTTGTGGTAAAAATAAAAATAGGGTGAGGGTGTGTTTGCCAGGAGCTGGGGTGGGAGATATACAGTAGTTGAGAGGATGGACAATATCTTGTCTGGAAATTGGAACAGCCCTATTTTCTGCCTCGGTGCAGGAAGCAATGATATTGGCCGGTATTAGGAGTGAGGATCTCCTTGATAAGTTCAAGAAAGTTATAGAACGTATTAGGGTGAAGGGAGGGATCGCTATCATATGTGGTGTCTTGCCTAGAAGGAGAGTTAGCAATGAATGGTTGTCAATGACAGTGGTGTCAACGGCCGTCTTGAGAGATATTGCAAGTCAATATCAGTCCCATTCGGTGACAACTGGGACAAATTTTACGGCAGAAGGGACCTTTATGCTCGGGATGGGGTGCATCTGTCTGGGGATGGAGTGGCAACACTGGCTGGTTCTCTCGAAAGGGCAGTTCAAAAGATGACAAAGTCTGTAAACTGCTAGGGGAACATATGAGCACGGGGGAGGAGGAGACGGCAGTGGGAGCGGGTATACAAAATGAAAGGTTACAGAGAAATAGTGCTAGGAATAATGACAAAACTAAATTAGGCTGGGAATTAAAACCTAAACACGTCAAAGAGAGGACCCAGAACACGACTAACTTAAATGTCTACTACGCAAACAGTAAGAGAATGAGAAACAAAATGGATGAAATCAGGACGTTGGTATGTACCGAAAAAATCGATATAATAGCATTCACTAAAACATGGATAAACTTCGACTCACGTGAGTTACCTGCCGAATACAGAAACAATTTAAGAACATAAGAAAATAAGGAGTCTGCAATAGGCCGGTTGGCCTGTGCATGGCAGCTCCTGTCGAGAGTTATTACCACTCTCTATCATCCATGAATCTATCTAGCCTCCTTTTGAAACTTTCCAGAGTTCCCGCACTTACTACAAAGTTGCTAAGCTTGTTCCACTCGTCCACCACCCTATTTGTGAACCAGTTTCTTCCTATGTCCCTCCTAAACCTAAACTTATCCAACATGAGTCCGTTGCTCCGAGTCCTATCCTGCTCGGATATTATAAGAACTTTATCTATATCCCCTTTATTGATTAGTTTCACCCACTTAAATACTTCTATCATATCTCCCCGCACTCTACGTCTTTCTAGGGAATGCAAGTTAAGTTTCTTTAACCTATCCTGATATGGAAGGTTTCTAATTCCCGGAATCATTTTGTCATTCTTCGCTGCACCGACTCTAGTGAGTTTATATCCATTCTGTAATAGGGGCACCAGAACTGAACCGCATAATCGAGGTGCGGCCTAACTAGCGCAAGATATAGTTGCAATAAGACCTCTGCACTCTTGTTACTTACACTTCTAGATATAAAACCCAATACTCTGTTTGCCTTATTTCGAACATTAACGCACTGTTTTCTAGGCCGTAGGTCCGGGCTTACAAGTACCCCTAGGTCTCTTTCACAAGTCGACTTCTCTAGGTTGATGTTGTTAAGGCTGTATACATTATAAGTATTTGTTCTTCCAATATTAAGTACGCTGCACTTGCTGGTGTTGAATTTCATTTGCCATTTTTCAGACCACCCCTGCAGTTTATTTAGATCCTCCTGTAATGCATTTGCATCCTGCCCTGAATTAATTTGCCGCCCTATTTTGGTGTCATCCGCAAACTTGCTTATGTCACTGCTGATCCCAGTATCTAAATCGTTTATGTAGATTATGAACAAGAGTGGGCCTAGTACTGACCCCTGGGGAACCCCACTGGTTACACGGCCCCACTCAGATTTAACACCATCTACGCTGACCCTCTGCGTTCTATCGGTGAGCCATGATTTTATCCAATTTAAAACTTTCCCCTCGATACCATGAGCCTTAATTTTTCTCAGAAGCCTCTGATGCGGTACTCTGTCAAATGCTTTGCTAAAGTCTAAGTAAATAACATCGTAATTTTCGTCATTATCTACTACCTCGAAGACTTTCCTAAAAAACGTTAGCAGATTTGTTAGACAAGATTTTCCCTTTGTAAACCCATGTTGAGAGTCGTAGATTAATTTGCTTTCTAGATGCGATCGGATGCTATCTGCTATAATTGATTCAAGAAATTTCCCCACTACTGACGTCAAACTGATCGGCCGGTAATTTGACGCTGATGCTCTGTCTCCCTTTTTGAATATGGGTACAACATTTGTCTGTTTCCACAACTCTGGCACAACTCCAGTGTCTAATGATTTTGTAAATAAGTTTACGAGGGGTCCGCTAATCTGTTCCCTACACTCTTTTAAGACAAAAAGCCCTATTCATAAACCTCACCTGGCTGTCACCAACTACCACGACCTTACCTGTGGGCAGGATTTGTACAACTGCCCTTTCCTCTCCTTGATCCATACCGTCCTGCCTCTTCTCTTCCTCGCCAGCTTCCTGCAGCACCTGGTAAAGGTTACTACACTCCACACCCTGGTCAGCTTTCCTGAGCCTGACCCTAGTCCCCTTGGAGACAACCACTCTCCACGCCTGCTCCTCCTTCGCAGGTGTCCTGCTAGGCAGGACACCTACCTGAAGGAGTTCCGTCCTGAGGGCTTCGTTTTGGCCCTTTAGATTGTCAACCTCACTCCTCAACTGCCCCAGCTGCCTTAACAGAGTGGCAAGGAGGTCGTATTTCCCCACACTCCCCTCCTCTTCCCCCACGACACAACGATCCAAAGCGGCCATTTTCCTTGGTCTCTAACGGGAGCACGATCGGGCACGACCTTCTCCAAGCTGGGTCAGAGGTCAGATGGTAGGCAAAAATTAATCACAGGAGTAATATATAGACCATCTAATCTTGATAGAGTTAATGAGCGACTTATTTGGGATGAAATGCGCAATGCTTCCAGACATAGCAAAGTCTTTACAGTAGGCTTTAACTTTAGCCTAATAGGGGGACCGGTCTTACGGGTAACTTAGAATCAGAGGATTTTCTTGAAAAAATCGAGGACTGTTTCCTAAGTCAACATATAACCAAACCCACCCGGGGCAATAATATACTGGATTTAGTTCTGTCAAACAGAGAAAACCTCATTAATAATGTCGAGGTAGGGAACGAACTTGCTAACAGCGATAACAAATAAATAAGATTCTAATTAGAATTTAAGGGCAGTCGTAAGGAAAATTCCATGAGAATCCCAGATTTCAGAAGAGCACATTTTGATAGTTTGAAAAGGCAGGTGAGAGAAGGGGTTTCACGTTTGGAGGTGAATTACATGACCTCACACAATGTACTCACAGAGGGCGACCTCATTTTACCAGGAGACCTGACAACAATAACCTCACAAACTACGACGGTTGAGGATGACCTGATCACGAGATCTGAGGTTGACGAGTTCCACAACAATTTAAATAATGAGTTACTTAATGCACAAAGGCAGAACATACCATACAGAAAACTCAGATCAAACAACAAAGACCCTAAGTGGATAAATAATTAGTTAAAAAATATTATTGGATAAAGGAAGGCTATAGGTAGGAAAATAAATCGTGGTGAAATTTACTTCCGAGATTATTATAAGGTATTGGCCGGTAGGGTTAAGACCGAGATAAGGAAAGCAAAGAGGAATAATGTAATGAAGGTAACAAGGGAGGCGAAGTCAAACCACAAGGGATTCTTTCAAATGTATCAAACTAAAACGTGAATGAAAGATTGGACCAATACAGTCAGATACCAGCGAGCAAACTGATAATGACGATGTATCCGCTGCTAGCTTATAATATATCCTTGGGTAGGTAGCTGAACTTGGATACATAAATAGTTTGTGGGTGAACTTGACAAAACCCAAATGGTCTTTTCTCTTTTTATATACAAAAATATAGTGTGTACACTTCAATAAGGAGAATACTGTAATTAACACAGTAAGCTGTGAGTGTTAGTTGAGGACGGAGCTTAACTGGGCTAAGCTTTGGTTGGGCGTCCCATTATCGTGAGGGTTGAGTAGATACTGGGTAGTGAGCCGTCTCCAAGATAGCTGACCTAGGATCTTCTTCAGACCCGACTTGAGAAAGGAAAATACCCATCACGTGATCTGAACATGATACCTCATAGCTCATGGAAAATTACTGGGGTGATATAACTATATAACACAAATGTATTAACCCGTATTTATATAAGTGCTACTGTCTAATAGACAGGGCTAATACTATGTAGAAATGAGCAATAATTTGAATAAATATTTTTCAACAGCTTTCACCACCGAAAATATAAACATGATACACTGAGGCACCAACTATATACAGAGATAGTGAAGAAATAGAATAAGCGAGATAGTTGTGACTAGTAAAGATGTTAGTAAGCAAGTAGACAAACTAAAGCCTAATAAGTCACCAGGTCCCGATGAGATACTTGCCAGAGAATTAAAGGAATGTTAGGAAGAGATTAATATGCCCTTAGCAAGCTGTTTAATATGTCCTTAAAAACGTGTGTAGTTCCGAAATCCTGGAGGATAGCGAATGTAATACCGATTTTCAAGAAGGGAAATAGATCATTATCCTCTAGCTACCATCCAATCAGTTTAACATCAATTGTAGGCAAATTACTGGAATCAATAATTTCAAACTATATTCGAAATCACCTGAAGGAGCACAAGTTGATCAGTGATTCCCAACATGGCTTCACAAGCATGCGTTCATGCCTAACTAATATTTTAACGTTCTTTTCAGCTGTTTGGACGACGGGCTCGATGGGCAAAGCCTTCGACAGAGTCCCCAATGAAAGACTACTAAGAAAAGTGAAGGCTCGTGGTATTGGAGGAGATATTCTAAAATGGATTAGGGCGTGGTTACAGGACAGGAAACAGCGATTGAGCATTAACGGCACTAAATCCCATTGGAGTAACATCACTAGTGGAGTACCCCAAGGCTCAGTACTTGGACCATTATTATTTATTATATACATAAACGACATAGATATCAACGTAGACAGCATTATAAGTAAATTTGCTGATGACACTAAAATAGGGAATGTAATTAAATCTGACGAGGACTGGTAGAACTACAGGAAGATCTAAAAAACAAATTCGAATGGTCTGAAAAAATGGCAATTTGAAATTCAATATGGACAAATGTAAAGTACTTATTTTAGGAGATGTAAACAGAGAAGCAAGATACCGGATGAATAACGATGTTATTGAGAAATCCGACTGTGAGAAAGATTTAGGAGTATTGATAATTAAGGATCTTAAACCAAGTAAACCATGTGTATTTGCTCGAAACAAGGCTAATAAAGTACTTGGGTTCATACAAAGGAGTGCTAGCTACAAGACTAACGAGGTCATCCTAAAACTATATCTTGCGATTGTGAGACCTCACTTGGATTACGCAGTTCAATTCATGTCACCGTATTACTGGATGGATAGAGGAATCCAGGTAAAAAAGTCGCAGGAAAAAAAGAAAAGTTAACTATCGAATTCTCACATTTTTTAAGGTTAATATGTCAATCAGTTTCAGTAAACGAATATGCAGAACTGATGGTAACCTAACCTAACCTTTATTACCGGCCACCATAAATTAATTGTGACTTTTTTTCCTAGCCAAAATTGTGACTTTTTTCCTGTGACTTTATTACCGGCCACTGGATATAGAATCCTTGGAAAGAATTCAGAGTATAATGGCAAGACTAATCACGGGCATTAGGAACCTTGAGTACAGATACAGGTTAAAGCATCTTAATTTGCACTCCCTCGAGAGACGTAGAGTGAGGGGCGATATGATAGAGTTGTATAAATGGAGGTCCGGGCCAAACAAAAGGGACATTACAAAGGTACTCAAACTATCCAACCAGGCGTAAAATAGGTAAACATTGGTTTGGAACAGAGTAGTGGATGGATGGAACTATTTATCAAACATCATCATTAACTCGAATACGCTGGATAGCCTCAAACATAGGATGGATGGATATATGAGCAATAGGGGTTGGGTGTAAATGGGACTGCCCAGTATTGGCCAATACTGTAGGCCTGCTGTAGTTTCCCCCCTTCTTATGTTCTTATGTTTTTATGAATTCAAGGTGCACAGAAAGCCTACACACATAGACAGTTTCATATATTTTTTATCGAGTCACCATGAGTCTACCAAAATGTTATTTTTTTCTGTTATATTTTTGAGATGTTTGCGTATTTGTGGCCCTGAATTTATTGAAAACGAACATCAGCACATTCAGTTCATTACACAAAAACTTGGGTACCCTTCACTGTTTGTTGGTCGTATTAAAAGTGCTAAAAAATCCTTTTATAATTCTCAAACTAGAAAAGTTTCTACATTTAAGAATTTTTTTACTCTACCTTATAACAATGTATTTGTCCCGTTAGTTCAATCCCGTAAATTATTAAACATTAATGTTGTTTTTAAGTATGACTCAACTATAACCAATATTGTATGTTAATTAAGAACCGCCCAACCTTGAATGTAATGGAAAATATGAAGGTCAGACTGGGAAAGCATTACAACTTAGAATAAAACAGCACAAGTATGATTAGAACAGCATCTGAAAACAGTCCACTTCTCGTTCAAATAAGGAACAATAATCTTTCCATGGATTGGAAAAACAGTATATAGAAGTGTTTAAATCAACATGTGTCCAGAAAGGCTTCTGGTTGAAGCAAGTTTGATTAGGGAAATTAATTCTATAAACCTTAGTGATGATGAGTACAAAACTGATAATATGTTACATAAATTTATTTGTCAGTGGCCCAAGGTTGAAAATGCTTTTAAAGCAAAGGAGTTAGATGTAGGATAGATGATTAGCGGGTCTCATATTTTTTACCTGACTTGACATGACTTGTTACGTCGCTTATTTCTATAAGCACTTCGTTCGTGTGCGGTGGAGGTGGTGTGTGGATTAGTGGATCCTATGTTATTGACCTGACGTTTTGTAAGGTCACCCTTTGCATATAAGCCTCTCTCAGTCAGTACAATTTCTACTCATCCCTGAAGATGTGAATTATACGAAAGCGCTTGGGAACTTCGTTATTTCATGTTTCCTATGTGGTTTTCAGCATATACATGGATCGCGCGCACCTACAGTGATTTATTTGCACATATATATATATATATATATATATATATATATATATATATATATATATATATATATATATATATATTTATTTATTTCATGTAAATCCACAATGAAAACGTGGATAAGATAAATCTTGATAAAATCACACGGGAAAATGGAAACAACGGAGTACCTTAGCTTTCGTCTTTATTCAAGACATCTTCAGAGGCAACTGGATTACATGGACAGAGAGAGGCTTAAATATACAGGGTGACCTAAAAACATGAGGTCAGGTCAAAATGATGACATCCACTAATCCCCACACCAACACACACGTAGAGGAGCTTAAGAGAAGGGTGGTGACGTGACTAGCCAAATCGACTTGTGAAAGACTCGGTACTTAGCCCGGACCTACGGCCTGAAAACAGTGCGTTAATGTTCGAAATAAGGCAAACAGAGTATTGGGTTTTATATCTAGAAGTGTAAGTAACAAGAGTGCAGAGGTCTTATTGCAACTATATCTTGCGCTAGTCAGGCCGCACCTCGATTATGCGGTTCAGTTCTGGTGCCCCTATTATAGAATGGATATAAATTCATTAGAGTCGGTGCAGCGAAGAATGACAAAAATGATTCCGGGACTTAGAAACCTTCCATAACAGGATAGGTTAAAGAAACTTAACTTGCATTCCCTAGAAAGACGAAAAGTGCGAGGAGATATGATAGAAGTATTTAAGTGGGTGAAAGGAATCAATAAAGGGGATATAGATAAAGTTCTTATAATATCCGAGCAGAATAGGGCTCGTAGCAACGGATTCAAGTTGGATAAGGTTAGGTTTAGGAGGGAGATAGGAAGAAACTGGTTCACAAATAGGGTGGTGGACGAGTGGAACAAGCTTCGCAACTTCGTAGTAAGTGCGGGAACTTTGGAAAGTTTTAAAAGGAGGCTAGATAGACTCATGGATGATAGAGAGTGGAAGTAACTCTCGACATGAGCTGCCATGCACAGGCCAACCGGCCTATTGCAGACTCCTTATTTTCTTATGTTCTTATGTTCTTATGTTGCCCTCACTCCCCAGGGGTGGCCTACACACCCATGCCCTCGCACATATATCCCTACTACCCGGATACTGCTGAGCAACTTATCTCCTCTCTCATCCTTTTCATAAGAATTAGATTCCTCCAAATGAGACCAAAGCAGATGCCAGTGGCAGGCATTCCTTGCATCTGTGCTAGCCGGAACCAAAACTGCACAAACTATAAATGTGCGAAAAATCGCCACCGTTGTGTGGGAAACATGAGGAGGAGGAACTGTCAGAATCCCCTTGGCGGGGATCCGTCACAGGAGGACACTGAGGATATCGCCCGTACAACACCACCTGATGATATCCTGAGTGACAGCAGTGAATCCACTCAGTCTAAAAATGTAGTGTTAAGAAATACTGCTCCAACTTTGGCAGATGTACACGAGGTGGATGAGAAACAGCCATTACCTTGAAAAGGCATATCGAGGGAAGATGATGAGAAGTGGGTCAAAGAAACCTACTCAGAAGTTGCCACGTGTTCTCCAATTAACCTCTTTGAACCACCAAAATGTTGGGCCACAAAAAGAAATGATCCGGGAGATGACTCGCATCATACAATACTACTACTACTACTTTGCTGTCAATCGGAATCGAGTATGACGATGATCCAGCTATGAGACAATGGTATGAGTCATAAGGATGTCACCTTCGTTGGTGAGTTTTAAGGTGACTAAAGAGGCCGGTGCAAGACCGGCAGGGTCGTTCACAGATGTTGCACATGTGGATGGCTAAACGTAATGTGGGTTGGACGGTGGCAGAGTATTTCCGGTGTTGGCACTTGTCTGCCTCGGTATGCAGTCGGGCTAATTCGAAAGTATTGACACCTTCTTGTGTCGTGCTCCGCTAAGCGTTAAGGTGTGGAGTAAGCGTGTCCCAGGTGAGGGGGTCGATTTGTCACTTTTCAGGTTTATCTTAAGACTATCCTTATACCTTTCAGTTGCCCGCCAGCATTACGTTTACTGTTCGTTAGGTGACTGTAAAGTAGCTGCTTTGGTAGTCTACTGTCGTCCATGCGGGTAACATGGTCAGTCCAACATAGTTTGCTCATGAATAGTGGTAGCCTCAATGCTCCTACAGTTGTTGTCAGCGAGATACTGGCATTTGCTCAATTGTCTTCACATCGAACTCCGAGGATGGAACGTAGACTACGTTGGTGAAAGTTTTCAAGTGCAATGAGGTGCCACCTGTATGTAACCCATGTCTTGTTGCCATATAGCCAGAGCATGCAGTTCGATACGGTATAATTGATTTATCGTAATTCGTAGCAAAGAGAAAATGCCGTACCGTAGTTTCGTACCGTATCTTAGGTATACATTCATACCGTACAAATATGATAAAATATCGTACCGTAATTTCGTACCTAATTTTGTACCCCCAAACAAAATGTAGCCCAATTTAAGGTGTAAAAAAACAAGAATAATTATATTAATAACTTCAGTATTTTATCCTAACATAATAATATTTAATATTCTAACATATTAATGCTAAATTACACATTTTGCTTAATTTAATTTCCCTGTGTGTGTGTGTGTGTGTGTGTGTGTGTGTGTGTGTGTGTGTGTGTTGTGTGAAAGCCTGGCAGGGGCATACCCCCCCTGGGGCAATATAATTTTGTGGGTCTCACTAGCTCACTGAGTGTGGCTGGATCTAACCTGACCTGACCTGACCTGACCTGAAGGCTGGAGCACACCTGCATCGCCCCGAAGCTATTGTCTTGGCCACGCGGCCAGTCAACATTTCAAGGGAGTGGCTTGGTTCGAAATGTTACGATAAAAGTACAAAAAATTAATTGTACTTTCGTACCTTACCGAATTTTGAAAAAAATATCGAACCGTAATATCACACCGAACTCTCATCGCCCTCAAAAACCGTACCGTACCGTAATTTTGTAGCTTACCGTACTGTACTGCATGCTCTGCATATAGCAGGGTAGGGAGGACCACTGCTCGATATATGTGCAACTTTGCCAAAAGCTTGTGATGCACATTTGATCCGATGTTGAATCTTTTCATCGATGTCTGCAGTGGTGAACAGGTGAGAGCCGAGATACTGAAAGTGGATAAGATTTGAGAGGGTAGTACCGTTTAGCTGTATGGATTGTGGTGGTGTGGCTGAACCAGACTCAGGCTGAAAGAGAATCCGAGTCTTACGTACATTCACCTCAAGGCCCAAGTGTTCATGCGCATCTTCATAGGTGTTCAGGATCTCCTGTAGGTCGCGTTCAGTGTGAGCGACAAGGGTGAAGTCGTCTGTATACTGAAGATCAGTAATGGAAGCTGTCAACACTTTTGTTCCTGCATCCGGTGATGGATGTCCACCCCGCGAGCTAAATTGGCAGTGGCACGAGTATGGAAGGCAGCCATGAAAATCGAGAAGAGAGTTGGTGCCAGTACACATCCTTGTTTTACCCCGTTTCGATGGGGAAGAACTCAGAATGAGTGCCATTGTGCAGGACACTGCCGATGAATTTTGGTGGGCAGTCAAAACGGCTGAGGATCCGACCGCCAGAGGGTTTCCCTGCTGACCGAGTTGAAGGCCTTACTTAGGTCGATAAAGGCCATGTACAGGTTACAATTCTATGCACTTTTCCTGAATCTGGCGGGCAGCAAAGATCAAGTCAGTAGTGTTATGTGATGGTCTAAAGCCACATAGATATTCTGCAAGGAAGTTCTCCACCTCAGGAAGGAGTCTGTTTAGGATGACTTGGACGATAATATTGCCAGCTATGGACAGCAGCAAGATCCAGCGGTAGTTGCCACAGTCTGACCGGCCTCCCTTGTACTTATAAATATTGACCATGGAAGCGTCTTTAAGAGCTTTGGAATTTCCTCCTTTTCCCATATATTCTCCAGGAGAAAGTGGAGACGGCTATAGTATCAGAGGTCCTCCTGCTTTATACATCTCAGCTGGGATTCCATCAGGCCCTGATGCTTTGCTATTTTTCATCTGTTTGATGGCAATACCTATCTTTTTTCAGCAATGGAGAATAGTTGAGATGGGTGAGTTCTAGAATTTGATGGACCTGTTGGGTAGTCAGAACATCCACATCAGTGTTTTGGTTGAACAGCGAATGGTAGTGCTCTTTCCAGTGCTGATGGATGCCTTTTTCATCTTTAATTGGGAAATTATCGTCGGATGAGTGGAGGGAGGCTGCACCATGAGTGATTGGCCAATAAAATGTTTTAATGGAGTTGAAAAATTCGCGCATCTTGTCTTGATCTGCAAGTTTTTGCGTTTTACGTGCTTTATTTTTAAACCAGTTGTGTTTAGTTTGTGAAGTTTGCACTGAGCTGCCTCTTTCTTCTTGCAGAAGGTATCAGCTTTGGTCCGAAACTGAGGGTTGTTCCGCCAGTCAGTTAAAGCAGCACATTTATCATTGACGAGAACATTGATTTCCGGTGTCATTTTCATCAAACCATTCCTGGTGTATTCTTTTGATCTGGCCAAGGGTCTCTCTGTAGGTTTTTGTCATGACAGTGTCGAGAATACCCCATTCGGCTTGTTGCCTTCTCTGTTTTGGGTCGACATGAAGTGAGAGCTTGGCTCTGATGATGATCAGTGTCGCAGTGGTCTGAGCTACGCATTGCTCAGGTGATGAGGACATCTCGGCGATCTCTTTCTCTGAGAATGATATAGTCAATTAGATCCCAGGGTTTGGGTCATGGGCATTGCCACGAACCCTTCAATTTGTCGGCCTGCCTAAACAAGGTATTTGTGATAGTGAGGTTGTGTGTAGCAAACTTGCTGAGTAGGAGTAGGCCATTGGGATCACACTTGCCTAGTCCATTTCTCCCTATGGTTGCCTGCCAAATGTCAGCATCTCTGCCAACTCTGTCATTGATGTCACCAAGGAGCACAATCTTATCGTCTTTGGGGATAGAATTTAGTGCTCTGTCAAGGTCGGCATAAAAATCCTCCTTGATGTCATCCTCTGCATCCAGGGTTGGGGTGTCAGCACTGATTAAAAAGGCATGACGTGAGTCATTCAGCGGGACTCTGAACGTCATGGGGCGCTCGTTTATCCCGACAGGCATTTCAGTTAGCTGTGTAGGATGCGTTGCTGGATGGCAAAGCCAAATCCATAAATGCGGTTTCTCTCTGCAGCAGGCATATCCTTCCAGATGAAGGTATTGCCAGACCCCCATTCTGCGAGTCGACCCTCATCTTGGAGCTGTGACTCACTAACAGCTGCTATGTCGATATTATACCTATCCAGCTCCTTTGCCACAAGGGTGGTTCTTCTTTCAGGACTCCCATTTGTGCCAGTATCCAGAAGGATCCTGACATTCCATGCAGCGACCATAAGACGTTGTATAGTTTTCTTATGTTTTGATCTGAGATTATAATTGTGTTTTCGACTGCATAAGGGCACCTTTTCTAGCCCCCTCCCCATGTGGGGTGAGCAGAGTGGCTCCTCGAAAGGGCTATTCAGTCAGACAGACAGGACTGGATATCACTGTTGCCTGCCTAGGTCCCACTGCATAAACGACCATCTTATCTGTGCCGCCCATGTACAGAGTTGTTCCTGTCCCAGTCGCCACTCGTCCATCGCCATAGAACTTTTGGGGTATAGAGGTTTGATTATGATGAGCTGGATGATGGCTGCATATGAGTTGATTCGTGGAGCGAGGCAGGAGAGCAGACTTCAACCACACAACTTGGCTCTCCTTTTTCCTTATCCAGTGGAGCAAGTGTTGCAATGACTGGGGAGAGGGAGAAAGGGTGCAGTTTGTTGGGTTTCGCCTTAGTAGCATGTCCCTCATGCATTGCCTTCGTCTGCCGGTGTAGTCGTTGGGTTCCCATGTCGGTCATCTCTTTCCTCTATACTGCCGTTGGGGTCTTGCTGGAGCTCTGTAAGCATGTTTGCCTGATGCAAAGCTCCACTGCAGATTTTTCGTTCAGGGTTTACTCCTGTAACCTTATACCTGCCAAGGTTAATCCGCAAGGCAGTTATAATGAGACAAAACACAATGAGAAGAGGATTACATATAAGTAGGAGAAGTATAGAGAGTAGGAATGTATAGATAGGAAACTTGGTAGGGTGGCCGGGATGTTATTTACTCTGCGTCAATACGCTTATCTTATCTCGTATGTCAATACACATATATTACTTCTTAAAGGGACAACTTGTTAAACACCTCTTCGATACAACTATTTATTAAATCACTCAATGACATGAACACATTAATATCACTATTATATCGGGGTACTAACACATTATGTTTTACGTTACTCGACACTGACTCTCGGACACACCTGAATGAATACACTTCCCACAGTAGGTAACTCACCCTAGGGATCGTTCTGACAAAGACTCACGTGTACCCTGACGTAGGCCCAGTGGATGCTTGGCTGGGCTGCCTCCTATGGGAGGCTTCTGCTTAGCTGGGGTCTGGTCGGGAAGTCCCCCTCCCGACCTGGGGAGAGGACAAGCGTGACTCTGAGAATCTCCAGAGTAATGTTCGAATGTTCGAATGGCACCCAGGATCAGAGTGATAATGCCATCACCAGAATGATAATCAGAATGGAATCAAAATGATAATCAGAACCAGAATGATCGTGGACGGGACTGTAGGGCCTTTATATAGGGTCGGCCCAGCCGGCTTTTGACCTCTAACCAATTATCACTAAACTGGTTTGATCTGGATAGTTGTGTGCAGGTGTGGTCCTGCCCAGGTGTCTTGGTTAGGTGAGGTTGTAGGTCACCCGGCTAACTCACGTCATTAGCGGGCGAGGTCAAGTCCCTAGGGTCGACCTGAGGTGTGTCAACCCGGAATGTGGTGGTACCACGAGGTCTGTAGTGTACTTGCTGTTTTATGTGACATAATTCTGGGCTGTAAGCTTTGGTCTGACAATCAATCATTACACAGTGGGCAGTGGTTGGTAGGCGCCAAGATATGTTCACCTGCCAGTGGGCCTATGCGCCGTCCTTCTGGGTCCCACTGCTACTCTGAGATCCCCTCCTGGTCTAGCCTGGGCCCACGAGGCACCATCAGGAGTCTTGATGGTGAAGAGGCTGTGTACTGGCAGGGGAAGACTTATGCAAGTTTCTCCTCTGATTGCCACGAGGGCTAGCCAGCGGCGGTAGCTGAAAGTGAGTGGAAGCAGGCAGTGCTTGCACGTTAACACTAACATAATGCTGCCACACTAGACGCATTACACCACCCTGTGTACACAAACACACACACACACACACACACACACACACACTGTTATGTACTTATGTTTTCCTCAGTCATCCCATTAAGTGTCTCGCTTTCTCTTGACACCCAATAATCTCTTTGAAGGTTAAAGTCTTCTTAAGATGGTGGTATATGTTTTGTTATTCTGATTTGTGTTATGTTTTAGTAACTGATATGATTAAAGAACATTGATATATGATTTTTTGAAAAAAATTTCAATGTGAGAATATGCCAGTGGTTTAAAAGAAGAATGTAAACAAAATGTGGATAAGTTAGTGAAATCGCATTGGAACAAGAAGAAGCTCTCTCTCTCTCTCTCTCTCTCTCTCTCTCTCTCTCTCTCTTTGGGTATTATTGGTGAAGGACATGGTATTTTGCATCGTGAAAAAACCCACAGGTTGTAAGGGTATTCCAGTGTTTTCTGGTTGTCATAAGATGTAATCTATTTGTGAAGCATACTTGTAAAGTAGAGAGAGAGCATATTGTTGGATTAAGATATAAGACTGATATTAATGCAAACTTTGTGGAAGCTATCAGCACCTCTGAAACCATTATTGCTTAATATATTTTTTATGTAAATGCTCTATTTCCCTATCCTGATTATATTTATGTTACAGCATAAGAGAGACTGTGACAACACACACACACACACACACACACACACACACTCATACAATATTACACTCATGACAGCTCCCTGGCTCCAATAGCTCTCCACATACTGGCAACAATTCCTCATCTATTATTCCGGAGAACACTCGCAAGGAGTAAGTGTAAGGAAAATGTAACTGCAATGGAGATAAGACAGAAGGAGTGGCAGACTGGGGCTCTTGATGATCTTTGAAGTGAAGCCAGAACACTGCAGTAGAGATTGAAATGTTATGGAAACGGAAAGCAAGCCACTGAGGATATTGCCAGATAGCTTGATAACAAGATGCGTGAGGGAAAAGTGTCCTAGGCGGTAAGATCTCTCACATAGGAATCTTCTAGTTGTGTACTTCCAATAAACAGAGAGACATTACAAAAGCTTGAGGAAAAACATCTCCTTGCAAGTGCAGAGGAAGGCATTAGGTTCCCGAGTGACTATATCCCTCCAAATGCTGTCAAAATCGAGAAAATATCAGGAGGGATGGTGTGGAAAAAAGTACTGAAGACACAGGGAGGGGTGGACCCTTCATGCCTGGGTGCAGATTGGTGTTTTTCTTGTTTTTCTTTTGCACCTTCCACACTTACTGTTCTTGTTTTTGTTCTTGATCTCTATTCTTCTTGGAGATTACTGTTCTTGTTGTCGTTGTGTTACTTGTTTTTCTTTCTTGGTGAATCGCATCCCTGTAGTTAAGGTTCTCTGTGTGCTTCACCTTAGCGATCTAACACTCCTCCCTCCATTTAGGACATTCCCGGTCGGAGGACGAGTGTAGACCGCCACAGGCAGCGCATTTGTTATTTTCTTCTGGTATCCAGAAGACTCGCACCTGGATCACACGTCCTCTGGATCCTTGCACTTCTGTGCTGGGTGTCCGTACTTCTGATACCTGTATAGCAACTTGTGGGTCTTAGTTTGTAGGGCTTCACTGGTACGTTGTTCCATCCCAGTGTAACCGTCTCTGGTATTTAATAGAAAAATCCAACCAGAGCTGCTGTAGATTTTCCACTGGGTCTATTCATTTTGCGACCAACAAATACTGTGCGTCTTCCAGTATGTCTTGTATTTCGTTCTTTTCCAAGTGTTGAATCTCAGCGTGGGAGATAACTCCTCACACCGCTTGTAACTTCCTTCAGTTGATCATACTGTTCCCAGTCACCGAAGGTAACCATAAGGCCACCACTCGGGGGCGGACAACCTTAGTAACTTCCTCTATACCTGAAGAAGTAAAAAACCTCTACAGGACGAGGAGGTTTAGCTTCTCAGGGGGCTGGAAACTGGAGGATAGAGCCTCACAACCTTCACCTGCTCCCAAATGATTCACATGTCTGGTCTTGCTGATGTCTAGTCTGGGAGAAGGAAAGGGGGAAGAGGAGGAATAAGGAAGGAGAAGGAAAGAGGGAGAAGAGGAAAGAGGAAGGAGGAAGAATAAGGGAAAGGGGGAGTAAGGGAAAAGGCAAAAGGGAGTAGGACTAATAAGGGAGGAGGAGGAATGAGCGAGGAGGAGGAATGAGCGAGGAGGAGGAGTAGGAGGAAAAGAAAAGGGATAGAGAAGTTAGTGTGTCAACATATTAAAAGCAATTTATGCTAACAAATAAAATCGTCGAGATTAATTGGATAATGTAAAGATGAACTTTCGTATATGGGAAGGAAAAGGGAGGGAGGAAAACCCATTATATTCCGAATTGGGAATATTGAGAAAACAGCTTCCGGTAAAGAGTAGGTGTGGGTAGCCACTGTGTTTGTGGGGGGGGGGTGGTCTGAGGAAGAAGATTATTGGGGAAACCATTGTAAGTTGAGATCCGAAAATTGTCAGGAGTTTCTCTCGATGGAGGTGCGTTCAAATTTATTACACGAGAATGAACCACAGTGCGACCTCTTTTTCCACCTGGTGTAGGTTAAGAGGACGATCTACCTGATGGAACTGCGGAAGTGCGATAAATACTCATACATAAGGCTGAAAATAAAAAGAGTCCATTTCATTTGAGGTGAAAGAAGTCACTCTATTCAAAGACAGGTAATAACCATAAGCCTACCTGACAGTCAAATTCAATAAAATTTTCTCGACAGATATTGCTTCATTAATTGTATGTGTAAGTACCTGTAAAGGATAATTAATCAAAGGAGCTGTTATAGCACATAACATCTTGATCTCCCTAGTAGTCACCCAGTCATCTCTCGAAGATCATCATACAATTTTTCCTCTACAATTTTCCCCCATTCCACGTCCACCCTACACGGACACCGCGGTCTTTGTAGTGACACCAATTTCCCCCAAAACCTGTCACTGACGTGCTGGAGCTCCCCACCCTTACCTCCTTGCCTCACAACGGAACAGATCTATATTACTGTCCACATAAGAACCTTAAGAATTGCCGAATATGGTTAGGCTAAGGTCTGTTAGATTATGTCATGTTATGTTAGGTTAGGATAGTTTATTTTAGGTTAGGTTAGGTAAGGTTAAATTAGATTATAGTAGGAATCGTTAACATCAGGTGAAATAAGCTGAGGATGCCTTATCTTCAAGTGATCCGAATAATGTTAACACCTTTTTCAGAGAGGCTGTATTTTCCAGGTAAGGTTCCGTCTATTGTACTCTCTCACCTGGTAACGACACCTAGAGAAAAATTCGTGTCCAGGAGATATTCGCAGGTAGCTCAAGTTCCCACCTGACCAGCGCTTCCCACCGTGTACAATTTGTGATATTACCTGCCTTAAGTTGTCCTCCAGGTCTGGGATATATATATATATATATATATATATATATATATATATATATATATATATATATATATATATATATATATATATATATATATATATATATATATATATATATATAATGTATGTGTGCGCTCGCGCGTGCTTCAAGATGAAAGTCAATGAATTCTGGTTGATCATTCTGCAATGAATGAGAGAGAGAGAGAGTTAGACAGAGAGTACTAGAAATATCCCATCATCCTTGTTCGAAGGAACGAATGTGGGTCCCCATGGTTATTAAGGCAATATGCCATCCATTGTACCATTATGACCCAAGATATGAGAGATGGCCCACACGAGCAGCCGGTCACTGTAATGAACAGCCTGGACAAACTGAAGTCGTTTATTACATGTATCGGGGATACGGTTAATCCATCTCGCAGACCCAATAGCCCACAGTGTCATAGTTAGATTTATGATATTGTGGGAGATGGTTAGGTACATTGGTTTGGTTAGCTTTAGTGTGCTTAGGTTAGATTAGATTCAATTTTGTTTAGTTAAGTTTGGTTAGGTTAAACTAGGTTAGGTCCAGTTACACTATGTTAGGCTAAGCTTAGTTAGGTTTGGTTAGGCTAAGTTAGGTTAGTTTAGGTGTGGTTAGGTTAGGTTCAGTTTGGTAAAGTTCGCTGGTAAGATTTGTATAAGTCTGTGTTAGGTTCAATCATGTTAGGTTTCATTAGGTTTATCATAATATACATTACATTAACCTACTTCTAACGTAACCTCACTTAACCTAACCATACCAACCCTTAACCATAGCCCTCCAAGCAGAAGCTAACCTAACTAACCCCTAACAAATCATTCCTAACCCGAACCTAACCTAACCTAATCAACCCTCACCACCGTTTCCCACCTATCAGGAGTGATTTACGAGAGTCTCTAGGCTGACCCATATCTTGCCTGTTATTATTCTCAGAACTCAACCTACACTCAAAAACAAAAACAAAAACATTTACTGTTTTCCCCTATATCTTACAATCTCCAATAGTTAAAGATAACCTGATTCAAATACATGTGATCTATGGTATAGGTGAATAGATTTTTAACAATAACGCTCATCTGATTTCACAACTGCGCCATTTAATTCCCGAAAAAAACACCAACAAAAGGGGTAGACGCATATACAAAATGAAACGAAGTGAAAAATAATCCTTAAGTTTTCTGGACTTTGACAACTCGCATCATCAAAGCGGGATCTCTGGTTTCCTGATTCACATACTCATTTCTCGCCTTTTTTACTTCTTGTTATTCCTCTTCTTTCTTGTTCTTCCTTTCCTTTTTTGTTCCTCCTCTATTCTGTTATTGCTCTTATTTCTTCTTCTTCCTCTTCTTTCTTGTTCTTCTGTCTTGAGCTTTCTTTTCTTTGACCATTTTGAGCAGTACAGGAGAAAGAGAGGCCAAATGTAAGATTCAAGGGATATAGAATATGAGGAATATTGCTGGTGTAATAATAATAATAATAATAATAATAATAATAATAATAATAATAATAATAATAATAATAATAATAATAATAATAATAATAATAATAATAATAATAATTAATGGTTTATTGAAAAAGTCGGCAGCCCAAAGGTTGAAAATATACATTAGACAAAAATTACTTATTACATACAAAGACATGGGGTGGGTGGGTTGTTTAACAAAAGCTTTCATTACTAAAAGAAGAGGGAACAATGATTGAACATACAAATTATTATAGTTTACAGTTGATGGTCCGGGCCTCGGCTGGTCATGGAGACACCAGATGGTGTAGTAACTCGTCCTCGGGTGTTGATATAAGAACATAAGAACATAAGAAAGTGGGATACTGCAGGAGGCCGACTGGCCCATACAGGACAGATCCCTTTCACACCCATTCCAGCACTTCCATGTGCCTATCCAACTTCGTCTTGAAGCTCCCTAGCGTCCCCGATCCTACTATAGCACTCGGTAGCCTATTCCACATATCCACAACTCTATTACCAAACCAGTGCTTGCCTATATCCTTTCTGAATCGGAATTTATCTAATTTAAAGCCATTTGTTCTAGTTATTTCGTTATTACTGAGCTTCAGAACATCTTCCATTTTACCCTTGTTAATCCCACTTACCCACTTGAACACCTCTATCATATCTCCCCTAACTCTACGCCTCTCTAATGAATGCAAGCCTAAGCTTTTCAGTCTTTCTTCATATGGAAGGTTTCTAATATTATGGATCATTTTTGTCATTCTTCTTTGTACTCTCTCCAAAGAATCTATGTCCATTCTATAATAAGGACACCAGAATTGAACCGCATAATCCATGTGTGGCCTCACTAATGCTAGGTAAAGTTTCAAGATAACGTCAGCAGTTCTGTTACTCACACTCCTAGATATGAACCCAAGAATCCTGTTTGCCTTGTTGCGAACGCTAATACATTGTTTTCTAGGTTTCAAGTCGTTGCTAACAAATACACCTAGATCTTTTTCACAATCTGAGTTTTCTATTTCCGTGTTACCTAGTTTATACTTAACGTTTGTATTCGTCTTCCCTATCTGTAGTACCTTGCATTTATCAGTATTAAAATTCATTTGCCAGTCTACTGACCACTCATGTAAGGTATCTAGATCTCTTTGAAGGTGTTCAAAGTCACTGTCTGAATTTATCACTCTCCCCATTTTGGTATCATCTGCAAATTTACTAATCCTACTAGTTATACCTAAATCAAGATCATTAATGAATATAACAAACAGCAGAGGGCCTAATACAGATCCCTGGGGAACTCCGCTTTTGACCGCACCCCAGTCTGACTTAAATCCATTTATGCTGACTCTTTGTTTCCTACCAGTTAACCATGACCTAATCCATTTTAATAATGATCCACCTATTCCATGTGCTTCTACCTTCCTTATCAATCTCTCATGAGGGACTCTATCGAATGCTTTACTGAAATCTAAATTTATTATATCATATGACTTATCATTATCTTCCGCTTCATATACTTCTGAGAAAAAGCTAAGCAAATTTGTGAGACAAGAACGTCCCTGGGTGAACCCGTGCTGAGAAGAATGAATTAAGTTGAATGTTTCAAGGTGGCTTCTGATTTTCGTAGCAATAATTGACTCTAGCAACTTGCCTATGATTGACGTGAGACTAATGGGACGGTAATTTGATGCAATTGATTTATCACCTTTTTTGAAAATCGGAACTACATTTGCAAGTTTCCAAGCTTCTGGCACTAGGCCCGATTCTAATGACTTATTAAATAAAACTGCTAATGGATTACTCAACTCATCTCTACATTCTTTTAATATTCTAGCATATACCTCGTCTGGACCAGGCGATTTATGAGGCTTCAGTTTGTTAATTACTTTAAGCACATCGTTACTAGTAATATTGATATTCATCAACATATTTTCTATACTGTCGTTACACACCTTATGAACTTCTGGAAACTGTGCTAGGTTTTCATTTGTGAATACGGAGCGAAAATGACTATTTAACGTACTACACATTTCTAACTCATCATCAGTCATTTCTCCTGTCGTAGTTTTAAGGGGACCTATTGTATCTCTAACCTTTGATTTATACAGTTGATTAAAAGCTTTGGGGTTATTTTTCGATTCGTTTGCTACCTTGATTTCATAATTTCTCTTTGCTTTCCTAATTTCTGTTTTTACCTGTCTTGTTAGGTTCTGATAGTAACCAAGTAAGTGATTTTAGCCTTTCTTAACTTTTCTATATACTCCTTTCTTTTTCCCTAGAAGATCTAAGAGTCTATTATTCATCCATTTTGGTTGGTTCCGTATCGATCTGAATTTTCTTTTAGGGATGTGATATGAGGGACCTCACGTGGTCATGGAGACATCGGGTGGTGTGATGTTCACGTGGTGTGGTAACTCATCCTCGGGTGTTGATATGAAGGACCTTACGTGGTCATAGAGACACCGGGTGGTGTGGTGTTCACGTGGTACAGTGACTCGTCCTCGGGTGTTGATATGAAGGACCTCACGTAGTCATGAGGCCACCGTGTGGTGTGGGGTGGTGTCACACAGTACCTCACTGCGCAGTGATGTTGTGTTATCCCGTAGTCAGGTGCATAGCCGGTGGTTAGTTCCCAGGGGTGCTTATCTCACTGGTGGGTCGCCGTTTCACTGGTACTGTCTAGTGCTGAATTCACTGGCTTAAACACTGTTCATCACTGTTCAACACTGGTCCCACTTTTTTCCGAAACGAAATTGTCACTTTTGATTATGCAGATATCCCTGTGGTGAGGATGGGTCGGGGAGAGGGACTTGGGGAATGGGCCGACATTGGCCAAGGGGGGCAACTGCGGTGGTCAAGGATGAAGTGTGTGTGTGTGTGTGTGTGTGTGTGTGTGTGTGTGTGTGTGTGTGTGTGTGTGTGTGTGTGTGTGTGTGTGTGTGTGTGTGTGTGTGTGTGTGTGTGTGTGTGTGTGTGTGTGTGTGTGTGTGCGTGCGTGCGTGCGTGCGTGCGTGCGTGCTTGCGTCCTGGTAGTACAATGATGACAAGTTGCTGTAAAAAAACCCAGTGTGACAATTTCGAGTTTAATTAAAGAGTTGACCTTAAAGTTAAGAAGAATAAATAAAGTAGAGGTAGAGTAACTAGAATACAACAACATAAGAACATAAGAATGGAGGAAACTGCAGCGGGCCTATTAGCCCATAATGGGCAGTCCCATTTACACCCAACCCCTGTTGCTCATATAAGCATCCAACCTATGTTTGAAGCTGTCCTGCGTAATCGAGTTAATGATGATATTTTGTAACTTGTTCCATTCATCCACTACTCTATTTCCAAACCAATATTTACCTATTTTGCGCCTATATCTAAATTTGTCTAGTTTATAACCATTGTTACGAGTTCGCTCCTGGTTGGATAGTTTGAGTACTTTTGTAATGTCCCCTTTGCTTAGCCTTGCCTTCCATTTATACACCTCTATCATATCGCCCCTCACTCTACGTCTCTCGAGGGAGTGCAAATAAAGATGCTTTAACCTCTCTCTGTACTCAAGGTTCTAAATGCCCGGGATTAGTCTTGTCATTCTCCTCTGAATTCTTTCCAGGGATTCTATTTCCATTCTGTAAAATGGTGACCAAAATTGAACTGCGTAATCCAAGTGAAGTCTCACAAGCACAAGATATAGTCTTAAGATGACCTCGCTAGTCTTGTAACTAACACTCCTTGGTATGAACCCAAGTACTTTATTAGCCTTGTTTCGAGCAAAAACACATTATTTACTTGGCTTAAGATTCCTACTTATCATTACTCCTAAATCTCTCTTGCAGTCGGATTTCTCAATAACATCGTTGTTCATCTGGTATCTGGTTTCCCTGTTTACATCTCCTATACTGAGTACTTTACATTTGTCCACTTTGAATTTTATCTGCCATTTTTCAGACCATTCGAAAAATTTGTTTAGATCTTCCTGTAGTTTTGCGGGGTCCTTGTCAGATTTAATTACACGTTCTATTTTAGTGTCATCAACAAATTTACTTATGTTGCTGTCTATGCCGATATCTGTCTTTTATGTATATAATAAATAATAATGGTCCAAGTACTGAGCCTTGGGGAACTCCACTAGTCACGGTGCTCCAATGGGATTTAGTGCCGTTACTGCTCACTCCCTGTTTCCTGTGGTGTAACCACGCCCTAATCCATTTTAGAATATCACCTTTAATGCCTTGAGCCTCTACCTTTCTTATTAGTCTTTCGTGGGGGACTCTGTCAAAGGCTTTGCTAAAGTCGAGATATACCACATCATAATTGTGCCCCTCGTCCACCGATTCTAAAACTGATGAAAAGAATGTTAATGGAATAGTTAGACATGAATGCCTGCTTGTGAAGCCATGATGGGAATCATTGATCAACTTGTGCTTCTCCAGGTGATTTCGAATAGAGTTTGAATGATTGCTTCCAATAATTTGCCTACAATTGATGTTAGATTGATTGGACGGTAGTTAGAGGATAGTGATCTATTTCCCTTCTTGAAAATCGGTATTATATTCACTATCCTCCAGGATTCTGGTACTACACCTGTTTTTAAGGACATGTTAAATAACTTTGCTAAGGGCATACTAATCTCTTCCTTACATTCCTTTAATACTCTAGCAAATATCGTATCGGGACCAGGTGACTTATTAGGCTTTAGTTTGTCTATATGCTTACTAACATCGTTACCAGTCACTACTATCCTGCTTAATTTTTTTTCACTATCTCTGCATAGAGTCGGTGCCTCGGGTATCATGTTTAAATTTCCGGTGGTGAAAACTGTTGCAAAATATTTATTCAGATTATTGCTCATTTCTCCGTCGTTATCAGTTAGCGCGCCGGTATCTGGCTGTATTGGTCCAATCTTTTCTCGTGTTTTAGTTTGATACATTTGATAGAATCCCTTGGGGTTTGACTTCGCCTCCCTTGCTATCCTCAGCTCATTATTCCTCTTTGCTTTTCTTATTTCGGTCTTAACCCTACCGGCCAGTACCTTATAATAATCTAGGAGGTAAACTTCGCCACCATTTACTCTCCCACCTACAGCCTTCCTTTGACCAATAATGTTCTTTAAATAATTTTTTATTCATTTAGGGTCATTGTTGTTTGATCGGAGTTTTTGTATGGTATGTTCTACCTTTATGCATTAAGTAACTCATTATTTAAATTGCCGTGAAACTCGTCAACCTTAGATCTCATTATCAGGTCAGTCTCAACCATCACATCATGTGAGGTCATGAAGTTCACCCCCAAGCGTGATACCCCTTCTCTCAACTGCCTCTTCAAACTATCAAAGTTTGGCCTTCTGAAATCTGGGACTTTGTGGAATTTTACTTACGGCTGCGCTGAAAATCTAACTGGAATCTAATTTCTTTGTGATCGCTGTTTGCAAGTTCGTTCCCTACCTCGACATTACTAATGAGGTTTTCTCTGTTTGACAGAACTAAGTCAAGTATATTATTACCCCGGGTGGGTTCGGTTATATGTTGACTTAGGAAACAGTCCTGGATCGTTTCAAGAAAATCCTCTGATTCTGAGTTACCCGTAAGGTCAGTCCAATCTATTTGGTTAAAGTTAAAGTCGCCTACTATACAGACTTTGCTGTGTATAGAAGCCATGCGGATTTCGTCCCAAATGAGTCTCTCATTAACTCTATCAGGATTGGGAGGTCTATATATTACTCCTGTGATTAATTTTTCCCTACCGTCGATTTATTCTACCCAAATTGTTTCTGTATTCCGCTCAGTTTTTATTTCCTTATTTATTTCACACTTCAAATTATCCCTGACATAGATTGCTACTCCGCCTCCTTTCCTAATCTACCTATCGGTATGGAATAATTTGTAACCTGCAATTTGGTATTCGACAGGTAACTCACGCGAGTCTAATTTTATCCATGTTTTAGTGAATGCTATTATATTAATATTTTTCGGTACATACCAAGGCCCTAATATCATTCATTTTGTTTGTTATACTTCTACTGTTCGCGTAGTAGACATTTAAGTTAGTCGTGTTCTGAGTCCTCTCTTTTTCGTGTTTAGGTTTTAACTCCCGGTCTAATTTGACATCATTCTTAACACTATTTCCCTGTAACCTTTCACTTTGTTTGCCCGCTCCCACTGCAATCTCCTCCACCCCTGTGCTCATATGTTCCCCTAGCAGTTTAAAGACTTCGATATCTTTTGAACTGCCCTCTCGAGAGACCCAGCCAGGGTTGCCACCCCATCCCTAGACAGGTGCACCCCATCCCTAGCATAAAGGTCCCTTCTGCCGTAGAAGTTGTCCCAGTTGTCAATGAATGGGACTGATATTGACTTGCAATATATGTCAAGACGGCCGTTGACACCAGCTGCCCTTGACAACCATTCATTGGCAACTCTCCTTCTAGGCAGGACACCACATGTGATAGGGATCCCTCCCTTAGTCCTAATACGTTCTATAGCTGTCTTGAACTTATTAAGAAGCTCCTCACTCCTACACC
Organism: Homarus americanus; assembly: GCF_018991925.1. Taxonomy (NCBI): domain Eukaryota; kingdom Metazoa; phylum Arthropoda; class Malacostraca; order Decapoda; family Nephropidae; genus Homarus; species Homarus americanus. The sequence continues at coordinate 27,544,071 of NW_024713129.1, read as the reverse complement.
GGCCAATATCATTGCCTCCTGCACTGAGGCAGATAATGGGCTTGTTCCCATTACCAGATAAGATATTGTCCATCCTGTCAACCATATCCCCCTCCCCAGCTCCTGGTAAACACACCCTCATCCTATTTTTATTTTTACCACAAAAAGCTCTGTCCAAGTATCGTACCTGTGAGTCGCCAACAATTAAAGTTTTCTTACCTCCCTTGTCAGTTCTGTCACTGACTATACTATCGTCCAATTCATCTATCAAGGGACTGAAAGAGTTAGTACACTTAGCTGTTGTTGTCGCTGTTGTCGTATCCTTGGTGCGTTTTTTCACCACCAGTTTGGTTATCCCTCTCCTCACAACCTTCCATTCGCCTGAGTTTTCGTCAGACACCAGCTTTCCTCGCCTCGCATCCTCCTTCATCCTCGCCATCTCTGCCTTTAATTTCAAGACTTCCTTGGCCCTCTCTAACTCGGCCCGCAAGAGGGTACCGCCCTGTTCACAAATAGCACTAGCCATATTTGATAATTATCCCCGGGAACTAAGCCGCCGTGACCTTTCCTCTAGTGAGGTCAGAACACATAGAATAAGTGAAATAGAATAATTTAAATAAAACTAGATTACCTACGAGTACAATACAAATATAATAAATAAAAAAAAGCATAATAAGGACAAACATATGATGCATAATGTAAGGATAGATGAAATAACAAACTAAGAATAAATAAAGAAGTAGAATAGAATGAGCAAAATCCATGATTCAAAAATAGTATTAAAACAACATCAATCACATCATTATTAAAGCTGTTAAAAAAATCGTCTTTCCGACAAACTGGGATCTAATACACATACTCTCTCTCTCTCTCTCTCTCTCTCTCTCTCTCTCTCTCTCTCTCTCTCTCTCTCTCTCTCTCCGTTTCTGTTCTTGTTACTATCATTGCTATCGCTTTTGTTTAATATTATTTAAACGATCTCTTACATTATCTCTGATTCACGCTATTTACCTGATACGTCAATATGCCCGTAATTCAAAGATTTTTTTCATTATTATTTTCCATTAGTAAATGATTTACCCAGTAAGCACTTGATCCACACCGAATTGAATATAAATCCTTTGAAACATTTTTATTAATTTATATCCAGTTAAGCGCGAATGTTTTTTATTCCGTTTAAAAATCTGTTTTGTTTGGGCTTTTATCAAACGACGTTCACTTGTTTTCCGTGTCGCCACAAACCTTAACCCTTTGGCTGTGGTATTTTTTGTACATGTATTTTTAACTTTAGTTTTTAGTGAGAAAGTATAGATATTTACAAATTATCAATTATAGTAGATATAATAGTTAAAAGTGTAAGTAGCGGTAAATATACACTAATAGTGAAAATGATATGTATATATGGTTAATATTAACAATAATGATAATAGCATAATTATTAATAAAATAATAATAATAATAATAATAATATAATAATAATATTGAAATAATAATAATAATAATAATAATAATAATAATAATAATAATAATAATAATAATAATAATGATAGTAATAATAAAAAAAATAATAATAATAATAAAATAATAATAATAATGATAGTAATAATAATAATAATAATAATGATAGTAATAATAATAATAATAATAATAATATCATCTCTACCTCCCCATGCCTCCTCTCCTCCTCTTCCTCATACTTTCTCTCCTTCTCCTCTTCAACCAAGACAACAAAGCGTACTTGCTCGAAACAAGGCTGCAAAGTAGTTGGGTTCATACAAAGGAGTGTTAGTTACAAGACTAGTGAAGTTATCCTGAAACTATATCTTGTGAGACCTCACTTGGATTATGCAATTCATTTCTGGTCACCGTACTACAGAATGGATATAGAATTACTAGAAAGCAGTCAGAGGAGGATGGCAAAATTAATTTCGGGCACGAGGAACCTTGAGTATAGAGACAGATTAAAGCGTGTAAATTTGCACTTCCTCAAGAGACAGAGGGAAGTCAGGATTAAACAAAATGATACAACAAAGGTACTTAATCAATCCAACCTATATTTTGCCAAGGCTTTCGACAGTGTACGCCACGAAAGGCTGAAAATCAAACTGGAAGGGTATGGAATTCGGGGAATTGTCCTAGCGTAGATAGAAGACTTTCTACATGACCGCAAGCAGTGTGTGGTGATTAGTGGCACGAAATCATCATCCGTACCTGTCACAAGCGGGGTACCACAGGGCAGTGTATTGGGCCCGCTGTTGTTTGTTTGTTTCATAAATGACATGCCTGACGTTGTACACTCCTCCGTACAAATGTTTGCCGATGACGCCAAGTTATTTCGGGAAATCAAGAACCAAGCGGACTGTGAAGAGCTGCAGAAGGAACTCTGTGGGCTCCAAGAATGGTCGAAGAAATGGCTGCTGAGATTTAATGTCGCGAAGTGTAAGAGGATGCACCTGGGGCGTACCTATGGTAAGGAGGTGTATCATATGTCCCAACGGGATGAAGAAACTGCACTATTTGAGACAATGTGAGAAGGACCTAGGTGTGTATGTTGATAATGAGCTGAAGTTCTCGGGCCATTGCGAGAAGAAGGTAAATCGGGCAAATAAATTATTGGGCCTTATAAGAATGTCGTTCAGATATTTAGACGGTCCGTCCCTCGTAACGATCTTCAAGAGTGAAGTGCTTCCCCATCTGGAGTACTGTCACCCCGTCTGGTCCCCGAGATGTGCTAGGGACTGTCAGTTGGTTGGAAATGTTTAAAGGAGGGCCACCAGACTGGTGCCTGCACTTCGGCACCTCAACTACCCTGAGAGATTGGAGCGCCTGAACTTGCCTAGCTTATACTACAGACGGGCAAGGGGTGACCTAATTGAGGTGTATAAGCATCTCAAGGGGCAATACTCAGTCGAGTGTCCTTACTTGGAGCCTTGGAGCTAGCGGACGCTCGCCCCACAAGGGGTCACAGCTCAAGATTGAAGAGCCGCAAGTCCAGAAAACTGTGAGGGCAAACTTTTTCGGAGTGAGAGTTGTGAACTCTTGGAACAATCTACTAGAAAATGTTGTGACGGCACCGAGCAGTTTCAGGTACATTCAGGAGCCGGTGCATGCCCAGTACTTGTCAACAGTGCGTAACAGAGACGTGACCGATCGCCCAAGCGGCTGACAAGTCGATCATTTGGTGAAGAGGATAAAAGAAAAGGAAAAGAAACAGAGACGTGACCGATCGCCCAAGCGACTGACTAGCCGATCAGTGGTGAAGAGGATAAAAGTAAGAGCGAACTCGTCGCAATGGTATTAAATTAGACAAATTTAGATTTAGGCGCGAGATAGGTAAACACTGGTTTGGAAATAGAGTAGTGGGTGAATGGAATAAGTTACCAAACATCATCATTATTAATTCCAACACGCTGAGTGTCTTCAAATATACAGTAGGACAGAACCAGACAATGTGATGTAGTCGTGGCCAGAATTAGGCTAGGATACAGACACATCTGGCAAGTTAGTAACGCTGTACCCATACCGGAACACTCAGCATGTAAACTTTGTGATAAACCTTTAAAGCATACACTTGAACACTATATTATTGAATGTGACACTGTCAAAGACTTCAGGCCACCTGACTTACTGTATCTTGAACTATGTAATTACTTCATTGAATCAGGTGTGCTTGAGGACATTCTTGCTGTTTATCCCAAATTTGCTAGCCCACACTGATTAGTCTTCAATTAGAATATGACTCCAATGTATGTGATCCACTGACCCATATATGCTGCTGGTGAATGTGATGTATTTCCTTCTTTGTGTACGAACCTCTGTCCTGCGTGGCAGTGAACAGTGGCATTACCCACATGAATCTGACCTATATATAGTGTCAATGAATATGATGCATTCTTTGTGTACGAACCTCTGTCCTGTATGGCAGTGAAAAGTGACATTACCCACATGAATCTGACCGACGTATATGTATGTATGTGTGCGTGTGTGCATGTATATGTACGTGTACATGTATATGTGTATGTATATACGTATATGTATGTATATGTGTGTGTGTGTGTGTTTACATATATGTATATGTACTGTCAATGAATATGATGCAACTCTTTGTGTACGAACCTCTGTCCTGCATGGCAGTGAACAGTGACATTATCCATATGAATCTGACCTCTATACATTTATAGTTGTTAATGAATATGATGTATTTCTTTGTGTGTGAACCTCTGTCCTGCGTGACAGTGAGAAGTGATACCACCCTCAGTGTCAAGACCTGACTGAATTACTCAGAATAGGCAAACTGTACTACAAGCTCTGCCAATAAATTTGTTAAACTAAAAAAAGTAGGTTGGACAGATACTCATATATGAGCGATAGGGGTTGGGTTTACATATACGGGGCTGCCTAGTATGAGCCAATAGGCCCCTGCAGTTTCCTCCATTCTTATGTTCTTATACATTTACTCCTCTCCTCCTCTTCCCACACTTTCTCTCCTTCTCTTCCTCATACCTTCTCGCCTTCTCTTCCCCATACTTTATCTCCTTCACTTCTTCATACGTACTCTCCTTCCCTCCTCCTTTTCTCCATACCTTCTCTCCTTCATACTTCTCTCCTCCTCCCCTCCTCTTCTCCTTACATTCTTTTTTCTCCTTCCCATGTATTGCGTTCATTTTCGTCAGTGACAGCTGAGACCGTTTTCTTTCATACATTCTCTATCTCCATTGCATGGGGGACTCGGAGACAGAGGAATGAGACAAGAAATAGGGACGTAGAGGAGACAAAGAAATGGTATGAGAAGTAAGGCAGAGCAGGAACGCCACAGGAACAAGAGGAGACACAGATAAAAGGTGGATGAGACGTATAATTAAATAATATTTGTATCTTTTTCTGACACTTTAAAAAAGACTTTACTACAGACAGTTTACATACAGTAGACAGAGTGCATAGACAATGTACAGAGACAGTACAGGTATATAAACAGTGTACATAGAAAGTGCAGGTATTTAGTGTACATAGACAGTATAGGTATGCAAACAGTATAAATAGACAGTACAGGTATACAAACAGTGTACATAGACAGTACAGGTAAACAGTGTACTTAGACACTGACAGTAAAGGTATACAGTGTATATAGACAGTTCAGGAATACAAACAGTGTACATAGATCGTACAGGTATACAAACAGTGTACATAGACAGTACTGATACACGGTGTGCATAAGAACAAAAAAATGGAGAAAACTGCAGTGGGCCCATTGGCCCATACTGGGCAGTCCCATTTACACCCAAACCGTATTACTCATATATCCATCCAACCAATGTTTGAAGCTATTCATTGTATTCGAGTCAATAATGATGTTTGGTAACTTGTTCCATTCATCCACTACACTATTTCCAAGCCAATGTTTACCTATTTCGCGCCTAAACCTAAATTTGTCTAATTTAAAACCATTGTTACGAGTTCGCTCCTGGTTGGATAGTTTGAGTACCTTTGTTAGGTCCCCTTTGTTTAGCCCTGACTTCCATTTATACACCTCTATCATATCGCCTCTCACTCCACGTCTCTCGAGGGAGTGCAAATTAAGATGCTTTAACCTGTCTCTGTACTCGAGGTTCCTAATGCCCTGGATTAGTCTCTCCATTCTCCTCTGAATTCTTTCTAGGGATTCTACATCCATTCTGTAATACGGTGACCAAAATTGAACTGCGTAATCCAAGTGAGGTCTCACAAGCCCAAGATAGAGTTTCAGGATGACCTCTCTAGTTTTGTAACTAACACTCCTTTGCATGAACCCAAGTACTTTATTAGCTTTGTTTCAAGCAAATACACATTGTTTACTTGGCTTAAGAGTCCTACTTATCATTTCTCCTAAATCTTTTTCACATTCGGATTTCTCTATAACATCGTTGTTCATCTGATATCTGGTTTCTCTGTTTACATCTCCTAGAACTAAGTACTTTACATATATCCACACTGAATTTCATATGCCATTTTCAGACCATCGGCAAATTTATTTATGTTGCTGTCTACGCCGATATCTATGTCGTTTATGTATATGATAAATAATAATGGTCCAAGTACTGAGCCGTGGGGTACTCCACTTGTAACGTTACTCCAATCGAATTTAGTGTCGTTAAGGCTCACTCGCTGTTTTCTGTCCTGTAACCACGCCCTAATCCATTTTAAAATATCTCCTCCAATGCCATGGGCCTCCACTTTTCTTATTAGTCTTTCATGGGGGACTCTTTCGAAGGCTTTGCTAAAGTCAAAATATACCACATCATAGTCGTGCCCCTCGTCCACTGATTCGAAAACAGCTGAAAAGAATGTTAATAGATGAGTTAAATATGAATGCCCGCTTGTGAAGCCATGCTGGGAATCATTGATCAACTTGTGCTTCTCCGGGTGATTTCGAATAGTTTGAAATTATTGCTTCCAGTAATTCGCCTGCAATTGATTTTAAGCTGATTGGACGGTAGTTAGAGGATAGTGATCTATCTCCCTTCTTGATAATCGGTATTACATTCTCTATCGTCCAGAATTCTAAGCTCTTCCTTACATTCCTTTAATACTCTGACAAATATCTCATCAGGGCCTGGCGACTTGTCTATTTGCTTGCTATAGTCGTTACCAGTCACTACAATCTCGCTTAATCTATTTCTTCACTAACTCTGTATATAGTGAGTCAGTGCCTCGTGTATCATGTTCAAATTTTCGGCGGTGAAAACTGTTGAAAAAATATATATTCAGATTATTGCTCATTTCTCTTTCGTTATCAGTTAGCTTGCCCGTATCTGACTGTATTGGTCCAATCTTTTCTCGTGTTTTAGTTTGATACATTTGAAAGAATCCCTTGGGGTTTGACTTCGCCTCCCTTGCTACCTTCAGTTCATTATTCCTCTTTGCTTTTCTTATCTCGGTCTTAACCCTACTGGCCAATATCTTATAATAATCTCGGAGGTAAACTTTATAAGGGCGGGGAACACGCTGCCACCATTATAAGGGAGGGGATTTTCTTCTTCTCCCTTATATTCCTATTTCATACTTCTTTCTTTGTCTTATTCCTTCAATTGTTCTGTCTAATTATTTCATTCATGGTCACTTCATAACCTCAGTCCTTCGTAGCATGGCGAGGGGAGGGCACATGGTTACTGTAAATCTGTAATCAAGCCATTGGACAAAAATGTAGGTGAATACTGGGAGAAAATGATACCCCTAATATACTCTAAGAACTGGTTTATTAATATGAAATCAAATTAGGTAAAAGATGTCATTAACATACAACTACAAGGTTCAACTCCTTTTCCTTACTTATCTGCAATCCCAAGTGGATACTCTTACTTCTTGCAACACTTCTTACCTCACGTGAGGTCATGTAATCCATCCCCAAACGTGATAACCCTTCTCTCAGCTGCCTTTTCAACCTATCAAAGTTTGCCCTTCTGAATTCTAGGACTTTAATGAAATTTTCCTTGCGTCTCCTATTAAATTCTAAATTAAATCTCATTTCTTTGTGATTGCTGTTGGCAAGTTCGTTTCCTACCTCGACATTACTAATGAGGTTTTTTTCCGTTTGACAGAACTAAATCGAGTATATTAATACCCCAGGTGGGTTCAGTTATATGTTGACTTTGGAAACAGTCCTGAACTGTTTCAAGAAAATCCTCTAATTCTGAGTTACCTGTAAGGTCGATCCAATCTATTTGGCTAAAGTTAAAGTTGCCTACTATACAGACTTTGCTCTGTCTGGAAGCCCTGCTCGTTTCATCCCAAATAAGTCGTTTATTAATTCTATGAAGATTAGGAGGAATATATATTACTCCGGTGATTAATTTTTCTCGACCATCCATTAATTCTACACAAATTGTTTCTGTATTCAGTTCAGTTTTTATTTCCTTATTTATTTCACACTTCAGATTATCCCTGACATAGATTGCTACTCCGCCTTCTTTCCTAATCTGCCTATTGGTATGGAATAATTTGTAACCTGCAATTTGGTATTCGGCAGGTAACTCTCCTGCGTCTAAGTTTAACCATGTTTCGGTGAATGCTATTATATCGATTTTTTGGTACATACCAGAGCCCTGATTTCATCCTTCTTGTCTCTCATACTCCTACTGTTTGCGTAATAGACATTCAAGTTAATCGTGTTCTGCGTCCTCTGTTTGACGCATTTGCATTTTAACTCCTTTTCTAATTTAGTTTTGTCATTATTCCTCGCACTATTTTCTTGTAACCTTTCACTTTGTTTACCCGCTCCCACTGCAGTCTCCTCCACCTCCGTGCCCATATAAGTTCCCTTTTAAGTTTTGTCATTATTCCTCGCACTATTTCCTTAAACTTTTCAATTTTGTTTCATTCCGCTCCCACTGCAGTCTCTCCACCTCTGTGCCTATATGTGCCCTGCCCCCACACGCCTGTACTCACGCATTTGTGACTGGTTACCCTTTATGTATAGAACTAAACAACACGTAATTGAAATACTGTGTAACATTCAGTGCTATCCGACAACGGGGGTTAATTATTGACCCGTTGTAAATCCCCACCCTGTAATCCTTGTTACCGCCGCTCACAGATGAGTGTGGGCTGCACATCAAAGCAGCCGCCAAGTGCAAATTAAAAAATCAACCCCTAGCAGTTTAAAGACCTGAAATTTTTGAACTGCCCTTTGAGAGAGCTTGCCAGGTTGCCACCCCACCCCCTTTTACAGATGCAATTCCAACCCTGGCCCAAAAAGTCCTCTGCCGCAAAATTTTTCCTTATTGTCAATAAATGGGACTGATATTGACTTGGTAATATCTGTCGGCGGCTGACACCAAGTGTCCTTGACTACTATTCATTGCCAGCCTCCTTCTAGGCAGGACACCACATGATAGGGATCCCTCCCTTCAACCCCATCACGTTCCATAGCTGTCTTGAACTTATACCAAGAAGCTCCTCACCCTAAGCACCGGCCAAGGAACATGCCTCCCTAACTAAGGCAGATAATGGTTTGTTCCCATTATCAGACAAGATACGTCCATCCTGGCAACTATATCCCACCCCAGCTCCTGGGTAAACACACCTCATCCGCTTTTATTTCTACCACAAAAAGCTCTTCTTCCAGGTTAACTGTACCTGGGGAATCGCCAACACACCAAAGTTTTCTCCTACCTTCCCTCTCAGTCCTGTCCCTGACTATAAAGTCCAATCTGCCCATCAAAGGAAAGGACTAAAAAATTTTTACTTAGCTGTTGTCGTTTCCTTGGTGTCTTTTCTCACTACCATTTTGGTCGTTCTTGTCCTCCAACCTTCCATTCGCCTGAGTTTTCGTCAGACACGAGTTTCCTTGTGTCGTATCTTCTTCCTTCATCCTCGCTATCACTTCCTTTTATTTCAAATTTCTTCTTTGACCTTCTCTAACTCGGCCCTCAGAAGGGCACAGCCCTGTTCATAAGTAGCACTAGTCATTACCTACAATTTATTCCCGGGAGCTAAGTCTGCCGTGACCTTTCATCCTGCGAGATCAGGACACAATCTTGTTACAAGAGTTTGCTTTAGCTTTGCTCTTTCTTTTTGCACATGCTTTTGCAATTCCTTCCAAAGTCTTCTGAGAAACTATTGTGTACCCAGAAGAAATCTTCATGTAACAAATTATCATAACAAACAAGGAACTGATAAATATGATGGTAGGTGATATGAAACCAGGTAGGATTATACCGGAGATAGAAGTTTAAGCTTATCAGAAACAATTTGAAGATTACTGAAATTTTATATCTAGGGAAAATGGTATGGGAACCAGTTCAGAAGTAATGTTTGTGCAAATAAGAACATAAGAACATAAGAATGGAGGAAACTGCAGCGGGCCTATTGGCCCATACTGGGCAGTCCGTTTACACCCCAACCCCTATTACCAAGGTGCGAGCATCCACCCTATGTTTGAAGTAACCAGCGTATTCGAGTTAATGATGATATTTGCAATTTGTTCCATTCATCCACCACTTCCTGTTTCCAAACCAGTAAGGCCACTCATTTAACGCCTAAATCTAAATTTGTCTAATTTGAAACCATTGTTACGAGTTCGCCCTTGGGTTGGATAATTTTGAGCAATTTTGTAATGTCCCTTTATTTAGCCCTGCCTTCCACTTATACACCCCATCAGGTCGCCCTCGCCTCTACATCTCTCAAGGGAGTGCAAATTAAGATGCTTTTAACCTGTCTCTATACTCAAGGTTCCGAATGCCCGGGATTAGTCTTTGTCATTCTCTGAATTCTTTCCAAGGATTCTATATCCATTCTGTAATATCGGTGACCAGAACTGAATCATGTAATCCAGGTGGTCTCACAAGAGCAAGATACAGTTTTGTGATGACTCGCTAGTCTTGTAACTAACACCTTTGTATGAACCCCAGTACTTTGTTAGCCTTTGTTACGAGCAAAAACATATTGTTTACTTGGCTTAAGGTCTTACTATCATTACTCCCAACCTCTGCAGTCGGATTTCTGTACATCGTTGTTCATCTGGTATCTGCTCTGTTTACATCTCCCATACTGAGTACTTTACATTTGTCAACGTTGACCATCTGCCATTTTTCTTGGTAGACCATTCGAAAATTTTGTTTAGATCTTCTGTTTGCCGAACCGCCAGATTTTATGGATAACACGCCCTATTTTTAGTGTCATCAGCAAATTTACTTATGTTGCTGTCTATGCCGATAATTCATGTCGTTTATGCATATAATAAATAATAATGGTCCAAGTACTGGAGCCTTGGGGAACTCCACTTGTGACTCTTGCTCCAATGGGACTTAGTGCCGCATTGCTCACTGCTGTTTCGTCCTGTAACCACGTCTCATCCATTTAAGGATGCTACCTTGATGTCATGAGCTTCTTTACCTTTCTAATAGTCTATCGGGGACTCTGTCGAACGCTTTGCTAAAGTCGAGGAGATATACCACATCATAATTGTGCCCCTCGTCCACCGATTCGAAAACTGATGAAAAGAATGTTAATAGATTAGTTAGGCAAGAACGTCCCTTTAGCTGTAATTTACCTACTATTGATGTTAGACTGACAAGGAAGTTAGAGGATAGTGATCATCCCTTCTGAAAATTCCATATTATATCATATCCTCCAGATTCTGGTAATACACCTGTTTTGGCGACACAGCAACCAACTTCTATAAGTGCATACTGAGCCTTCCTTACATTCCTTTAATACTCTAAGTAAATACTCATCGGGACCAGGTGACTATTAGCTTTAGTTTGTTTATTTATGGCCAACATTGCCATTGTTAGTCACTTCATTATCTCTACTTTAATTTCCTGGTTTTCTTCTAATTTCATCTCTGAATAGAGTCGGTTCTCGTATCATGTTTAAATTTTTCAGTAGAAATCACAGTGTCATTCAAATAATTGCTCATTTCCACAAGTATCAGTGAGCTCGCATTCGACAGTATTGGTCCAATCTTTTCGTGTTTTAGCTTTGGATACATTTGGTAGAATCCGGGGTTTGTCTTCCTTGCTATCCTTACTTTACTATCCTCTTTGCTTTCCTTATCTCGGTTTTTTAACCCTAATGCTAATACCCTCTATAATATCCCGAGGTGAATTTCGCCATTTATTTATCTCTTCACCTACAGCCTTCCTAGCCACGATGTTCTTAAGCAATTATTTATCCACGTAGGGTCATTGTTGTTTGATCTGGAGTTTTTGTATGGTATGTCTGCCTTGCATTGGCAACTCACTATTTAAATTGTCGTGAACTCGCAATTTCAGATCTCAAGTATCAGGTCGGTGTCATCAGGTTCACGCCAAGCGACACCCCCTCTCAGCTGCCTCTTTAACTGTCAAAGCTATTCTTCGAAATCTGTAACGGTGGAATTCTCTCACGGCTGCCCTGAAAATCTAATCAAATCGAATTTCTTGTGATCGCTGTTTGCAAGCCTGTTCCCTACCTCGAGACATATAATGAGGTTTTCTCTGTTTGATGAACTAGATCCAGTATACATACTCCCTTGTGGTTCAAGAGTATGTTGATTTAGGGAAACAGTCCTGGATCGTTCTCTAGAAAATCCTCTGATTCTGAGTTACCCGTAAGGTCAGTCCAATCTATTTGGCCAAGGTTAAAGCCGCCACTATACAGACTTTGTTGTGGTGTGGAAGCCCATGATTTCATCCCAGATAAGTCCTCATTGACGCTTATCAAGATTGGGGGTCTATATTACTCCTGTGATTAATTTTTCCTGACCGTCGCTTAATTCTATCCAAATTTGTTTCTATTCCTCCTGCTTTTTATTTCATTATTTACATTTGTCATCCCTAACATAGATTGCTACTCCGCCTCCTTTCTGGTCTGCTCATCGGCATGGGTTGTTTAAATCTGCAATTTGGTATTCGATCAGTAATTCACGCCCAGGTTGATCCATACCAGTGAATGCAATTATATCGATTTCTTTCTTGGTACATACCAAGGCCCCATTATCATCCATTTTGTTTCATACTTCTACTGTTCGGGCGAGTATGGCTACTTGCTAGTCGTGTTCTGAGTCCTCCCTTACCAAGGTTTAGTTTAGACTCATCTAATTTAGTTTTGTCATCATTCTAACACTATTTCCCTGTAATCTTTCACCCTTTGCTTCTAATTCGCCCACTGCAGTCTCCTCCACCCCCAAAGCCCATATGTTCTCTTAGCAAGCCAAAGATTCTCTGATATTCTTGAACTGCTCCCTCTAGATTCCCCAGCCAGGGTTGTTACTCCATCCCTAGACAGTAAAGTAATCATCCCTAGCATAAAGGCTCCTTCTGCCATAGAAGGTCCCAGTTGTCAATGAATGGGACTGATATTACCCTGCAACATCTGTCAAGACTTCTAATGTTGGCCACCCAACTGCCCTGACAACCATTCACTGCCAACTCTCCTTTCAGCAGGACACCGCGACATGACAGGGATCCCTCTCCCTTAGTCCTAATACGATCTATGGCTGCTTGAACTTATCAAGAAGTTCTTCGCTTCCTACACTGCCAATATCATTGCCTCCTGCACTGAGGCAGATACGGGTTTGTTCCCCATTACCAGACAAGATATTGTCCATCCCACAATTATATCTCCCACCCCAGCTCCTGGCAAACACACCTCATCCTATTTTTGCTCTACCACAAAGGCCCTGTCCATGTACCTTACCTGTGAGTCACCACCAATTAAAGTTTTTTCACCTTTCCTTGTCATCCCTGTCCCTGACTGTACTAACGTCCAATTCAATTCCATCACGGGACTGAACGGGTTGATACATTTAGCTGTTGTTGTCGCCGTTGTTGTCGTATCCTTCGTGGTGCTTTCTTACCACCAGCCGGTCTTCCCACTATCACAATTTTCTCACCGCTTTTGATTTTCGTCAGACACCGGCTTTCTTTACTCGTCCAGCCTCTCCCTTTAACTTCGCCAGCTCTTTCCTTACCTAGGTTCTAACGTGGCCCTCTCAATTTCTAACTTGGCCTCGCTAATTCTTCAGTGGACCACCAAGGACTGAAAAGGATTGTTACACTTAGCTGTTGTTGTCGTCCTTGTTGTCGTATCCTTCGTGTGCTTCTTTACCACCAGCTTGGTCTTCCCACTAGTCACAATTTTCCACTCGCTTGATTTTTCGTCAGACACTGGCTTTACTCGTCCAGCCTCTCCTTTTAACTTCGCCAGCTCTTTCCTTAATTTCAGGTTCTCCAACGTGGCCCTCTCAATTTCTAACTTGGCCTTCGCCAATTCTTCAGTGGACCACTCCAGTTTGGTCAACATGCAAGATGATGGCGAGTAGGCAAGGTTGGAATTGCATTACTGCTAATTTCACAATAGTCTGGTGCTATATGATAACCTTCTACTACTAAATGTTTGCCTACATCCTGACATATAAGTATCACACTGGTTTGATTTGGGAAAAAAAATATTGGACATTATTGACATGTGCGTAAAACACTAACCTATGTGGTATTGGAGTGCATACACATTGTTGTAGAGCTGTAGAGGCATTAGTTTGTATTATAGCTAGTTCACATGTAGCCTCTGCAGCCCGTGTGAAAGCGAAAGCATACGTAGGTCAAACATGTAAGTGTAAATATGTTGACTTACAATGATTTAAGACTTCATGCTTAGTCACAGCAACTAATGAAAAATCTTTTGATACTACTAACAGCAACTAATGAAAAATCTTTTGATACTACTATTAGTTCAGTTTGTTTGTTCAGAACTAATAGTCCCTCATTCGCTTTCAATGGAAATGGTTCTAAATGGCATGCATCAAAAAAAAAATGTGATTTTACTGGAATGTGTATTAGTATTTCCTTGTGTGTTAAGGTTGCCTCTAATAAGGGGTAATAATATTTCACTTCATGCTCCTGAAAGATAGAAGTTAGATGATATTTAGTTTGAGCTATATGTAAAGCGGCAATTAGTTAACCAACTAGCACCAACTGTGCATCAACACGACCTAACCCTGCATTCACTAGATCAGCTTTGAGCCTATTGTTGTTTTCTATGAAAGCTTATACCGAGGCCTCAGCTGCATGCATATATTCTGTGAAGCAGAGTAACCATTCCAGTGTAGATTCTGACCGTGGGAATCCCTGGACAACGCGTGTTAGTTTTTTTTACGGGGATTAACCCACCCGGACACAGGTCACTGACCCACATCGAGGCCTGGGGGGGGGGAAAAAATGTAATAATAATAATAATAATAATAATAATAATAATAATAATAATAATAATAATAATAATAATAATAATAATAATAATAATAATAATAAATAATTGTAATAATAATTCATAATAAATAAAATTTATGATAAAACAAACAAAAATAAAATAATAAAATAATAATGATAATAATACAGTAACTGTAATAATAATAATAAATTAATAATAAAGAACTATAAACACAAAAATGAAAAAAGATCAAAAGTGAGAAACGATATATGTATGTTGTGTTGTCAATGGTAAGAGAAACAATTGAGACCCTGCAATTGTGTGTAAATGAAGCAGAAAGTCAGATCAGCAACCTTGGGACTTGGTCACAATTTTCGTGATGCCATATGGCAGCAGGGTCTACCATTAAACAACACATTAGTTTCGTCAACAATAGCATTCATATGAGAGGTCAGAGTTTGGACTGCCCTGTAGGGCTGTTCAATGGCCCTATTTTGTTTCTTAGCCGCTTCCGAAATTGCATTCATTTTATTCCCACATCTTCGGCGGTTGCCGTACCAAACAAGGTGTTACTTATTAACCCTACAAAGTTTAACAGACCACGTTTTTCACGCCGCTGAGAATGTACATTCTTCCCGGTGTCTTCAGGGGATCTAGGGAGCTTTCCCTCGAAGTGATTTACTTGCTTGAGTAGACTATTCATACGGTCTCTCTGAAGAAAGATGGTCTGACGGAGTGTTGTAGAGATTGGAGATTGTTGTTCGAGATCTTGCAGAGTTTGCATAGCTGTTTCAATGTGGACAGCTATTGACCTCAGATGCACTGGCATGCGCATTAAGCCATGGAGCTCGTACTTGACAGTTACAACGTTTTGTACTACCAGTACTTTGCTTAGTGGCGCAACTAAAGCTCCGGGTTTGACGACGTCTGCTGGGGATGCGGCTGTTGGCACCGCGTTCCAGACCAATAGTAGTAGTGATATCTAAGCCATGTCTGAAAGAGGCAAGGATAATTAACGATTTTTGTTTGCTGATCGAAGTTTTTGACGATATGTATTGTCTATCGTTATATTTTGTTGAGAAACTGTTGTAGTAGAAGTAGGATGTACTTGACTGACATTAGGGATCCCTACTATGTATCTGCCGACTTTTTTCATTCTGTCTACATGTATTACTGTATATATATAACATTTGATGTTGGCTCAACTACTTGGAATTTGTTTCCATGTTCCTTCGCTCTAATCACATACGGACCTGTGAATTTAGGCGAGAGTTTAGTTGTGCGTTCCGGCGCTTTTATCATTACCTTGTCTCTTATTTCTAGAGTTATAGGCTTGATTTTTTTTATGTTGTTTGCAGATCATTTCAGCACGTGAGGCTGCTAAGTGTTTTCGCACTTTTCCATGCTTGTGAAAATATTGATTTGCTTCTTGGCATTGTCATCCATGTTGTACACAGGTTGTGGGGTTCCTGCTAGTAGATCATATGGCAAGCATTTATCGGTACCGTAAATTATGTAGTATGGCGATTTGCCTGTAAAGCTATTTATGGATCCATTGATGGACGCTGCAATCTGTGGAAGCCAGTCCTCCCACGAACTATGCATTGGAATCACCACATGTCGGAGAATCTCAAGAATTTTTCTATTTGTACTCTCGACCAACCCATTTGAGGGTGGATGGTAGGCGGTTGTGAAGGTTTGTGTGATGTCATGTTCTTGACATATTGCAGCTAAGAGTTGATTCATAAATTCTGTCCCGTTATCTGAGAGTATCACTCAAGGTGTATAAAAGGACAGATTAGATGAGTGACTAATGCATGAGCCACTGATTCGGCCGAATTGGTCTGCAATGGTGCCAGTACCACAAATCTAGAGAAATGGTCAACGCAGACAAATATGTAACTAGAGCTTTGATGGCTTTTTGGTAGTTGCAATAATTCGATCGCAACTGTATCCCATGGACGTTCCGGCGTCGGGTATTCTAAAATTGGAGCGGGATACATCGTCGTTCCCTTGTGTTTTGCACAAGATAAACATTTAGCAATGTGCTGCTCCATGTCGGTCTTCATAGTTTTTCAATAATATTTTTGCCTAATTTCTGTTAGACATCTCTCTCGCCCTGCATGCCCAGGGTGCATCATTCCCTTCGACTTGCCTGTCACCTGAACATCCTTAACCAAGACGTTTATACTTACTATAATAAGATCATCCAGATGGGCATAGACTGTGTTACCTATCATTCCAGCAAACAAAGTGTTTATCATTCTTTGGAATGTTAGCAGCACATTTCTTAGGCCAAATGGCATTCTTAAGAATTCGAAATGTCTCATAGGCGTACTGAACGCAGTTATCTCGCGGGAATCCTCATGTAAGGGAATTTGCCAGTACCCGCTAAGTAAATCTAAGTAACTGAAGACTGCGTTGCCTTTTCCTCGTGACTGTAGTAAGTCAGTTAGGAGAGGCATTGGGAACCTGTCTGGTACAGTTACCTGGTTGACTCGTCGAAAATCTATGACTGGTCTCCATCCTTCATCTTTCTTGGGAACTAAGAATAAAGGTGAGTTCCATGGTGATGAGGAAGGATGGATTACCTTTTGGTCCACCATGTCTTGTACGATCTGTTGGACTTCCGCCCTTCTGCTGTGGGGTAGTCTATATACTGGGATGTAGATTGGGTTAGTGTCCGGCTTGAGTGGAATATGATGGTTTGTCAACTTTGTTTTACCTAGGGGTTCTCCAGGTAATGCTATGATTTCCTTGAACTCGGCTAGTAATTCTAAAAGATCACTTTTGCCTTGGGGATGATCGACTACTTTCACGTGAGGCGCTATTAACGCTACTTTATCTACAATATGTGATTTTTCGTTCGATTTCCCCTATTCGTAATTCTATTGGCTCTTCGGCAACCGCTTTGTCGTAAACAAGGAAATTACCTAAACAACATCCCTTTCTTAAGGTTATGGGTCCCCCAGTTATATTGAGAACGAGGACATCTGTGAGACTACCGAATCTAACAGTGCTTAAGGTAGACTCAAGTGACAAACCTTTCACTCGTGAACTTTCACTCAGACACACAACATTTGTTCCTTCACTCACATATGGCAAACGTACTGTGACTCTAGTTAGTTCCTGGCTATGTAACCGTTGTACACCATTTAACACAGCTACTAGTTGGAGTTTTAGAGAGTGACTTCATAACTAATTGCTGCCGTGCTAAAGACTCCCCGCACAGGTCGAGGCAGTCATTACACGAACACCTGAAGTAAGCAATGGATGTGAAGTTTGCATTGCATGATATGTTTTACAATTATGCGTGATTGTTTGATCTCGTGGCTGAACGTTAATGTTGTTCTGCCTTAGGGTGGTCAGACCAAGTAACCCGTCCGCTGGCAAAGAAAATGCCTTGACTTTATAGAAATCCGCCAGAAACGCTTTACTGGACCTAGAAAAACGGATTGTTAGTGTTATTACCCCCGCTATGTCTAATTGGATACCTGACACACCGGACAGAGGAATGTCTGAAGGTTTTATTGTCCACTTATTTGGAGGATATCGCCGCTGGAGTTCATTGAACGACTTTAATGAGATAACATTGGCACAGAACCCCATATCTACCTGTATATCTAGGGTTAACTGATTGTTACCTATCCTCGCTGGTACAGTCAACAGTTCCACTTTGTTTAACGCGGTGACTAATGAGCCGGTGATAGAAGCGTTGTTTTCTTGAACCGTTAACGCTATCCTAGATCATGTTGCTGGACGCGCTCCTCTTCTCCCGAACGCAGTGTACTTGTTTTACGTCGATTTTCAATGTCTTGGCTCATACGCTGTATATTTCTAAAATCTTCCGTGTTGTGGTATGGAGACCGATGTTCTATACACCATTTATTCGGAGTGCCTTTCGTGTTTGGAGACTTTTTATTTCCTGTGTAATGTCCCTTTGGAGTTTTGGTTTAGCAGGACTATCTGAAATTTTAAAGTCCTGCGGGGATCCTTTTCTTCGATCTTGCCTCTGACTGGTTGGGTAGTTATCTGCTTGTCCTGCAAAAAAACATTTTTTCTGTGGTATGTCCCTTACTTTTGCAAACTTTGCAAAAAGGTATCTTTTTGTGATTGGTTCCTGTGACAGACTGTGGTTGTTCCTTGAAGCTGGTGATTGGTGCCACTGAGAGAGCCCTGGGAGTATCTTCCCTGGGTTCCGCAATTTCCTCTACGTATTCTACAAGTTTAGTCCCTTTTTTTTTTAAATTCTTTCTTTCGGACTTTTTTGGTTAAGGGTTCATTTGATGACAAGATAAACTGAAGGGATTCAATAATCCTGTAGAAATTTTCTTTCGACAAGTTGTCATTGTTATCGAACCAATCTGAGGAGTCCATGTAAGATTTGAGGTCTATCTTAGTGAGTATCTCACAAATGTGGGCGTCTTGTTCGTCATGTGCGAGCAGAGTGTCACCTGTCCGCTCTGTCATCTTAAAAATCCAAGTAAGCGGACCTCCTTTGGAGTCTGACCCAAAAGAAGAAATTAATTGTTTCCTAAACGTTTGATAATCATCCGTTTCTTCATCAGTGGCTGAAGCATATATACTTTTAGCAGACCGATTACCGGTTTTGGTGAGGCTTCGGACGTATGAAATATTATCTACGTTATTAGTGATCTTGTTATTTCTCATTACATCGCATTTACGCAAAATTACTAAACTATTATAATCTGGATCCTCGGCAGTAAACTCTTGTACCTTAATGTTATTTGGAAGTTCCATTACTGTTTGACAGACTGATGCAGTCTATGGGTTAGTAGAACCACCTGTTGCCATTTTTGTTGTGTTAGTTAAAACACTAGCGTTAGTAACAGGTGAAGGCAATGGGTAAATGTTACCTGACCTTAATTGTCTACTGTGTAAATCCTCAAACTGAGAATCTATGAAATTTTCACAGCTAACTAAAGAGTCGGTAGGTGATCTACCTGAGTGGAGAGTCCGTATAGCTTCGTGATGGCTA
This sequence comes from Homarus americanus, assembly GCF_018991925.1. Classification (NCBI taxonomy): domain Eukaryota; kingdom Metazoa; phylum Arthropoda; class Malacostraca; order Decapoda; family Nephropidae; genus Homarus; species Homarus americanus. The sequence continues at coordinate 27,524,429 of NW_024713129.1, read as the reverse complement.
TGACGTCAGGAGTCTATGACGTCCTTCTCAGGGAGGGATGACGTCACGTCCTATGGCGATCAACCTGGGGGGCTGACCTTCTTGCTGCGATCAGCTGGGGGCTTACCTGGGTCTTGGTGCGATCAGCCTGGGGGCTCACCTGGGGCTGTCCTCTGTTGCACACCGATGAGTCTTGATTATTTAAGCAAGAGATTGTTTGATTGTCTGGAACCACTTTGATAACCTTCCTAAACACCGGCGATGTAGTGTTAGCTGGTAGTAATCTCAGTCCACACTCGGGTAGGCTCCGCTGCTCTCGGGCCCGGTTGGGGTAACCTTCAGTAGGGTGTGTCACTGTGGGTTTGGCTGCTCAGTAGGCAATATTTAATAATGTTTTTGTTACCACTGTGTCTCTGTATATACGTTCTGCAAGTGTAGTAGCCACTGTCCACTTAATTGTCTTGTAGTTGCTTATTTGTTTATGATTCACTTAATGTGTCACTTAAGTCACTGGAATCACTTGTTTCGTTTATTTCTGAGTGTCGGACCGATTCTCCAATCCGTCTCACCACTTGCCACCAGTGTGTTGGTCCTTTATATATATATATATATATATATATATATATATATATATATATATATATATATATATATATATATATATATATATATATATATATATATATATATATATCTATATATATATATATATATATATATATATATATATATATAGTTTCACACGTTTAGTTCAGTTGAGAGTATATTGTACCTTCTCTGCTTAGGGAAGTGTCTTAGTGCACTTATATAGGAAAACACCTAAGTGGGGATGTTCACTGGGTAACAAGTGATAGAGCCTGATCTCTCTCCTGTCTCTATATCAAGAGAGAGATGAGGAGCAGACCAGGTCTCTTATGATTTGGTTGACCTCGTCTGCCCTCTAGAGTGTGAGAAAGGAAACACGTCAGATATAATGTTTACATGAGTTGACCTCGCCCAGACCTCGCTCACTCCCCGAAGGAACTACAACCTCAGCCATTCATAATGTCAACAGCTGAGACACAGTTGAATAACTTGGTGAATAATTTGGTATTATACATTTGGGTGAATATTTCTAAAATGCAAATGGTGCTGTTACAGTAGTAGAATAAATCGAGTGAAGTTTACCTCCGAGATTATTATAAGGTATTGGCCAGTAGGGTTAAGACCAAGACAAGAAAAGCCAAGAGGCGAAGTCAAACCCCAAGGGATTCTTCTAAATATATTAAACTAAAGCGCGAGACAAGATTGGAGCAATAGAGTCAGATACCGGCGAGCTAACGGATAGCTTTCCAAAAATGAACAATAATCTGAACAGATAGTGTTCATAAGAACATAAGAATGGAGGAAACTGTATCGGACCTCTTAGCCAATACTGGGCCAGTCCCCCTTTACACTCAACCCCTATCGCTCATAAGAACGTAAGAAAATAAGGAGTCTGCAATAAGCCGGTTGGCCTGTGCGTGTGCATGGCAGCTCCTGTCGAGAGTTACTACCACTCTCTATCATCCATTAACCTATCTAGCCTCCTTTTAAAACTTTCCAGCGTTCTAGCACTTACTACAAAGTTCCTAAGCTTGTTTCACTCGTCCACCACCCTATTTATGAACCAGTTCCTTCCTATCTCCCTCCTAAACCTAAACGTATCCAACTTAAATCCGTTGCTACGAATCCTATCCTGCACGGTCAATATAAGAACTTTATCTATATCGCCTTTATTGATTCCTTTCACCCACTTAAATACTTCTATCATACCTCCCCGCACTCTTCGTCTTTCTAGGGAATGCAAGTTTAGTTTCTTTTAATCTATCTTGATATGGAAGGTTTCTAAATCCCGGAGTAATTTTCGTCATTCTTCGCTGCACCTACTCCAGTGAATTGATATCCATTCTATAATAAGGGCACCAGAACTGAGCAGCATAATCGAGATGCGGCCTGACTAGCTCAAGATATAGTTGCAATATGACCTCTGCACTCTTATTACTTACACATATTTCGAACATTAACTCACTGCCTTCTAGGCCGCAGGTTCGGGGTTACAAGTAGCCCTAAGTCTCTTTCACAAACCGACTTTACTAGGTTGATGCTGTATACATTGACAGTATTTCTTTTTCCAATATTAAGTACGCTGCACTTGCTGGTGTTGCATTTCATTTGCCATTTTTCTGACCACTCCTGTCGTTTATTTAAATCCTCCTGTAATGGATTTGCATCTTACCCTGAATTAATCAGCCACCCCCTATTTTGGTGTCATTTGCAAACATGCTTATGTCACTGCTGATCCCAGTATCTAGATCGTTTTGTAGATTATGAACAAGAGTAGGCCCAGTACTGACCCCTGGAGAACCCCACTGGTTACAAAGCCCCATTCAGATTTAACACCATCTACGCTGACTGACCCTCTGTGTTCTTTCGGTGAGCCAATTTAAAATTTTCCCCTCGATACCATGAACCTTATCTTTTCTCAGAAGCATCTGATGCGGTACTCTGTCAGACTCTTTGGTAAACTCTAAGTAAATAACATCGTAATTTTCTCATTATGTACTACCTCGAAGATGTTCCTGAAAAACACCAGCAGATTTGCTAGACAAGATTTTCCCGTTGTAAACCCATGTTGAGAGTCGTAGATTAATTTGCTTTTCTCTAAATGCGATCGAATGCTATTTGCTATAATTGATTCAAGAAATTTCCCCACTACTGACGTCAAACTAATAGGCCGGCAATTTGACGCTGATGCTCTGTCTCCCTTTTTGAATTTGGGTACTACATTTGCCTTTTTCCTCAAATCTGGCACAACTCCCGTGTCTAATGAGGGAAAATTTCATCCAGGCCAAGGTATATTTTCTTCTCTAATATTTCTATCTTCTTAAGAACATCCTCTTTTCTGATAGTGATAGTCTTTATATATCCATCCAACCTAGGTTTGACGCTACCCAGCGTATTCGAGTTAATGATGATGTATGGTAACTTGTTCCACTCATCCACCACTGTATTTCCAAACCAATGTTTACCTATCTCGCGCCTAAATCTAAATTTGTCTAATCTAAAACCATTGTTACGAGTTCGCTCCTGGTTGGATAGTTTGAGTACTTTTGTAATGTCACTTTTGTTTAGCCTTGTTTTCCATTTATACACCTCGATCATATCGCCCCTCATTCTACGTCTCTCGAGGGAGTGCAAATTAAGATGCTCTATAACCTGTCTCTGTAGTTAAGGTTCCTAATGCCCAGGATTCGTCTTGTCATTCTCCGAATTCTTTCTAGGGACTCTACATCCATTCTGTTGTACGGTGACCAGAATTGAACTGCGAAATCCAAGTGAGGTTTCGCAAGCTCAAAATATAGATTTAGGTCCTAGAAACTATACAGAGGAGGATGAAAAGACTAATCCCGGGCATTTAGGAACCTTTAGTATAGAAACAGATTAAAGCATCTGAATTTGCACTTCCTCGAGAAACGTATAGTGAGGGGAGATATGATAGAGGTGTAAAAATCGAAATCAGGGTTAAACAAAGGTCATATGACAATGGTACATAAATTATCCAAGGAGGAGATTTTGGGGGGAGCTGTTTGTTTAGTTAGTTGTCGATTTTGCTGGCGCTGGCAGAAGATAGCTGGTAGGTGGTGTTGCTGCTAATAATAATGAATCGATGGTGATGATAATACGTGATGAAGGAGAATAAGGTGAGAATGGTGGTAATAGATCACATGAAGATTAGGAACTCCCCCGCTTATTTCACCTGATGATTAAATACCCAAACACTAACCTAACTGCCAGGTAGAATTAAAGTTTGTGATCCCAAGATAAAATAAGCGGGGGTTGCTAATTTCCATGTGGTCTGAATTAAGAGTGTCTAAGTACGGGTCACCAGATGGGCACACTTGACCCTTGGAACCAAGATGAGCTCAAGAAGCAGGAAGTGGAGGCGTAAAGGTCGCCAAGTGTCAGACATGATTAATCAAGCTGGGTAGCTTCGAATATAAGTTGGACGGATGTATGGGCGAAAACGGGCTGCCTTGTATGGGTCAATTGGCCCGCTGCAGATTCCTCCATTCTCATATTCTTATGTGTGTCTGACCCCCTCACTTATTACTCAACATTACCAGAGTTCATCGGATCAGGTCACCCCTTCCCAACCAGCATCCGTGACCCGATGAACTGTCAGGACTCCCACTGAGATGAGGTCAACGTACTTTATAAAAAAGAAAACGCTTTTGTTAATCCTTTTTAATACTCTTAAGACAAATTGGGACACGGGTTTTCGCTCACTCATAGTTTCTCCACATAATATCAGGTCTATTAGTATCTATATATTGAATTTATATATCTATCTATATTCTTACTTAATCGTTGAACCACTAATCCCTATGTTTACAAACTAGTACAGAGATTAGTGTCATAAGGGCCACTCTTGTTATACAGTCAGTGTATCCACTTTTCTAATATTTACTTTAAGTACAATGGGGGTAAATTATGGTGTTACTATAGTACGCGGTCTGCCGACCTGGAGGTGGTCTACCGGAATATTTACAATGTAGCGTCTATTAATTCAAGCTAACCTAACCTAACTTAGTAACTCTAACCTATCTTACCTAGGTTAGGTTAAGATATATTAATATTAGGTTAGGTTAGCTTGGGCTAATAGAAGATACAGTGTAAATAATCTGGAAGACACAACTATATAGGCGTGTTAATTTAAATTTTTATCTCCATATTTGTTAGCTGGTCTCAACATAATTCATTGGGTGCAACGGAGTAAGTTTTCAGGCTGTTTTGTATGTCTCTCACTTTCTCTCTCATGTGAAAGTTACATTCTTGCAATTGAAGGTAAATATGTAAGGAATGGAGAGGACAGTTTAATGACAAGTTTAATAACATTTTATAAATTTAATTAAGATAAGTAGAACAACATTCAATACATTCATTAAAACATCATTTAGATATATAACATACATTACATTTTATCAAAGAAGGTCGCAATATTTTGAATATACATATAAAGCATCGTAGTTGACAAAAGTTCTCATCCCAGTACAGTGTATATAAATATATATACAAGGCAATCAGTAAATCAAATAGACCTAACGCTCCCCATTAGTGAAACTGTATCAACCGAGCTATGGCCGGCACTGCACTGTACCCATTTACAGCTGGGTAAAGTAGAAGTACCCCGGAATCGAACCATCGACTTCTAGGACTTGGGCAAGAGGTGATATATGTATTCCCCTCCGCTGCCGCGCCTAATACATAAATAATAATCATGTAACGACTAACATAAAACACACACAGATAAGAACTTCATGTTATCACCCACGTCCTCGCTGCCCTTCTTCTTGCTGTCGCCCTCGTCCTCGGTAGTTACATATTCACTCCAGCTTGGTTCAGCAGGTTTGTTTTCGTTCCAGTCTTCGTAGATGCTAGCATACTATCTTTGAAGGCGGCAACGATCTCAGCATAGGTGGCATTGTCGGCGGCACTGCCATCGATGGTATTGTCGACGGCATTGTCACTTTGTCGAGGCAGATGATGCAAGACGTACCCGGAGTTGGCTGCTACCTGGTTGAGGGCAGAGAGGCAGTTCCTGTACTTGAGCTTCATCACTGCCGTCACTGAATCTGGCTTCTCAGAAGCTACCAAAATCTGGAAAATGTTATCGACATTGGTGATGAGTCGCTGGCTGGAGGCCTTGGCGTCCTCAGCGCGTACAAAGGAGGCGGTAATAATGACGGCAATCGTAGTAGTGAGAAGAGCTGCAGCAGCGATCTGGGCGAGGCCAGGACTCCCGTAGGCCGCCAGGGTTGGTGGCTGAACCATCAGAAGACTCATCATGACGATGACACCATCATACACCGACATGGCTGACGATACATTCATGAGTCCTTCCTGGAACCACTCGAGAACTTGTTTTGCCTTCTGGCTCAACAACAGGACGAACCGAGCCAAACACTGCACTTCAGGTCCCAACTGAAAGTTCTTCGCTTGCTGTGTGGCGGTGATAGAGAGGGTGTTCATGTGACCGTTTTTAAAGAGGATTTGCAGCACCCTAGTTAGTGAGAAGGTAAGGCCGAGCTGTGAGCAATGTGGCAGAATATGATACAGCTCTAGGTGAGGGATTGTGGTCACTAGTCCTGCTGCCACTTGCTCACCCACTGTCCTCTCCTGTAGGGCCTCTTTTGGCCACATCCCAATTATGCGAAGGATTTCAATACGAAGATAAAAGTTGGGACACATATCAGGGTCCCTAAACACACGAAGTAGCCAGTGTTGCAGGTACGGAGACTGCACAAAGGTAATTTGCTTTATAAAATAAGGCTGCCAGTGTCTTAGAAGCCCGAATATCTCCCAGAGGACGATCTCCCAATTATCAGTGATGGTGGCGGGCAGACCATCGCAGTGCAACGCCATACAGTTCACCGCCAAAATTCCCAGAGCTGACTTGCCCAACGCCAGAAGGTTTTTGTCGTCGGCGGTTCTGAGGAGAACACCTAAGACAGAATCTGCTGTGATGAGAGTCTTTAAAAAATGTTTGGCACACAAATTTGGGTTAAACAACAACTCGGTAGCCACCCCCAGTGTGTTCCTACTTTGCCTCTTGTTTCTTTCGAAGACAAGAACATTGTCGTTCTTCTCGGAAGGTGATGCTTTGTTTTTCATTTTTAACTTAAACCGTCAAGGAGGACAACTGTTTTCTACACCAAGCACAGAATCACACTAACATTTCTTCTACACCTAGTGCCCATATATATACCACGATGTCCTGTTGAGGGTGAGGTGAGGTCCAAAAGGTTAACATAATCCAGAGATGAGGTGAGGTGAGGTGGGTTGAGGTAAGGTGAGGTGTTACTCCACTTTTGATGCTGGTGACCCAACCTTACACCACAATCTCTACTAACGAATTTGTTAAACACGTGCGTGGATGGATGGAGATATATTATAGATAGATTGATAGATAATAGATAGATACGTAGATAGACAGACAGATGATAGATAGATAGATAGATATATAGACAGATAGATAGATAACAGAAGCGGATCCAGGGGGTCTTTGGGGACCGGACCCTCCCCTTTCGTCAGAAAATGCCAATGCGTTTTCTTTAGTGCAGAATTGTACTCAGGCATTTTTATTTTGTAAGAAGTACTTACTATTGACTTCAGAACATCTCCTAATATCAAGACACAATGACCTCAAAACCCCCAAAATATTGGGCTCGTTGTGCTCGTCATGTTCCACACCCACAACTTCCTGGACCCTTCCCCCCCCCCCTTTTTTTTATATTCCTGGGTCCGAGAGTTGAAACCCAAGTCGGTAGATCTTATATGAGTAGAGATCAGACATATTACATTTGGCCTGGGTGGGTGCGTAGGTAGATAAGTAGATACACACAAACATACACACACACACACAGGAGGGAGGTCATGTGTGGGTGGAAGGGTAAGCAGGGCAGGTAACGTCTCCTTACCTCACCTTAAAGAAGATTATTATCCTTTTCTCCCCGAATTCCACATAATGAGTGTTTGGTAACAGATGGTCAGATGTGAACATCAGGTGACGCCTACCCCCCGCTCCCCCCTCACACACACACACACACACACACACACACACACACACACACAAACACAAACACAAACACAGTCAGCAACAGACTATAACCTTCTCTCAAACGCCTCTCCCTGACGATTCAAGTGTAATAATAATAATAATAATAATAATTAACGGTTTATTGAAAGAGCATGGCAGCCGGAAGGCTGAAAATATACAATTGTATAATTGGGGAATGGGTCTCTTGATATACAAATAAGAACATAAGAAAATAAGGAGTCTGCAATAGGCCGGTTAGCCTGTGCATGGCAGCTCCTGTCGAGAGTTACTACCACTCTCTATCATCCATGAATCTATCTAGCCTCCTTTTGAAACTTTCCAGAGTTCCCGCACTTACTACAAAGTTGCTAAGCTTGTTCCACTCGTCCACCACCCTATTTGTGAACCAGTTTCTTCCTATCTCCCTCCTAAACCTAAATTTATCCAACTTGAATCCGTTGCTCCGAGTCCTATCCTGCTCGGATATTATAAGAACTTTATCTATATCCCCTTTATTGATTCCTTTCACCCACTTAAATACTTCTATCATATCTCCCCGCACTCTTCGTCTTTCTAGGGAATGCAAGTTAAGTTTCTTTAACCTATCCTGATATGGAAGGTTTCTAAGTCCCGGAATCATTTTTGTCATTCTTCGCTGCACCAACTCTAGTGAATTTATATCCATTCTATAATAGGGGCACCAGAACTGAACCGCATAATCAAGGTGCGGCCTGACTAGCGCAAGATATAATTGAAACAAGACCTCTGCACTCTTGTTACTTACACTTCTAGATATAAAACCCAATACTCTGTTTGCCTTATTTCGAACATTAACGCACTGTTTTCTAGGCCGTAGGTCCGGGCTTACAAGTACCCCTAGGTCTCTTTCACAAGTCGACTTCTCGAGGTTGATGTTGTTAAGGCTGTATACATTATAAATATTTGTTCTTCCAATATTAAGTACGCTGCACTTGCTGGTGTTGAATTTCATTTGCCATTTTTCAGACCACCCCTGCAGTTTATCTACATCCTCCTGTAATGCATTTGCATCCTGCCCTGAATTAATTTGCCGCCCTATTTTGGTGTCATCCGCAAGCTTGCTTATGTCACTGCTGATCCCAGTATCTAGATCGTTTATGTAGATTATGAACAAGAGTGGGCCTAGTACTGACCCCTGGGGAACCCCATTGGTTACACGGCCCCACTCAGATTTAACATCATCTACGCTTACCCTCTGCGTTCTATCGGGGAGCCATGATTTTATCCAATTTAAAACTTTCCCCTCGATACCATGAGCCTTAATTTTTCTCAGAAGCCTCTGATGCGGTACTCTGTCAAATGCTTTGCTAAAGTCTAAGTAAATAGCATCGTAATTTTCGTCATTATCTACTACCTCGAAGACTTTCCTAAAAAACGTTAGCAGATTTGTTAGACAAAATTTTCCCTTTGTAAACCCATGTTGAGAGTCGTAGAGCGAACTCGTAGCAATGGTTTTAAATTAGACAAATTTAGATTTAGGGGCGAAATAGGTAAACACCGGTTTGGAAATAGAGTAGTGGATGAGTGGAACAAGTTATCGAGCTTCATCATTACCTCTAACACGCTGGGTAGCCTCAAATATAGGTTGGACGGATATATGAGCAATAGGGGTTGGGTGTAAACGGGACTGCCTAGTATGGGCCACTTAGGAAAAAAAAAAAAAAAAAAAAAAAAGTAGTAGTAGTAGTAGTAGTAGTAGTAGTAGTAGTAGGAGTACAATATAAACGCAAACATAATACATTTTTACAGTATACAAATATACACTAAAAAAAATTATTCACCAATACATAGACTCAGTGACCTGCCCAAACGATGAGTTAGCAAACGGCTTCAAGATTCAGATGGCACCAAACATGGGCTCCGGCGACGACGTTGGAATGACCAACGTAAACCTCATGTGCCGGGTCTCTAACCAGGAGATCCAGAGCCACGAGAACAAGCATTCAGGTAGGAGTAATTTTTGGTGCTTTCTCTCTCTCTCTCTCTCTCTCTTAATCTTTGTTTTTGTAGAGTAAACAGCAAATTTCATTAGACTAAATCTTTATCTCTCTCTATGGCTGTGCAGGAACGTGGTCACCAAAGGCCGTGTGCCCAGCGTCGTGGGCTGTGTGTGGGATGAAATTTCGGTCGGTTGTACCTAGCGCTGACATCGAAGACAACACCTGCATTAATGATATCCACGTCATTTGCTGTGACCTGTAGAACCCCCTCTCTCTCTCTCTCTCTCTTGAAATATTTCTTTGACAAGTATTGCATCAAAAGGACAGGGTACTGTAACACTCCCACCCTCACCTTTGTAATCCCTTTTCGAGGTTTACAGAAAGTCAATGTTATACACTTGGTGCAAAATATTTATTCATTGCAAGAATGATTTTAATCGTTCCATTATTAATCATCCAATAAATTTTGTCTTTTATGGTCGTGATCTCACTGTTGTATGGTTGAAAATGTTCATATCCTAATATATAATATTATAGTGTACTATGTGCGTCCCTCAGACGACAAAGTTGACAAGATTGACCCGCCCCTTCATTTATTTGCCAGTAATATTTGTATCCTATTCTTATTTTCATTATAACAGTATCAACAGATGGTACGTTAGACACGAAAGTTACATTTGTGTTTTGTAAGACATAAAAATAATGTTGAAAACTCTCATTACATACGGCAATCACCACCCTTCTTCGTTTATGTATACAATAAATAGTAATGGTCCAAGTACTGAACCTTGGGGTACTCCACTAGTGACGTTACCCTAATCGGATTTAGCGCCATTAATGATTACTAGCTGTTTCCTATCCTGTAACCACGCCATAATCCATTTTGAAATTTCTCCTCCAATTGCATGAGCCTCCACTTTTTTTATTAGTCTTTAGTGGGGGATTCTGTGGAAGGCTTTGCTAAAGTTGGGGTATATCACATCAAAATCGTGTCCGTCGTTCACTGATTCGAAAAGAGCTGAAAAGAATGTTAATATATTAGTTAGACATGAACGCCCACTTGTGAAGTCATGTTGGGAATCATTGATTAACTTGTGATTCTTGAGTAGATTTCAAATACAGTTTGAAATTATTGCTTCCAGCAATTTGCCTACAATTGATGTTAAACTGATTGGACGGTAGTTAGAGGATACTGATCTATCTCCCTTTTTGAAAATAGGTATCACATTTGCTATTCTCCAGGATTCCGGTACTACACCCGTTTTTAATGACATGCTAACAAATTTGCTAAGGGCATACTAAGTTTGTCCCTTACTGTACATTCCTTTAATATTCTGGCAAGTATCTCATCGGGACCGGTTTCCTAACATCGTTACTAGTCACTACTATCTGACGTAATATATTTTCTTCACTTTCTCCTTATATAGTCGGTGCCTCGAGAATAATGTTTAAATTCTCGGTGGAGAAAACTGTTGAAAAATGCTCAGATTATTGCTCATTTCCCCGTCGATATTAGTTAGCTCGCCAGTTGTGTTCTGACCTCGCGAGAGGAAAGGTTACGGCAGACTTAGCTCCCGGGGATAAATTGTCGGTAATGGCTAGTGCTACTTGTGAACAGGGATGTGCCCTTCTGAGGGCCGAGCTAGTGGCCCAGTTAGTGAAGGTCAAAGAAAAAAAAATTGAAATTAAAGGAAGTGATACCGAGGATGAAGGAAGAAGACACGAGACAAGGAAAGCCCGTGTCTGACGAAAACTAAGGAGAATGAAAGGTTGTGAGGAGAGGAACAACCAAAATGGTAGTGAGAAAAGACACCAACGAAACGACAACAGCTAAGTGTAAAAACACTCTGAGTCCTTTGATAGACGAATTAGACGTTAGCATAGTCAGGGACAGGGCTGACAAGGAAGGTACGAAAACCTTAATTGTTGGCGATTTCCAGATACGGTACCTGGAGAGAGCTTTTTGTGGTAAAAATAACAATAGGATGAGGGTTTGTTTGCCAGGAACTGGGGTGGGGGATATAGTTTTCGGGATGGACAATATCTTGTCTGGTAATGGGAATAAACCCATTATCTACCTCAGTGCAGGAGCAATGATATTGGCCGGTGTAGGAGCGAGGAGCTCTTTGATAACATAAGAATATAAGAATGGAGGAAACATCAGCGGGCCTATTGGCCCATACTGGACAGTCCCATTTACACCCCTCGTAAATTTATTTAAAAAATCATTAGACATGGGAGTTGTGCCAGACTTGAGGAAACAGGCAAATGTAGCACCCATATTCAAAAAGGGAGACAGACCGAGACCATCATCGTCAAATTACCGACCGATTAGTTTGACGTCAGTAGTGGGGAAATTTCTTGAATCAATTATAGCAAATAGCAGACTCTTCAGTGTGTGTACTGGTAGGGGAAGACTTATGCAAGTTGCTTCCCTGTTCTCCACGAGAGCTAGCCAGCGGCGGTAACTGAAAGCGAGAGGGAGCAAGCAATGCCTGCACCTTAATACTAACATAATGCTGCCACACTAGACGCATTACACCCCCCTGTGTACCAACACACACACACACTCGCACACACTCAGACAGACAGACAGATAGACATAGACACACACACACACACACACACACACACACACACACACACATACACAACCATTGTAAAAATTATCAATAACTTGTAATAAATCAGTGTATTCACTCCCAGTAAACACTGCTCCTTACACTGTCACTATGTTGAAATGAACTGTAGTTTGAGCTTTTCCACATCTAGTTATTATATGTCTTATTTGTGTCACTTATGTTACTTGTATATTATTTGTAATTCGTAACCCATTCCCCAAATATGTAACTGTATATTTTCAGCCTTCTGGCTGCCAAGCTCTTTCAATAAACCGTTAATTATTATTATTATTATTATTACACATACAACGTTCCAAATGCTCATTTTTACTTCCTCAGGTGCGGACAATATCAGAGACCAACAAAGAAGTGTTATTATCTCTTAAAATATCATAATATCAATATGATGGATTAAATACTGATGAACTGTAGTGACCCTACCTATGTCCGACTATCAGCCAATCGGCTGCCTTGCTACAAACTGACCCTTGGTCTCAGTTGCAAGCTACAAGTGAACAGACTATATAGTCCATCATCGTTATTTGTCGTATATGCTGAGACAATGAAGTTCACATGAGTAATTATAGCGGATATGATCTACTATGTTGTACTCGTATATTCGTAAACACACTCATGCACACATGTAAACCCACATACACGCGCGCCATCTGTTGATAAACAAAACAACTTGTTTATGAAGCTTCTGACGCAAAAGCTCAGATTCAATGTCCATGACTGTACCGAACTTTAAAATGGGGAAGTGGAGGTAGTCGAGTGCAGTCCCGGTCATCTTGCCTCCTTGTGTAAGAAGGGCTTGGTATACCACACACACACACTGGCACTAGTTCCTGGCACCTGGGCATACTCTTGGCGCCAGTATACAGCCGGCGCCCGCCACCATCGCACAGGCAGCACCGAGCTCTTCAACAACAACACCACCACCATCTCCTCGTCCAGTACAACATGGTAAGTTTTACCCTATCTTTGGATTAGTCTTGACATTTAGTAAGAAAATTATAAGAAAATTCATCGTCTTAGAGATCTTGTGTTAAGAGTGTATGTAAAGATTTAGCTGCCACGTTGACTTGAACCCGACTGTGGACGAATATAAGAAGTGTAATAATTCCTTGTTTACCGTTCACTTCGTGCACTGTGTCGTAATTCCTTAGTTTATTTTTCATTCCTCTCATCCTCCGTGTGTATTTTCATTTTTAGATATCAGCGGAAAAGACTGTATCTGAGTACATTTCTCTTATAAGTTGATTCGAGAATACATTTCAAGATACCGAAGAAAAGAGACAAAATAACATAGCCAATAGTGAAGGTTTAGTCGTAATTGCAGCTTATAATATATTCTATAAAGGCCTTTCATATTACAATGGCTCCAAGGAATTCAATGTTACCTGCCTTAATGATTGGATTACTTGAAGAATCTCCACCCCAGCTTCTTTCACCTAAGGATTAACTACGCTAACCTAACATAATCTAACTTACCCAAATTTAACCTGTTCTCATCTCCCTAAAGAGGGTTAAGGTAGTTAATCTCTGGAAGAAATAAGTTGGGGTGGATATTTTTTGAGGTGAATCGAATTATTTTTTAAGCCATTCTTCGAAATCAACCAAGGATATTTTTTAAGTGTTCAAAGATGCAGTAAGGGTTATGTTGAAAGTTCATAGGTAGCGTGACACTAGTGGTTACAACTAATTACGATTACAACCATATCTCATTACATGGCTTCCCACTCTAGATGTCTCTGAAAGTCAGTGACAATATACCTTGAAATAGTTAATAATATTCACCCTACAGATGTATTCTAAGGAAGGGGAACCACTCCAGGGTTCATCTGAAAATTCGCGCCCCGCCCCTCTCTAGCTTATTTCACCATAAAGCTAACCATCCTGACGCTAACCTAACCTAATCACCCCAGGTAGCATTAGGGTGGTTAATCATCAGGTGAAATAAGCTCAGGGGGGAATCTTCAGGTGATAAACCACTCCATAACGCTGCTAAGTATAGTGTATGTCCAATAATAAGGTTAAATAATTAAGTTTGATGAACGTGTATGTATCAAGACTTTGAAGAGTATTAGACGCATCGTAGAATTTACAGATGATTAGGTACTGTGTTTAGGAGCTCTGGTGGATATAGCTGGCTGTAGGAGGTGGGTGTTGCTGGGTGTAGGTAGCTGTTGGAGGTGAGTGTTGATGGGTATAAATGAATGTAGGTGGATCTAGATGGGATTCAGTGGGTGTAGGTTAGAAATAAGTGATGAGGTGAGAGCCAGACACAGCCGGCCGGCACACGCAGCCTCACGTGGACAAGTATAAATAGTCGCCGGCAATCCCCTCCTCTCCCATCACAGCCCTTCCCTCGTCCCCTCACTCTTATATATATATACTGTGTATATATATATATATATATATATATATATATATATATATATATATATATATATATATATATATATTTCATGTAGATCCACAATGAAAACGTATAGATAAATCTTGATAAATCACACAGGAAAAGAAACAACGGGCACCTTAGCTTTCGTCTTTATTCAAGACATCTTCAGAGGCAACTGAAGATGTCTTGATATATATATATATATATATAATCTGTAGGTGCGCGTGATGCAAGTATATGCTGATAACCAGGGCCGTCCCTAGGAGGGTGCAGGGGCAACTCAGCCACTGCTGGGCCCCACACTAGTGTCAGATTATGCGGTCAGAGGAACCCACCCCAACCAAATCCCCATGGGACTGTCGTTATGGATGGTAAGGTCACGGTTGCGATGGTGGCGTAAGCCGTCAGGTCAGATTAACCAGTCAACAGGTAATGAATCCAAGGTCACTGGGTCTAGTGCTGGGCGCAGGTACCCACACACCGGGTCGCCGGGCGGTCGCCCCTGTTCCCCCCCTAAGGACGGGCCTGCTGATAACCACATAAGAACATAAGAATGGAGGAAACTGCAGCGGGCTTATTGGCCCATACTGGGCAGTCCCGTTTACACCAACCCCTATTGCTCATATAAGCATCCAACCTATGTTTGAAGCTATTCAGCGTGAGTTAATGATGATATTTGGTAACTTCCCATTCATCCACCACTACTTCTAAACCAGTGTTTACCTGTCACCAATCTAAATTTTTCTAATTTAAACCATTGTTGTTGAGTCTGCTCCTTGGTTGATAGTTTGAGTACCTTTTAATGTCCCTTTGTTTAGCCCTGCTCTTCCACTTCAGGCCAATTTCTATCAGGTCTCCTCGCTCTACGTCTCGAGGAGTGTACCAGAGCGAATCTGTCTCTTATACTATGTTCTCAACAACGGATTAGTCTTTTATTACCCTCCCCTCTGAATTCTTTCAAGGATCTTGGTATAATCCATTCTGTAATATGGTGACTAGTAACTGAACTGGTGTAATCCAGGTGTGGTCCTAAGAGCAAGATAGAAATTTAGGATGACCTCGTTAATTAGTAACTAACACCTTTTGTATGAACCCAAGTACTTTATTAGCCTTGTTAATATAAAACCATATCGTTTACTTGGCTTAAGGTTCTGCTTATCATGATGGATTAAGGAAGAGACTTGTCTTGGCAATCATAGTACTAGCATACAAACATACGGCTTAGATAAAAAGTACAGTACCATTAAACTTTATCAATCCTTGAGAGGTCTATAGTGCACACACGCACACCATAACTCACACCACTGACGAAGTCTACAAATCTTGCTTTTAATATTACAACAAAAGCACACTACGTAAGGGTAAGGCAGCGGTGGTAGTCATAATTATCTTTAACTTAACGTTTACTAATGAGACCCTCGGGCCCAGCTTGGAAGGAGTAAGGTCAACCTAATCCACACAACAGAATATCATTAGTGACTTCAATTTCTGTTGTCAAGTCTAATCCACGTAACAAAAAATTCCTCACCACCCAGATTCAGGACAGCAAAACAATTTTAATTATTCTTATTTTAAACCAATTCCTGTCAGTCAGTTAACTATATTGCCTTTGTTTTATCCAGACTTTGTATTGTATTGTTGGTGTTTCTTTAATGTTTATCTCTACTAATATACACAAAAGAATCAGAACTTTGTGCCTTTGGGGTGTGCTCTGAGGATGGAATAATTGAGGTTACATGAAATGAAGGCATCTGGTTTACACTCCACATTTGTCACTTCATTTATCTGTCCAACCTCGTCACCCTATGGCCAAACTATGACCCACAGTACATGTTAAAAAAGAGCACAAAAAGGTGATATGGTAGTGATAGCAACAATCTCTAGATGAGGATTAACAGAAGCCTTGCTTGGGTGGGACCTGTTGGTAAATGTGACGTATGCCAGAATGTGTGGCAAGAAGAGGTAGATTTTACATTATTTATTTTTATCACCCAAGTTAAAAAACAATTAGTAAAAATAATTACATAAGAACATAAGAATTATGAAAGTGGGATATCAGGTGAGGCTGACTGGCCCATACAGGCAGATCCTTTCACACCCATCCTAGCATTTATTATGCTCATCTAACTTGTGGTTTTGAAGTTTTTCCCCATAGCGTCCCTGGATCCTACTATAGCACTCTGGTAGCCTATTCCATTATATCCACAACTTCCTATTACCAAAGTAGTGCTTTTGCCTACATCCTTTTCTCTGAATCGGAATTACCTGATTTAAAGCCAATGAGTTCTAGTTATTTCGTTATTACTGAGGCCTCAGAACATCTTCCACTCTTTACATTCTTTGAAACATCCCACTTACCCACTGCATCAATTCTCTATCATATCTCCTAATCCCCATGCCTCTCTAATGAATGCAAGCCTGCTTTTCAGTCTTTCTTCATGTATGGAAGGTTTCTAATATTATGGATCATTTTTGTCATTCTTTTCTTGTACTTCTCCAAAGAATCTACATGTCCATTCTATAATAAGGACACCAGAATTGAACCGCATAACCAGTGTGCGTACTTCACTAATGCTAGGTAGCTCAAGATAACGTCATAGTTCTACATTTTACAGACCTAGATATGAATCCCAAGAACTTGCTTGCCTTGTTGCAACGCTAATACATTGTTTTCTAGGTTTCAAGTCGTTACACAATACACCTCCAGATCTTTTCATAATCTGAGCTTATTTCGTGTTACCTAGTTATACTTTTAACGTTTGTATTCGTCTTCCCTATCTGTAGTACTCTGTGCATTTATCAGTATAACTCATTTCCACAGTCTACTGACCACTCATGTAAGGTATCTAGATCTCTTGAAGGTGTTCAGTCACTGTTCGAATTTATCACTCCCCATTTTGGTATCATCTGCAAATTTACTAATCCTACTAGTTATACTCTAAATCAAGATCACAGATGAATATAACAAAACAGCAGAGGTCGCATACAGATCCCTGGGGAACTCTGGCTTTTGACCGCACCAGTCTGACTTTAATCCATTTATGCTGACTCTTTGTTTCTACCAGTTAACCAAGACTCAATCCATTTAATAATGATCCACCTATTCCATGTGCTTCTACCTTCTTACTGAATTCTCTCATGAGGGATGTATGAACCATACTTTATTGGCCCCATTACGAGCAAAATAGAGAGAGCAGAAAAGCAGGAGAAAGAAAGATGATAACCAGTGTAACAACAGTATTGAGCCACAGTAATACACACACAATATCAATACCTACATCCTTGGATCAATCGGAGGTCAAGATCTATCAGGCTCTGCTCCTGCTGCACAAGGCGGCTGTTAAAATGGTGGTAAGTATTTGTTCAACAGACATGTAAAGTGGGTCTTGTTCTTCTTACGTTAGCATGGAGGCTTTTGGGCCACCAGCTGTGTGTTTTATTATTACTTTTCTTTTAACCGGGAGAATATTGGGTCCTCCAACTCTTTCGGTTTGCTCCAAACCTCTGAGTTTGGCTGTGTGTACGTGTGTCTAGTGGTTCGATATTGTGGCACCTGTGAAGTTCTTTGTATTTTGCAGTGCATGGTGATTTGCTGATGCTCTACGGATAGTTTTTGTTCTGTACTCGATTGAAGCTTGTTGGCTGGTTTTTGCTGATCATGCTGAGTGGTATTGGCAGGAAACGTAGGGGGCGGATGTTCTTTGAATAGGTGGAGTTGATCGTTGGTGTCCATTTTGCTGAATTTCGTAGCTCAGAAAGTTGTAATTGGGTGCTGCCTTCGCCCTAGGTTATGTGTTCTTCTTATGCCTGTTCTGTTATTGTGAGTCCCGTATTTTGCCTTCCTTGAGAATTGTATATATGTTTGTTGTTGACTGCTGGAAGTCTGTTTTGTTAATGTGTATATTCCCAAGTCGTGTGAGTTAGTCGGATTTTCCACTTTTTTCATAATCGTTAATTTGCTCGGATGGCGTGGGGCTGTTTTCGTGTCATCATCTGTTTGGTCTTGCTCTGGATGTTGGATGATTTGGTGACATCATCGTAATAGGGGTATGGATTCTTCCGTTGTAGGAGGTTGTGCTGTCCGACGGCTATATCGTGTGGTAGAGGTTGGCGAGAGGTTACCCCTGTGGTACTCTGGCTGTTTAACTTGATGCTTGGGTTCGGTTAATTTGCGGATTTCTGTTTATAATGCAAGCTCTTGATCTGTTGGTTGGAGGTTCCTATTAGAGTTTAATTTTCTGGCAGAATTGTTCGCTGTGGCAATTAAGCCTGTGTCTGTTATTAGTTTTGCCATTTATTCATATGTTTTTGAACATGTTTCTTAGTTGTTCGTGTATGGTGTTATATTGTCTCTGTATTCCGGCGTCCATCCTTGTTTTTTATGATTAATTTATACTATATTACTCGAATTGTGTCTGTGGCGGATTCTAATTCTGCACAAGTTTTTGAGAGTGTGGTAATGTTCGGTGAGCGGGTCTCGGGGTATGTGGTGTTTCCACGTTTTAGCTCCACGTTTCTCAAAAAATTCTCATATTCTAGTGTGTTGGGTTCATTTGGGAGGTGTGTTAGCTGGGGAGTTGGGTGATTTGATGATTCCTTAACTCTTTTAATTCATCCTTGTTGATCGATCAGAAGCTGTATCTCAATCCTGGCAGGGATCTGTGTGTATTGGGCGTGATGTGGAGAGTGCGGCTACGATAGAGATGGTCACTGGTGGTTGGCTGGGCTGGGTTTCATTGAGCAGTGCTAAGATGGTGATGCTGGTTTGTTATTACTATGTCCGATGTCCGAAGTGACCCTGCTCTGGTGTATGGGGAATTCTGGGCCAAGGCGCACTGGTGCTGCTGTGGTTTAATCATGTGTTTAAGATCTGCCTTACGGCGTTGTTGTCCTGTCTTCAAGACGCGTGTGAAAAATATTTAGGTCACCCAGAAAAGTCAACATGCTGGTACATTTCTTCTCATCAGGCAGAGCATGTCTGCTAGAGGAAATATGGATCTTCTCAGAGGGATGTAACTGACAAGAAATTTTTCTTGAAAATGAATCATGTATCTTGTGTTGTATGTTCCGTTTGGATGGCTATGGCACCCATCATGTTGTGTGTCTTGACTGTTTTTTGGTAGACTGTAGTTAAATATTTGATATTTGTTCTGAGTTTTTCTCAATGTGCTAATTTAGGAGGATAATATCTGCTGATGCATGTGTTATATAGGTCGCTTGCTCGGGATCGATGTTGAAACATTGCGCTGGGATTATTTTAAGTTTCATTTGCTGCGAAGGCTTGGTGCTAGAGCTGGTTTGCGCCAGTGTTGCTGACCGATGCTCCTGACACTTTCTGTCAGTCAGCAGGCCCAGGCGGATTTTTTATACGCCGATGACTTTCGATCAACTTTCTTATCCTGCTGTGTCTTGTGAGTGCATTTTTCTCTTTAATTAGTGTTTAAATGTGTGTTCTAAGTGTTTGTCTGTGGCGTGTATTTTATCTCCTTGTCTTATTTCTGCCAGGAGTCTCTCTGTTGAGACTATGGGGAGCAGTACTTGAGCTAAAATCAGCTGTCGATTCTGTCCCTAGGTCTTCATTCTCCGTGATCTTTCTGGTGTGACGGTGGTGGTGCCATAGTTCCTGCTTGGTTCTCTTTTGTGCTTGAATTTGGCGGCGTAATTTATTTTGTGGCGATTTCGTCTGTCTTCTCCATCGTTACCTCCTCGCTTGCTGCTCGATATATGTCGGGGATAACCTGTTCTTGGGCCGCGTTTCTTGGTTTGCGGTACTCTCTAACGTATATCATAAGAACATAAGAACATGCTCCCCTCACTCTACGTCTCTCAAGGGAGTGCAAATTAAGATGCTTTAACCTGTCTCTGTACTCAAGGTTCCTAATGCCCGGGATTAGTCTTGTCATTCTCCTCTGAATGCACCAAGGGATTCTATATCCATTCTCTGTAATACGGTGACCAGAACTGAACTGCATAATCAGGTGTGGTCTCACAAGAGCAAAGATACAGTTTTAGGATGACCTCGCTAGTCTTGTAACTAACACTCCTTTGTATGAACCCAAGTACTTTATTAGCCTTGTTACGAGCAAAACACATTGTTTACTTGGCTTAAGGTTCCTACTTATCATTACTCCTAAATGTCTCTCGCAGTCGGATTTCTCTATGGCATCGTTGTTCATCTGGTATCTGGTTTCCCTGTTTACATCTCCTATACTGAGTACTTTACATTTGTCGACGTTGAATTTCATGTTGAATATTTCGGTAGAAGGCACGTCGTTTGGGAATGCCATGCCTGGTAAGTTGTTGGCGACGAACATTAAACCTAGTATTAACAAATAAAGAAAATATTATCAGAGATATCACAGTAGGGGAAGAACTAAGTAACAGTGAACACAGAGAAATCAGGTTCACCCTAAATTGGGAAACGAAAAACAATGACAATATGGTCAGAGTCCCAAACTTTCGGTTGGCGGGTTATCAGGGGTTAAGAAGGTACCTAGGTGAGGTCACCTTGGAACAGTCACGTCAGTTCCCAGTAGGAAGGGGTGAGGTCATAAATGACACAACAATTGATCATGACTATAATATATTCACTAGTATACTACATAAAGCACAAGAACAAAATATACCATACAGAAAAATTAGAAAAGACGAAGAGTGCGGGGAGATATGATAGAAGTATTTAAGTGGGTGAATGGAATCAATAAAGGGGATATAGATAAAGTTCTTATAATATCTGAGCAGGATAGGACTCTGAGCAACGGATTCAAGTTGGATAAGTTTAGGTTTAGGAGGGAGATAGGAAGAAACTGGTTCACAAATAGGGTGGTGGACGAGTGGAACAAGCTTAGCAACTTTGTAGTAAGTGCGGGAACTCTGGAAAGTTTTAAAAGGAGGCTAGATAGATTCATAGATGATAGAGAGTGGTAGTAACTCTCGACAGGAGCTGCCATGCACAGGCCAACCGGCCTATTGCAGACTCCTTATTTTCTTATGTTGTTATGTTCTTATGCTGCTATGGCAAAAGTTCCAGATCTGGCTATGTTCATGATGTGGGCGTGGATAATAGTGGTCATTATTTTTATTGAAAGGTTATATCCAAGTTGAAGTAAAATAGGTTGCTTTGCGGGGTGCTGAGGTTACTTTTTCGAAGACCTTTGTCGTTTCTCTGGTTAATTTTGTCAGCTGAATATGTCCTGTTTTGCTGTTCCCGTGTCTTCTCCCTCTCCTTCTCCTTCTTTTGGCGAACTATTGCTTTTCGTGTGGGGGGTTATCGAGCAGCCAGTGTTCTGTGATCTCCTTCGCAGTTTAAGCATTTGGGGGTTAACTTTGTTTTTACATTCCCTAAAGGTGTGCCCCTTGTTTCCGCATTCTGGGCAGTACTTTGTGCCCATGTTAGGGCAGCGATGTGTTAATCCGTCCACGATAGAGAGGCCTGGGACTGCACATAAGAACATAAGAAAATAAGGAGTCTGCAATAGGCCGGTTGGCCTGTGCATGGCAGCTCCTGTCGAGAGTTACTACCACTCTCTATCATCCATGAATCTATCTAGCCTCCTTTTAAAACTTCCCAGCGTTCCAGCACTTACTACAAAGTTGCTAAGCTTGTTCCACTCGTCCACCACCCTATTTGTGAACCAGTTTCTTCCTATCTCCCTCCTAAACCTAAACTTATCTAACTTAATGCGTTGCTACGAGTCCTATCCTGCTCGGATATTATAAGAACTTTATCTATATCTCCTTTATTGATTTCTTTCACCCATTTAAATACTTCTATCATATCTCCCCGCACTCTTCGTCTTTCTAGGGAATGCAAGTTTAATTTCTTTAACCTATCTTGATATGGAAGGTTTCTAAGTCCCGGAATCATTTTTGTCATTCTTTACTGGTTCTCATGACGCTACGACACCATATGGTGAATGAATTACTACAGCATCATGTGAGGTCCCTCATAACACCATCTGTGAGGGAATTACTACGCAACGTGAGGCCGTTCAAAACACCACCTGTGAGGGAATTACTACACCACATCAGGCCCCTCATAACACCACCTGTGAGGGAATTACTACACCACATCAGGCCCCTCATAACACCACCTGTGAGGGGATTACTACACCACATCAGGCCCCTGCTATCTCCACCACCTGTGAGGTGCCACACATCAAGCCCTCCATAACACCACCACCTGTGAGATTACCACACCATCAGGCCTCATAACACCACCTGTGAGGGAATTACTACACCACATCAGGCCCCTCATAACACCACCTGTGAGGGAATTACTACACCACATCAGGCCCCTCATAACACCACCTGTGAGGGAATTACTACACCACATCAGGCCCCTCATAACACCACCTGTGAGGAAATTACTACACCACGTGAGGACCTTCATAACACCATCTGTGAGGGAATTACTACACTATGTGTTTGCTTTTCAACACTTCAGCGCACGTGACCTATGTGATCTCCACTATAAGCATTAATTTGTATGTTCACTGTATGTATGTTCCTTCACCTTTCTCTAATGAAATCCTTGTTAACCCTCCCCTCACTTGTCAATGTATGTAATAAGTCTTTTATGTCCAATGCATATTTTCAGCCTTCGGGCTGTTGAACTTTTTCAATAAACCTTTAAATATTATTATTATTATTATTATTATTATTATTATTATTATTATTATTATTATTATTATTAATATTATTATTATTAATATTATTATTATTATTATTATTATTATTATTATTATTATTATTATTATTACTATTATTATTATTATTATTTTTATTATTATTATTATTATTATTATTATTATTATTATTATTATTATTATTTTTATTATTATTATTATTATTATTATTATTATTATTATTATTATTATTATTATTATTATTATTATTATTTAACATTCTTATTGTTATTATTATTACACACACACACACACAGGTAGCTTGTGGTACTATCTTGAGTAGAACATGAATGCCACAGAGTGGATGCCGCTGCGGCTGGTGTGCACCTCTGGTCTACCACCCGCCAGTGACGTCACCCGCCAAAATAACTCCGGGCATGCCTCCTGCCGATGGTGATACATGTCTCCCACCCCTTCTCCATCACCACCAGGTCCTGATGACTAACACAAGCCTTCTCCACGTATCCTCTATCACTTCCGTGTAATATTTTACCAAATATAGAACAATTCACGCTCCTTTCACGTCCACTCCTTCACATCCCGCAAAGGAGCACACACCTCCACGTCGCCATCACTAACACACTCTTCCATGTCACCACTGACAACACACACACTTCGTCATGTACTGCTAACTCACGCCTCCCCTCACCGCTTTGATATATCAGTCTAATGAACAAATACTTTCTTAATGCTATATAAAGATCCAGTTTACGGCGCCTTATATGTGGTTTCATCCTCATCTCCATCTTCCTTTTATTCTGTTTCTTCTGTTCTATCTTTTTCTACTTCGTTCTGTTCTTCACTTAAATAAGAAAACGGTTGATTTTACATGAGAAAATGAATAATGTGCTAAGGGATAACAATTATAATTTCAACATTCATTCAAAACATTCCCCCACTAAGAGAACTCAGAACTAAGTGCATCTAATTGTGGATTTCTCTACAATGATTCAGAAAACTTATCTTATATTTATTATTCTTTCTTTTATGCGAATATTTAAATCGAATATAAAGAGATTGGGCGAAGCAGTTAAAATCAAAATTACAGCATATATATATATATATATATATATATATATATATATATATATATATATATATATATATATATATATATATATATATATATATATATATATATATATATATACACTAGCGGAATCGCCGCCCTCTGGGCGGCTCTTTCGCTAGGCCACGGTAGGACGCCACCCTCCGGAAGGCTCCACATTGTCTCACAGTAGTGCATTGAGGTGTCTGCTTTGATGCTGAGTTTGTACTCGTCAGCAAGCATGTTTTCCAGGGCATTTTTAAATGACTATATATACGTGTTGCGCTCATGCAGCATTTCTTGGATAGATATGACAATGTCATGTCTGACACCTTGGATGTTGCCACACCTGATAGTAGTCTGCTTTTCATGATCTCCCATGAAGTAGATTTGGAGGAACTTTGCCTGCTCATCTTCCAGTGGTAAGAGGGATCCTGCTTTGTGTTAGACTTGACCCTGGACTTCGAATGTTGGTATGTATCCGTGCTCACGAACTACTCTGGTAGCTCCAAAGGATGTCATCTGGAAGCATGAATTGTACTTCCGTATATCTTCCAAGAAGTGTTTTGACTCTGGTGTTGTTCCCAGTGATGTACTTGCATATATATATATATATATATATATATATATATATATATATATATATATATATATATATATATATCAGGTAGCAATTTAAACAACTTTGGTATCACTGTAATATCTGTAATTTTTCTATGTATCCCACATAGTCCCTGTAATTCACCCTCTCCATCCATATATCCCAAACCTATACAGCTTTAATTGTTCACTTCTTTAACTTGTTCCATGTATTTCCATAGCCCCTGTAACTTACTGATGCATCTCTATAACTCCATTTGTAACTTATTATGCATCTTCCATAGACCAAGTCCCAGGTTGCTGATCAGACTTTCTGCCTCTTTACACACAATTGCAGGGTCTCAATTGTTTCTCCTACTTTGACAACACAACATACATATATCGTTTCTCACTATTGATCTTTTTTTTTGTATTTCTTTATTATTATTATCATTATTATTATTGTTAGTTTTGTTAATTTTATTATTATTATTATTATTATTATTATTATTATTATTATTATTATTATTATTATTTCATACTTATTTTGTATTTTTATTATAAATTTTATTTACTTAAACTTATTATTATTATTATTGTTATTATTATTACATTTTCGCCCCCATGATTTTGAATTGATTTTGCCGCTTACAGCGGCTACTTTATAATGCACCCCACACTCATCCTGTGAGCGGTAGCGCAAAAGGATTACAGAGTAGAGTTTACAAAGGGTCATAATAATTAACCCCCGTTGTCAGGATATTATGGCACTGAATGTTACACAGTATTTCAATAACATTATTTGTTTAGTTCTATACATAAAGGGTAACTTATTCACAACTGCGTGAGTACAGGCGTGTGAGGCAGTATGTCTGGCCTCACACTTTGTTATTCACATTTACGTGAGAAGTATTCAAGCACATTGTGTATTTGGTTCTGTACATGAGAATTTATATAGTTACTAAGTGCAAAAAGTGGATACAATCTTAATATGTCGGCTATCTTGCCATTAGAGATGAAGTGTTGTGCCATTTCACACACAGTGTGCTTGGACCTGTCCTAAAGGTTCTATCTTCACACAGTCGGGACGTAGTGTTCAAGTGTGTGGCCATATGTATGGCCACACTTTACTAGTTGTTTACATCTGCTTGAGGAACATACTGCCAAAGGTACTTATATCCTAACCTTAATCTAGCGGTTTCAACATCTTGTAATCTAGTGATCTTGTTACTTGCTCCATATACATGTTTCACTTGATACATCTCATCATGGTAACCTATGGATCGACTAGTGCCTGTTTGCACTAGTTTGCTTGCGTCAAACTCATCAATAAGTTCTTTCCTAATTACAGTTTTAAGGGTTCTTTTGACAGACCCAAATTGTATTCAACGGTGTCTTTGTTAGACGCGAGTTTGGCGAGGGCATCAACTCTTGTCATGTTTTATGAGGCCTAGGTGAGGGGATCCACAACAGTTTGACCTTGACACCCGGTCAACAAGGCACGCATATTTGTGTCTGGCTTCAGAGACAAGGCGTGGCAACCTGAGCTAGGGTGCCAAGGGCAAGTAGTGAGGATAGTCAGTGATGATGAGACTGTCAGTAATAGTGGTTTCAATGATTTAATAGCTGTGAGTATGGCAACTAATTCAGTTTGTATAGTGGATGCCCAGTTGTTAATTCTAACTCCTTTCTCAATTATATTACCGTCAGGTTGAGTCACAACAACAGCACTTCCAGCCCTCCCACAAGCGGTGTTAAGAGATCCATCAGTGTAGATGGTCTGTGTGATATTATCATCAGTCTGTAGAGTGTGTATGTGTTCAAGAGCTCTCAATTTGGCAGTGTGTTGGAGATAAATACTTTGTATAATTAATTTTTTAGGCGGATACGTCGGTATTGTGATATCGAAGGGAACTGTCCCCTCAGGCCCCTATGTGGGTCACTGAGTTAGTGACCTGTGCCCGGGTGGGCTAATCCCTGTAAAAAGAATGCCTCTACAACACTCAGTCACCTGTTTAATTTTTTCGTGCGTGTGTGTGTATCTTTGCTTATCTTGACACCTCTTCTTCGCCATGTCCACAGCGTGAGTGTATCAGCGTACATGTAGGGCAGGCAGGCGTGCAAATAGGCAACGCCTGCTGGGAGTTGTACTGCCTGGAACATGGTATCCAGCCCGATGGATCTATGCCCTCTGATAAGATAGCCGGCCACCACGACGACTCCTTCAGCACCTTCTTCAGTGAGTCAGGCTCCGGTAACCATGTACCCAGAGCCGTGTTTGTCGACCTAGAGCCAACAGTTATTGGTAAGTCGGTTGTTACTTTCAGGTTGTATTGTATTCTGCTGTTTCTGAGGTGTGAAATAGTGAGCTATCTGTATCCTAGTTACTCATAGAGTACATGAATTTGTTGCATATATCTTAGTTTTCGATATTCGAATTAGCTTTTATGTGCTGGTTATTTATGTACGAGTTAGTTGAGTTTTTGGTAAATCACTCTATACAAGTGAATTGTGTATATGCTGGCTCTCTATATGAGAATAGATTGTGTATATATTGGTTCTATACGAATTAACTGTGTCTATTGACTCGATTCAGTATAGTATATAGTATACAGTGTAGTACTTTTCTAAATTAGTTGTGTATACATCTTGTTTTACTAATATGGGTATATGTTGATGCTGGGGTACAGATGAAGTAAGAACAGGTACGTACCGGAAGCTGTTTCACCCTGAGCAGCTCCTGACGGGGAAGGAGGACGCTGCCAACAACTATGCTCGCGGCCACTACACCATCGGGAAAAAGCTGATCGACATTACCATGGAGAGAGTTAGGAAGCTGGCTGATCAGTGTTCTGGTCTACAGGTACGACTCTCGCCGTTATCTCCTTAAATACTATGATTTGGTCATTTGAGTATGATGAATAACTCCTTGAATACGATGACCTAATTTCCTAAGTACGATGACTTAATCCCTGGGGTACGATAGTTAATCCCTGAAAGCGCCGACCGAATTTCTTAAGCCCATGAGTACGATGGCTTAAATGGTTAAGTACAATGTCTTGGCCCGTAAAATGATGACTTAACCTCCTTAGCAAGATTATTTGACTCCTCGAGTACGAGGATTTGGCTCCTTGAGTACGATGACAACCTCCTGAGTACAACACCACCGTACTCGAAATGATAAGTCCATATAATCAAGAGATTAAAACATGGAACTCAAAGGGTCACCACATCGTTTTGAAGAGGTCAAGTCATCGTACTCTCCAAGGGTCATGTCATCGTTTTCAGGGGGTTAAGTCATCGTTTTCAATGGATCAAGTCATCTTTTTAAGGGGTCAAGTCATTATTTTCAAGGGATCAAGTCATCGTTTTAAAGGGATCAAGTCATCCTACTCGAGGGGTCAAGTCATCGTACTCGAGGGGTCAGGTCATCATTTTCAAGGGGTCAAGGCATTGTTTTCAAGGGGTCAGGTCATCTTTATCAAGGGGTCAAGGCATTGTTTTCAAGGGGTCAAGTCATTATTTTCAAGGGGTCAAGGCATTGTTTTTAAGGGGTCAAGTCATTATTTTCAGGGATAAGTCATTGTTTTCAAGGGATCAAGTTATCGCGGTTGTGGAGTTAGACTACCTAGTAAAAAACAAATTCTGGTTAACTATTTCACTTCTCTTCCCGTCTGTTACCATGTTGTGGCCAGACGTAGGTATTAATGGCGATTTTGTGTTGTATTCTTTGTATATCTGTGTATGTATGGATGTATTAATGAATGCAATATGGCCCGACATCGGTATTAATGGAAGCTCTGTGCTGTATTTGGTATACATCTGCCTTTGGTTGGCATTGATTTTTCCTTCAATCTGGAGATATTCTGACTCGTTTTGAGCAGGAGTCGCAAGTAAGAACTGGAACGTGTATCTTGTATTTGCCTAATATCCAGGATAAAGTCAGAATTTTTTTATAGTAATGGTATTAAAGGTGTCAAATTTGAGTTAGTCTCCCATTTTAATGGTTAGTTCACATCGTGTCATTATTTCTGGGAGTCACCATATTTATCTATACTGTATGACGCAGTAACTCTTAATGGATTCAATTACTAATGGGCTTTAATCCTTATGGTTAAGTTAGATTTGCTTAGCTAGGTTACGTTGTGTTTGGGTTTCCTTAGGCTTGGTTAGGTATGGTCGGCTTAGTTAGGTCCTGTTATGTTTGGTTCTGTTAGGTTAGGTTTGGTTAGGTTAGGCTGGGTTGAGTTGAGCTGGGTTGGGTTGGGTTGGAGTGAGGTTAAATGAGGGTTAGGCTAAAGTTGGATTGGGTTGAGTTGACCTGGGTTGGTTGGGTTGACTTGGGTTAGGGTGAGCTGCAGTGAGGTTTAGTGAAATCAAGCGAAGTTAGGTTAAATTAGTGTGAATTTAAGTGAGGTTGGGTGAGGTTAAGCAGATTGGAGCCTTTTTAGGACTGCTTGGCTCCCTATACCTTGAGCTCCAGCAGTAGTATTCTTCTCTCCTGGCAGGGGTTCCTCATCTTCCACTCCTTCGGCGGCGGCACGGGCTCTGGGTTCACCTCTCATGATGGAGAGACTTTCCCTAGACTACGGCAAAAAGAGCAAGCTGGAGTTCGCCATCTACCCCGCCCCTCAGGTAACGCACTCACACACACACTTGTCAGCCACACACACTCAACTGTCAGTCACAAACACACTCATCTGTCACACAAACTCACGTACACTCTTGCCACACACACACACACACACACACACACACACACACACACATTTTACCTATTTTCGTGATGTTTAACCCTTATCTGAATAATATTGAAATGTGAAGGGTAATGACAGCAGTGATGAGGATAATCATTATGACGACGATGACGATGAGAAATAATATGATACAGAGTTGGTGCATTTGGCGACGACAAACAACAAGTCAAGCCACGAGGAAAGAACTGCCATACTTCTCTGTGTCTCATATGACCTGCATACAGTAGCTACTATATCCTCCTCCTCATCCTGCAGGTGGCGACGGCCGTGGTAGAACCTTATAACTCCATCCTGACGACCCACACCACCCTAGAACACTCCGACTGTGCCTTCATGGTCGACAACGAGGCCATCTACGACATCTGCCGCAGGAACCTGGACATAGAACGACCCACTTACACCAACCTCAACAGGCTTATTGGTCAGATTGTCTCCTCCATCACCGCCTCCCTCAGGTGTGTGGGACTAGGGGCTGAGGGAGGAGATGTGGTTTGATGTAGGGAAGGATAGAGATGGACTGTGGGAAGGAGAGGAAGGATTGGTAGATCGTTATTATGTGGAGAAGGGGCAGGAAGTGTTATATGATGATGGGAATGATATTATTGTCTTTATATAATGACGTGTTCGATGGCTCCCTGTAACTCACCCCTCTCCCTTTTGCAGGTTCGACGGCGCCCTAAATGTTGACCTAACGGAATTCCAGACGAATTTAGTGCCCTACCCGAGGATACACTTCCCCTTGGTCACCTACGCCCCAGTAGTGTGGGCAGCGAAGGCCAACCACGAGCAGCTGTCAGTCGCCGAGATCACCAGCTCCTGCTTCGAGCCAGCCAATCAGGTGAGTGCAAGAGATGAGAGGAGCGGGTGGGAGAAGATGTTGTGGAGAGATTTGGCTCGAAAAGTGGAGATGAGGAGATGCGAGTGGTCAGGAAGGAGGAATAAGCGAGACAAGAATGAGGGGGTGGTGGAGGATAGAGTTAATAAATGTGGTTAGAGGAGGGAGGACGAGACAGAAGGGGTAAATATGGAAGGCAGGGTGACGGAATAATAACGCTTACATCAATCAATGTTAATTATTCCCAGATGGTGAAGTGTGACCCAAGACATGGCAAGTACATGGCCTGCTGTCTGCTGTACCGAGGTGATGTGGTACCCAAGGACGTCAACTGTGCCATCGCTACTATCAAGACCAAGCGATCTATCCAGTTTGTTGATTGGTTGCCCACCGGGTTTAAGGTGAGTGACAGGAACGAGTGGGTGGGAGGAGAGGGAGGGATGGGGAGGGTGAGAGGGAAAGGGAGAGGGAGAGTTAGGTAGCAGGGAGAAAGAGGGAGGAAAGGAAAAGGTGAGAGGAAGGGAGGGAGAGAAGTTTAAGTAACAAAGAGAGAGAGAGGGAAGGGAGGAAAATAGGATAAGAGGAAGGAAAGGTTAGGGTGAGAGGCAGGAGAGAAGGGAGAGAAGAAGAAGGGATTAGGGTAGCAGCGAGAGAAGGGGAGAGAGTGGGAGATGGGGTAGGAGAGGGAGGGTTAGGAGGGAGAGAGACGGAGGGAAGGAACAATAGTGGGGTGGGGAGGGACTTTAGTTGTAAGAGGATGGAGGGAGGAAGAAGACGAGGAAGAGGGAGAGAAAGGCAGGGCGAGAGAAGGAGAAGGAAGATGGTAGAGAATGAGGGAATAGAAGGAAAGGGATAAAAATAACAGTTGGTTGAATTAATGTTTAGTACAGAATAGAAGACTGGATAGTTAAATTTAGTCTTAAAACAGTGACAGAAGACTGGGTGGTTGGATTCCAATACAGGCGAAAACAAATTAATCTCGACAGGTAACCAATTCACACTTAATTACTACCCTCCATTTATTTAACCCCGCCTCGGTTATGTTGTTCAGGTGGGGATCAACTACCAGGCGCCGACCGTCGTACCTGGGGGAGACCTGGCCAAGGTGTCGAGGGCCGTATGTATGTTGTCCAATACTACGGCCATCGGGGAGGCCTGGGCCCGCCTCGACCATAAGTTTGATCTGATGTACGCCAAGAGAGCCTTCGTTCACTGGTGGGTGTTGGTGGTACTCTGTGTTGGAGGAGCATTGTAGTTTATTTCTTGATGAGAACTTCTCTTCTCTTCTCTTCTCTCTATTTCTCTGGTGTCTGATCTGTCCCATTCTCTCTCTGCTTCTGTCTCTGATCTCTTTCTGTCTTGCTAATTTTCTCTTACTTTGCTCACTCTCTCTTTTATTGCCGACTTTCTCTGGTATCAATATCTCTTCCTCTTTGCCTGTCTGTCTATTTCTCCCCCTGGTGATATTATACTATTAAGGCAGTATGGTGGGCCAGGAAGGTTAAGGTCAGTTGTCTATGAAGAATACATTATTTCACAGTCTTTGACACTCTTCTTTACCTAGATTATCTTCCTAGATTATCTCTCTTTCTAGAGCTGAGGTGTGACAGTACTCCTAAGGTAGTGAGAGGTGTGACAGTACTCCTACGGTAGTGAGAAGTGTGACAGTGCCTACTGTAAAAGGAGATGCGATAGTACTCTTACGGAAGTGAAAAGTGTGACAGTACCTCCTCCTGAAGTTGTATAGAACATGTTATGACCGACTACACAATACACCTTGACCTCTTCTTCAGGTATGTGGGAGAAGGCATGGAGGAGGGCGAGTTCTCTGAGGCCCGAGAGGACTTGGCTGCACTCGAGAAGGACTATGAAGAGGTCGGTCTCGATTCCTCTGACGAGGCCGAGGAGGAGCCCGAAGAGTTTTAAACGACTCCCTGGTGGAGAAGAGAGTCGGCACCGTCAGTAGGGCAACAATTATCACGAATGGTCACAATAAAGAGATATAAGAGAAACATATTACGTTTTCTTTAGTTTGGGCTGTGTTTCGTCAGCTCAATGTCCACCTTTCCTGATCTGACCGAAAGCGTTGTTTTTCCAGCATGGGGGAGATTTTTCTTGTTTGTTTTATCTCTTCTTGTAATTAGGACTTTAACTTCACCACAAGGAGGAAAGCTTTACCTTCGTCTCCATCCTCCTTGTGTCTCGTTGTTTTCTAGTGTGGTCGTAGTGTGACGAGTGAGGATATCAATTGGTTACACTAATACACACTACGTAATCCTAACTACACACCACATACTACATATTACACATTACAAAATACACACTGTATTATGCAATACACACTACACATTGCATTATACACTACACACATCTACATTACACAATACACAACACACACCACACACCACACACTACACAATACAAATTACACAATCCACATCACACACTACACACTAAACACTACACATCACACACTACACACTAAACACTACACACATCACACACTTCACATTGCACCACACATTGCTCACCACACACCACACATTCTACAACACACAATACACACCACACACACCACACACACTACTCACCACACACACCACACAATACACACCACACCACACACCACACAATACACACCACACAATACACAACACACACCACACACTACACACACATTACACAATACACACCACACACTACACACTAAACACTACACACTAAACACTACACATCACACACTTACATTACACACCACACACTGCTCACCACACACACAATACACACCACACACCACACACACTACTCACCACCACTGACCACCACCACACAATACCACCCACCACAGACTACTAACCACACACACCATACCATTGCAATACACACCACACACTACACACTTCATCACACACTTCACATTACACACCATACACTACACAATTCACACCACACTACACATCACACACCACACACCACATACTCCCTCACCACACTACACACACCCACACACACACTACTCACCACACACTACTCACCACACACTGCACACCACACACACCAGACACTACTCACCACAAACTACACACCACACACCACACACCACACATTACATGCTACACACCCACACACCACACACACTACACACCACACACACTACACCACACACACACACACACCACACACACACACACTACACATCACACACTTCACATTACACACCATACACTACACAATTCACACACACACTTCATCACACACTACACACCACATACTCCTCCACCACACACTACACACCACCACACACACGCTACTCACCACACACTACTCACCACACACTGCACACCACCACACACTACTCACCACAAACTACACACCACACACCACACACCACACACACCACACACACCACACACCACATTACATGCTACACACTACACACCACACACCACACACACTACACACCACACACTACACACCACTACACACCGCTCATTACATGCTACTCACCACACACCACACACTACCACCACACACTACACACCGCTCATTACATGCTACTCCAATACACACCACACACCACACACCACACACTACACACCGCACATTACATGCTACACACCACACCACACACTACACACCGCACAGTACATGCTACACCACACTACACACCGCACATTACATGCTACACACCACACACACTACACACCCACCACATACTGCTACACACCACACTTACATGCTACACACCACACACTACACACCACACACCACACACCACACACCACACATTACATGCTACACTACACACACACACACACTACACACCACACACCGCACATTACATGCTACACATTACATGCTACACACCACACTACACACCACACACCACACACCACATTACAGCCACACACACCACACTACACACATTATGCTACTCACCACACACCACACACACTACACACCGCACATTACATGCTGCTCACCACACACCACACACTACACTACACACCACACATTGTACTGGATGAGAACGATTGTACAGTCTCGTTCAAGATTCTTCGAACACTGCTTGAGACAGCTGGCAACTCAAGGCCGTTTGTTTACTATAGTACGTAGTATAACATAATACGAAACAACAAAGCTCAACCATTAAATTAAGCAACGGGGAACTAAGTAACCAATCACCGATCACTTTTACATTTATTCTGAATTTTTACTACGTACTATAAGAAACAAACTGCCTTGAGTTTCCAGCTGTCTCCAGCAGTGTTCGAGTATGAAAGGAGACTGTACATTCTCCTCAGGTCTAAACACGTGTATTTGGGAGACTTAGAAATATGTGAACCGCCGTCCAATGTCTTACACAAACTTAACAGAGCCAATATTTCCCCACAACTGAAAAATCAGAATATTTATCAGGAAAATTTGCAAAATGTTATCCGAAGCATATTAGGAAAAAATCACACACTGTATACCAGTTTATTTCAATTAACAATTAAACACCCTTACATTACCTCAGTAAGGAGGGTTAAGGTTAGGTTAAGTTAGGTCAGTGTTAGGATGTTTATTCTTAAGGTGAATTAAGCTGAGAGTCTAATCTTTATGTGGTATTAGTTGATAATATTAGGTTATTTGGGATAATGCGAGAAAATTCATGAATACGGGAGAGCGAAACACTCACGATAATATGAGAAAAGGATGACATACTATGCAGTGAGAGAATGAAGTATCTTCCCAACTTTGGTCGAAGTATAATGAAACCTGACTACCCAACGCAGTGAATGGTGTCACTGCCCACTTTCCAAGGTTCCACAGGTCTGCCAACTGTTTATGGGCTCTAGACATGCGCGTGCTGAATATTTTAGGTCAGTCTGCTATGTACTCGTCAAAACCCCGGCAAGATACTTCATTTTCTCACTGTACAGGTAAATGGTTTTTGAGATACATAGAAAATCTGTAGAACATGTCGTCACATCTACCGATCTGAACATATCCTGTAAATTGAATGTTTTTTACGTATATGTATATGTAGGTATGTAATTATGTATGTATGTAAGTTTATATATATTTATTTTTGTCTGTGTACTTCTGTCTTTCAGTCTGTATGATATACCATCCTCCCCCCAAAAAAATACACTAATTCCGGTTTTTCTTGTGTGTTAACCGGTGAGGGTTCAAGGCCATCAGGTGGTACAATTTCTTCCATTAGTCCTCCAACATTCATCAAGTCCTTAAAGCCAGCGGTGTTACCCAAATTATTTACAGCTCTAAACAGTAAGTTTGCACACTGTCTTAAGTATAACTTATACTTTTTTTTTTTGCTGCTTGAGGATAAAAGAAATGTATCTTGATCGAAAAATTTATGCATTGTGAAATTAATTCTTATGACGTTCTAAATTAGGATTTCTAGTCAGTTTAATTTAATTATTGACTCCCTTTTGCTTATATAGTTGTTTTTAATTAATCTATTTATCTGTAGTTGATAGGTAATTTAGTCTTATTCATTTTTATCTTCATCCTTTTAATTGTGTGTTCTTGTATTCATTAATTAAATTGTATTTGTTTCCCCTAACCTTCTACTTATGTCTTCATTACTTTAGTTTTCATGTATACCTATTAGTTTATTAACTTTTATGTTCTTATTAGTTCACTTATTTTTATTCCCTTAAGCTTCTATTCACATTCGCACTCACTTATTTTATATTCCTCTTCTCACCTGCTGCAACAAGGTGAGGCATCAAGATGCAGGTCACACTTCAACCTCGTATTTGCGTGTGAATTTTTATTTGCTAGTTGTTTGCGTGGGGGTGGCGGCGTCCTCTATAGTCTATACCAC
This sequence comes from Homarus americanus, assembly GCF_018991925.1. Classification (NCBI taxonomy): domain Eukaryota; kingdom Metazoa; phylum Arthropoda; class Malacostraca; order Decapoda; family Nephropidae; genus Homarus; species Homarus americanus. The sequence continues at coordinate 27,488,086 of NW_024713129.1, read as the reverse complement.
TATGTGTGTTACACTGTTACAAGCAAAAATACCTTTAGGACAGAGGACTTCGATTCGCTTTCACTCCTATTCATAATATAACGTAACGTAACGTAACCTAACCTAACCTAACCTAACCTGATCTAACCTAATTTAACCTAACTAAACCTGACCTAAGCCTGAACTAATTTAATCTATCTTAACCTACTTCCGAGCTTAACCCAATCAGTCCTAACCCATCCCAACCTAACTGTGATGCTACTTCCTCGTCGAGACATACAAGGGAGGACACCTTGTATGTCTCGATAAGTCTTACAAAACCTCATTGTTTATCGAAATACATACCTATATATAAAAGGCTATCGAGATGTTGGCTTACGCATTGTGATAATTAGTATTATGGTGTTCTTATACCAAACTAGACTTGACAACTGTGGAGAGCTTGGGTCTCTCTCTCGTAAAGGTTGACACGAGAGGAAAACGTTTAGGTAATATATTTTTCTGTATCTGAATTAATATATTACTAGCAAGGTGTCAGGATTCTTAGTCTTACATAAGTGTGGTAAATATATTCAGCACCTCTTAGCCTCCACGTCGCTCTGGTTAATTTTTACTACCAATTGTCATCCCACTTATGCTTAAACTATAGGTAATGTACAGCACCTTTTATGTTTATATAGCGGCTAAATGGATATATCACTCGATTCTTGACCCACCGGTAACAGCTAAGGTCTCTGCACGGTTAGTTTCTGGATGGGACGCCCTAGTTGTGACGCAATTGCAGAGTTTGGTACCTAGCTTTATGGTTAGGAAAGTGAAGGTAGTCGAGTGCAGTACCGTCCACGCTGTCTCCTTATATACAGATACCTGGGTCTATCAACATCCCTCTCATGCCCATACAGACAGCGAACTCAAGCTTGGAAAATCTAACACAGTCTGACCTTCAAAAGTAATGTATATACAATATAGCTGCTGCCCCAGACACCAGGAGGAAGGAATGTTGTCTTTCTCGAGCAAGGCTGCCCATGGCCCCTGTAGCCTATGGAAGGTAACCGCCAGCATCATCCTTCTGGTGTTCACACTTCTGTCGCCCAGGAAAAAAAGACAAGCTCGGAAAGGACAAACGCTGAATATTTCACCTGAATCAGAGTAGATAAATGGCGTGACATTGACGTAAATATAGTCCTTCACTTATCGTCGTGTCCCCAAAACTTAATTTACGTAGATATTAATGTATCATAAGCTGACGATGGTCCTTTAAATACTATTGCATGTCATCACTACACACCAATCCATCAGTAACATATCTATCGTGGTGCTGGATATTGTCATGTCCAAAGCGGCGAGTTGCACCACACCACATACCACAAGGTGAAGACATTTGGAACTACCTGTACAACTTTTTTTGTTTCGGACATTTTCTTTACGAACGCTCCTTAAGGTAGTGCTTAGTGGTGGGCGGAGTGGCTGGGAGGGTGAGTGAGTGGGAGCGAGTGGGTGAAGGATGAGTGGGTGAGTGAGGTGGGTACTGAGGGAGTGTGGGGGTATAATGATGATTAACTGGTACTGGCCACCTCGTGGGGGTCAGCTGGGATTGTGGAGTTAGTTTCTTTTTCCTGACGGGGTCCTACCAGCCCTTCCTGGTGTGTGCACTGTAGGTATGTAGGTTATAATTTCAGCTATTGGATTCAGATCAAGACGCCATAAAGATGAAACAACAATTTATAGTAAATCGAGTCATCTTACCAGGAATTCTCTGCTCGACTTTGAGTAATGAGACAGATAGCTAAATATCATCAGGTTAATTGATTCCATTAAAGAGGGACGAAGGTTTTTTGTTTCTTTTCAATAAGTCAGAAACCAAAGCAGTTTATGGCCGTCTGAAATAAGTTTCGAATATATTGAATATTCATCTTACCTGCGAAACATATTCATATAAATCAAATCTTGGTTTGACCTATAAAAGACTCGACTCAGATTAATGACCCAGAAAATGAGGTATAACCGTAATTGATACCAGTTTCAAACATTTTGAACCTGCAGATTAGATAGGTAAATAAGGTATATTCAAGTACACTGAATCCTGTTTCGACCTAGTGGCTAGCCGCTCGACTCGGACTGAAGAGCCAGAAAACGAAACACATTGACAAAATTCCAGTCTAGACGTGTTCGATTCAAACGACTCGGCCTCAGAAGACGAATCACTACAACGATGACTGAATCTGATACGTCGCCTTCATCGCACGAGAAATATTCGAATGTCGACATACGCGTAGCAAAAAATAGTATGGTAATCTGTTAAAGACCTGGACACAAGACGATGGTCCCATTAGCGGCCAGATCCACTGGGGGGATCATTTATATCGAAGGCTTTGACCATGAGGATGCCTGGAGTGGTGACGGTGCCTTGAATGATGTCAGGAGTATAGGAAATGTCTTAAATGATGTCGGAAGTGTGCGAAATCCTTTGAAGGATAACAAAGATGGAGAAAGTATCGTTAAGGATGTCAGGATTCAAGGAAATGTCTCGCAATTTTGAAGGATGTCGGGAGTGAGGAGAAAGTGAAAAATAAATGAAGCACAGGAGTAATAAAAGAAGAAAAAAAAGGAAGAAGAATGAAAGCAAGAGATGCAGGAGTGAACGGAGTATATCTTTATGAAAACTAATTGAAGTCAGCCATCGAAACGAAGGAAACGACGCTCAGGACAGGTTAGAGGATAACGAATAAAAGAAAAGAAAAACACGGCAGTAAGATAAGGACATCATGAATTGAAAAATATAAAGCTGAATCGAAAGAAAATGCGACCATGAAGAATGTGAATCCTAAGAACAATGGAGGAATGAAGGAAGCTTATAAGGTCTAAAAGATTAAAGATTAAAAGGCGAATAATTTGTTCAGTCTGAAAATAAATACTTTGTCTTGATGGGCGCTGTTGACTTGGGGGTGAGAGAAACCAAAGCGTGTGTGTTCCTTCACTTGTCTTATTATACACTCCTACCTCCGTAGTACTACAGGGACGTTATCACCGCGGTAAACTTCCTCGTGTTTCCTATAGGACAAATTCCCAATAGTGTAGCGTCTATAAAGATGGTTTGAAACAAATAGAAATTGGATTTGCTTTTTCATTATACGTATCCGTCTGCCGAAATTTCAGTAGTATTGTATATTATTGTATAGACCTTTCTTATAGGGCTAGAATGGTATATCGAAGGTAATTTATAAATATTTAGAATGTAGTTCACTCTTGCCTCCCCGTCTTTGTTTCTTTATCAAAACTGCTTTTTTATTGACAAATTCGAATTCCGTATTTACATGGGTTCAGGAGTTCATTAATTTACAGTCTTAAAATCCTCTGTACAGGTATTGTCTTTAAATTTAGCTTTATCGAAATGTTCTTTTAACCCCCTTTATCTGACTCATGCGGTCATGATGGGGTGGGACTGGTGATTTCTGACCCCCTGTATGCAATGATGACGATGATGTCCAAGTTGATTGATGTTGGTGTTCCTTGTCAACATCACTGTGAGGTCAAACTGTTATCCCTGTGTCACTGGTTGTTGCCTTTTAAAGAGGACCTCAATGTTATTTTACATAAGGATAACATTGAGGTCACCTTATCTTTTTTGTCAGATGCTACAAGTTAAGTTTTCATTTATATTCCTTTTGTCTTAAAACTGGGAAAGTATTTAGATTTTTTCAAAAATTTTAGTGTAGAATGAGTACCTGTATTGATACAACATCGTTGCATTTATTATCATTGCCTGCTACGAATACAATGTCCAAATTCAACATCACATCGAATTATCACCATAGAATTCACTCGTTAGATGGCTCTGGCTGTAGGTTTATAAATGCGTAACTGGTAACTGCTCCGACTACAGCATCAACTGATACTAGAATGTTTCCCGTCAGTAAGGAATTCATCAATATTTGTTTCGCTGACACCGTGTCAGTCTGCAAGAAGAGGGAGTGTTGTTAACAAGTGTAAAGGATCACGATTTCCTTTAAACAAGAATAGAGCAATACAGTATCTAAGATTTATTTACTTAAAGTGGTAATCTAATATCTAAAGGGCGTAAGATCAACTGCCCGTCATGTTCGTTTGACGATGGATTCGTAAGTTCCTGTCGTAGAAATGATTTTTATTTACACAAGTTTAACAGAAGATAACTAGTACTGTAGCGTAGTGTATGTGGCCAGTAGTCTAATTTCTCTTTGTTAGGCTCACATACATACGTACATGTAGGAGATCTCGCACAAAGGAAGGAGGTGAGAAAGGAAACTCACAATGGCGTTCTCTTTATACATATTAAATGTACAGAACAGTTTGGTGCTGGGAAGTTGCTACGTAGTAGAGGAGTTGTTGTGGAGGAGCTTCTTTAGAGGAGGTCTTCTCTGCTTAAGAGCGCGGTGTTGTCTGGCCTCACGGCTTTCTTTTTTTAAAGATTTGTAGAAATATTACCTACGCGGACCTTAAGCTAAAATGCTGGTCCACCCACTGCTGGATAAAAACCAGCATCTTTTTAGTTAACTGTACATCTCCCAATAGCGTGGGGGTGGATGCTCGGTAAGAAACTGTAGGGTTGCTTGAGAGTGGTTGGTG